>NC_053039.3:524545992-525170992 GCF_002575655.3 Aegilops tauschii subsp. strangulata
TTGATAGCAATAACTCCTGGTCGAGCACTGCTATTGGGTGGTAGTTAGCTTTGATGGTTTCATCTCATCTAAGTTCTAGTGGGTGCCCATTTGCACGGCTAAATTTTTCGTTTGTTTTTATATCTATATTAGCCTTGTGATGTTGGTACAGGAAGGTAGGCTTGCAAAATCACATATAAAATGTCAAAACTCATTTGTCAAATAAAGAAGTTGTAGCCAGTGTCTAAATCGTGAAAAAGTATTAGTGTATTAGTGGACTCAAGTATATATATTTTTTATCATGTGTAGTAAGATGTTAGCAAAGCATTTCGTATGTGACAACTGGAAACCACATTTGGGTTCAATTTTGGCATGCCAAACTATATAGTGGTGTCCGTCTTTTATCCACAATTTTAAGAAACATCCCAATAAAACATAATTTATTAACTCTGATGTCTAGAATATCTTCCAACTAATGTATGTTGCTTAGCCATCTAAGACAATATAAACTTATTTGCATGTATTTGAAAAAATCCAGAACTAACCTCACCTGCTAAATATTGCCTAATCTATGTCGCTGGCCATTTTTCTCTATTTTTATCGTGGCGTGTATATAGTCCTGTTGCATGGTTATTTATTTTCCTCAAAAAAGTTATTAGCTTCTTTTATCGTGGCATTGCACACACTACACTTGGTGGCAGCGAGTTGTGTAGCCCTTGCAATGACGCGGCGGATTGTCTAATCTATACCTACTATTAAAGGGAATAGATATTCTTGGTTTGGTTCCACTTTTTTATCCCGTTTTGAGTTTTTTTTTTTGAAAGGTTACACACAACATTATTAGGTACACATGACACATATAGCCATGATCACGTACTAGAAAAAAAAGTACTAGGCACGTCCCTACCTCCGGACTCTGGAAAACCTATAGCCATGGTCACGTATACATATACTACAGGAAAAAAAGATATACTAACCACATCCAGACTCTGAACGTAAAAGGGAAAGTACAAACGTATGTATACAAGGAATAGCAAAACGAAGACAATTCTTCACTCGGTCAAAAAAGGATAAGGCACATGATAACATTATCTGTGCTACAATGGACGTCGTCTCTTGAATTGGCTGTTCACAAAGCCAACTATTTCTTTTTTTTTCGGGTGAGCCAACTATTTCACGATAGACTTCCACTTTTTTTCCCGGATAGACTCCCACTTATGCACGGCTGTGTTGATATTTTTTTGCATGGTCTCTGCTGTGTTATAGCAAATTAGAGGTCATAGGTCACCATACATCTAAAAAAAGGAATATATTATTTATTTATTTTTTGAACATAGTACAGACGTAAGCGCTCATATACACGCGCATACACTCACACCTATGAACGCACACACGCACACCCTACCCCATATGAGCACCTCCGAAAGACTGAGCCGGCATATCATCTTGAAATTTACGAAGCCACCGAAGGCACCTCGTCGCCGATGCGAGCACCAGGACTTGAACCCTGGTGGGCTGGGGATACCACAATCCCTCTAACCATACAACCACAAGTTGGTTCGCAATGAATATATTATTTTGATCTGTATACTTTCAGCATAAAAAATATGGTCTATTGATCTTAATTTTATGCCCCCGCGAAAAAAAGATCTTGATTTTTACGGTTGAGATTAAAAATAGAAATCCAAAAAAAGATTAAAAAAATAGAAAAAGTTATGAATAACTATAGTTATGTACACATGAATTTAAGTTAGCACGTACAATCTATACCTACTATTAAAGGGAATAGATATTTTTGGTTTGCTCCCGCTTTGTTTCATCCCGTTTTGAGTTTTTTTTTTTTTTGAAACTACCAGCAACTGCTGGCCTTTTATGTTATGAAGCAGGGATCAATATTTACAAGGCCGTACACACGGTCTGAAGGAAGAAGTTCAAAGAAAAGAAAGAGGCCCTATGGAACACAGTGGGTAGGGTGCTTTCTCACGTCGGAACCCCAAAGGGGTGCTAAATGCATCTTGCTCCCGCAAGTCTCCATGATTCCAAGGATCCCCGAACTGCCTGGAGGATGGCCGAGGGCGCGGCTATCTTCTTCTGGAACACTCTGCGGTTGCGTTCGAGCCAAATCTCCCATGAGATGAGTATGGTGAGAGACCGGACACCTTTCTGATGCTCAACAGATCGATGTGACGTTGAGGATATGAGACCAGAATGTCTCCGAGCGGTTGATATCCGGCCAAGTGTTCGGTTCGACGGCAGCACAGTCGTACCCGCCGGCCGCAGTGCTATAGATCCGCCGCGCCTCCGGGCAGTGCCATAGTAGGTGAACTGAGGTTTCTGGGTTGCAAACACATAGCGATGATGAAATTGAAAATGTAGAGATGGCACTTGGACATGATCCTCTCCTCCCTGTCATCCTCCTCCTCCTCCTCCTCCTCTCTCTCTCTCTCTCTCTCTCTCTCTCTCTCTCTCTCTCTCTCTGCATGATGCGTAATGGCACATGCAGCAACAGTTCACACCTGTTTTGAGTATTTTTACGTGCACTATTTTTTAGTTTTGTCCGTTTGTGACAAACATACATGCAACAAAGAAAACCGGGACAATATGAACGAAACCAGGACGTACCTTTAAAGGAAACTTAATTGAAACAAAAGCGAAGTGGCCGGCCACACGTCGTAACCTGACCCAAAAAATATACATGGGAGTCCGAACTAGCTACGAGCTGCAGGGTGCCGGCTAGCTTGATTCTTTCCCAGCTAAACACATGAGCACATGTCAAGTAGGCTGGTGGATCGATTCGGCGGAGGCTACATGGCTTGATTAATTGCTCCCTGAGAACTTGCACGTGATTCAACTAACAGGTGCACAACCCTAGCTTCAATGAGTCAAGTTAGTATTTTATTAATAGCTGTTTGATTTTATTTTTCTTTTCTGCTCTTCCTATCCGAGCATCCATGCATCAGGTTTTCATAGCTAAACTGACTACACAATAAGGAGGCATTTTCATATTCCTACAATTCCCTTTTTTTTCACCGGCTCATGTATTTCTATATGACATGATATGGATTTTGCATAACTCGAAACGTGCTAGAGAAATATTTTGCAATGATTGGGATCCTCTCAGTGCAATGCAATGTTACCTTTCTTTGTTCATCTTCAAGGAGAATTGCTTTTTTTGTTCATCTTCAAGGCCAAAATCATATTATTATTTTCATCGTGCTTTCAGGAAAACTGATACTTACTTATGCTAATCTGCATATCTTGGTATATGCAAAGGAGTAACTGAACAACTACCCGTGCAAGCTCACATTGATCAATCAAGGTTAGCTTTTCTATAGTATTGATTGTTGAATAGTCATGCAAAGTAGCCTTTTGCAAAGATGGTGAAAGCACCGAATTTTTATTCATCTGGGAATAATTGATGTGTATCATAAATCAAATTATCGCTTATGTTTTAGGCCGTGTTTAGGCTTAAATCATCACTTGCTTACTGGGATAGGAGAGTGAGGTGATTTTTTCTCCCGTTGCAACGTACAAACATATTTAGGTGGCACTTTCGGATGTTATTATGCCATGATGACGGTAGTTTCGATGGACAGTGGGCACAATAATTTCTCTCCCGTTGCAACACACGGGCATATGTGCTAGTATAGAGACTAAAACAAAATCATAAAATGTATAGTACGGACAATTTAGAGAAATATGATTGTGTACTTTCGGACAAAGGTATTTCCATTTTAGTGCATGGATTGTAGCCAAGGACATTTCTAAGTTAATAAATGCTACACATATGTGCGTCTCCCTTGAAACCATATACTGGATTATGCCTTTGTCTCATCCAGTCCGCGTCCATGCGCTATGGATTTCACATTCAGTTTCTTAAAGAGATGCACTATTTATCCAACAAATAACTCACATCCAGAACAAACAAACAAAATATTTAGGAAAGTTATAAGGAAACTCTCCATTGTATATATTTTAACTAAATCTAGTTCATAAAGATTTTTAGTGCATGTGGCCAGTTTTTGCAGCGCAAACATGGGTTACCGTCCCGTAATTAGAGATATCTTCTTTTTAACCATATAAACACCTTATACATCTTTTCCTTCTAGTCCATCAGAAGAATGATATTTTTTGGAAGTGCGCCTATAATGCGTGAGATCTTGTACTAACAATACACCACGCGGGAGATCTTTTTGTTACTGTTTTATTTACCAATTGTTTGCCCTCATGTCAACGATGGAACTATTTAGCTTTCCACGACATTAGCATTGGTACGTTGATCTATTATAAATTAAAATTCATTGTTAATTAGAAAGAGAAAAATACGCTAGAACATCTCGTAGAAAGTAGGGCCACTTATTTGGTGGACCATATAAAAATTTACAATTTGGACTGACCAGAGAAAAGAAAAAATGCTAGAAAATATCATAAAAGCCAAATATGAGGAAATTAGTTTGCTAACATAAATGCATATACCCCCGCAAAAACCATGTCTCATAAACACATGCATAAATGATATATATGTTGCCAAGATGGTATTTTCCCATGTTGTAGATGCTACACATGAAGGATCAATTAGCTTACGTGCGTATCAAGAGATAGAACAATGAGCGCACCTGTTCATATGTAAATGCATGCGTACGTGTGTGTTTTTGCTGTGAACGCCCGAAGCTCCTTGAGTCGACGCGAATGCGCAGCCACGTACAACCGCGAGTCAGCGACAACTCTGCCACGCCATTGCGTTTCTGTCCTGTGAGATGCGCCTCTGCCGCTGCCATCGGCCGTCGCCTCTGCTGCCGCCGTTGCCGCCGCCGTCGCTGCTACTGTGTGGGCCAGCTTGTACATCATACATCGATCCAGCCAGTAGTTATTCATATTCCTCCTCATACCGGCTAATTGAACAATCACATACGTCTTTGATTGTTGTTATAAATCGTACACTACCGCTTGCATGGCAGCAGCCTCCACGGCGGTGCACCGGCGAGATCGTGCGGACCATGAGGAGGTCATGGGCCTTGGCTGAACCCTTGGTATGCAGTCAATCAGAGAATATCAAATTAGCCTATTGCTAGTTTTTTTTACGTGTATTACACGAGGAAATCTTGATCGTTGATACATCTTAATATTTAAGTGTCAAATCAGCACCGTTCGTTTTCTATCGTTTTAAGTATATAATAATAGATAGATAGATCTTGTCTACATCATGTCATCATTCTTATTGTATTACTCCATCTTTCCATGAACTTAATACACTAGATGCATGTTGGATAGCGGTCGATGTGTGGAGTAATAGTAGCAGATGCAGGCAGGAGTCGGTCTACTAATCTTGGACATGATGCCTATATAATGATCATTGCCTGGATATCGTCATGATTATTTGAAGTTCTATCGATAGCCCAACAGTAATTTGTTCACCCACCGTTTGCTATTTTTCTCGAGAGAAGCCACTAGTGAAACCTACGCCCCCGGGTCTCTTCTTTATTATATTTTCCTTTGCGATCTATTTTCCTTTGCTTTTATTTTCAGATCTATTAAACCAAAACTACATAAATACCTTGCTGCACTTTATTTTAATTGGTGTTCGATCTATCAATATTTACAACTCTCTCACATCCGTTTGCCAATTTCTGGCGCCGTTACCCGAAAGGGATTGACAACCCCTTTAACACGTCAGGTTGCGAGTATTTGTTATTTGTGTGCAGGTGTTGTTTACGTAGTGTTGCATGGTTCTCCTACTAGTTCCATAACCTTGGTCTCATCACTGAGGGAAATACCTACCGTTGCTGTGCTGCATCATCTCTTCCTCTTTGGGGAAATACCGACGTAGTTCAAGCAAACATCAAAAGGAATTTCTGGCGCCGTTGCCGAGGAGGATCACGTCAAGATAGTCTCCCGGCAACACGCCAATTTCTGGCGCTGTTGCCGGGGAGACATCATCAACATCTACCAGGTTTCTAATCATAAATCTCATCTCCTTGCAATTTACATTATTTGCCGGGGAGACAAAAAAATTTTGGTTTAAAGTTGCCATGTCTGTTGCACATGAATTGTCATGATGTTTACACTGAAGTTGCCATGATATGTTTCAGCTATTTTCTTCTACATTTAAAAGTAAATTTTGATATATTATAAAACAGGGAATTAAGAAACTAGACTTGCCATGAACCATAAACTAAAATTGCCATGATACATGAACTTAAATTTGCCATGGTTCATACAAAAAATAATTTTCATGGTCAAAGTACTGGAATTGCCATCATCAAAAAACTAAAATTGCCATGCTCTACAAACTAAAATTGCCACATGGCAACTTTAGTTTAAGCATTATAGCAACTACAGTGTAAACATCATGGCAACTTTTGGGCAAAAAAAATCGTCAAAACATATCAACATGGGGTCTACTTTTGAAGATCTCGTCGAGACGGATTTAATGCTGAAAACGGATTTTTAATTCGATTTTTTAATTAGAAGATAAAACATTTTAAGCCGAAAACTAAAAAGATTCCTACTGATGTCATATGTTCATACGTGGCAAAATGAGTGGTGATGGAGGCGTGTAGGCGATGTGCAAGATGCCACACGTGTGGGCGTTAGTTTATTCGAATTTGTATTACATCGGAAAGCACAGATTTAGGCAAAGCAATTAGCTAGCATTAGAAGTTAAGCCAAGGAGGCAATTTCACGTGAAGCAAAGGCTAGTAGTACATGGAACAATCAGGTTCTATATGTGTACGTCAGTACTTGGCCATCGTGTGGGAAGCTTGGTTATTTTTTTCACAGAGTCAGCCGTACAAAGAATCATGGCGCCAACGGGTGTCAGGTTTGAGGTGGAGAAATTCATCGGAACTAGAAACTCTGGGTTATGGCAGACAAGGGTGAAAATTTGTTGGCACGACAGTGATGCTTGAAGGATTGCGGGAAGTCAATTCAGCTAAGATGGAATTGTCATGTGATGGATGGAAATTTGCAGAAGACGATTTGGGAGCCTCGAGCGTGTCGTACAGTCAAACAAGTTCTGTTGGGTCAGACTAGATAGTCTGACGGATCAACGTGAGCCGGTTGGAACAGAAGACGGTGATGGGATCGACGACGACGACATAGCAGTGTGATGCTGATGGTGATCGACTTCTGGGGCGTGGAAACATGTGGCACATGACCAAGGGCTTGTGTGGCTTCGACAAGATTATAGCGCAGGGTTGATTCAAGACGGTGCACATGAGAGCTTGAAGTAAACGGGGCGCGATGATGGACTGATCATCTACCATGGAGTCATGTTGAAGGTGGAGCTGGAGTCTGGAGGACTTCACTTGGTGCTGGTTGAGGGGCTACGGTGTAAGTGCACAGAGAGTCGAAGCCTATTTAGCAGGGAAAAAGCGAGTGACACGTAGTTCGGACTGGAGCCCAGTGGTCTGATGGAAGCGTGAGACTCGCCATCGGTCAGCGATGATCGATGGTACTCTGCAGTGGGGGTTGAGTGGTGTGGTTTTGTGACCCTTGAGACTCGACCAGGACAGCGGAGGCTCGATGTAGTAATAGCGGCGAGGCATGCGATATGCACGGGACATGGAGATGGGCCAGGGCTCTGGTGGTCATACATGTGTGAGACAACTATGGATTTGACTCGGAATGACTACAAGCAATGGTGAAATTCATTCAAGTTTCAAACAGGCGGTCAAGGAAGAGCAATGATGTTGAGTTCAGGTAACTCTTATGTGTGACACCCAATATGTGAGTTGTTCTCTTTCACGCAGGTCAGTGATCGACGTGTGATGGCATTGAACGGGTACTCTGGAAGTTGGGAGCACAAACTAGAGTAAGGGGAACTTAATTTCGCTCAAGTGTTGACTGTGGTCAAGAAAAGAAGGGACTACAAGTTCCAGGTGGAGTCACATGGACTCTTTGGAGTAGCAGCGGTACTCACGGCATAACTCAAGTCCAATGTACATGGAAGTTCGACGCATGGAAAAATCCAAGGTGGTGGAGAATATCCGCCAAGGTGGAGTTTGTTGGAGTTGTGTCGGATATAGTGTATAAGGTAGGTTAAAGTTGGACTCTCAGTAGTATTGTGTTTAGATAGGATATAGAGTCGTGTCCTAGTGGGACACTTGTATCCTAGGTCTCTCATATATAGCAAGGGTAGACACACGGTGTAACATATTCCAACATAATAGCACCGGAACGCAAGGGAAGCCAGCGGCATGTGCCGGTGTCCAGGGCGACCGGGTGTGGTATTGTAGCGGTATCATGGGGAGGAGTGCCCATAGTCAGGCCCCGGGATGTAGCCATATCCATGAACCTCGTTAACAAATCTCGGTGTCGTGCTCATGATTGATTGGTCCTTGGATGATCGACGATATGCCCGGATTTATTCTAACACTGGTCTTCCCAAAAACCCAAACCCACACGGATAGGGGATAGGTATTGGAAGCAGCGATTTGCTTTCAGACCAATCAAAGAAAAACGTTGCTAATCTGCACTGACGTTGGAATAAAAAGAAACCTAATCTGAGATTTAGAAGAAAAAAAGAATCATAATCCGCTACTCCCTCCGTAAAGAAATATAAGAGCGTTTAGATCACTACTTTAGTGATCTAAACGCTTTTACTTTTTTATAGAGGGAGTACTACTTATCACAATCAAGAGTTCAAGATTGCCGGAGCTAGATGCTTGCGCACGTTAGCACATTTCTTTTTTTTTTCTTTTTTTGCAGGGTGAAAAGAGTTTTATTCCAAAATTATAGAGTTAAAGTGCAGAAGCAAGAATTTCTTGGTACATGGAGGTCCTCTTTGTAGCCAAACAGTAGTGGTACATTCAGTACGGCTATACCTCGCTAAACAATCTACCACTCTATTCTAAGAACGATGAAGCTTTTGCGGAATAAACTCCTGAAATCTCGTAAGGCAAGAATCTCCAACGCCAGATGTCCATATGAAGACCGGACTAGTGCCCATCATTGAAGATAGTTAGGGCCGTGGACGAGTCCGACTGCACAATGACCGGAAGTTTCGTGTGTTGCAGGGCTAGCGCCATGCCCTGCAGCATGAATCTCTGCTTCTAACGCATCATTATAGTGGAATAAATACCTATAGGCTACGAAGATTATCGTCCCATCATGTTCCCGAAGTATCATGTCCACCGCTGTAGTGCCGTCCACACTTGAGAAAGCACCATCTACCGAAAGCGCAACCTTGTCCATTGGCGGGGGTGTCCATGTAAGTGGAGTATCTGTGGACACAGGTCTCGGCATCTCAACTTCAACGACCAGGGGCATTTTGGCGGATTCAACTCTGGGGTGCGCACGAAGAACTCTCTCTCCCTGGTTCGCTCGCTCAACGATCTCACGGCCTAGATCGTCGGACTCAAAGAACACGGGACACCGGGGTTTATACTGGTTCGGGCCATCGTTGTGGTGTAATACCCTACTCCAGTGTGGTGGTGGTGGATTGCCTCGCGGGCTAAGATGAACTAGTACAATGGACGAACAGCCTCAGGAGGAGAGGTGTTCTTGAGCTCAATGAGCTGGTGTGTATGTGGGTGAGTCGAATGATCCGTCCCCTTCCTATGGTGGTGGCTAGTCCTATTTATAGAGGCTCTGGTCCTCTTCCCAAATGTTAGGCGGGAAGGGATCCCACAACGGCCAAGTTTGAAGGGGGACAACCAGTACAAGCTATCCTGACAAAAGGTGGTCTTCGCCTGCCAAAGGCTCTGGTGGTGACGCTGATGTGGGCTCCGCGATGACCTCCGTCCTGCCGTCCTGCTGGTCTTGGTCTCGTTGCACCGATATGGAAACCTTTGCCTGATGCCTCGGGACTCCTTGCATGTGCCTGCCTCTTTAGCACCAAAGAGGAAACTGGTACACTGCACACGCTGGCGCCTGCCTGGCCTTGATCGTCATGGCTCACGTCACGTGAACCTCGCGAGGTGCCCCTTGCATAGATATCTCCACTCCTCACGAGCCAGCCTAGGGAGGCCGCCCCCAGGAAGGTCTTGGTGTCGCCCGGCTCGCGAGGCTTGGCCCCTCGCAAGGGTCTCGAGTGGTTGCTGCTGAAGCTGGCCATACCGGGCCGTTGGTGGAGCCACGCCGTGGGCCGCAAGCAGGCAAGTCTGAGTACCCCCGTTCACAGGACGCCGATAGTGGCCCCCAGGCCCAAGGCAGTGCAGAGCGCCTCGGGCCCCAACCGCCTGCGGCCTTGGTCGACGCGTGGCGACTGATTGGACGTGGGCATCTCTGCTTCCCCACGCTGCCTCGGCGACTGCCTGATTTGACGAGACCCTGCTGCATGCAGAAGAAACCATCATTACGTGCGATCGTGGAGGTCGATGGAATTGGCCTCCTTCTCGCTATAAATGAGGAGGGGGGCAGAGCCCCCGTTGCTCATCTCCATCTTCCCGTTGCCCGCTCCTTCTTCTTCCTTGCTCCGCCGTCTTGCTGCGACACCCATGGCGTCGATAAGGAGATTCTCCACCGCTGAGAAGGGAAAAACCCCCTGTCAAGAGCAGGGGCCTCTTCCACCAAAGAAGAGGTTGGCCCGTTGAGGGAGTCCTTGACTAAGGGGTCCTCGGGCGTCCGACCTGTCATACATGGGCCGGACTGATGGGCCGCGAATGTACGAAGGCCGAAGACTCTCTCCCGTGTCCGGATGGGACTCTCCTTGGCGTAGAAGGCAAGCTTGGCGACCAAATATGAAGATTCCTTTCTCTGTAACCGACCTGATGTAACCCTAGATCCTTCCGGTGTCTATATAAACCGGAGGGCTTAGTCCGGATCAGCAATACTCATAACCATAGTCATACAGGCTAGACTTCTAGGGTTTATCCATTATGATCTCGTGGTAGATCAACTCTTGTAACACTCATATTCATCAAGATCAATCAAGCAGGAAGTAGGGTATTACCTCCATAGAGAGAGCCCGAACCTAGGAAAACATCGTGTCCCCCGTCTCCTGTTACCATCGATCCTAGACGCACAATTCGGGACCCCCTACCCGAGATCCGCCAGTTTTGACACCGACATTGGTGCTTTCACTTAGAGTTCCACTGTGCCGTCCCCAAAAGGTTTGATGGCTCCTTCAATCATCCACGATGATGCTGTCCAGGGGGAACCTTCCTCCCCGGACAGATTTTCATGTTTGACGGCTTCGTACTGCGGGCCAACTCGCTTGGCCATCTGGAGCAGATCGATAGCTACGCCCCTGGCCATCAGGTCAGATTTGGGAGCTTGATTTACGTCGCGGACATCCTCGGAGACTTGATCTTCGATGGATTCGAGACCGCGGCAGCCGCTCCCCGCCACCACGATGACCATGACTTAAATCTGTCATCGGGCCATACTCTGGAAATTGCACTGGTAGCCGCTCGGGCCTTAGATCCGGAGCAGGTCGTGCCATCCGAGGACGGGAAGCTCAACCCCGCCACGGAAGCTGCAGATTCCGCGGCGTTGGAGCCGCACACAGATCTCACCTCGGGTGATATCCGTGTCTCCGGAGCCTCTGACTCGTTTCCGGCTATAGGTTCCGAACCATGTGTGTTCGCGCACGTCGAGCTGGACCAGTCATCGATCGTCGAATTCAGCGCCGCGGACATCTTCCGACACTCACCTTTAGGCGACATGCTCAACTCATTAAAAATATATCCTTAGCGGGGGACTCACAGCCGAATTATATCCGGTTCGAGCTGGAGGCTGATGACGGAGAATTTTGTTTCCCACCCACCGCCCACTTCATAGCCATCGTCGAAGACTTAACCGACACGCTCGATTACGGCTCCGAAGACATCGACGACATGGATGACGATGCAGGAGAATAAGAGGCCCAAAATCCATCGTTTACCGGACATTGGACGGCCACTTCCTCGTACGACGTATACATGGTGGATACACCAAAAGGGAATAGTGCCGACGACAAGGAAAACCCAGTGGAGGATGACCCCCCTAAGACACAACCAAAGCGCCAGCGTCAGCGGCGCCGCTCTAAATCACGCCGCAGAGACAGCAATACCGGCACAGGAGACGACAACACTTCGGACGGTGCCAAAGACATAGAAGACCCCGACGAACAAACTGCCGAACAGGACAATCAGGAAGATGGGCAAGTCAGCCCTGATGAACAGGCCATAGACGAAAACTCGGAGGACGATAGTTATCATCCGCTCTCCGAGGAGGAGGTGAGCCTCGGCAACGAGGACTTTATCGTGCCTGAGGAACCCCTCAAGCAGGAGCGCTTCAAGCGCCAGCTATAGCCACTGCAAGGAGCCTGAAAAAGAAGCAGCAGCAGCTTCAAGCTGATCAAGATCTGCTAAATGATAGATGGACTGATGTCCTGGCAGCTGAAGAATACGGCCTTAAGCACCCAGCCAAAAGTTACCCGCAGCGTAAATTGTTACCTATGTTCGATGATGAGGCGTTGGAGCCCATACCATCATCGCGCAATGCGGCTGACCGACCGCCACGGGGTCGGGACAAGGCGGCAACTCAAGCCGAACACCAGCCCGCTCCACCTCACCGTAAAGACAGAGATAAAACAGCTCGGGGACATACCTACGACTTGCGGCAAAAACTGGACAATAATGCAGGACATACTAGATCGATCTACGGATCGCGAGGGCGTGCCCCGACACGTGACGATGACCACTTATTCGGACAACAAGGCTAGTCACGTCCGGGCCGAACTCCACAGACGGACTCCATCAGAGCTACATCGTGATGTGGCCCAATATAGAGGCGCCGCACACACTCTTTACTTCACTGATGAAGTAATGGATCATGAATTCCCAGAAGGGTTTAAACCCGTAAAGATCGAATCATATGATGGGACAACAGACCCTGCGGTCTGGATCGAGGATTTCCTCCTCCATATTCATATGGCTCGTGGTGATGATCTCCACGCTATCAAATATCTCCCACTAAAACTCAAAGGACCAGCTCGGTACTGGCTGAACAGTCTGCCCGAAAACTCCATCGGCAGCTGGGAAGACTTGGAAGAAGCCTTCCTTGATAACTTCCAAGGAACATACGTCCGGCCTCCGGATGCAGATGACTTAAGTCATATAGTCCAACAGTCCGGAGAGTCAGCCAGGAAATTCTGGACTAAGTTCTTAACTAAAAAGAACCAGATCGTCGACTGTCCGGATGCCGAAGCCCTAGCAGCCTTTAAGCACAACATCCGCGACGAATGGCTCGCCCAACATCTCGGGCAGGAAAAGCCGAAGTCCATGGCGGCTCTTACGGCACTTATGACCCGCTTTTGCGCGGGCGAGGATAGTTGGCTAGCCCGTTGCAATAATAATGCAAGCGAACCTGGCACCTCTGAAGCCAAGGATAGCAACGGAAAGCTCCGACGCAACAGGCACAAGCGTCGAAACAATGGCAACCATACCGATGACACGGCGGTCAACGCCGGATTCAATGGCTCCAAGTCCGGTCAGCGGAAGAAGCCGTACAATAAGAACACTTTGGGCTCATCCAGCCTGGACCGCATACTCGATCGTCCGTGCCAGATACATGGCACCCCAGAAAAAGCAGCCAACCACACCAACAGAGACTATTGGGTCTTCAAACAGGCCGGCAAGTTAAATGTCGAGAACAAGGAGAAGGGGTCGCAAAGCGAGGACGATGATGAGGATACTCGGCCACCAAACACAGGGGACAGAAGAAGTTTCCCGCTCAGGTGAACATGATATACGCTACCCACATCCCCAAGAGGGAACGCAAGCGTGCACTCAGGGACGTCTACGCGATGGAGCCAGTCGCCCCAAAATTCAATCCATGGTCCTCCTGCCCGATCAGATTTGATCGCCTAGACCATCCGACCAGTATCCGTCATGGCGGGTCGGCCGCACTGGTCCTCGATCCAATCATCGATGGATTCCACCTCTGTCACGATCGGATTTTCGGGAAAATAATTTCCCAGAAAACGGCCTTTGTGCTCACCAGCCCCAGGATTACTGTTAGCTGATGAGGCACCAACTTGATACAAGCATTCCAAGCAAAGCGCAAAATATGTAGTACAAGACCATTGTGGCCTAGGAGTACAACACATGGTTTCTAGTGGTTGATGGCGGAAGCGGTTTGCGGCACATCTGCGTCTATGGGACTCCATTTCCCACAAGAACAGCTGACCAGGATAACTCCTATCTTCGCGAGGCCGCTATCGTCGCTGCGTAGGTTCCGGGGCTGTCACCGCGATACTAATCTCCATGCGCGAAATCTGGCCAAGACAATAGCCAGGGACAAGCCAGTGAGTACGTTTGAATGTACTCGCAAACATTAAGAACACGGGTATAATATAACAAGAGATAATCATGCTCCGAAAGATTTATGATCACAACGTCTGCCACGAAAGTAAACAAAAATCTGTGATGCACGCGTGCAGTTAAAACATGAGTAAGCAATACGGGAGTAAAAATGGAATGCATTGAGCGAGTGTCTGAAAAGACTCCTTGAAAGGTTGCAAATAAAATGACAATGCCGCAGTCGGGCGTCTGAGCGACACCACATAAAGGGCTTATAATGGAAGTAAACGATAAACATGCCACAGTCGGACGTCTGAGCGACATCACATAAAGGGCTTATATTGAAAGTAAAAGACAAACATGCCACAGTCGGACGTCTGAGCGACATCGCATAAAGGGCTTATATAAGAATAATCACAGTGAATATCCAGGAGGTAGAACCATCCCAGGGATACTCAATAAAATGCATAATGTAAATGGTTAGTCCATAATAATAATAATAAAACATGAACCTCCGATGTCATAGGTCATAAACAAAATCTAGTCTAGCCGTTTCTCCATCCGAAGACCGTCCCTGAGTTCTAGCTAATTCGTTCTCCATCCAAATACCGTTACTATGATCTAGCTAGCCGTGTCTCCATCCGAAAACCGTCACCAGATTCCACTCAGACTGTGGTCTTTACTCATGAACATGGCTATCCAAAAAGATATGACCTCTGCAGAGGGTGTACTCTTTACCCACGAGTAACGGATTTACTCAGCCCACCGGGACTAATTCCGCCTACGGCCTTTTAATTGAAAACACGCCCGACCTGCACACACCAGCTTAACTCACCGGTGTCTGGAATCACCCACGACACCTGCCAAGCAAAACTCTAAGTGGGGAGGCTACAACCTCGACGTAGCATGGGATCAAATTTATATTCGCACGCTCTAAGGGGTGCCCCCCTCTCGGTCCCAACCGGAAACACCCATGCCCCCGGACCAGGTGGCATGCCTACCGGAGGCCTTCGGTATCTTCCACCATGGCCTCTCTGTACGGTGTGTGCTTTGGTAAGGGGTTGACAACTTACTGAACCATACCCCATCTGCGATAGGGACAAGTGGTAGTACCAACAAATAAGGAAGTTACTGATCAAGACTCGACCTATGACCGACTCAGGTGGTCCAAGTATTCTCCGAACGATCAGCATAACCAACAACATTACCATTAACAGATAAAAATCACTACTCATCAAGCCTCACCATGCCATACCGGACATACTCGTCTCGACGAGGAACTAGGGACGAACTCGTGTCTACCCAAGACCACGACTTTCCTGGCTTCCTTCCTGTATTCATGAGAAGCTCACGAGGGTGATCATTACATCCATCACCAAAGGTGAAGCATTTCCAAAATGCACTCATGTGTGTGACTTAATCGATACATAGAAAAATAATGCATGCTCCAAGTCAAAGTGATGTTGTAACCGTATCAAACACCACACAAAATATTATGCCAGAGTTCAGAAATGCTTGCCTTCAAGAGTATGCAAAGGATGCACTTTTTGAAAGCTTTCCGTTCTCTCCAAAATCCTATTTTGAGAAATATTCAAATAACAAGTACTTCAAACACAGTACAAAAAGTTATCCCAACTATTTTTGAAATAAATCTTAAAATAAACTAGATGAAATTTGAGAGAGGTAGGAAAAAGAATCAACTCATTTGGAGTTTTATTTTAGAAATTATAGCCAGTCAAAGTTTGGTCAAATCTCTGTTTTTTTAATAAAAACCAGAAAAGAAAACGTTTCGGGGAAGAATACATTTTTGAAGCAGCGAAGACGTACTCGGGGCTTATGCGCCTTCACTTAACCAGAGAGGACGGCGCGCGGGTCACTGACAGTGGGTCCAGAGGGCCCACTGGTCAGGTTTGACCGTTCTTCCCTCTCCCTCCTCTTCTCTGCCCGATGGGAGCGGGACTCCGGCGATCGCCAGTGACGAACGGCGGCTCCTCGAGGGCATCTGAGGGCAGGGATGGACCGGCCAGACCGAGGCGGTCCTCTTGGTGGTCGCTGGGTCGACGGGGTGGAAGGAGTCGCCGGCGGCGAGCTCCGCGGCGGAGGGGGCTACGGTGGTGAAGTGGTTTTTGGGCTCTGGTGGTCTCCGATCGAGGCTGAGGCGCTGGGCAGCTCCGCTAGAGCAAGAGGAAGCGACTGGTGGCGTTGGATGGGCGGGGGAGGTTCTGGCTGCGGCGTATTGCACCGGAGCGCAGCGGCGGCCGAACCGGCCGGAGTTAGGGAAGATGGCCTCTCCCGGTCAATCCACTGCTCGGGGAGCTATAGGGTGAAGTCTTGAGGTTGCCTGAGGTCTTGATCGAGCTCGGGGATCCCTTAAATAGGCGCGAGAGGCTGGACTGCGGTGGCTGAGGATAAGATCGCCGGCAACAGCCGTGCTGTAGCTGCAGGGCGACGTGGCGGCGACGAGCATGTGCCGACGAGCTTCGGGATAAGACTGAGCTGTTCACGGGGGCAGCTGGCGCGCTGGTGTGGTTTGGGCGGCGCCGACCATGGCAGAGGCTCGCTGCCGACGCCGGCGTGCCGCCAAAGCTCTGCCAGCGGCGCTGTAGGGCGCCAGTGGTGGCGTGGAGAGTGGGCGAGGTAGTGCGCGGTTCAGCAGGCGAGCAGGGGCCAGGGACGGGTCGCGTCGAGTGCGGCAGTGCGACGCGGCGGCTCAGTGCGCGCGCGTGCAAAACGTGCGCTCTGGGCGCGCCCAGAGCACGCACGGAACCTGTTCGACGAAATGCCAGGGCGGTCTAGCGCGCGAGGGTGGGGCTGGCAATTAACAGGAATAGGGTAGAGATAGCTAGGAGTTTAGTGGACAAGGTTGTTGGGACAGTGGAGCAAGATCACAGTGCAAACTAGAAACTCATGTCAAAACAGACTGTGCACACCAACTGTTCGACAGAATGCCAAGTGCACTTAGGCAATTCTTGGAGTGGCCAAAATCTCCAGATCAGGGCCTCTTTAGGTGTGGAAGATGAAGGTAAGATCATTTGGGCAAGACCAGAAACTTGTTAGTGCAAGTTTTGCAAAACCACAGTTCTGGACAGAAAGAAAAAAGGTTTATTGCATGCACTTAAAATCCTCCAATGAGTCCACTCTCCTGGACTTAAGGGTTTTGAAGGGAGGGCTACAAGTAGGTAAAAAGCTCAGGGTCACTAGTGCAAAATAAAATGGGGTTGCAGTACAAATCACCAAATTGGACCAGAATGAAAAAGAGGTTGATTCACCCAAATATTTCAAAGAACATCACTGGGTTTTTGCATGAAGATGAATTGTATGCATCTACTGATATCTCCAAACACTTGGAATAATTTTTTAAGAAATATTTAAATAGGTTGTAGTGCAAAAGTGCCTACTGGACCAGATTGGAAAAGTTGGGGTAGAGCTCAAAATCTCCAATGGCCAAAGGATATTTTTGCATGAAAGTGATGTGGAAACATCACATGACATCCCCAAATTCTGGTGGAAATTTTAAAAGCATTTATCAAATGGTTACAGTGCAAAACAGGCTCCAAATTCAAAAGAAACCATTTTAAAAGAATAAAGCTCTGTGAAAACAAATCTTGCAATTCAAATCCATTGATAAAGAATTGTTTTATTAGAGAGAGTATTTAAGTCCAATAACCCTTAGGAAAGTTTCCACTTGAGGTAAAAATCCACAATATCAAAAGGGTAAATCAAGACAAATGGAAAAGTTTTATTTCCTGGCAAATTTTTAATAATAAAACAAGGTCAAAATTTTGGGGTGTCACAACCTCACACGGGTCCTGATGGACGGTGGCAGCAGCCTCAACCTGCTTTATCAGGATACAGTGCGCAAAATGGGCATTAACCCATCACGGATCAAGCCCACAAAGACCACCTTTAAAGGAGTCATACCAGGCATAGAGGCCCGCTGCACGGGCTCTATCACACTAGAGGTTGTCTTCGGATCTCCGGACAACTTCCGAAGCGAAGAGTTAATCTTCAATATCATCCCTTTTTGCAGCGGCTATCACGCACTGCTTGGACGAACCGCATTTGCTCGATTCAACGTGGTGCCCCACTATGCTTATCTCAAGCTCAAGATGCCCGGACCACGCGGCGTCATAACAGCCAATGGAAACACGGAACGCTCCCTCCGTACCGAGGAGCACACCGCTACCCTAGCAGCAGAAGTACAGAGCGGCCTTTTCAAGCAGAACCTTAATTCGGCGGCCGAGCTCCCGGACACTACTAAGAGGGTCTGGACTATTCCGCAGCAGGACAGCTCGGCTCGTCAAGAGCTCGACTAGCAATTCGGCCTCCGTCCCAGCCCAATCAAGTGGCGGCATTCGTACCGCACGTACATAACTACGCACTCAAAATACCATCGGCATAGACGGAGGCATACCTACCTTGTGATCCATAGTACGGCTCGATGGCTCCCGGACACATATACTTTCACTATCTACTTTTTCTCCTTTTCAGGTTTCTTTTCCACAGGCCTTCCTTGACGGCCTGATCACTGGTCCTGTCAAAGGATAAATACACCAAGATGGCAAGAAGCACAGACGTATGGGGGAATTTCTAGGTGGTTTCTTTAACGATCACTCTACCTGTTTTCAGGACCCACACGCTGCTCTCCCTTGGTTTTGGCATGTTAAATAGCCTGTTGCTTATCGCACTATTTGTATCAACGCGCCTTGACGTATTAATCAAATTATAATGGAAACAGTTTGCGGCCCAAATTTTAAGGCCCCAGCTTATTACCTTTGCTCTCTTTCTGTTTTCCTTTCTTTTTGTTGCTAACCTTATCAGATAGCACCCGTACACTCTGGTACGTTTCACATTTGCCAGGGGCTTTATAGCGCCCCGCAATACGGCAACAAAGTACGAACACTTTTTACAGTATAGTTCGGCACCCCGAATTTAGCACTATATGCATTGGCTCTGAATCATGTCTTTGGTCAATAGTTGGGTTGCCCAGCTCCTGTGCTTACTACCTTACGTTCCGCTATATCGGCTAGGGTAGTAAAGGGAGAACTACTGCGATTGTGCCCTGGTTCATCCGGATGAGCACCTCAGTAGAGAAAGCCGAAAACTGACTGTCATGATGCGGCGAGAGCCGGTCAGCTCTTCGGAGGTTTCAAATCGCTAGAGGTTTTTTCTGCATTGCGCGATGAATCGGTTTTTATCCGATCAGCTATTTACAGTACCCCCCAGTTCAGACTTCCAAATACCAGGGGCTGCGCCTAAAATTTTACTGTCGAACTCCTATGGCTAAGTGAGGGTGATAAAGCATTATAGTCCGATTGCCTTGTTCGCTGCGCTAAACACCTCCTTCAAGGACCAAATAATTGGATCAAGAGTGTTTAGATTCCATCCCGAACACCCCCGTATTACCAACGTGGGGGCTGAAGCCGACGACTTGCCAAATCTCAGATTTAATAAAAATGGCCACACAGGAGGTAAAAATTTAATACACAGCATTATATTACATAAATTGTCTTTGTTTCAGAATATAGGGCGAGACAAATATGAATGTATTCATTCAAAGATCACGTCTTTCGCACACTGCTCCGCAACAATGCGGGATCCCTCCAGGACACTATCAAAATACAGCTCGGGCTTGCGGTGCTCCTTGCCCTCCGGCGGCCCCTCGATCACAAGCTTGACGGCGTCCATCTTCGCCCACCAGACCTTGACGCGGGGGAAGGCCATGCGCGCGCCCTCGATGCAGACCGACCGCTTGACGACGTCCAGCCGAGGACAGGCATTCACCAGCCGCTTCACAAGGCCGAAGTAGCTGCTGGGTATAGCTTCGGCAGGCCAAAGCCGGATTATCAAATCCTTCATGGCCAGTTCGGCCATCCCATGCAGCTCGACCAGCTGTTTCAGCTGATCGCTAAAGGGCACTGGATGTTCTAGCGCAAGGTATTGTGACCAGAACAGCTTCTCCGTTGAGCTCCCTTCTTCGGCTTGGAAGAACTCCGCAGCTTTGAACGCGCTGCGTGGCAGATCCGCAAACGCCCCTGGACAGCTCTGAATCCGGGTTAGTAAGAAATACTTCTTCTTCACATACTTGCTTTGCATACTAAACGCCTTACCCGCCGCGATCTTCTTGGCCTCCTGGATCTCCTGGAGGGTGCCCTGGGCTTCAACCCGGGCCTCTTCTGCGCCTTGGTGAGCCTTGACGAGTTCGGTGTCTCGAGCCGAAAGATCACCCTCCAAGGTCTCGCATTTTTTAACAGCATCCTAGAGCTCTTGTCGAACCTCGTTAAGCCTGGCCTTGAGCTTCTTACGGGCAGCTTGCTCCTTGACAGCTTTCCCCTGGGCTTCGGCCAGGGCCTTTTTAAGGGCCTCGACCTCGGTCGTCGCTCCTACACATATCATGACATTACGGTCAATACAAATAATTTATTCTTTTCGAATATATAGCGAGTCATCACATACCTTGCTGATCTTCCAGCTGCTTCCTCGCCTGGCCGAGCTCCTCCTCGGCCCGCTCCAGTTTCTGCTTTAGTCCGGAGACTTCGGCAGAGTGTGAGGTCGCGGCCAGCAACGATGCCTACTTAGTCACATAAGACATATTTAGTTAGTTTCCTGCGAGGTTTCATTGATCCTCTGTCCGGCTTTTTCTTTCCGAACACCGGACAGTGTCTCAGGGGCTACTGTCTATATTGGGACTTTTTCTTTTGCGTCGCTTACCTCAAAGCCAGTCAGTAGATTGCTGCAGGCTTCGGTCAGTCCGCTCTTGACGGACTGAACCTTCTCAATCACCGTACCCATAAGGATACGGTGTACATCCACAATGGAAGCGCCTCGTAGAGCTTCCAGTAGATTATCTGGTGCCTCTGGTTGGACAGAGGTCACCGGCGGGACAGGCACACCTCCTCCTTTCGGGGAAGGTTGCTCGCTTGACTCCGGAGCCGTGTAGGTCTCCCGAATGGTATTCGGCTGAGGGCCGAATTGGATATGGCCCCCATTGCAAGTCTCCATGGGGGCTTCTCCCCCCATGTGTCCGGCGGCCGAGGAGTCATCCTCTGGCGCCACCCTGACGGCCTCCTGAACCTCTCCCTGGCCTGGGAAGGTCCTTTGGGACACCACCTCGCCGTCGCCCTTGGCCATGGGAGAGTGAGCGGCCGGCGGTGACTCGCTGGCCATCGCCTTTGAATCTAGCGAACCTCTCGATGAGGATCGCAGTGAGCTATCGTGGCCCGGACTGTAATAGCATAACTTAACATATTAACGCTATGAAGCAGACACATGGACGTATATGGGTTTTTAGTACTAACAATACGGCCAGGGGCTTGTTTCGGGGGCGCCGCTCTAGGCAGCTATCGACATCCCATGCGGAGTTATCCGCGAGGGGGCCCTTCCCCCTCTTCGACGCCCCCGCCTCCAAAGTTGTGGAGGCCGCCCTCTTCTTCCTTCCCCCCTCAGGGGGGAGTTGCTTTCTTCCTCCTCCTCGTCGTCTTCGGCGGCCGAGGAGTGAGTTTGGTCTTCGGACGACATGTCCGAAGCCCCCTTGCGGCGGGGGCCAGTTCGGACCCCCTTGGCCTTTCTCTTGGCCTTCTTCTCCGGAGCCTTGTAGGGCGCTGGAACTAGGATCTTCGCCAGGAGCGGGATGACTGGTTCCTCGGGCAGCGGAGCCGGACATCGAATCCGCTCTGCTGTCTTCCTTGAACAACTAAGAGGAGGATGCACCTTGAGACAAGAATGACTTACCGCACTGGCGGGATGGGCAAGATCGTGCCCGCGGTCCGAGTCGATGGCCGGTGGCGTCTCGGTGCCCTTAAAGAGCAACTTCCAGACATCTTCATGAGTGGTTCCAAAGAGCCTATCCAAAGTCTGGTGCTTCTCTGAATCAAATTCCCACAAAGGGCATGTTTGTCTCTGGCATGGAAGGATTCGCCGAACAAGCATCACCTGGATCACATTGACGAGCTTGATATTCTTATCCACCATGCTCTTGATGCGCGTTTGCAGCACTGTCAGTTTGTCCGACGAAGACCAGTCCAGGCCCTTCTTCAGCCAGGAGGTGAGCCGCATCGGAGCTCCGGACTTGAACTCGGGAGCCGCAGCCCAAGTGGTTTCACGAGGCTCTGTGATATACAACCACAGCTTCTGCCACTCCTTGACAGTCTCCACAAAAGTGCCTTTGGGCCATGTGACGTTGGGCATCTTGCTCACCATGGCTCCTCCGCACTCTGCGTGTTGGCCGTCCACCACCTTCGGCTTCACGTTGAAGATCTTGAGCCACAACCCGAAGTGGGGCTGGATGCGGAGGAAAGCCTCACACACGACAATGAATGCCGAGATGTTGAGGAAAGAGTTCGGGGCTAGATCGTGAAAATCTAGCTCGTAATAGAACATCAGTCCGCAGATGAAAGGGTGGAGTGGAAACCCTGACCCGCGGACGAAATGAGGGAGGAACACCACCCTCTCGTTGGGCTTCGGTGTAGGGACGACTTGCCCCTTGGCTGGAAGATGGTGGGCGATTTCTTTCGCCAGATACCCGGCCTCCCGAAGCTCGGTGATGTCCTTCTCCTTAACGGAGGAGGCCATCCATTTGCCTTGCCCTCCAGATCCGGACATGGTGGAATGCTTTCTTGGGGAGAAAAGGCAAGAAGTTGGGCTCTGGAGCTCGAGAGTGGAAGGGCAGAGACGGAGAGAAGGCGTGGGTGAAAAAAGGGAATCCTTATCCCCTTATAGAGGCAGTGAATATCAAGCGCCTCCCCACTCACCTTAAAACTCGCCTATTCCCAAGGGTTATGCAAATGGCACGATTGGATTA
Organism: Aegilops tauschii subsp. strangulata; assembly: GCF_002575655.3. Classification (NCBI taxonomy): domain Eukaryota; kingdom Viridiplantae; phylum Streptophyta; class Magnoliopsida; order Poales; family Poaceae; genus Aegilops; species Aegilops tauschii. The sequence goes on from NC_053039.3 coordinate 524,569,000, forward strand.
CCCATGCCCGCATTGATGAGAATCCCGCAATAAGGGGACACGATCTCTGCTTCGACAAGACGTGCCAATGAAAACCACGTCTCGAAACGTGGAACGGCAGACGAACACGGTTCAAAATAAATGACCAGGCAGATGTGATGTCACATTACGAAAAGTTGTCAGCGGATTGGACTCGTGTAATATCATACTCTCTACGGTTGTGTGTGGTACTTGTGTTGCAGATCCAGACACGTTCGTTTCATCCGAAGACTATCTTGGAGTTCGGAAAAAGGGAACCCGCCCTGCAATCCCGAAGACAATCTGCGCGCCGGACACCTCGTCATTGAAGCCTAGTTCAGGGGCTACTGAGGGAGTCCTCGACTAAGGGGTCCTTGGCCATCTGACCTGTTATACATGGGCCGGACTGATGGGCTGCGAATGTACGAAGGCCGAAGACACTCTCCCGTGTTCGGATGGGACTCTCCTTGGCGTAGAAGGCAAGCTTGGCGACCAAATATGAAGATTCCTTTCTCTGTAACCGACCTGATGTAACTCTAGATCCTTCCGGTGTCTATATAAACCGGAGGGCTTAGTCTGGATCGGCAATACTCATAACCATAGTCATACAGGCTAGACTTCTAGGGTTTAGCCATTACGATCTCGTGGTAGATCAACTCGTGTAACACTCATATTCATCACGATCAATCAAGCAGGAAGTAGGGTATTACCTCCATAGAGAGGGCCCGAACCTGGGTAAACATCGTGTCCCCCGTCTCCTGTTGCCATCCATCCTAGACGCACAGTTCAGGACCCCCTACCCGAGATCCGCCGGTTTTGACACCGACACCCGTTCCCACGACGTCGTCTTGAGGCAGGAGGTGACGGGGCCTTGGCACGAGCGACCTCCTCCTGGTTTCCCGCTGCCCTTGTACGCCCAAGCGCAAGGCTCCGGTGGAGGAGGCAGAGCCCCGTGCCGCTTGTGCCACGGTCACGATGGCCAGGCCGTGGCGACACGCTCCGCCGTCCCGCGAACTCACACCGAGGGCTCCTCTCGCGAGCTCGTGGTGTGGGCAGTGATGCCACCGCGCACGTGGATCAAGTTCCCGAAGTTCTTTGCCGAAGAGATGCCGCCGAGGGGGCCACTCGAGCTGTGGTTGCAGCACACCGAGTGCAGCTCCCCGGCAACAGGAGCGGAGGTCGAGGTTGTCTCCTGGGGTAAGACCTTCATGACCTGCGGATGGGGCGAAGTCGCCCGCGCCTGCCACGCGGAGGGGGCCCTCGCCATCCGTTTTGAGTACGACGGTGCCTCCACACTGTTCTTCAAGGTCTTCGACGAGGAAGGCCACCGCTTGGAGTGCTGCCCTGGAGGGGGTCGTCGGGACAGCACAGCGGCAGGCACTGGGCCCGCCCTTGGTCCTGCCCACAGCTCCTCCAGCAGCAGTGATGGCGCCTGAGAGTCCAGCGACTCTCCTGAGCCTGGCGAGACTCCGGAGACGAGCGACGACAGCTACGTGCCCCTGAGCTCTCGCCGCGCCCGGAGTGCAGCAACTGCGTCCGCTCGTCGTCGCCATTGATCTGGATGGGGTTGGCGTCGGCCCCCCGTGGTCCACTGTTGATGATGGCGTCGGCGGCGACGCCTGTAGACATGACTCCTAGAAGCCTTCTTCTTTTGTTCCCTGCGAGGAATCAAGATGAACCCCGCGGGGGTGTGTAACGAATTTGTAGTGCTTTTGCATCAATGTTATTCCCATTATGAAATTTGTGGCTGCGCGTCTTGCTTGGGCACTGTTCCCCCTTTTTGTCCTCGTGGTAGCTTAGTGCTCTACGCCGACAGGTCCCAATCCCCAGGCAGGCTTCAGCCGTCGCTGGTATGCCAGGTCGCGATGCCGTGGTCAAGGCCAGGAGGTGAGCGGCCCAAGGTCCGGTAAGAGCTCCTGAGGTGCGATGCTCAGGAGGTCCCCCTTGGCGTGCAAGCAGCTTCCTAAAGGCAGAAAAGGAAGGCGGCATTGCCAGAGCAAGGTTGCAAGAGCCGAAAATTCTAAGTCTCGGCGCTGGGCTAACTTGAACACGTGACTTATCTGATTGAGCCTGAGGCGGTTTCTTCATGCAGCGCCCGATTCGTGCGTCAGCGGTGGTGGTATGGCTGGGTTAGGCCCGCGCTAGCTTCCCTCCCTTTCCCACACTCTCCCAAATGCTCTGTGTCCTTGGGTCCCGACCCTCGAGCAAGCTCCGCCGCCGCTGGTACGCCAGGTCGCGGTGCCGTGGTCAAGGCCAGGGTGAGGGCTGGAGAGTCAGTAAGAGCTCCTGAGACGCGATGCTCATGAGCCCCCCCTTTAACGCGCAAGCGAATTGCGTGAGAAAGGAAGGAGCTTGTGGTGCCGCCCTTAGCCAGGCTCCGGAGATTCCTGCAGGTTAGCACGAGGGGAGAATACAACTTGCTAACGCGTTTGCTGCCCTGCTGCTGGTCTTTTCGCAAGAAGATAAAGGCACTGAGGGCCTGATGAGGTGACGTGCGCGGGGCGTGTCGCGAGCCAGAGCTCGACCACTCAGGTTTGTCAGCGTTGCAGGGACGGACCCGAGCACAAGCGTCGTGCCAGCATGTGTAGCCCCCGTTGCGGGATGAGCAGGAGGCCGATCAGCAACGCGGGTGGCCACAAAGGGTCACGGGCAAGCAGGCGATGATCATAAGATAACTCATGCAAGGGGGCAGGCTAGTTCAAATAGATGCAAGAACAATACATGTCGTAGGGACGGACCCATGCAGCCTGGGGATGATGCAGCCCGAGGGGCGCTCCCAACAAGGTAAATTAATGATGCAGGAAGATACATGCGACAGGGACTGGCCCATGCGACCTGGGGATGATACAGCTCGAGGGGCGCCCCCAACTGAACAAACTGGAAAATGTCACCTGGCACCATTGCTGGAGAGATGTTGGAGTAGCTGAAGATGCGTGCTGAAGAGGTTGCTCCTCATGAGTCGCCTGGGTCCTGAGCCTCGAGAGGCCCCGGGAGCCCGGGCGGCTCATGAAGAACCGTCGCCATCTCTGCCAGGACTACGTGATGCCCGGCCTCCTGAGCCGCCAGGGCATCCCGCAGGTGACGCTGAGAGGTCGCAGCCGCGTTCAGCAGGCCGAATGGCATGCGAACATAGCTGTGAGGTGGACTCTCGCACCAACCAACGCGTGAAGGCCAGAAACGCTCCTGGGATGCGGCCCTGTTGAGCCTTGGAACGTCGATGCAGACGTGCAGCCCGCCGTCCTCGCCAGGATGGGGAGCTGCGCCGGGTGGTGGGCGGCGGTCGCCGCGCATGGCTCTTGCCTCCTGAAGCTTCTCGGTTCCCTTGGTGATGAACTCCTGAGCACCAGGCGCTCCATGCATTGTGCCCTCATGAGGGAAGCGTGCGGCGAAGCACGCCTCCACGCGGTGCCCGACACTACAAAAAAATACACTTCCGTGATGATACGTGTTTGTCACAGTAGGTCGCGTTTTTTGTCATGCATGTACATCCATGACGATTTTATGACAGAATCAAGATAGTCATACATGTGCTGTCGTAGAAGTGTTCCATGACATTACCAAAATTATCATCACGGAAGTGTCCACTTCCATGACGATAAATCACGCGTCACAAAAGAACTTTCGTCAAGGGTGACCGACACGTGGCATCCACCGTAACAGAACGCCGTTAAGCTATCGGGTCCGGTTTTGGATCAGATAACCCGTTAACAGCCCGGACCAATGGGGATTTTCCACGTGTAAAATCATCATTGGCCGGAGGAAACACGTGTTGCCTCACCGTTGGGACAGATGTCATCGACTCATTGGACAGGAGGCGCCTATGATAGGTCGACACGTGGCACGGCCCAACAGTGGCCCATTCCGGTGAAAAAGGCCGACCCAGTAAAAATTAGCAGGCCGGCCCATATAAGGCCTACTTGTGTCAGGTCCATTTAAGCCCACGGCCCATACGAGATGTGCCAATTCGGCTCGTCAACGGCCCGTTAAAGATTTGACACCATTGCAGCCCATCGTCAGTTCGAGCCCGTTAACAGCCCACTATATATTTGGGCTCAATATTAGCCCGATGAGATTTCGGCCTGTTAACGGCCCATTCAATGGATGGGCCAGTTTTCACGATGTACATCTTTCGGCCTTTTAGCGACCATTTAAATGTTGGGCTAATTTCTGGCCCGGTGTGTCTTTCAGCCTGTTGACGGCCCATAAATCAGTTGGGCCATTTGTAGTCGGACCCGAGTTTCGGCCTTTTAGCGACCCATTTAAGTGTTGGGCCAATTTCCGGCCCGGTGTGTCTTTCAGCCTGTTGACGGCCCATATATCAGTTGGGCCATTTGTAGTCGGACCTGAGTTTTGGCCTTTTAGCGACCCATTTAAGTGTTGGGCCAATTCACGGCCCTGTGTACCTTTCAGCCTGTTAACGGACCATAAATGAGTTGGGCCATTTGTAGTCGGACCTGAGTTTTGGCCTTTTAACGGCCCATGCCCTTCATGGTCCAATACCAGCCCGGTTTCTCTTTTGGCCTGCTAAAGGCCCACAACAGAGTTGGGCCATTTACAATACGACCTGACTTTCGGCCTCTTAGCGGCCCATGCTCTTCATGGTCCAGTACAAGCCCGCTGTCTCTTTCGGCCTGCTAAAGGCCCACAGTATAGTTGGGCCATATGTAGCCCGAACTTAGTAACAGCCTGTTAACGGCCCATGAAATCAATTGGGCCCACCTGTTGCCCGCTTCGATGTCGGTCTGTTAATGACCCGGGAGTTAAGAGGGCCGACCATTAACTTTCGGCCTAGTAACGACCCATTAACTTAATGGGCCCACTAAAGTTCGTACATGTCTTTAGACCAAATTAGATAATTTGAGCCCATTACGACGAGCAATTATGCACAGGACCAAAACTAATCAAGCAAAGGTACGGCATACAGGGAAAAACGTTGCACATCCAGCATATATTACAGGAAATTACATCCACTGGGCAATCAAAGATTGATGCCAGTGCAAATAAATGAACGGAACCTAACGATCTACAACGTCACAATCTGCAACCTCAGCACGGATGACGCCCATAAGCATGTGGGCAAGTTCTTGCTGCTTTGCTACACTGTCTCTGAAAACATTGATCAGTTGTTGTGTCGCACGACTCTACACCTCTGATTCCTCCACCATTTCCATCATTGCTTCAGCCATTAATTGGTTCACAAACATACATTTTTCCGTTGCATTCAAGACAGAGGGTACTGAACAGATTCAGATGGCGATTTTGGCAGGCTTGTATTATTGATAGTGGAGAGTGTCTCGACCACTACATCATAACATAAATTAGGAGGGGAACCAAACAGATTAATCATGAGTTATTGCCATATTACCTGGCCTAGATTTATCGGAAAGAAACAATGGGGTTGCCTTGCTGTTTTCAGAGTTTGTCTTCTTATCTTCAGCAGCCTGCACCAAATTAACACACTAGCATTGCTATCATTGGCCAAGTCAGATAATAGGAAAGCAACATTGGCACAATGAACGTTTGGGCAACTAGCCATCAACAAATTAACACAATATGGCACAGCTATGATCAGCCAGGTAAGGTAATACGAAAGCAACATTGACACAATGAATGAATGGGCAACCAGAGCAGCACTACAATTCAGTAATGTGCATGATATGAGATAGTACACTCATGCAGCTCAGTATGCAAAACTACCAGGCAGTTTTCTTTACAAAAATCAACATTGGCGCCTTTAACATTCTGCTACAACTAATTTTAGATCAGATAAAGGTTGGATTCACGCCGATTAACAAAATACATGCTGATGTAAAAATATAGTGATATACAACAAGTACTTACATCAGCATTGGAGCACAGAGAATTCCCGCAACATATTTTCCTCTAATACAATCCCAATGAAGGAACTCTTCTATCATTTAACCTTATTTTATAAAAGAGAGATGGGTAAGAAACATGTAGAAAATATGATCAGAATGCTATAAAATTTCATGATGCGAGGATACGCACACGCTTCTTAGAATGGAGTTGACATTCTTTTGCTGGACTGGAGCTGACTAGTTCGTTGGCCACTGGAATCTGCTTATTATCAGTGGGAGTTGGGTTTCTCTGTGCTGGAGCAGTATCCATGAAAAATGGAGTTGACTTATTATCTCCTGGCGTTTGGATCTTTTGCAAAGACCTGGTTTGTAACCCTTCAGATTCTAACATAGCCGTCTTCCCTTTGCATGCCTTATATAGAAGAATGGTGCTTCAATTATAAAACATGCTACAACAGAGATGGAATAGGTACTGAAGAATAGAAAGGCATGACATATTGACATGTATTCCCTCCATCTGGAAATAAATGGATGGGTCTAGGCGTATTTCAGTTCTAGATACATCCAGTTTTATCCATTTCTGCAACATGTAATCCGGACGGAGGGAGTATGATGTAAGAGCTAGGGATAGGACAGGACAACACAGTAAAAAAACACTGAAAACCCACTGCAGAACCAAAGTATTCAAACCCACTGATATGAGATAGTACACTCATGCAGCTCAGGATGCAAAACTACCAGGCAGTTTTCCTTACAAAAGTCAACATTGTGGCCTTTAATCATACATTTTGCTACAACTAAATTTAGATCGGGTAAAGGTTGGATTCACGCCGATTAACAAAATACATGCTGATGTAAAAATATAGTGATATACAACAGGTACTTACATCTGCATTGGAGCACAGAGAATTCCTGCAAGAATCTTTCCTCACAGACGATACCAGTGCAGAAATTCTTCTATCTGTTAAGCTTATTTTCTAAAAGAGAGATGGGTAAGAAACATGTGGAAAATATGATCAGCATGCTATAAAATTTCATGATGCAAGGATACGCACACGCTTCTTAGAATGGAGTTGACATATTTTTGCTGGACTGGAGCGGACTAGTTCTTTGGCCACTGGAATCTGCTTATTATCAGTAGGAGTTGGTTTTCTCTGTGCTAGAGCAGTATCTATAAAAACTGGAGTTGGTTTATTATCTCCTGGCGTTTGGATCTTTTGCAAAGACCTGGTTTGTAACCCTTCAGATTCTAACATAGTCATCTTCCCCTTGCATGCCTTGTATAGAAGAATGGTGCTTCAATTATAAAACATGCTACAGCAGAGAGATGGAATAGGTACTGAAGAATAGAAAGGCATGACATATTGACATGTATTCCCTCCATCCGGAAAAAAATGGATGGGTCTAGGCGTATTTCAGTTCTAGATACATCCTTTTTTATCCATTTCGGCAACATGTAATCCGGACGGAGGGAGTATGGTGTAAGAGCTAGGGATACGACAGGACAACACAAAAAAAACACTAGTTGAATGTAAAACTGTATGCTAGCGGAATACGTACAGAAAAAACTAAGGCAACATACACGTGTATGATTGGGAAACTAAGATGGCATTGCAACAGAGCACTAGAACAGCACTTCAATGTAAAAAAATGGTATGGTAGACAGATGAAGTACATACTGATGAATAACAATGCATAAGATATTCAGAAGCATGATGCCCAAATTAAGCAGATGGCATTGCGATAGAGTAGAATGACAGTACTTGAATTTGAAAACATGTTATCATGAATGGAATAGGTACTGAAAAACAGGAAGGCATGACATATTTACATGCATGATCAGCATGCTAAGCACATGGCATTGCAACAGAGTAGATACACTCCAGGACATTATATGCATGTTGTACCCATATCACGGGCCAAGTTAGAGCAAGGACCTTGTGGGGTGAAGCGGATTCAACATCTTTCTGCAAGTCTTCTGAAGAACTGCCTTTACATGTTCCATCATATTGGGTATCATTGACATCAAGTTTATTGGCCTTTACATTGCTCCATGAGGTTCTTGTGGATATATCAGTGTGTGCAATTATATCTGACATGAATGGAAGACAACTAGTAGTTAGATTTATGTAATGAGTGCCTGTAGGAGACGACATAAATAGTAGGACTGGGGTTAACTAGCAGCAACAGGTCTCAAAAACTAAATGGAGAACACAGATGAAAGCTACAGAATATGTATCATTTGTACTCGAGATTAACTAGATGGCACACAAAAGTATTAAAGAACAACATAGGTAATACTAGAAGTGGTATAATACTATAATCACCAGCCTGTGGGATAGCATTGGCTGGTGGATGATAACTATGGAACAACGTTACCTAAAGAACAAGTATCTTAGCTGAACTATGGAACAACGTTAACTCCTGAACAAGACCCGTAAGAGATCAGCATGAATATACAGTGAAATGTGATAATCTATTTTCCATGCTTAGATGAATAACAAAGCCATAAATGTTGCACACAAGTAAGATGAGGGGACAACCTATCTGGCCGCCATCCGTAGGAGTGAGCATCATGTGCTGACTTGTCGATGGCCCTGCAGTTGTTGTGGCTGTCCATGTCGGGCACGCGCATTCGATGCAGGGAACTGTTGAGTGGGGACTATAGCTCCCTTCTGGTGTATGCTTCCCTTGTTGGAGCGGCTGCGGTGAGTTAGAAGACGGTGTGGCTGAAGACGCAGATAACGCATAATGTTAAGAACGACACATCTCTTTGATCTGAAGAAATACACTAAGAGATCAACAACAAGGTACGAGAGTGGTCACACGTCTGTTGACTGAAGACTAAATTGGGGTCACACGATTTTATTTTATTTTGGTACTGTCCGATCTACGCCGGATGGCTTGATGGCCATCTTGTGCCTCGCGGCTATCACTGTTAGGAATCTTCCCCGAAGAGCCAGCGACCAACGGCAGAGCAGCCTGCCTCCGCCGTCCGTGGCCCCGGCCAAAACCCCGCTCCCCGCCCCACCGCACTGCCGTGGTTGCGCCGCCCCCAGGCCAATCCACAAAGACTCCCCGTCATCTAGATCCGGCGGCGGCAGTACCTTCAACCCACGCAACTCTAAGATAGCCATCTAAGTGTTGCTTCTACAGCGAACTTGCGGCCCCGCACCCTTACGTTAGACACCAGCCAACTGGCAGCCTAGGAGCTCCGCCGCCTCGAGGGGTGCTGCTCCCCATTGGGAATCGATTGGCCCAGAATAAAATTTCAGACAACTGACACCTAAATAAAGTGATTTGAGATGAGGGTGCGACCTATCTGGCGGCATGGTGATGTAGGCAGGTCCAGCTGCCGAGTCGGTGAGGCCGGCGTGGTTGTGGTGGCGACCGGCGGCAGGGAAATAGCGATGTCGCGACGGTCAACGATTATGGGGAAGCAGCGCCGGGACTGTGGACGGATCCGAAGTTGGAGCCGCTCGGGCGCCGTGAACAACAGCGGGGGTAAATCGGCTCCGGTACGTGGCAGCTCCAGCAGCACGGAGTAAGAGGCACACGATCCAGTGCACGACGGCAAATGGACAGCGTCTCCGGCATTAGGGAGGAGGGCGGCTATGAAATTGGTGCAGTGGGGGCGCCATGGAGGAGGGGCTGAGGTTTCGTGGCTCGGGAGAAGGTGATTTGGTGCCCACGATGTATGAATGGGGGGGAATTGGGAGGGGAGTGGAACCATGTTTTACGGACGCATTTGTCTGAAATGTGAGGGGGAGTTACAGTTCTACCCCTGCCTTTAGGCTTCTCGGCTTGGGTCTGTGTACTGAGGGTCGGGGATAGTAGAATAACTTTGCTCCTCCCCAAATAGTGGGCGGGAGCGATTTCGGGCAAGGAGGGCGTGTTTTGAAATATAGTGGGCGCGAGCGATTTCGGGCGAGGAGAGCGTGTTTTGAAATAGTGGGCGCGAGCTATTTCAGGCGAGGAGAGCGTGTTTTGCCGACCATGGTTTATGAATTATTCGGCACATGTCATTTCGGCCGAGGAGAAGGTGCGCTTGGATGAAGTTACGAACCTACCCTCGATGTACAACGGGCCAATTGATGCGTGTCCCACATAGGACGGTAATTTCGCGTCTCCCATTTATTTGTTCGGGTGAATTCCACCGAGCAGAGGATGTTTAATGGTTCGTTCAAAATTTGGGAGAACGAGCATCCACGTCTACCTTACCAAGTTGATTCGAATCAAATTTTGAAATATTATCTTGCCACTTCTTTTTTAGATGGAAAGATGATGCTCGGGAGTAATGTGTTTTTACATGCTCGTTGCTAGCATTTTACTATATGAAAAATAGTTGACCCACTCAAAAACGGGAATCAAACCCAAAATGAAATATCTCAATTCAATGAAATAGCTCGTTCACCAGGTCAAAATAGTGAACTAAATCCAAAATTGAACACCTCAATCGAGTAGCATGTTGTACAGTATTATAGTACTCCATGAACATGTTGAAAGTCAAATTAATGAACTTGTTTGATATACGCATATATCCGTTCATGTGTGGATTGCAGACAACATGTTCTCCAGTTTAGATATTTGAATGCAAGTTTATATCGAAACATAGTTTATATCAGTCTTTGATGCATAAAACGCGACCTCCCCCTCTCCCGGACTCCTGCTCTCTCTCTCTCTCTCTCTCTCTCTCTCTCTCTCTCTCTCTCTCTCTCTCTCTCTCTCTCTCTCTCTCTCTCTCACCGACAATCTTCAATTCTGTCACACGCATCCAACACACAAACCTTGTTGGTCCCTCTCGCTTTCTCTCCATCTCTCCATCTCTCTCTTTGTGTGTGTGGGGGGGGGGTCTTTCTAGTTCGCATGCATATATACTCCATCTATAGGTCTCTCTCGCACACTATGTATGATTCTCTTGTCCAAGCTAGATATCTTGGGTGCACTCATCATACGCACACAAATTCCTTGGCTCGTTGCCCGTAACTCTCTCACGCACCACTCTGTCGTCTTGGAGCTCTTTCCCCTCTCTCTCAAACTCTCCAGCTACCTGGGTCACACATACACATGCATATCTCACTCGCACTCGATAGGCCCATCTAAAACTCTATCTCTCTCCCTCGTTCTCTCTCCATCTCACACGCACACACACACAATCTCATGCCTAGCTAGCCAAGTATGATGGTCTCTCACTCAATTATAGGTACACGCAGCCCCCCTATATGTATATGACTAGCTAATCTTAGTCTCCATCACAAACATGTGCATGCTCTATCTCGATTTCTCTCGGGTCATCTTTCTATCGCGCATGCGCCTCCCTCGATCTCCCACCCATATAGTCCCCTCACGATCTCGAGGGGATCTCTCTATCACAAACACACCCTCTCGCCCTCCCCATGCGTCCATGTTCTCCATGTGTCCCTCTCGACCTTTATTCCTTGTTGGCCAGACCTCTATTGGACATGTGCTGTAGGGGTGTCTCTCTCCATTGCAAACAATCACACACTAGCTATCTTCGTGTATCTCCTCGCCTCGCTTTTCTATATCGGAGATGCATGCGTGATATGTTCGCCTAAGAAACGAAAAAACACTCTCTCTCTCTAATTTATCGTTTGTTGTCACTTTCTCTTTCACACACATACTATTTTTGCACACTTACTCATTCTCCTTCACACGCACTTGATCTCTCTCGACTTAGTCACTCTCCTTGGTCCATACCATATTGATTTATTGAAAAGTCAAACATCACAAAGTTTGACCATGTACGTGGAGAAAAACAATTACATCTAGAACGGCAAACATATACCATTAGATTCATCATGAGATGTAGTTTCGTATGATGTATCTTTGGTATTGTAGACATAAATAACATTTGCGTAAACCTGATCAAAGTTTCCAAAGTTTGACTTCTAAAAAATTTACATGCACTGCATTATCGAGTGGATGGAATATCTCTTTCCCCCTCTCAGCTATCTGACGCACCACTCAGCCTTATCGGGGCTCCTCAATCTCTCTCAAACTTCCTGGATCACACATACACATGTCTCGCTCGCACTATACATATAGACCCATCCAACACTCTCCGCCCTTGTTCTCTCTCTATGTGACACGCACCCCCTAATAAGTACCATAATCCCTCACTCCATCATAGGCGCAAGCACTCCCCCCCCCCCCTAAGTATGATTATCTCTCACTAGCCATCAGGAACACACGTATTGTCTCCTTCCATCCATACGTCTATCTCGATATCTCTCGGGGTATCTTCTATCGCGCACACACCTTATCACTCGATCTCCCACCCATGTAGTCCCATCACGATCTCCAGGGGATCTCTCTATGACAAACATACACTATCTCCTCCCCATGTCTGCATTTTCTCCATACGTCTCTCTCGACCTCTCTCCCTTGTTTGTCAGACCCCTCTTGGCCACGTGCTAGGGGTCTTGCTCTCTCGGTTGCAAACAACCACACACTATCTCCTCACCTTGCTTCCGTTGTCGAAGATGCATGTGTGATATGTTTGCATAAGACACACACGTTTTTTCTCGACTTTTATCGAGTGTTGTCCATGTCTCTTTCACACACGCACACACACTTTTTTCACTCACTCTTTCTATTTCACTCTCTCTCTCTCTAGTTAGGGACTCTCTCACGTCCATAAGCATATGGATGTTTTAAAGTCAAACATTAGAAAAGTTTGACCAAGTATATCTGGAGAAAAACATTTACGTATGGAACGAACATGAGATTCATCACAACATGTACTTACTTCATACTATCATTTATCTTTGGTATTGTAGATATAAGTAATTTCTTTATAAACTTGGTCAAAGTTTCAAAAGTTTGACTTTCAAAAAAAGTTGGAACTACATTATCGAACGGAGGGAGTAGCTCTTTCTCTCTCTATCTGCTATCTCTCACGGGCCTCCCCTCTCACTCGAACACTCTATACCGACAGATTATATGCTCACTGTGTCAGCGTATAGCTCCGTATATTGTTTAGTTGACCGGTCAACCAGTCCACATGCTGCCTTGTCAGCTCGTGTTATGTATCTTCGTGTGCTAGCCCATGTGGCAGTGGGTGAAAATAAGTAAGCTAGAGGCCCATCTGACACGGGGTGACGTAAACAAAGTTGAAACCACTCGGGGTAGCACCCCGCACGCTAGTAAATTGAGGGCGCATTGAGGACACACTTCTTCCGCGTGAAGGACGCACTCGCGCACAATTCACCACTGCGCGGCGGCATGCACAGAAGGACGCACTCGCGCACACCCAGCACACAACACACACCAGCACACGTGTACACTGGCATCGCCACCGGTTGAGATGGACGGCGAGGCAGCCAACAAGCGGAGGCGGCTCGAGCCAAAACCGCATCCGGCGAGCCTTGACTTCATCAGCAGCCTCCCCGACGACATGCTGCTCGTCATCATCGGCCTCCTCCCCACAAAATTTGCCGTGCGGACCGCCCTGCTCTCCCGGCAGTGGCGCTCCCTTTGGCGTCGCGTCCCCCTCAACCTCACTGTCGACAGCTTCCTCTGCAATGGGGATTGCAAAGCATGGCCGCAGTCTCCAAGATGCTTTCATCGCACCCTGGGCCAGCCAGACGCCTTGACATCCGCATGTTCAGTACCAACTGCAAGGTCCAACCCAAGTTTGACAAGTGGTTCTTATCCCCCTCCCTAGATCAGCTCGAGGAGCTCAGCTTTGAAGCTGGACGATGTCGTTCTCTGCCGCCGTCCGCGCTCCGCCTCAGGCTAACGCTGCGCCGTGCCAGCTTTAGCTCCTGCTATCTTCCCCAGATTAATGTCGTGCCTGCCCTTCTTCTCCCTCAACTCAAGCAGCTCGACCTCTTCGACGTTGTCATCTCGAAGAAGGCTATGGAGCACCTGCTCCGCAGCTGTACTGCGCTCGAGTACCTTCATCTTGAGCAGATCCACGGGTTCATTAGCCTCCACATCGCCCGACGAATCTCCAATGGATTTATGTGTCTTGCTGGCCCCACAACAAGACATCAATTGGGAAGAGATCACTCCAGCTGTTCCACGTTATGGTCATTGAGAATGCGCCTTTCCTTGAGAGATTGCTTGTATCGGATCTAGAAGGCCCAACAAAAATCAGGGTCATGGATGCGCCGAAATTGACAGCGTTGGTGCACTCGTCTGCCAAATTCTCCGAACTCTTTATTGGATCTGTAATCGTTCAGGTACATCACTCATCTTCTTCTCCATCTTATTGAAATTCACATTTTTAAATTTCTTCTTGATGTATTTACAACCGTCTTCCAGAATGATTCCCACAAGCTTGACCCAGTCTATGCGCACAGTGAAGATCTTGGCAATAAAATCTATCAGCCCCAATCTGGATCAAGTTGTTGGATTCCTTACATGCTTTCCGTGCACGGAGAAGCTACTCATTGAGGTGAAACTTCTTTCCTATTAGTAAATGGTAATCACAACGTAGCTCAATTTTTTCGTAATTTTCCCAAATTACGATGACAAGTGTAGTGTTCAAACATGCATCTACGCACTTCATCGAAAGAAATGTTTTTAGTATTTTTTTCTCACGTGATCACCTGCATGTTTTTTTGTTGTACTACCATAGTAGCCTAGGCTAGTCATAGTGGAAAGTAACTTAGACTACTCCAGTAACTCTATGGTTACCCTAAGAGCAAGTACTACCTCCGTCCTGGTTTACTCTTCCTATTTTGTAGTATCAAAATTTGGCCATAGATTTAACTGACAAAATGTTAATGCATGTCACTAAGAACTATATCGTTGGATTCGTATTTGAACATAATTTCAAATGGTGTAATTTTCTTACGTAAATCTATGGTCAAAATTTTGTACTAAATAAGAGGTAGTACAAAAGTGGGCTATAATGGCCCTCCACTATGTAGGCCAAAACACGTGCCAAATTCACTTGTGATGCATTTGGCATCGATGCCCCTCCATTGCTCACCTGGTGCCCCAATCTGGATCACCTACTTTGCTCCGGTGCCAAATTAACTCATGCAATGAAAAACACTTGCGTGGGAGAGAGAGAGGACTGAGGCAATAAAAAAACACTTGTTTGGGAGAGTGAGAGGCTGGTGTAGTTGGTTTGATTGATTTGTTTATACATGTGGGTCTGTGTGCACAACAGTGCCGACTCTCTCACATCGGGAGAGCGGTGCCAAAATCTTTTGATTTGACATCGATGCGTATTATGTGGCATACTTTTGCGAAATATGGCATCGGCCACATAGTGGAAGGCAACAAATGCCCAAGCTCTTCACGTACTCCTAGGTAAATGAGAGGAAAGAGAGAGAGAGAGAGAGAGAGAGAGAGAGAGAGAGAATATCACTAGCCAGCCAACCCTATCGTATGAGCGAATGATATTGGTACCTCTTGATGACACAGCAATCTTATACAGCCAGCTGCTCTAATATGTTCTCTTCTTTTGCAGATAAAAAAAGACCCGAAAGTGAAAAATGTGATGCACTATAACAATCTCATCGAATGCCTTGATCTCCATCTTACAGAAATTGATTTGATCGACTACCGAGGCAGCACATCTGAGATTAAATAGGCCAGGTTCTTTGTTCTGGAGGCAAGTGTGCTCAAGGTAATGAGGTTTGGCATTCTCTGGCGCAACAATGAATGGCGTGCTGATCACCGCAAGCGTCTAAGCCTAAATGACAAAGTCTCCGCAGAAGCTGAATTTGTTTTTGAAACATCAAGTGGCCAGAGACTCGAAAACTTATTTGCCCATTAGTGACTTGTCAGGGCGGTGGATTTTAGTTTGTACGATAATGCTGCATCCACCTAAAGTAACAAAAGTTCTTACGTAAACTTCCAAGTAATTCCCTCTTCGTAGGTGCAGCATTACTCCTAACATTTGTAATATAAGTTTGAAACTTGTAATATTGCCGTGTCCTATTCCTGCGTTTTCAAAATCCAGCGAATCAAACAGGTCCTGAGTTGGTGATGATGTTGTGCCTACCATCTTTCACCAATAGCCGCTGGATCTAGATCTGACGCATACAAACCAAACTTCTCCAGTTTTGCAAAAAGATGGCTGCACTTGTTCCCTATTTACAAACAACTCCTTGTCTCTCACAATCAGCCTTAACTCCTCCCCACCACATCTAGAAGGCCATGGAAAAATCTGGCGCGATGGCCGCTGCCGGCGCCGTCCACCCCCCAATCTTGGTGTTCCGTGCAATGCACGGGCATCTACGCACGGGAAATTATGTCGAACACTGCTAGTTGTAAGCAGGCTAGGTCTACAGCCATGATGATAGTGACTGCAGAAGGTGAGGCTGACTATGGTATGCCGAACACGGCGCCTATACTCAGGTGTCATCTCCGGCGTAGGGTCTTGTCACTTCACTGTGAGGAGCAGTACGTAATAATTTGACCAACGGGTGTCGGATCTGGGGTTCCGGCAAAACCCTTAAGGTTCAAACTCTGGGGTGCGCGCGAGGTTCTTTCCCCCCTACCGATCCACGCCCTAGCTCGCTAAGATCTCGCGACGAACTCGACAAACTCACAACATAGAAAGACACGAGATTTATACTTGTTCAGGCCACCGTCGTGGTGTAATACCCTACTCCAATGTGTGGTGGTGGATTGCCTCTTGGGCTGATGATGAAAAGTACAAGGGGAAGAATAGCCTCCTGAGGTTGAGGTGTTCTTGAGTTTTGTGTGAGGTGAAGGGTTGGCTCTGGATCTGATCTGATGCCTCTACTATGGTGGCTAGCTCTACTTATATAGGCCCTAGTGCTCTCCCCAAATATTGAGCGGGAAGGGAGCCAACAACGGCGGGCAATTTGAAAGGGGACAGCTAGTACAAGCTATCCTGACAAAAGTGGTCTTCGCCTGCAAAAGGCTTTGGTGGTGACGCCGTCTTGGGCTCCATGGTGACCTCCGTCTTGCCGTCCTGCTGGTCTTGGTCTTGTTGCACCGATATGGAAACCTTTGCCTGATGCCTCGATACTCTGCGCCTGCGCCTGCCTCCTTAGCACCGAAGAGGAAACAAGGACGAGTGCCTTGTGAGGTTTGCCCCTCCTTGATATCTCCGCTCCTCAAGAGCCCGCCTAGCTAGGCCGCTCCTGAGGAGGTCTTGCGGTGTTCTCCTCGCGAGGCTTGGCCCCTCGCGAAGGTCTTGAATGCCTTGTCGATGAAGATGGGTCGTATGGCCTGCTAGCATAGCCACGCCATGGGCTGCAGGCAGGCAAGTCTGGGGACCCCCGTTCCCAGAACGCCAACAGTAGCCCCCGGGCCCAAGGTGCGCTCGGGCTTGGCTTCAAGGCGAAGCCAAAGGTCAAGTACGGAGTGCCACGGGCCCCAAAAGCCTGCGGCCTCGGTTGACGCGCGGTAGTTGATTGGACGTGGGCGTCTCCACTTCCCATGATGCCTCGGCAACTGCTCGACTTGACAAGTCCCTGGTGTATTCGGGACGCCCTCTTCCTTACGAGGTGTTTGTTTCCTCGTGTCCATCTTGACTTGGTGGCCTGTGTTCGCTCAGGAACTGCAAAAATTCGTTAGGAGGTGCGCTAAAAGATTTGCCGTTCATCCAAGCCTTGACCTGGCGCTTTGTATCGCGATACCCGAGGGGCACGGGCTAGGAGAGATGCGCCAGTTTTTGGGCTCGAACGAGGGTGGCTCGCGAGAAGGCAGTGAGGAGAAAAACGCGAGGCAGAGAGGAGAAAAACGCTCGCGAGGGCACCTGCCTAGCCCCCTCGCGAGGTATGCGAGAGAGAGAGAACACGAGCGAACCAGAGCCAGCAAATGTGGTAAGAGGCGAGGGAATCAAATCAGCAAGGAACACCAAAGGCAAACTTTGATTAAGTAAAAGCGAGCCAACTACGGAAAGCAAATGAAAAGCCGCGTCCGGCACCTAATCTAGTCTTCAAGTCTTCTCACCAGCGCGGAGCTAAGTGCTGCCACTAGGCGTGGGAGGGAGCCCCAGGGCCTGAGGCCGGCACTCCTGAGACTCCGGGGCGTGTACATCCCCACTCATTATTACGTGAGAGTGTCACGGGCGGCGATTCTTCACAGGCACCGGGCCTTCTTCACAGGCTCTAGGCCTTGCTTCATGGGTAGAACTTTCGGAGGTGCTGGATGTTCCAGGCATTCTGGATGGGTATCCCGTCCTGTGTCTCCAGGCGCACGGCGCCAGGCCTGGAGATGTGGACGACCTTGAACGGGCCCTCCCACATGGGGGAAAGCTTATGCAGCCCTTCCCTGGAGAGGACCCGCCTTAGGACGAGGTCACCCGTCTTGAGCATCCTGGAGCGGATGTTGCGGCAGTGGTATCACCGCAGCTCTTGCTGGTACCTTACCGCCCTCAGTGCAGCTTCGCGACGACGTTCCTCCCCCAGCACGATATCCATCCGCCGCGTGGCGTCCTGCTGTGTTTCATCGAACGCCAGGACCCGTGCGGAGCGATGCTTGACCTCGTGAGGGAGGACCGCTTCAGCTCCGTAGACAAGGAAGAATGGGGTCTCGCCCGTTGGCTTGGTGGCGGTGGTGCGGATGGACCACAGCACGGACTGGAGCTCGTCGTACCAGCCCCTGCCATGGGCCTCGAGCTTCTTCTTGAAGGTCCTGCTCTTGAGGCCCCTCAGGACCTCCGCATTGGCGCGTTCGGCTTGACCATTGCTCCTCGGGTGCGCCACCGAAGTGTAGCAAATCTGCGTTCCAAGATTAGCACAGTAGGTTTTAAGAGGTTACTGGTGAACTGCGAACCGTTATCGGTGATGATGCGGTTGGGGACTCCGAAACGTCTCACGATGCCCCTGATGAACTTAATCGCGGATCCAGCTGGGATGGTGCGAACAGCTTCCACTTCCGCCCACTTGGTGAATTTGTCAATGGCGACGTACAGGTAGCGGTAGCCCCCTGGCGCCCGAGGGAAAGGGCCCAAGATATCCAGCCCCCAGACTGTGAATGGCCACGTGAGTGGTATGGTGTGGAGGCCCTGAGCTGGCTGATGTATCTGCTTGGCATGGAACTAGCAAGCTTCGCAGGACTTCACCGACTCGGCCGCGTCGTTGAGCGCCGTGGGCTAGTACAATCCACTGCGGAACACCTTGCCAACGAGAGTCCGTGAGGACGAGTGGTGTCCGCAGTCCCCTCAGTGTATGTCAACCAGCAACTCCTTTCCTTGGTCACTGGAAATGCAGTGCAGCGAAACATCGTTCGGTCGCTTTCTGTACAACTCTCCGTCCTGGATACAGTATGCCGTGGCTTGCCGGGCCACGTGCTCTGCGTCCTCTTCCTTCTCCGGCAGCGCCCCTTGCATCAGGTACTCCTTGAATTCCTTGGTCCAGCATTCCTCCTCGGGCTCGAGTGCCAAGAGCAGGCGAGCTCCTGAGGTCGGGCCACAGGCTGGGGCTCCTGTGGCAGGTGGTTATGGGAGCTCCTCCCGAGGCTGAACCATGCTTGAAAGTGCTGGCGTCGCCGACGGCTTGAAGAGCCGCTCTTCGAAGACGCCAGGCTCCTGGGGCTGCCGCTTGGATGCCCTCCTGGCGATGTCATCGGCTTCCTTGTTGGTGCCCCGGGGCACATGCTGCACCTCCAGCCCCATGAACTGTTTTTCCATCTTACGCACTTCTGCGAGGTAAGCCTCCATGTGCTCGTCCTTCGGCTCGTATACTTTGTTGGAGAAGTTGACGAGGAGCTGCGAGTCGCCCCTAACAACAAGGCGCTTCATCCCCAGAGCTGTTGTGGCCTTTAGGCCAGCTATGAGGCCCTCGTATTCTGCGATGTTGTTGGAGACCTTCTCGCCCTCCTGAAAGCAGAGCTGCACGGTGTAGTAGAGCTTGTCCTGAGTGGGCGAGATGAGTACTGCCCCAGCCCCCGCACCCTGATGCGCGAAGGCGCCGTCGAAATACATGACCTAGCCATCCGGCGCCTCGCTACCCGGCGAGGTGGACCGGTCTTCGCCTACTTCAAGTGCCGGGGCATCCGTCCATTCCGCCACAAAATCAGCAAGCGCGGCTCCCTTGATGACCCGGCTGGTGCTGAACTCCAACTGGAATGCTTGCAGCTCGATGTTCCATTCAGCGACCCTTCCAGCAGAGTTCGGGCTCCTGAGCACTCTCTCCAATGGGTAGGCAGAGACGACCTTGATGGGATGGCCCTGGAAGTAGTGCCGCAGCTTGCACGAGGCCACCAAGAGTGCGAGCAAGAGCTTCTGAGGCATGGGATATCGTGCCCTTGCGTCCCGCAACACCGTGCTGACAAAATACACTGGGTGCTCGACAAGGGCTGGCGCGTTGGTGAGGCTTGTGTCTTGCGGGGGCCCGGACGTCCCCTGAGGTGGTGAAACACCTGATGCCTGGTCACCTACAGGGGTCTCTATGACGTCGTCCTGCCGAGCTTGGTCTTCTGTCGACGCTGCTGCGGCTCCCGCAGCGCCTTCCTGATCTTGCGTCATTTCAGGTGTAGCTTGGCGCAGTGCACCCTTGGCCTGATGCTCCTCCCGAACCGCCACCAGCGCTGCGCTGGCAGAGTACAGGGTGGCGGCAAGCTAGAGCACCAGGGGATCGAGAGGTCGTGGTGCCACCATCACCGGAGGGCTGGTCGGGTATTTCTTGAGGTCTTGGAAGGCTCGGTCGGCCTCCGGGGTCCACTCGAACGGGCCCTTCTTCTTCAAGAGCTTGAAGAAGGGTAAGGCGCGCTCTCCCAGCTTGGAGATGAAGCGCCCCAACGCGGTCACCCGTCCCGCCAGCTTCTGCATCTCTTTGAGGTTCTGCGGTGGGCTCATGTCCTCGATGGCCTTGATCTTCTCCGGGTTCGCCTCGATCCCCCTATGGGACACGAGGAATCCCAGCAGCTTGCCGGAAGCTACACCGAACATACACTTCTTCGGGTTGAGCCGCAAGTTCACCTGGCGCAGGCTCTCGAAGGTCTCCTCCAAGTCTTGAATCAAGGTTCTTGCCTCCCGAGACTTCACCACTATGTCATCGACGTAGGCCTCTGTGTTTCTCCCGAGCTGCCGCCCCAAGGCGATGTGCATCAGCCGCTGAAAGGTCGCGCTCGTGTTGCGCAGCCCGAAGAGCATGCAGGTGTAGCAGTACACCCCACACGGAGTCAGGAAGGCTGTCTTCTCTACATCTTCCATCGCCATCTTGATCTGGTGATACCCTGAGAACGCATCCAGGAAGCACAGCAAGTCGCACTCGGCGGTGGAGTCGACGATCTGGTCGATGCGTGGGAGAGGGGACGGGTCTTGCGGGCACGCCTTGTTGAGGTTGGTGAAGTCAACGCACATTCGCTCCTTCCCGCCTTTCTTCGGTACTATGACGGGGTTCGCCAGCCATGTGGGGTATCGAACCTCGTGAATGGTACCCGCGGCCTCTAACTTCGGGTCTCTTGGACGATGAAGGCTTTCTTCTCCGTGGATTGCCGCCTCGCTCGTTGCTTGACGGGGCGCATGTTGGGGCACACCCTTAAGTGATGCTGAATCACCTCTCTCGGGACCCCCACCAGCTGGTTGGGCTCCCACGCGAATATATCCTTGTTTGCGTGCAAGAACTTCACCAACGCCTCTTCTTGGATGGAATCGAGGCCGGCACCTATGGTGAAGGTGGCTCCTGAGGACCCATCCGTGTCGACGGGCACCTGCTTGGTTTCTGCCTTGTCTTGGGTGAACAGCTGCTTCTTCTTGGTAGGCGCGGCCTCCTTGGCCTCGGGGGTATCAGCGTCGGCGGGCTACGCCGCCGCTGCAGTCTTGAAGGCAAGCTTGAGTGCCGTCACGGCCTCCTTGGTGTCCCCCTTGATGGTGAGGACACCTTTGCTCCCAGGCATCTTCATGAGGTTATAGGCCGGATAAGTCGCTGCCATGAACTGGGCCAGAGCTGGGTACCCGAGGATGGCGTTGTACGGGAGGCCGATGCGGGCGACGTCGAAGTCGACCAGCTCGGTACGGTAGTTGTCGCGCATGCCGAAGGTGAAGGGGAGGCGGATCTGCCCCAGAGAGTGGGCGGCGCCGCCACCAACCCCTGAGAAAGGCTTGCTGAGGCTGAGCCGCTCGAGTGGCACGTGAAGGAGGCTGAAGGCCTCTACGGAGAGCAAGTTGAGGCCTGCACCGCCGTCGATGAGGGTCTTGGTAACTGCCATGTTGCAGATGGTGGGCGTGCAGAGCATTGGGAGCCTGCCCGAGTCGGTGGTAGAGTCGGGGTGGTCTTCTGAGCTGAAGGTGAGGTCGGCCTCTGGCGCAGCCCAACCCGGCGGAGCCCCCGGGCGCTTGGAAGCGGCACCGATCTGACGGAGGAACGGCTTGATGTGGCGATCTGAACGCGGCGCTTGAGAGCCGCCCAGCAGGGCTGCGACTGTGTGGTGTGCCGGCACCACGTAGCGTGCGGTGAAGAGGTCGCGCAGCTCCTCCGAAGACGCCACTGTGGATCCGGGGAGGTTGAGCAGCCAGGCGCGCGGCTCGCCAGCGAGGGCCATGGGGAGCCAGTTGGCCATGAACTTGTCGATGCCCCCGGCCTCGAGGACGGCCTCCTCGTATGCTAGCAGGAAACCTGTTGGGTCCGCCGCGCCATCGTAGCGCGGCGGCATCTCCGGCTTGAACTTGGTTGGCCACTGCACCCGTCGCAGGGCGGGGGCCAGGGCTTGGAGCCCCCTGGCCCCGTCGTCGGTGCTGGCCGCCGGAGGTGATGACGGTGCGCCGGCCATGCGGGCAGACGTAGGTCGACGGAAGAGAAGCCTCGGCACACCCCTACCTGGCGCGCCAAATGTCGGATCTGGGGTTCCGGCAAAACCCTTAAGGTTCAAACTCTGGGGTGCGCGCGAGGTTCTTTCCCCCCTACCGATCCACGCCCTAGCTCGCTAAGATCTCGCGGACGAACTCGACGAACTCACAACACAGAAAGACACGAGATTTATACTGGTTCGGGCCACCGTCGTGGTGTAATACCCTACTCCAGTGTGTGGTGGTGGATTTCCTCTTGGGCTGATGATGAACAGTACAAGGGGAAGAACAGCCTCCTGAGGTTGAGGTCTTCTTGCGTTTTGTGTGAGGTGAAGGGTTGGCTGTGGATCTGATCCGATGCCTCTACTATGGTGGCTAGCTCTACTTATATAGGCCCTGGTCCTCTCCCCAAATATTGAGCGGGAAGGGAGCCAACAACGGCGGGAAATTTGAAAGGGGACAGCTAGTGCAAGCTATCCTGACAAAAGTGGTCTTCGCGTGCAAAAGGCTTTAGTGGTGACGCCGTCTTGGGCTCCATAGTGACCTCCGTCTTGTCGTCCTGTTGTTCTTGGTCTTGTTGCACTGATATGGAAACCTTTGCCTGATGCCTCGGTACTCCGCGTTTGCGCCTGCCTCCTTAGCACCGACGAGGAAACAAGGACGTTGCACGCGCTGGCGCCCGCCTGGTGTCGATCGTCATGGCTCACGTCACGAGTGCCTCATGAGGTTTGCCCCGCCTTGATATCTCTGCTCCTCACGAGCCTGCCTGGCTAGGCCGCTCCTAAGGAGGTCTTGCGTCATCTGCCTCGTGAGGCTTGGCCCCTCGCGAAGGTCCTGAATGCCTTGTCGACGAAGATGGGCCGTACGGCCTGCTAGCATAGCCACGCCGTGGGCCGCAGGCAGGCAAGTCTGGGGACCCCCGTTCCCAGAACACCGACAACGGGTAGTACAATGCTACTACATTGGTAGTACTACTACTAGTACTAGCACCACCGTCTGGATTTAGTAGTACTACCACGTCCATCTGGATTTAGTATTTGACTAGCAATATCTAGTAATGCATGTCAAAAAAAGTACTACTCCCTCTATAAATAAATGCATGGTGTGTTGTTTTATTCCTATCGGTGAGAACTTAATGTCTTTTTGCTACTTAATAGGATTACATGCAATGAACTAGCCACTGCATGTGATGTTTGGTAGTCTCAAGTCATTGAAAGCATGCACGGCCCACATCTCTCATTGGTTGATATGTCACGAAATAAGAAACGAGGAGGGAGTTAATGTACCGTGCCTAAGTGTTTTGGGATTATTTGGTTTTCGTAAGGTGACTTACACAACATTTTTGGTTACATGCATTAACATTTTATTAGTTAAATCAAAGGTCAAAACTTGGAGGGGGACGGAGGGGGACGCAGCTTCATTGACTTACTGCACCTGCCTTTGGGTGTATGACACGTGGGCCCAACGGGTGGCTGGCCAACCTGTCATATAGCCAAAGGCAGGTGCAGTAGAGGGGCGAGGACTAGATGGCCAACACGCACGTGAATTCAACGCAGTCTGCACTTCTCATATAAAGGCTCCCGCCAGTCCAATCTACGAAATCCTATGCACCTACGCACCCAAGGGCAAGAGTGATCACTCCAATCGCAAGATCAGTTGACTAGAAGCTAGACCCATGGAGGCGATGAGCACGAGCATCAGCCGGCTATGCCAGATGGTCCACGACGCCGGCCTACGGCCCGGCACCGAGGAACGTCCCCAGGTAGTGCTTGAGGCCGCCAGGGCGAGGGGCTGCTTGGACGACAGCTTCGTCTCCTTGTTCGACGAGGTCCTCATCGGCTTCCTCGACAAGTTCACCGTCATCAAGAAGCTCGCGGACGACCTTGATGTACGCCTCCAGCCCACGCGCCCAGGCTCTGCGATGACTGCCACCCTCAACGGCCTCTATGGTGTGTCACCTCTTCGACGCACTGGTGGCCCTGCGACTGCCCGTCGTCGCGCCGGAGAATGTCCACCTCGAGGTCGCGCTCGCCGCACAGCGCCTGGCGCAGCAAGACACCATCGACATAATCACCCATGTCTACGCGCAAATCGTCCACAAGGACTACTACATGCAAGAGGAGGACGATAGGACGCTGGCCTTCTTGGACCGCAGGGCAACCTTGGACGGCATTGTTCAGAAGCACGTTGAGCTTGCCGCCAACGCCGCTGCTCCTCAAACGTCGGTTGGTGACCCGGTGCACTAGGGCGTGAGGATGTCGTTGATGGATCCGTATGTATCTTTATCTTTCCGTCAAATCCATGTAGTAGTATATGGTACTACTAGTAATTATCTTACCTTTTGCATATACTTCATAATTTTTGTATGTAATCCATGCATGAACCGCGCCAGAACCAAACTTCTCATTACTCTAGGGAAAATCGTTATTTATATCTATCAGTTGCGCCATGGAGCAGAACCAAAATTTACAAGTTACAAGTTCAAAAGGAAAAGCCTGCCGTGTTCGCGTCGCACCCCCACACGGTTGGTCCGGCACGCCGCTCAAGGGGGAATGAGTGTTGTGTTGCATTTTCACTTACAAGTGGGACCGCAGTTGAGCAAACCGACTATCGGCAAACCCCCACCCCACCCACCGCGTGATGGCTAAGAAAACAGGAGGGAGAAGAGATGACTGTAGCACGGACTCCAAGAAAAATGGTGTCGGATGGGACTCGTGTTGGTGGCGTGTGCCGTACTGCTAGACATGAATGCTAGTTATGGCCCATGCCACCCCACTATATCGAGGTGCTGGTTACATAGAACAAATTTCCTGGAGTTCGTGCTCAGCCCTCCTCTATCTCTCTTCTCAGCTAGCCAGCAGACGCGCGGAGCCCATCATCTGTTTGCTCATATGCGGTCCCACATGTCAGTGAAAATGCAAGAGGACCCACTAAACCTGCACATCTTTCACCTCGACGTGCTGGTGATGAAAAACAAATCCAATAAAGATCTTCGGTGGCCGCTTTTGGAGTTACTCAAGAGTAGTAAGATTCTATTTACAGTTTAACCCAAGATGCACATCACGTGGCTTCAACTACCACTCTATTTTCTTGCATGACACGACCTGGATGCTGGATGTCCCACGTGTCGGCAAAAGGAGGAAGAACTCGACCAAATCTTCGGTTGTGCTCTCGGATTAGACTAGTTGTGCTAACTTAAAATTTTATTGTGTAGAATGGATGCAAGTTTTTGTATTGGGAAGAAGAGTACAACGATATATTGATAGAGCGCAATTTAGTAGATGTTCTAGCACTTTTAGCTAGCATAGAGGCTAGAGATGAGACTAGTGCACTTGTTGATAGAATAGAGGCTAGACACGTCTACTTCTTTACACTCGAAGAAGAAAGAAGCACGCAAGATCGAGCCTCCGCAGATCAACAATGAATGCATCGAGAAGGCACTAATCCAACTTACAGGAGCAGTTATGGAAGTTGGATATCTTCTAAAATGTATTCTTGTGGTTCTTGTTTTCTTTGGTCTTGCTTTTCTAGTCAAAAATTTTGTGATGTATTTCCATGTACCAAAAAATCAATGATGAAAAAAAAGATATGTGTTTGCAAAGAAAAATGTACGCGGCCGGGATGCGTCCGCGGGTTCGGCGCACGGCCACCGCATCCGAGAAATGGCCCGGACACGACCCCATTGCCCTACCCAAATGGACAGAATCCGGGCAAAACGGAGGTCTGTTTGGGGTCGTGCGTTGGAGTTGGCCTTACAAGTTGGACCGCAGTTGAGGAAACCGACTATCGGCAAACCCCCACCTCGCCCGCCGCGCGATGGCTGAGTTAGAGAAATGACGAGGTTGAAGAGATTGTTGTAGCATGGACTCCAAGAAATATGGTGTCAGATGGAAGTCGTGCTGGTGGCATGTGCCGTACTCCTGGACGTGAATGCTTGTACTGGCCCATGCCACCCTACTACTCCTACTACTTATAGTAGTAGTATCGAGGATTCGAGGTGTTGGTTACGTACAGCGAACACATTAACATATGGCCCACCTCACACTGTGGCCAAATTTCCTGGAATCTGTGACTGTGGCCAAATTTCCTGGAATCTGTGCTAGGTTTAAAAGTGTTCTTTATGAGGATGGGTGGCTGGTCTCAAGTTTAAAACTTGGTGTATTACGTACGTAGACGTAGAGATAGTGCAGCATGTGAAGCTAGTACAAATAGTGTACTATTGTTGATTGGCCTCATCCAATAACCTGTTGCAATGCACGTACAATTATGTATTCGAAAAATATTTTTTTGCCTCGTCGCAACACCCACTCAGAGAAGCGACTCGAAAGCCATTCATAAATTTAGTAAGTTTATCGCAGGCATATCATTTTATTACATACAACAGGTCATCAACCCGCAACGACAACGAGGATACATTATAAATACTAAAGTTTTCATCACAAAACAAATAACAAGCAATGAAATGAACTTCAACTCAACCAATCCTCAGCGTTGTAAACGCTTGCTTTGAACCACAAGTGATTCTCTGGGAAGGGTCAGCTACTATCAATCTCGAGACCAACGCAGGACTGATCATCCAGGCTGAAGCGGCCTACTATATCACGACCAGTGTAGGGAACCACCGCAATGTCCGACATATAGATACAGTTGCTTCTCATAAATGGTAGTAACGTTGTGTCAACAGCAGTTGGATCGCCTTTCACCATCATTGGATAGTTTTGTCCAAGGAAGAGCGAGTTTTCTCCAAGACTATCAATATTGTACCAGGGAGAAGGTGTTGGCGCTAGCACAGTAGTATCCATCCCGAATACCATGCAACGGGTGTTGGAATAGGTCCGGAGAGTGCGATGGGAGACAACACCTGCTTCCTTAGTAGTAACATCAGCAGTGGGCTGTATACAGACAAGAAGGGGTGATCCATCGGAAGTTGCTAGGCGCCACTGAGTATATGGGCCCTCCTCGTCCTCATGCTCGTGCTCATCACCATCGTCATCTCCCCCTTGGTTATAAAAATTTCAAGTATAGGTGGTGGAATGTTCACAGGACCTTGGAAACACAAGAAGAAGGTTAATTAGTAGAGAAGGGAAACTTGCTAACTCGCATGCATGTGGATGAAACAATTATAATTACGATGGAAGACAAACATACCAAAACTACGAGGATCCTATGCAAAAACAGTGCCACGAGTGGTGGCAGCAAACACAAGACCCTCGTATTGAATTGCATCACAATACACATCCGTGTATAGAAACTGATTTCTGAGCAATATCCATCCAGTCGAACACGAAGGACGGCAACAAGCCTGTCGAAGATAGCAACAACTTCATAGTTCTTGTAATTCCAAGAGCGGTTGGGAACTCGACAAATTGCTATCTTCCGTAGACGACAGCCACCATGATCATATTTGAACGTACGTAGATCATCTGTGTGCTCAACCTCAGGGCACTCTGAGTTTTTTGGAAGTGGAATCCGCTGACGAGTGTACACATTCACAAGTTCCCACTCACAATTGTACCCAATATAGACAACCCAATCTCCATTTGCGCCAGCCCAGGCCTTACCCTTAAGCGATGGCATCTTGACATCACACGTATCATTATCAAGCGGCATCAACTTGCACAAGGCGAGGCCTCCGTCGTCCGCGCCCATGCGAACAGGCTTATAGCGAAGAAGATAAGGGAGATCAAACCGCTCCTAGACCCTTGGGTTCCTTGTAATGATGTTATTAGTTGAGTCGAGAATGGTCTTGAACGAACCTGCCATGCTAGCCGAGGTGATGACGTCGCACCGATCAATGAGTTCCCCCACCACGTCATCTTTCAGATCGGGGCAAGAATAACGGGGTCGTTTCTGGCTTGTACCCTCCATGGAGAAGACGATCGAACAATGGCAGAAGGAAGGGTGAAGGCAAATGGAGGAGGGCGGAAGAGCGTGCGACAGTAGTTCCAAATCGAGAGGGAAAGGCGAAGTGTCGGTGGACGGTTGCCAGTTTGCCATGGTACACGAAGAGGCGCCCCGGCCTACACGTCCTTTCAGAAATTGTACAAAAGGACTCGCCGTTGTCTCACTGACATGTTGGAACGGGATCACATGTCAACGAAACATGGTGTGTAATTTCTCGTGCAAAATGCGATCTGGCCGCGTTGGCCCGAGGTGCCGCATTAGTTATCGACCTTTATTTTTTTAACATACAATTTGAGTGGATAGCTCCTGTGGTCATCACACGTGAGCGGATATATAGGTGGGTTAGGTGGGTAGGCGGCAACAATCTAAGTGCTAAAAGAGTTGATCTCGAAAAAAGAGTTGATCCAATGCTTGGTTTTGTTTGGATTTTCCAACTATGACCATTGGATAGAGTGAATCAATGGCTTACATTCAAAGTTATTCTCATACTATAGAATGGTATAGGAACGTGGAGAGATTTGGTTGATTTTATATCGCTGAATAATATAAAATATTATGAGTGCAGACGCTCCACCCCGAGGTTTCTTGCTCCTTCTCGGCCGTCGGGAATCTATGTTCTTCCACTCTTTCGTTTAAGACATGAGCTTTGTTCATCCTTTTGCCGACACGCGGGACATCTATATGCCTCGGTTTTACAAAATCATACTATATGCCTCCATGACACGCGGGACATCTAGCATCAAGGTGGCGTCTCATGCAAGAAAATGGAGATATGCAGTGTGTAAGTGAGTCGTGCACTTCGATGGCACCTAGTACTACGCAATATTTTTTCTCCTTGATGGCACGTGAATAGTGCATGTACTCAATGACAGAGCACGGGATGGTAGCCATGGACATGGTCGGCCCTTTTTGAAGAGAGTACTAATAAATACATAACTTTGAGTGTCCCGTCAACTCGCAGAACGACGAGAAGCTTGCTTACTACGCCTTCTCCCTCGCCAACGCATGCGCGGTGGCTTGCAGCACGAGGAGAAACTTTTGCTTACAAGCGGTGGACGTGCAGCAGTTCATTTGGTGTCAGATTGCCAGAAGTACTACTGTAGTACCATCATTATTGTTCGACTTCCGGAAGAGGAGAAGAGCCAAGCGCAAGGTCACCTACTAACCTAGTACAGTACTACTATAGCCAAAGCTGGTCCACTTTTTTAGAGCATGGTTAATTAATATAGGCGGCTCTTACAGCGGCACATCATTTAGAGCAAGTACTCTCTTTGTAGGATCAAAGGAAGTGAAACAAAAGTTGGAGTGGATGCTAGATTGCCAATTAAAACATGATTACATAGGGGGGGAAATCCTACAGCATTCTATCCTATGAATCAAACGACCAATGTAGGAAAATTATGAGGGGGGTCTCTCTAACAGTGTTCCTCGGCTCGCACCTAGCATCACGGTGGTCGAACTTGGAGTCATTCATCTGGTACACGTGGCATCTCAGATCTGGACACAAGGTGACGCGACCTCTCACTTCGTCTGTCATTTGAAGCGGCGTGCCGGTGGAGGACTAGCATACTCCAATATTAGGTTAGCTCTATGTGATGTGGCAACTTCATATACTAACCGGATGCTGGCTATACTACTACGGTACTCACACTCCAAGAAGTGACTCGAAAACCATTCATAAATTGAGTCTATGACACGCATTTGCAAATGTACCATTCATTACATACAACAAGTCATCAACACACAGCGACAACGATGATACATGTTGGATTATAGATTATTTCCAACAAAACATTCTAGTAAATACTGAAGTTTTCATCACACAACAAATAACAAGCAATGAAATGAACTTCAACTCAACCAATCCTTGGCGTTGGAAACGCTTGCTTTGAACCATAGGTGCTCTGGGAAGGGCCAGCTATAGTCAATATCGAGAGCAACGCAGGACTGATCATCCAAGCTGAAGCGGCATATATCAGGAGCAAGGTAGGGAACCACCGAATGTTCGAGGTATATATACAGTTGCTTCTCATAAATGGTAGTAACGTTGTGTCAACAGCAGATGGATCGCCTTTAACCATCATTGGATAGTTTGGTCCAAGGAAGAGCGAGTTTTCTCCAAGACTATCAATACTGTACCAGGGAGAAGGTGTTGGCGCTAGCACACTAGTATCCATCCCGAATACCCTGCAACGGGTGTTGGAATAGGTCCGGAGAGGGCGACCATGGGAGACAACACCTGCTTCCTTAGTAGTAACATCAGTAGTGCACTGTATACAGGCAAGAAGAGGTGATCCATCGGAATTAGTTGCCAGCTGCCACTGAGTATATAAGTCCTGCTCGTCCTCATGATCGTGATCATCACCATCGTCATCTCCCCCTTGGTTATAAAAAATTTCAAGTATAGGTGGTGGAATGTTCACAGGACCCTGGAAACACAAGAAGAAGGTTAATTAGTAAAGGGAAACTTTCTAACCCGCATGCATGTGGATGACACAATTATAATTACGGTGGAATAAGCCTGTCGAAGATAGCAACAACTTCATAGTTCTTGTAATTCCAAGAGCGGTTGGGAACTCGACAAATTGCTATCTTCCGTAGACGACAGCCACCATGATCGTATTTGAATGTACGTAGATCATGTGTGTGCTCAACCTCGGGGCACTCTGAGATTTTTGGAAGTGGAATCCGCTGACGAGTGTACACATTCACAAGTTCCCACTCGCAATTGTACCCAATATAAACAACCCAATCTCCATTTGCGCCAGCCCAGGCCTTACCCTTAAGCGATGGCATCTTGACATCACACGTATCATTATCAAGCGGCATCAACTTGCACAAGGCGAGGCCTCCGTCGTCCGCGCCCATGCGAACAGGCTTATAGCAAAGAAGATAAGGGAGATCAAACCGCTCCTGGACCCTTGGGTTCCTTGTAATGATGTTATTAGTTGAGTCGAGAATGGTCTTGAACGAACCTGCCATGCTAGCCGAGGTGATGACGTCGCACCAATCAATGAGCTCCCCCACCACGTCATCTTTCAGATCGGGGCAAGAATAACAGGGTCGTTTCTGGCTTGTTCCCTCCATGGAGAAGACGATCGAACAATGGCAGAAGGAAGGGCGAAGGCAAATGGAGGAGGGCGGAAGAGCGTGCGACAGCAGTTCCAAATCGAGAGGGAAAGGCGAAGAGTCGGTGGACGGTTGCCAGTTTGCCACGGTACACGAAGAGGCGCCCCGGCCTACACGTCCTTTCGGAAATTGTACAAAAGGACTCGTCGTCGTCTCACTGACATGTTGGAACGGGACCACATGTCAACGAAACATGGTGTGTAATTTCTCGTGCAAAATGCGATCTGGCCATGTTGGCCCGAGGTGCCGCATTATTTCTTGACCTTTATTTTTTTAATGGCGTGTCGTTCAGTTTTGAAGCACGACTAACTGGTACTGTTTGCAGAGAAAATATAAACTACTCTACCACTACTCCACCTCTAGTACTAGTAGTATAAAAGATATATAGGCTGGAGCTTCAGAGCTTTCTTGCTAAGGGCTGCCCACTTGCTTCTCGCACTATCACCCTCTCTCCAGATCTAAAAAGACGGCCTCTCTCTCCCTCCTCACTGGTGATCACAGATCTGCCGGGGAAGAACAGGACGTGCAGCGTTGACGCACTCGTCATCGGCGAGCGAGGTCACGCACTGACGACAAGGCCATCCTCTCAGACCTAGCGCCCGCGCTGGATGGCCTCCGTCCCCAAGCTCGCTGCCATAGTGCGTGCGGAGGACGACGACCATGAGCGAAGCCACTTCCCGCCGACCCTCAGGTATGCTACCTCTTTTCAAACCATACCCTTGTTCTATTGCCCCATCTGCCACGTCGCTGCATGTGGATCTTTTTCCTCTCCACCATCTTCCCAATTTGCTATCCTCTACTCTGCTGGTCACGCAGACGAAAACCTTAATTTGCACTATTAAAGGAAACCCTACTTCATGCAGACTAATCCATGTCTGGGTTGAATAAGGAAAGGAAGGGAGATTGTACTGTCCAAGAGAGTAGGCATCGAACCTGCATCTAGGTTGAAAAGGGGAAAATCAGTAGCTAAGGAACGAGTCTCGTGTCTCTTGGTTGAAGAAGGGTAGAAAGGCATGACAACGCAATAGAGAATGACCAGGTCGATCGGTTTGTTGTCCTCACATAGGAAAAAGGTGGCTAAAGAGAACAAAAATGGGACGTAATCCACATATGCTGCCTGGATATTTGTTGCTCTAGGCAACCATACCTCCCTCACCACTCTATGCGTCCGTGGAGGTACATCGTACTGGTGCGCCCACTGTCCGAATGGTCCTAGCATGTCCCTTAAACCAAACACATCCTTATTGTCACTTTTTTGCTGTTAGTATAACGCCAGCAGTCAAGTCAAGCAATGCTACTGCTAAAGTGATGCCACATTTAACTAATGTTGCACTCAGTCTAATGCCACCGATAAATTTAAGCAATGCATTTAATGTCACTGGATTATTTCAGGGTTAGCGGTTGATTGTGGATGTATTAAAGATTTTTCAGCTAAGGCATTCTAATGCTGTTGCACATCCAATATACCAACGATGAAACTTCTTATGCACTGTTAATGCTTATAGATTACATACCTCACTTTCATGAGATAAGTTAATTTTTTTATACAGTGTCACCAAAATGCCAAGGCGCTAATGTCATTTTATTTTGGTTAAACTGCACAAAAATTTATGAAGACAAGAGGAAAGGTCAAGAGTGGGCACTGATAACCCACAAGTATAGGGGATCGCAACAGTTTTCGAGGGTAGAGTATTCAACCCAAATTTATTGATTCGACACAAGGGGAGCCAAAGAATATTCTCAAGTATTAGCAGTTGAGTTGTCAATTCAACCACACCTGGATAACTTAGTATCTACAGCAAAGTATTTAGTAGCAAAGTAATATGGAAGTAACGGTAACGGTAGCAAAAGTAATATTTTTGGGTTTTGTAGTGATTGTAACAGTAGCAACGGAAAAGTAAATAAGCAAAGAGCAATATGTGAAAAGCTCGTAGGCATTGGATCGGTGATGGAGAATTCTGCCGGATGCGGTTCATCATGTAACAGTCATAACATAGGGTGACACAGAACTAGCTCCAATTCATCAATGTAATGTAGGCATGTATTCCGAGTATAGTCATACATGCTTATGGAAAAGAACTTGCATGACATCTTTTGTCCTACCCTCCCATGGCAGCGGGGTCCTAACGGAAACTAAGGGATATTAAGGCCTCCTTTTAATAGAGTACCGGACCAAAGCATTAACACATAGTGAATACATGAACTCCTCAAACTACGGTCATCACCGGGAGTGGTCCCGATTATTGTCACTTCGGGGTTGCCGGATCATAACACATAGTAGGTGACTATAGACTTGCAAGATAGGATCAAGAACTCACATATATTCATGAAAACATAATAGGTTCATATCTGAAATCATGGCACTCGGGCCCTAGTGACAAGCATTAAGCATAGCAAAGTCATAGCAACATCAATCTCAGAACATAGTGGGTACTAGGGATCAAACCCTAACAAAACTAACTCGATTACATGATAAATCTCATCCAACCCATCACCGTCCAGCAAGCCTACGATGGAATTACTCACGCACGGCGGTGAGCATCATGAAATTGGTGATGGAGGATGGTTGACGATGACGATGGCGACGGATTCCCCTCTCCGGAGCCCCGAACGGACTCCAGATCAGCCCTCCCGAGAGAGTTTAGGGCTTGGCGGCGGCTCCATATCGTAAAACGCGATGATTCCTTCTCTCTGATTTTTTTCTCCCCGAACACGAATATATAGAGTTGGAGTTGAGGTCGGTGGAGCTCCAGGGGGCCAACGAGGCAGGGGGCGCGCCCTGGGGGGGCAGGCGCGCCTCGCACCCTCGTGGAAAGGGTGTTGGCCCCCTGGCCTTGATTCTTTCGCCAGTATTTTTAATTATTTCCAAAAATAATCTCCGTGAAGTTTCAGGTCATTCCGAGAACTTTTGTTTCTGCACAAAGATAACACCATGGCAATTCTGCTGAAAACAGCGTCAGTCCGGGTTAGTTCCATTCAAATCATGCAAGTTAGAGTCCAAAACAAGGGCAAAAGTGTTTGGAAAAGTAGATACGACGGAGACGTATCAACTCCCCCAAGCTTAAACCTTTGCTTGTCCTCAAGCAATTCAGTTGATAGACTGAACGTGATAAAGAAAAACTTTTACAAACTCCGTTTGCTCTTGTTGTTGTAAATACGTAAAGCCAGCATTCAAGTTTTTGGCAAAGATTATGAATAACCATATTCACAATAACACTTAGGTCTCATGTTTACTCATGTCAATGGCATAATCAACTAGCGAGCAATAATAATAAATCTCGGATGACAACACTTTCTCACAACAATCATAATATGATATAACAAGATGGTATCTCGCTAGCCCTTTCTGAGACCGCAAAACATAAATGCGGAGCACCTTTATAGATCAAGGACTGACTAGACATTGTAATTCATCGTAAAAGAGATCCAATCATAGTCATACCCAATATAAATTAACAGTAATGAATGCAAATGATAGCGGTGCTCTCCAGCTGGTGCTTTTTAATAAGAGGGTCATGAATCAACATAAAAGTAAATAGATAGGCCCTTCGCAGAGGGAAGCAGGGATTTGTAGAGGTGCCAGAGCTCGGTTTTGAAATAGAGATAAATAATATTTTGAGCGGTATACTTTCATTGTCAACATAACAACCAAGAGATGGCGATATCTTCCATGCTACACACATTATAGGCGGTTCCCAAACAGAATGGTAAAGTTTATACTCCCCCTCCACCAACAAGCATCAATCCATGGCTTGCTCGAAACGAGTGCCTCCAACTAACAACAGTCCTGGGGGAGTTTTATTTGCAATTATTTTGATTTGATTTGCATAAAGCATGGGACTGGGCATCCCGGTGACCAGCCATTTTCTCGTGAGTGAGGAGCGGAGTCCACTCCTCTTGAGAGTAACCCGCCTAGCATGGAAGATACAGACAGCCCTAGTTGATACATGAGCTATTCGAGCATACAAAACAGAATTTCATTTGAAGGTTTAGAGTTTGGCACATACAAATTTACTTGGAACGGCAGGTAGATACCGCATATAGGAAGGTATAGTGGACTCATATGGAATAACTTTGGGGTTTAAGGGATTGGATGCACAAGCAGTATTCCCGCTTAGTACAAATGAAGGCTAGCAAAAGACTGGGAAGCGACCAACTAGAGAGCGACAACAGTCATGAACATGCATTAAAATTAATAAACATTGAGTGCAAGCATGAGTAGGATATAATCCACCATGAACATAAATATCATGAAGGCTATGTTGATTTGTTTCAACTACATGCGTGAACATGTGCCAAGTCAAGTCACTCGAATCATTCAAAGGAGGATACCACCCTATTATACCACATCACAACCATTTTAATAGCATGTTGGCACGCAAGGTAAACCATTATAAACTCCTAGCTAATTAAGCATGGCATAAGTAACTATAATCTCTAATTGTCATTGCAAACATGTTTATTCATAATAAGTTGAATCAGGAACGGTGAACTAATCATATTTACAAAAACAAGAGAGGTCGAGTTCATACCAGCTTCTCTCATCTCAATCAGTCCATCATATATCGTCATAATTGCCTTCCACTTGCACGACCGAACGATGTGAATAATAATAATAGTGCATGTGCATTTGGACTAAGCTGGAATCTGTGAGCATTCAATAAACAGGAGAAGACAAGGCAATATGGGCTCTTGGTTAAATCAACAATAATGCATATAAGAGCCACTTCAACAATTTCATTATGGTCTTCTCCTATCGACCCCCAAAGGAAAAAAGGAAATAAAACTATTTACACGGGAAAGCTCCCAACAAGCAAAAGAAGAACAGGAAATATTTTTGGGTTTTCTTTTAATTATTACTACTACAGCAAGAAAGTAAACTAACTAAAAGCTACAACTAATTTTTTTGGTTTTCTTAAGGTTTTCCAAACACACAAGAAGAAAGCAAGAAAAATAAAATAAACTAGCATGGATAATACAATGAAAGAGTATGAGCACCAACATCTAGCATGAGCATGTGAACATAAATGTAATGTCGGTGAGAAATACGTACTCCCCCAAGCTTAGGCTTTTAGCCTAAGTTGGTCTAATGCCACAGCTGGCCCGGCGGATATCCAAAGTTATAGTTGGGGTCGTACTGAGATGCAGCGACTATTGCATCGTGGGCTGCAGCTTCGAGGCGAGCTTCCCTCATCCTCCTCTCGTACTCATCTGCCTCCTCTTTGGTTATAAAATACCTCCCCTTTGCCTGAAAGTCAAAGAGAGTAGGAGCAGGGAGGGCAATATTGACAGCGTGACGCCTGTCAAAGATTAGTCGGTACTGGAGAGGCGGTTCATTCCTCTCAACAAAACGATGGTAAACCATGGCATTAAAATCTAGATAAGAAGGAGCCAATTCCATATCATAATTGTGAATAGGTATATTAAGAAAATTAGCTAAACGGGTTGCATAAATTCCACCAAAGAAACCTCCATTAAATCTATTATTATGCAACCTACGTGCAACAATGGCTCCCAAATTACAATGTTTATCTCCTAATACAGCACTCCTGAGAACACTGAGATCAGGGACACACATGTGGCATGCTTCATCCTTACCATTTATGCACCTACCTATGAAGAGAGCAAAATAATGTATAGCGGGAAAATGAATGCTCCCTATGGTAGCTTGTATTATGTCTCTAGATTCCCCCACAGTTATACTAGAAAGAAAATCTCTAAATTCATATTTGCGAGGTTCACTAGGACTACCCCATTGTGGAAGTTTGCAAGCAGTATTAAAATCCTCTAATTCCATAGTGTAAGAATTTTCATCAAGATCAAACAGGACAGTTTGAGAATTGCGTGATGATGAAAATTCAAACCTCCTCACAAAGGAATCGGTGAGATAGTGGTACTGACGGCACTTATCTGCCTCGAAGCTCACCAGATCAGAGTTATGCACATATGCGTTAAATTCTTCCTGGATTCCTGCTCGATCCATGAAGTCCTCTGAAGGCCATTCACAAGCCCGCACTTGAGCGTCCCTTGGTGGTTCATCGTCGGCATCGCGCATTGCGAGCCTGGGTCCTTGCTTCCTTGAAGGGCCACCTTGGTACATTTTCCTAAACATATTTCTTCCTCTGAAAATTTTAGTAACTTCAAATAAAAGTGAACCGAACTCAACAAAACTGATAGCAACTACTCCCACAAGTGCCTAGAGACTATATCATGCATTAGAACTACTTGGAACCATATAAATTTGGCATGCAAGCTCAAGAACAGGGTCACCTAAGCAGCAAAAATTTGCAATGAATAAAGCACTAGAACAAAAACTAATTCGATCATTGGAGGAGTCACATACCGAAGAACAATCCCCCAAAGCAGTTTTGTGAGAGGTGCTTTGAGCAAGGAGATCGAAAATCGCAGCAAAATGAGCTAGAACTCGTGCTTGAATTGGTTGGTGATTTTTTTGGGAGGAAGAAGGAGTGTGTGGGTGCAGGAATAAGTGGAGGGGAGCCACCATGGGCCCACGAGGCAGGGGGCGCGCCCTGGACCCTCGTGGCCAGGTGCTTGCTCCCCCTGTTGCGACGGATTCCCCTCTCCGGAGCCCCGAACGGACTCCAGATCAGCCCTCCCGAGAGAGTTTAGGGCTTGGCGGCGGCTCCGTATCGTAAAACGCGATGATTCCTTCTCTCTAATTTTTTTCTCCCTGAACACGAATATATAGAGTTGGAGTTGAGGCGGTGGAGCTCAAGGGGCCCACGAGGCAGGGGCGCGCCCTGGGGGGCAGGCGCGCCTCCCACCCTCATGGAGAGGGTGTGGGCCCCTGGCATTGATTCTTTCGCCAGTATTTTTAATTGTTTCCAAAAATCTCCGTGAAGTTTCAGGTCATTCCGAGAACTTTTGTTTCTGCACAAAGATAACACCATGGCAATTCTGCTGAAAACAGCGTCAGTCCGGGTTAGTTCCATTCAAATCATGCAAGTTAGAGTCCAAAACAAGGGCAAAAGTGTTTGGAAAAGTAGATACGACGGAGACGTATCAGGCACCTCCTCCTCCGGCTGTTCTCTTGATTCGTTCGATCAAGTTTTTATGTTTGATCGATTATCAAGATTGGGATAGCAGTTTTTAAGGTCCCCCCAAGTTCGAAATGATATTTACCTTGGAGGTACATGGTTTACAATTTTTTATACTGTCATTAGTTAATAATGCTAGTTACCTTCAGACTTTTGTATTTGGTTTAATGCTCATGCATAGCTAGTATACCAATGCTGAAACTTGTTACCTTTACATTTTGTATTGTTAATTCTTATAGAAATCTTCCAGTGCTAGAGTTTATTGAAATCTGTTCAGTAAAACCATTGTACTGTACCCTGTAATAAAATAACTACTCTACTGTTGCACTAGCCACTGGATTAGTGTATATTTGTAGTATTCGAATGGTGTTGCATTAGCGTATGGACATAAATAAAGTGTGGCAAGCTTTCCCAGATATGTGCTCAAGAAAACTACTACCTGTTTTTCTAAATACTAGACGTTTGGGTACTTTAAATTGAACCGCAAAAATGTCTTATATTAAGGAACAGAGGGTGTAGAGTTCACTCAAATTATCCCGGTAAAGCTAGTCACACCTTTGTTAAAATTAATGATCATTATGTTATCGGAGGAGGTCTGTATGTTTGTCTCTAATGCCTGTCGACTACATACCTGACATCATGATGTAATGTTAAGTCATTTCCTTTTGTACAGTGTCACTGAATTGTCAAGGCGGTGATGGCATTTTATTTTAGTTGAACTGCACAAAATATGCTTAAAATAAGAGGAAAGGTCAGGAATCGATCATTCTTTCAGAAAGAACTATATATGCCTTTCTGACATCAGCCGTTGTTGCCTTATTTATTCCTTCAAAGAGGTGGTTAGAAACAGTCTTGCTACCTTTTCCCATTAAGAAATTGGAATGCTTATATTTGTGAGTCTATGCTTCAACTAGTGCCACTTTTATAGTAATCACACTTTCAATATCTATGCAAACAGGGATGCTCGATTTTAGTGGAACTGCACAAAAAGTCCAACTGGTTCAACATTAGGAGCATGTTTTCTTCCAAACCTTTATATCCAATTGGTGGCACTATGAGTTGTTCATTACGAAGGTACATGGTTTGCTACTATCTTGCTACTCTTTTTGTACTGTCATTAGATAGTAATACTAGTGGTTTGCATGTGAATTTATTGGCAGGGTGGACCTACATTGGAGGTGCAGGACAGGATTCAATGATTGGATGCTCAATTTCGGTTGTATCAATTTCACCTCTTCCATCACTGCGAACATGGATATCCTTGGTCTGATGAAGAATAGGTGCTATATTTCTGCTCTGAACCAGCAAATTAATTCAGTATGAAATTGTCCAGGGCAAAACATGACTGTATCAAATTGTCAAGTGCAAAACATGACAGATGCTAAGCGGAAGAGACATATTTAAACCGAAAATACAAGGTGGGGTATATGTTTAGTACTTGCTTGATATTTGTGCAGACAGAGATGTCTTCCCGTTGATATTTGGCAAACACACAAAGTGACCGCAATTTTGGTTGAACTGCACAAGAGAATAGTGTAGTCACTGCATGCAGTGCCATTTGAAAATAGACACAGAAAGATTGAATAGTCACTTCATGGACTGCAGAAAAGTAGTACTCTACTATTTATTGGCCAACACTAGGTGCTTTACTGCTTTGGTCTGATTATACAATGGGCATCATTTTGCCTAATAAAGTTTGTATTCCGGAAATAGTCTCGCCATGTGATCGAGAGAAGACCAAATCATATTGAAGTGGATGTTCCTCCATCATGTGTGGTTCATGCTCATGGTTCCAGCTGTTGGTGAAACCACTTACGTTTGCAAGAGGAAATGTAGACTTCACAAACAAATTTGTCTTTCAGTCTGTACTGAATGTTGGCCAAGAGAAGCATCCATGTTAGTAGGAAGAACAAATGTTTTTTCTAGATCTTTGCTTTTGGAGCTACATATTTGTATATGATATGTGAATCACTGAGATGCATTAACATGTTGATCTTATGTATGGGAATCGTACTAGTTGGTTTTAGTTGCGATGCAAGATCCGAAGTGGCTGATCTTTGCTTTTGGTGCTACATATTTGTATATGATCTGTGAATCATTGAGATGCATTAACAGTTCCTTATTTCCGTTCGCTTAGTGTTTACAAGTTACTGATCGATCACTAGCTAGCTTACTAATGAGCTCCTGGCAGTTTTAGTTGCGACGCAAGATCCAAAGTGGCAGTTTTTTGAATAAAAATGCCTACCTCTGAAGAAACTGACAAGCTGCTTTGAAGAAAATGTCATGCAAATCTGAAGAAACTACTAGCGAAAACGTTCACAAATGCCTTATCTCCCAGCTAAAGTTCATCAACTAATGCGATCGTACACGTACACCATCCAACCTACTCGATCCTACACGTACACTATCCGACCTACTTGATCCTACACGGATAAATAGCGGATCATGCACGTACTACCTCATTTCCGGTTTGCAGGGCTCAATTCAAGAAACGACCTACTCGATCCTACACAAATAAATAGTGGATCACGCACGTACTAGTACCTCCTTTCCAGTTTGTAGGGCTTAATTCAAAAATCTCACCAACCAAGGTACTCCCTCCGTCCGGGTTTACTAGTCCCGTGAGCCAAAGCAGCAAGACCAAGGCACGGCAATAATTAACTGCATGCAGAAGTTTAAGCCTAATTAATTCCAGTGATTTAAGTGGTTGCATGCGTGCCCTCGGCTACGACGTGTTGCATGCTGCTCCACGTAATGGCTGTGAGCGATTCTGAGTGCCTGCATGCAGCCGGCCGTAATTAAGGCAGCTAACTGATGCGAAAAAAGATGCGCTTTAATTGTTGCGGGCCTTTTAAATCCGTGGAATCATTATTGACAAGGAGGGAGATGATTCGAGTGCACTCGTTTGACCGTCATGCCGGCATGCGACCCAGCACGGACGGGACGGGACGGCACAGTCATAATTTTAGTTTCTCTAGTTTTCCACGGCAAGCTGGCGCGCTAAGCCATGCCTGCTTATGCATTGAATTCCGATGACCGTCGCGCTACCTTCCGCATATAAGTACTGTTTCCCGGCCTTCTCCGATGGCACCGTGACCCAACTCGCCCTATCCTCATAAGCCCCCACCGGCCCGATGTCGCTCGCCACTTATCCTCGCTCTCACCACGTCCGCCATGCCCCCGCCCGTCCATGATAGGTGAGGCTAGAGGCGGTCACCGCCGGAACTAGTGTTCGGTTTTTCACCGGAAGGCAGACGTATTGGTCTTTAGATGGCAATGCGGAGATCGAGGAGTTGTTGGAGCGCGACCGCTTGGCGGAGGAGCAGGAGTTGTTGGAGCGCGACCGCCTGGCGGAGGAGCAGCGTATCGCCGATTTGCGCTGCCAGCGGGACATGGAGCAGCAGCGCACCGACGCTCTGAGTCGCGAGCAGAGCGCCCGCAACTGGGCCGACTACATGGAGGCCGGTGCCCGGCAAATAGCCCTGGAGGCTGTCAGGCACGCACGCGTTCGCGACGCCGATTTTTACTACCAGCTCGTCAAGTGGGTTTCCCGCTTAGAAGCCGAAGCTTCAGTGGACCACGCTGGCATGGAAAGGGCCAACGCGCATGAGCAACGCGCCCTATCGCACCTCTGGCAAGTCCGAGGCGAGGCGGAGGACGCCGGTGCCGGCGTTTAGCGTGTACCGCAGATGGCGGCCGGCATTGTCTAGTTAGCTAAGAGTAAGTTAGTACTTGTACGCTACTATAGTATTAGTGGGAGTAGATAGTTAACTTGGCTATGATGGTTGTCAACGTGGAAGTTCAGTACTCTATATGTGGATCAGACATGTTACTTTGCTCTGAATGTTGAACTTTCCATTTGAACGTATGGAATGGGTTGTTATTTTTTTAAATGGGTTGTATTTGTCCTCCACGGGTTTAGAGGCTGACTTGTGGGCCTACCAAGTTGACGCGTACACAATCAGGAGATGATTGTACGTGGAGAGGATGACAGCAGGGACCCGCCAAGGTCATGGCAGTACGCAAGCAAGTGCCTCCTTATTTCAAGCCAATAAAAAAATGGCTCCTCCTAATGGATTTCTGACATCTGGGTCCCATGCCATTGTCAATGTAGTCAATAAACGAGAGAATTGCACAACGAGCGGCTGACACCAGGGACCCAGCAGCTCGCCCATATATTTTTGTTTTGGGTTAATTTGATAAATGCCACTCCAAATCTGGTGTTTCCGAGAAATGCCACTACAATTTCCAAAGTTTGAAAAATGCCATTTCATGCCATTTCCAGTGGCATTTTTCGAAGTCTGGAGTGGCGTTTTTCAAAGTTTGCAAATTGCAGTGGCGTTTTCCAAAGTTTACAAAAATTGCATTCTTGTTTTTTTTTCAAAGTTTGGAAATTGCAGTGGCATTTTTATGAATCGCCATAATTGGAGTGGCATTTATCTAATTTGTTTTTGAGACGGAAGCAGGGTGTCAACTGGGCTGTGCGGGGCACTCTCGCCTGTCTAGACAGCCTTCTCTTTTATGTTTACCACAGACCAGCCCAGTAGTTTTTTTTTCTTTCTGAAAATGGCTAGCCCAGTTTTTTTGTGATTTGCCAAGTAAGTCACTTTGTCAGGCCTGTTGGGCTGCAAATCTTTCAAGACAAGGAGAGCTCCATTCGGTTGGCCGAGAAAATGGCCTATCAGTAATGAGAAATGGGTTGTACACATCAAACCGGCAATTAGTTTCAAATTTCTTTTTTTTCATTTCGAGATTTTAAACTGCATTGATTTTTATGCGTGGACAATTTGTTGGATTTTATATTGATATACATTTATTTTTAAAATCAGTTTGAATGTGACTCGAAATTTTGGGATTAAAAACAGTTCGGACCGCACCGGAATATGCAAAATTTCGTATAATTTTTTAACCGTGGCCACAATATGGGCTGTAATGCTAACAAAAATAATATGGGCTCCAAAAAAACCTTAAGAATTAGCAAATGGGCTGTAAATTATTAGAAATAATGGCAGATGGGTTGTATGTTGTTTTCCACAGATTTGAGGCTTTCCTAAAAAAAAGGTTGACGCACAAGCAGTGACTGTTGGATGTCCATCCAACGGCCGTCGTGCTTCTTCAATCTCTGCTCTTCCTGCTCCAGCCGCTCAAACAAGCGCTGGCGGGACTGCCTGCTCCCTCCTCCCCGCGGCCTGCTGTGCTGCCGTGCAGGGCTCACCGCCCCACCGTACTCCCATCGCTGGCCTAGCCATCCCTCTACTCACCCACACCTGATGTTATTCTCCGGCGACGGCAGACGAACCAGTAAACCCTTGTACAGTCGTACTCCCCTCCGCGTGGGAAACAACTGCCGAGTCTTCCCTGGCTCCGTGTCGTTCCCTCCCTAGGCCTCGCCGTCGTCCACCGCCCTGGAGCTCTCGGCGCGGCCTGGTCAACGTGGTCAACGACCGACATGCATCTGAAGTGGACTGTACGTGGAGAGGCTGACAGCTGGTTCCATGGCCACAAGCAAGGAAATGCCTCCTTATTACGCGCAAAATAATGATTCCTCCACCTGACATCTGGGACCCACCGAAAGGGCCTCTGCATTTCGCGAAAAAAACGTTACCGCCGCTGACAGCTCGGACCCACCAGCTATATCTTCGCATGCAAGGAAGTGCCTCCTTATTACGCACAAAAA
This sequence comes from Aegilops tauschii subsp. strangulata, assembly GCF_002575655.3. NCBI lineage: Eukaryota > Viridiplantae > Streptophyta > Magnoliopsida > Poales > Poaceae > Aegilops > Aegilops tauschii. The sequence goes on from NC_053039.3 coordinate 524,613,274, forward strand.
ATGAATACTCCCCCTGCTAGCTGGGACCCAGTATAGTGGGAGGTTGACTTGTGGGCCTACTAAGTTGACGGGGATGGAGGGCTTTGTCAACTTAGTCAATATGCACGATTCTAGCTCCTGTGACCGTACGATGTCCATCCAACGACCGTAGTGCTTCTTCAACCTCTGGTCTTCTTGCTCCAGCCGCCCAAACCAGCGTCGGTCGTGCCTCGTGCTCCTGCCTCCCGTGGCCGGCTGCGATGCCACGGAGGCCTGACCGCCCCCTACTACTCCCACCGCTGGCCAGGCCATCCCTCTACTCACCCACACCCCCTGTTATTCTGCGGCGATGGCAGCCTCACACCGCAGCGAACCAGTGAACCCTCGTACTCCTCTACGCGTGGGCATCCACTGTCGCGTCTTCCCCGGCTCCGCGTCGTCCCCTTCCTAGGCCTCGCTGTCGTCCACCGCCCTGGTGCTCTTGACGCGGCGTGGTCAACATGGTGAAGGAACGGCTTCCCTTGGACGTGGACTGGATGTGGAGAGGCTAACAGCTGGGTCCACGGCCACAGTAAGGAAGTGCCTCCTTATTACGCGAAAAATAATGATTCCTCCACCTGACAGCAGGGACCCACCAAAGGGGCAATCGTATTTCGTGATAAAAACGTTTCCCCCTTGACTGCTGGGACCTACCAGCTACATCTTCGCACACAAGGAAGTGCGTCCGGGCAAAAAAAGCGATTCGCCCCCTGACTGCTGGGACCCACCAGCTACATCTTCGCACGCAAGGAAGTGCCTGACAGTCGGGACCCACCTGGTTGAAGCGTACGTAGTGTTGTCATTCTGGTCGCGAACATCTACGTACATACTGGTCGATGTAGAGGCACGCACGTGTCGTAGTAGAGGCGCGCACGTAGCATGTACACGTACGTACAGCGGCAGTGTGCAAGAAAGAAAATACGGCCACGTACGTACATACGGGCTGGGTCTCGAACGCCTACTCGCGCATACATACGGCCAGGGCTCGTGTACATGGCTGGGTCAGAACGGAGAAACTGCATTGTCGTCGTGTTCATGGGGAGCCAACCGGCTGGGTCGGAATGGAATGTGTCGTCGTGTTCATCGGGAGGGCTTGGACGGAACAGCCGATGGAAATGAGGCCTGGCGTACCACAGAACGGAGGAAACAGCCTTGTGTTCGACCGGCCATGGTCGAAACGGGATCCTGTTCATCGGGAGGGGTCTGGCGTACCGCAAAACAGAGGAAACGGACTTGTGTTGGACCTCCTACGGTCGAAACGGGGTCCTGTTGATCGGGAGGGGTGTGGCATACCGCAAAACGGAGGAAACAGACTTGTGTTAGAGCGCTACGGTCAAAACGGGGGTCCTGTTCATCGGGAGGGGTGTGGCGTACCGCAAAACGGAGGAAACGGACTTGTGTTGGAGCGCTACGGTCAAAACGGGGGTCATGTTCATCGAGAGGGGTGTGGCGTACCGCAAAACGGGACTCCACGGGATACTGTTCATCTCCACCATCGACCCCCTCCAGCCTCCACGGGCTACTGTTCATCCACCGTCGACCTCCTACAGCCTCCACCTGCGACTGTTCATCCATGGGCTCCTGTTCATCCAGCCTCCACCGCGCGCTACTCCACTGGCTACTGTTCAACCAGCCCTCTCCACGGGCTCCTGTTCAACCACCCCTCCACGGGCTACTGTTCATCCAGCCCTCCACCGTCTATTGTTCATCCAGCCCTCCACGGGGTCGTCCTGTTCATCCAGCCCTCCACGGGGTCCTGTTCATCCAGCCCCAACCGGCTCGATCGATCGGGGTCATGTTCATCCAGAGGCAACACCACGGGGTCCTGTTCATCCACCCCCACCGGGAACTGTTCATCCAAACCCCCCCCCCCCCAGCAATGCTCACTGTTCATCCAGAGGCAGCATCGATCGGCTTCAGTTAGCAGCAGTAGCGAAGGAATCGCTCGATCGGGTTCAGTTAACAGCCATCGATCGATCGCTCGGGTTCAGTAACGCGTAGCCTGCAGTGCAATCGCTCGGGTTCAGTAGGCGAATGCCTCGCTCGGTTTCAGTTAGAGCCCAACGCCTCGCACCCACGCGCGTGCGTGTACGAGAGAAACGTGCAAACCTTTGTGCATCGCTCGGCCCCGACCACCCACCGTAATCGGGAACACCCCGATATTTTCCTCGCCCTCGCTTCTACCACGGTTTTTTCCGTCATGGACGGCCCAAAGAATGTCATGCAGCTGCGTCTTCGGCCCGCCCAGGACGAAAAGCCCATTTTCTGTCATGATTTTTTGTCATAGAAGTAGGAGCCCACCACATCTATGATGATACCGGGTTTTGTCACAATTATCTTCATAGAAGTGTCATAAGTATGACAGAAAAAATTCCGTTCGGCCCAAAATGTCACGGATTGTCTTTTTTTTTGTAGTGCAAGCGCCTCCCTCGTGACATTGGCTAGGTCAGAGGCCCTCCATAAGAGAGCCCCCAAGCCCAGCCCAAGGAGGGCCGGGCGCGCCTTCCTATGTGAGGGAGGGAGGCGCCCCATCCATGGGCGCAGGTCCTGAGGTGGTGCCGCTGGAGACGCCGCTCTCCTGAGGCCCTTGGTGGAGCAGTTGCGTCTTCTTCTTGGGGACAGCCTTAGGAGGGTACAAGGTGCCTTCGTTGTCTGGGTCTTCGGCCGCTGCAGCCTGGTAGGCGCGCTCGAGAGAGCACACCGCGTCCTTCTCTTCGCAGGCGACCGTGATGACGCTACAGCTTCCTGGCATCTTGAGGACATTGTAGCCGTGATGAGTCACCGCCATAAACTTGGCCAGGGCTGGATACCAAAGGATGGCATTGTATGGCAGGCGAATGTGGGCGACGTCGAAGTCGATGAGCTCGGTGCGGTAGTTGTTGCGCTTGTCGAAGGTGACAGGGAGGCGGATCTGCCCTATCGGGGTGGTGGAGCCGTCGGTCACTCCTGAGAAAGGCTTGGTAGGCTGCAGCTGATCATATGGCACCTGGAGGTGGTCGAACATCTCGACGGATAGGACATTGAGCCCTGCACCACCGTCGATGAGGGTCTTGGTGACTTGGATGTTGCTGATGATGGGCGAGCAGAGCATCGGTAGGGCGCCAGCAGTTGCCGCGCACTTGAGCTGGTCGGACGAGCTGAAGGTAATGGCGCACTTGGACCACCTGAGCGGGCGCGTGCCCTCGAGCCTGGGGAGAGCCGCGTTCACCTCGCGAGCAAACTGCTTGAAGACGCGCTGAGAGGCTGGGCCTGAGCGCCGCCTAAGATGCAGGTGATGGCGCGAGGCTCCTGGAAGCCCCCAGCCCCCTCGTCCTGGTCATTGTTCCTCCTTGGCGGCGGTGGCAGCGGAGGGAGGCTAGCCTTGCCCTGAGGGCGGTCCTCACGAGGCTGGTCCCTCCAGGCGCCCTCGCGAGGCTGGTCATGCCAGCGGTCCTCACGAGGCTTATCGCGCCACTTCTGGTGGGGGCCGCGGTCATCCCAGTGCCCTCCAGTTCGGCCTCCTCCGCGGCCGTAGCCACGGCCGTTGCGCTCTGGGCGTCAGGCGAAACGCCCATCACGGATGGCTCTGAGTTCCTGACAGTCGCTGGTGTTGTGATTGTGTACATTGTGGAAGGCGCAGAACGGACGTCTGCCCTTGGATGATTCTGGGTGATCTCATCCGCGCTTCATCTCCGGCTCGGCCGCGAGCACAGCCGCCCCCTTGCGCTTCACGTCCTTGGTCTTGGCCTTCTTGTCGTCCGGGTCGGCAGCTGGGAGCTCGACGAGGGAATGGCGCCCTTCCTCAGCTCTCGCGCACTTGGTCGCTATGTTGAATAGCTCCAAGGTTGTGCTCAGGTCCTCGTGGATGGCGAGCTCCTCTTTCATCTTGACATCACGAACGCCATCAGAGAATGGTGAGATGATGGCCTCGTCCGTCACCTTGGGGATCTTGAGGCGAACGCTGTTGAAGCGATGGATGTACTTCTGCAGGGTTTCTCCTGGTTGTTGCTTGATGCGCCGCAAGTCATCCGTGGTCGGCCGGCGGTCGCGAGTGCCCTGGAAGTTGGCGACAAAACGCTCGCGCATCTCGCCCCAGGAGGAGATCGATCCCGCAGGCAGGTTCAGGAGCCACGAGCGCGCGCCGTCCTTGAGTGCCATGGGAAACCAGTTCGCCATAACCTTCTCGTCGCCGTTGGCCACCTCGATGCTCAGCTCGTAAAGCTGCAAGAACTCAGCCGGGTCGAGAGTGCCGTCGTAGCGCGAAGGCAGGTCGGGCTTGAACTTCCCGGGCCAGACGACGCTGCGCAGTTCGGGAGTGAAGGCTCGGCAACCCACTGTGGCCACTGGAGCCCGTCGTGGAGGTGGTGCTTGGTCTTGGAGCTCGCGCGCCGCCGCGACGAGCGGAGCGCGGTCTTGGCGTGGCGGCGCTGGGAGCGTGCGTGCCCCCTCTTGCGGCCGCTGGACCTCCTGGCAACTTCCTTCTTCGCGTGCGGGCGCCCTGCGCGGTGAATCGCGCCGCGGGGCCACGCGCCTTGGTGCGAGGGCGGCGTCTTGATGTAGAGGTGGCGGAGGCGCTCCATGGGCTACGTCACCTGCAGGGGGAGGTGGGCGAGGGAGCGAGAGGGATGGGGCAGGAGAGCCCCCAGCGGCGCTGACGAGCTCAGCGATGCAGTCCAGCCATTCCTCGTAGAGGTCGTCGACAGGACGGTAACGCAAGAGCTCGCGTGCCAGGAGCAGCGCAGACTGCGCGTCTGCGGGCCCGCGACGAGCGTGGACGATGAACCGGCTGGAGCCAGCGACAGGGTGGCGGTGCGTCCATCCCGCCGCACGGAGGGGTGCAGCGACGAGGCTTGCTGCTCGTGCCCCGCCGGGCCGGTGGCGGCATTGGCAGCAGGTGATGGAGAACGACGAGGAGGCCCGCCGACGGGCGCCGTTTGAGCGACGCGAGCGTTGAGAGAGGCCCGGCGCTCAGCACGAGCCCTATGAGCGTCGGCCATGGAAGCGGTGGAGCGGTGGAGCGCGGATCGCCGGAGGGAAGCTTCGGCGCACCCCTACCTGGCGCGCCAAATGTCGGATTCGGGGTTCTGCAAACCCTTGTGAGGTTCGAACTCTGGGGTGCACGAAGAACTCTCTCTCCCTAGTTCGCTCGCTCAACGATCTCACGGCCTAGCTCGTCGGACTCAAAGAACACGGGACACAGGGGTTTATACTGGTTCGGGCCACCGTTGTGGTGTAATACCCTACTCCAGTGTGGTGGTGGTGGATTGCCTCGCGGGCTAAGATGAACTATAGTACAATGGACGAACAGCCTCAGGAGGAGAGGTGTTCTTGAGCTCAATGAGCTGGTGTGTGGGTGGGTGACTCGAATGATCCGTTCCCTTCCTATGGTGGTGGCTAGTCCTATTTATAGAGGCCCTAGTCCTCTTCCCAAATGTTAGGCGGAAAGGGATCCCACAACGGCCAAGTTAGAAGGGGGGCAACCGGTACAAGCTATCCTGACAAAAGGCGGTCTTCGCCTGCCAAAGGCTCTGGTGGTGACGCTGATGTGGGCTCCGCGATGACCTCCGTCCTGCTGGTCTTGGTCTCGTTGCACCGATATGGAAACATTTGCCTGATGCCTAGGGACTCCTCGCCTGCGCCTGCCTCTTTAGCACCAAAGAGGAAACTGGTACACTGCGCCCGCTGGCGCCCGCCTGGCCTTAGTCGTCATGGCTCACGTCACGTGAACCTCGCGAGGTGCCCCTTGCATAGATATCTCCGCTCTTCAGGAGCCAGCCTAGGGAGGCCCGCCCCAGGGAGGTCTTAGTGTCGCCCGCCTCACGAGGCTTGGCCCCTCGCAAGGGTCTCGAGTGGTTGCTGCTGAAGCTGAGCCGTACCGGGCCGTTGGTGGAGCCATGCCGTGGGCCGCAGGCAGGCAAGTCTGGGTACCCCCGTTCCCAGGACGCCGACAATTTTTTCTTTGAGCATCTCCTCCGGTGAAAACCTACAAGCATGATCAAGGGACTGCCCATAGCTTCGTAGGAATTCCACTGAAGTAGTAACGGGAGGGGAGGGACTTCCTTTCCATGCACGGTATCATTCCTTAGTTGCCATATACGCCAAATAAGAAGGAGTACCATGTTGCGTACATTTGCTGGCATCCATCGAGGACAAGAAGAAGCGCCAGTATCCCTTAATGACTCCCTGGCCAGAAGTGGCCAGACCAGACACATACAATCCCATAGCCGGGCTGCATGATCACAAGTAACTAGAGCATGAAATGATGATTCAGTATGCACGCCACACATGGGACACGACGCCCTCGTTTGCAAATGATGATCCAATTTTCCTTTTGCTGTCGCCAATGCTCCCGAGCATGCCTTCCATGCGTGAATTTTCTTTTTTTTTTTGTGGAACCTTTGCTTGCCAAATCAAATCCCACAACCTTCTCGATCCATCCGGGTTGGAACTAGAAGCACCACCTCCAAACTGTAGTTCATGGCCAGCCATGGCGAGATGATAAGCACTTCGAACAGTAAATATGCCCGTCCGCTCAGGTTGCCATGCTATAAAATCCTCTCTTTGCCTTTGGAGATGTACGGATCTTTAAAATTTCTTCCATATCCATTGGCCAGAAATAATTAGACAACAACTGAGATTTCCACACACCATGTTCATCAAGAAAATCAGAAACATGGTTAAGCCTGCAATTACCTTTAGGTGTGATCGGTCTGAATGATGGGCCCTTAGGTATCCACGGATCCCGCCATGTCCTCACAGATTCCCCATTCCCCACACGCCATATCACCCCCTTCTTCAATAATTCTAGGCCATGCTCAATACTTTTCCACACAACGGATGAATTCCCAGTAAAAAACTGTGTCTAGAAGATTACCATCAGGGTAGTATTTCGCACATAGCAATCGTGCACACAAGCTCCATGGAGCATCTATAAGTCGCCATGCTTGCTTAGCCATCAAAGCCTGGTTAAACGCACACATATCATGAAAAGCCATACCCCCTTTAGATTTTGGGAGTATCATTTTGCTCCAACTTAACCAAGCCATCTTTCTTTTACCTTTCTCCACTCCCCACCAGTATTGCCGCATCATGCGCGTAAGATCATCACATACCGATGCCGGCAGTCGAAACACGCTCATGACATACGTGGGAATTGCTTGAGCAACTGCTTTTATCAAAATTTCCTTATTACCAACTGACATGTATTGCTCGCTCAAATCCACAAGCCTTCTACTAAGACTGGCATGTAGAGTTTCAAACATACCCCTGTTCATTCTTCCATCTGGAACTGGTAATCCCAAGTACTTTGGATCAAACACTTTTTGAGATATCCAACGATCCCTTTACTTCATCCACCACCGCACCAGGACAGTTGTCAGAAAAAAGGATGGAACACTTTGAGGGGTGGTCAACGATCCTTTTACTTCACCACCACCGCACGTTAGTAGATTTCGACAATGGAGATTATTTCCTTGAGAATGATCGGATGGGGGCCACCATATAAATTATGTTTAAAGTTTTGGCAAAAATAAAGAATGTGGCTAGGTTAATTTTTTTGTAACTTTCATGTTAGCAGGTTGGACCCGAATATCCAGCGAACGTAGAATTTTTGGCATGGCAAATTGAATGTTTTTCATCGCAAATTGTGTTTCGTGAGAATGACGGGTTTAGTTGGGGAGCATTGCAAATTCACCTCGGTTCATTTTTTCCAGGAAATTGTCATGCTCGCCAACTAAATTTGCCATCCTTGTGCCAACACAAATTGCCATAAAAATCGTTCGATTTATCATGCCTAAAAATCTGGCGTCGGATTTTTAGCATTATGTAGTTGTTTGGTCGAGAGTTAGAGAATGAGAGATGGTTTTGAGTCATGTCGGCCGGCTGATCTTTTTAAAAGATCGATCAGGTCACGAGCCGTCCGATCTGCACAATGTGTGATCCTGTGACTAAGAGCCTTGTTGCAAAAAGGCCCGCGGGCCCTTGTTGCTCGATGTACGATCTCATCATTGCAACAACAACTTTGTAAGTTATGGTATGGTCACAATGTGTTTTCCGAGGTGGATACCCGTACCGAGTTTATGCTTTATGAAATAGACACAATGTGTTTTCCGAGGTGGATACCCGTACCGAGTTTCCTTTTTGCTAATAGGACCCTGATCTATTTGAAAAGCTCATCACAAAAGGCACCCCTAAAGATAATAAAAGTTGCATCGAAGCATCTGGATCACCGAACGATCACTACAACATCTAGAATGAGTCGTTGACGTGCAACTGTTGTCGCTTGTCGGTTCACTATTCCGATAGTAGTCCCGACATGGTGTCGCGCATAGCCAGTGGTACCTAGGTTCGAACCCTCACGGTGGAGGTAATTATACCCCACCCCTGCTAGATTGGATTGATGGTGTATGCAAGGGATCGCATACATGTATTGAGACTAGAATATCATATGCCTATCGACTAACCCCGGGTCATGCTTATATAGATGGAGACTTGTGTGAGATCTCACATTAGGTGAGACAATAAGATAAAAAAAATACATGTCCAAACATTCTCAAAAAAATTGTAGACACACATCAATGTTTGATGTACAACCTCAAAAAGTTTCAACTCTTAATTTGACTTACATTAATAGAAACAAAAATGACAAAATCAGATGTGAATAGTGTCAAAGTACTATTCACCCAAAGCTGTCACTATTTATATTGAAATTTGTCTTTTTTGAATCTTTAAATGTACATCGAGTTTTGAGCTGATTTTTTTCGGAGTTGTAGACATACCCCACATGAATACTGTCAAATAATTTCAGATTTTTACGAAATGTCTAAATATGAATTTTTGGGGTTGATCTCACGATCTCACATAATGTAAGGATCTCATACAAGTCTCCCCGCGCTTATATAGGATACAAGACCTAGGGTCTACAAGAGTTTAGGTCGGTTAGGCCGACTTGGTGACCCTCCGAGATCTCCAGGGCCCTTATGCGCAAGTTGTTGGTGCTGTCTTGGAGACCCTCCGAGTAGCAAGCCTACGTCGCACTATGTCCAGCCTGGCCGGCCAACTTCCGGTCCTACGGTGTACCACCGATACATGGCATTGTCACCGCTCCCCTATCATACCTAGTTTAACCTTGTTGATGATTGTCCGAAAGTCTTCGTGCACTTGCCCCTAAGGACCAGCTCTAGTGAGCCTTAGTCATTGTCATTGAAACCCTTGCATCAATCTAAAGCACCTGACACCAGATCTCACCATCGCGAGCACATGGAGAGAAACGCTAACCTTGCTATCCCAAGGAGAGCGGGAACTTACACTGGAGCTTCGTCGACCCTGTCTCGTCGAATGAACTCGAGGAGGATCGAAGCCCGGAAGACCAGCTCGAAGATGAAGTGTCACCATCACCCGAGCACCGCTCCTATGAGGACTAAAAAACCTAACCTTAACTATTAGCCAGAGTCGAGGGACCAGAATTCTCCCCCGTCATCAGTCGTCGGTGCAACGCGAGGAGCGAGGGGGGGGGGTCGAACCCACAGGCTCGTCGGCGAAGCGGCGATGTGCCCTAGTCATTGCACATCTAAGTGAGTGAAACAAGCACAAATAGGAAAAAAAGAAAAAAAATATCCACACGAATCTTGACGTAAGATCAATGACATAGGACTTAGATGTGCAATACTTATGGCACATCTACATGTGCTTTAGCAAAACTGAAAAAAATTGCACCCGTACCGAGTTTTTAAGTTAGACATCTAAATATCTCTTAAGTTTTAAAGAAAGCTTTAGAAAGAAAAGAAAAATGTGCTCTGATTGTCTTCGCGTGATTTGTCATCGTCTAGATTGGTTCTCTCGAGCTTAACCACAAGGTTCAAACTCTCTAGTTCATGTACATCACATGCAGTCCTCGACCACACCTACGTTGTCGCGGCAGGCGGCTCAATCTGGGTATTGTCATCACTCGGTCTCCACCATCGTCGCCGCAGCCAGCCGCATCTTCTCGAACTCCGACTCGGCCGGCCGCCGCTGCAGAAGCTAAATGGGCCAGGCCCGTCACCACGGTAGGGTACGATAGCTACGTTGACACAGGCAATGGGTGGGTGGTGGTGCATAGGCATTGGATAGGATTTTCAGTTTGTGCTCAACCTCGGCAAAGTGATATTCTCGAAATATAATAACATCATAAAAACTAGGAAAGGTAAAATCCACCCGCTTGGGCTAGCGACCGGCTTGGTTCAACGCAGCAACCGAGCGCTCAAATGTCAGCGTCGTCGCATGAAGCTATTACCGCCAGCATATGAGCATGTTATTAGTGAAAATAATTAGACAAAACAGGCAAGACACCGAACCATCAATGTTTAATTTCTTGACTATTGCTATGGTGTTTAAATTCTTGACTATTGTTATGATCAAATACAGTTTCGTTATCACCAATCAAACAAACCAACAGTTATGGTTATGTAGCCACTATTACAACCAGTTACAAAGTCAGTGGAGCAGAGCTCCAGGCACGAGATGACGATGTCATGTGTAACACGGATCCAGAGACATCACCAAGATCATTTCCCCAGAAAGCAGAGACATATTCACTACATGCAGACAGGAATCAGGAGCTGCTTGATAATCTCGCAACCTTGGCTCATCTCATCTCACTCACCACACAGGAGATAGGCACCATAGACTGACAGGTCGGATCAGGCAACGCACCTGTCTTTTTTTTTTTTTGATTTAGGCAACGCACCTGTCTCCTATTAAGGCTTCAGCGGAGATGGAGATCTCAGTGATTACCACCGACAAGTTCCCGCAATCACTTCAATCTCGTGCACATAGTCCATCAGCGTTTGCTTCACTACCGGCGGGCAATCAAGAGAGCAAGATGCAACATTTTCTTCTGACAAAGCTTGTGTGGGTTTTTCAACATTTTAATATTTGCCATCTTTTCGCCAGACACCATGACACGGGCGATGCTAAAATCATCCCCCTTTTCCAGTGCAAACTGCCATTCCCTCGCTGTGATGTAGAACCAGTTTTTGTTTGAAGTTGTGGTTGCCTTCACCTCCACATACTCTATCCGATTATCTCCGCGGGTGATGATAATATCATAGGGCAGTCCGGTTTCAGTGTCTGCATTCACCCACCTGACGTTCTTGGCCCCTAGCCGCTCAACCAAATGTTTGTAGGCTACAGCTTCACCAACCCTGCCAGTTTTTAGTAACTGGGCTGCGCGGAGCCTTTCCCTGCCTTCTGAAGTATTGGGCATTTTGTCACTGAAATCCATTACCTCAGTCTCGCTAGGTGAACCGGTCCCCAGGTCCAAATAAGCAGGTGCACCGTCCGCGTTAATGGACATCACCATCTGAGGCTCGTCCAATGTTGCCACTGTGCTTTCTGTGTGTAAGTTACTTTCTAGACTCGTATCCTCTTCTATAACCCAATCCTCGTCGAGCTGAACAGGAAACCAATTATCTTCTGTATTTGTGAGCTCAACATCATTCACCTCTATATCTTGCAGGGGTCCAGGAAGCCAATTATCATTATTCACCTTTGTATCTTGCAGGGGTCCATGCTGACTTCTGCGGGATGTTCTAAAATCAGGAGCTGTTCTCCAATTATTAGGTGGCCAACTTGAAACAGTTCCGTCTGACCTCTGATGTTGTTTGTGAATATTGAGAACACAGGCAGATGAGGTTTCAACCGGTTTGGAATCAACACCTTGGTCGGGTACAAACTCTGGCACAAACGAGGAAGAAAAGGACCAAACCGCTTCCTCTTCAGGCAACGCAGGCACATTCTGATTATTAACGACAAAAGACTCAACCTGTTCAGCTGAGGTGCCAGATATGGCCATGGTTTTGACCATGTGCAGAAAATTCGCAAAGTGCAGATCAGGGGATCCATCAAAGAAAATTCTAGAAGTTTCCAGAAACAATGAATGTGAATCAGCTTCTTGCGTAGCATACAGAATATTTCCCTGAAAACAAATAACAGATCAAATCAAATGAACTTTAAAGCTCATGGCAGATGACATAACAGAGCAAAACCTTAAATCATCAAGTGCATCAAGCATTCAAGCAATGCCGTTGCAGGAACTTCTAAAGGTCTTAATTTTGCATAGTCAACAAAATGTAATAAGGTCGATACATGGTAGTACATTACACTTAATTTAACTATTTATCAGGTATAAGTAGCAACCAAAGTTAGAGATCGCCAGTTATAGCATTATTCGGATGCAAAAGTGCATCGGTATATTCAGTGGCACATCACTATATCCTTCAGCGGTGTCATAGGAGGGACCCGAGAATAAACCATCTAACTAAGCAAGCAATAGTCCATCGTAATTACCTAACAAATATGCAGTTACTATTCGGAAACAAAAGATTAGCAAGGAGGTAATCACTCACACTAGTTACCATAAAGGCGGAACAGAAACATAGGTACCAACCTGCAGAAGACAATGGCATTTGAATCTTTTCTTAGAAGAACTCTCATGTCCTTTAAGCATATACTTGTGGAACAACTTTTCAACAACAATAATCTGAAGATTGCTAAGCTTCATGATCTCATTTTGCTGAAAGTTGATATATGCATCTCTATGCGTCTTATAGATGTAGCGTTGCATATATGGTAACAGTCCACAAAGCAAAGTAGCCTTTTCCCTGTTGTCAGCCGTGCCATAGAATATTGCTTCACGATGCACAACCTATACAAAAGCAACAAAAGTGAATGAGAACAATACTTAAGATGGACACAAATTCAGGATATGCCACTCAATAAACCAAAGTTCTGAAAAAATAACCTAAACTTAATATGCAGCTCGTGCAGTTGCGGAAATGGTAAATAAAGTACTATATACTTTAAAAATATGACATGTACATATCAAGTATGTTACTACAATTTACAGCATATAACCTTCAAATGCTGCTAGCCTATTACTAGCAGATATGAGTGAAGTCATAATGTGACCCTTGTAGTCAATTTTGATGACTGTGATGAAGACATCAGCCCCAGCAAGGCTATAAAGAACTAGTATGTGTATAATGTGGAAGTGGTGGAAAGTTGAGTAACTTTTTCTAGTTAAAAATAAAGAAAAGGAAAGAAGCACGTGTGACCTGTAGCCATTTCCCTATAACAAAAATGTACAGTTTTACCAAATTTCTCGTCAATTATTCTATTATAGATGGAATCATAGGATGGAGCTTTCAGAATTTTACGTTTAGGAACTTGTGGGAAATTCCAATTGACTTTGCAGTTTCAACAGCATGACACACACCATTACAACACCTTCCACCCTCATTTCTCGCTGCTGCCACTTGCAGGATGGGTAGTGGTTCCAGTGGATGGTAGAAATTAACATTGTGAAGCACATGAAAAATTCACTTCTACCATAAAGAATTGCTTCCACCGATCAGCCATTCTCTGCGTGAAGGGTGGCTTTGCTTGACTCCCGTGTCGCTCTCGCGGGCGTCTCGGGAGAAACCCCAGCCGCCGCCGACAGCCACCCTCGCCTCCCCCCTCCTCCTCCCGCCGCCGCCGGAGGGCGTCCCTGGGCAAAGCCCTCGGCGCCGGCGCCGGCGGGGACGGCTCTCCCTCCTCTTCTCCAGGCGTGGCGGCGCGGGACGCTGGCCGGCGACGGGGACTCGCGGGCGGGCACGGGTGGTCGGGGGCGCGCACCGGCAATGGTCGCGCAGTGCGCCGGCGCGAGCGGCGCGGAGGCGTGGGCAGCTGGGTCTCCAAGGATCCGACGCCGCTCTGCCCAGGGGAGCTCCAGATCCAGCTCCCTTCGGACGGCGGCCCGTTTCCCTTGGCCGGCGGTCCCCGCGGCCGCGACTGGGGGCTGGTGGCGTAGGCGGGTGTGGTGGTCAGCGCAGCGTGGTGGAGCAGGCCGTGGCGGTGACCCTGGTGACTGCCATGCCTGGTCTGGGTGCCTCTCTTCGCCCAAATCTGGACCCCTCTGGGGCGGTGGCTCGAACAGCTGGTGCACTCCATGGTTGCGGCTGGGGGTCGTTGGTGGCTGCTGTCGGCGGGGTAGGCGTGTGGTGGTGTGGTGTTGTGGCCGGCGGTGAGGGGTTGGGTGCAGGTGGCAGCCGAGACAGAACCAACTCTGTCTATGCAGGTGCTCGAGGTGAGCGGCTGTGTTTGCGGATGACTCTTGCTGGACCAAGCGGGGACGCTCGCCGTGGACTGGCAGGAGAGGGGAAGGTCTAGCGCTGCCGGACTCGGCGGCCGGCGTTTGCGGAGTCGGCCGGGCTGGGATGCTTCGGGCGAAAGCCTATTGTCGACCTCGTCGGCAACGATGATGACGACGTCTCCTGGCGCCGTGTCCCTTCGTGAAGGCATCACTGGGGAGCTACCGTTGCCGGCTATTTCTTTGTGCTTCGGGCGAAAGTCTCAGATCCTTCTCTGGATCGGACGACGACGACATCTTCAATGTTGTTTCCCCCTTGGGGGCGTCGTTTCAGGAGCCAGGGATCCGCGGTTGGTCGTCTGATGTCTGGGCTGGAGTGTTGGTTCAGGTTGCTGGTTTGTAGGGCGGTGGCGGTGGAGGTGCTCTGTGGCGGCGACCAGTACCTTGGTCATCCTATGCTGATGGTTGACCTCTCTTTTGGGGGCTTGTGGCGGTGGTGAGGTCTCGGTGTTCGGCACCCTTCGATGGCTTTTGAGGTTTGGTGGCCTGCGGAGTGCTATGGTTCTCTCCATTTGTGATGGTGGCCGTGGTGTGGCTCAAAGGAGGTGTAGGGCTATCTCGGCAGAAAATTGCCCTTCGGCACGGTCTGTGGCTTTCTCTGCCGCGACGTTCCTAGGCAGCAGGATGCTCTTCGATGGTGGCTACGATCTCCTAGCTCTTCAAGGTGCAGAGATCGCATGGTAGCAGGCAACTTCTTCTCTACGTCTTCTCAGTGGCGGATGTCCTTTCGACGGATCCAACAAAGCTAGTTCCTGCTCTTCTCGGTCCACTGGTGGTGATGGATGCTAAGTTCTTGGTGTTGGCTGCTTGTCGTAGCTCGCCTCTGGTTCTTTTTCTGTTGTTCCTTATTCCATCTTCTATTCTGTTGTTCTTGGTTCCTTCTCCTATGTGTCGGGTGATATCTGTTGTAACCGTCGTGTTGTATCTCAATCTTATCTATAATGAAAATGGTTCAGGCTGGCGTAAGCCCGCCGTAGCACCGTCAAATAAAGAATTGCTTTAATTTATTGCATCACTCTATTTCCTTGTTGCCGAAATCCTCTACTGTGGTCTTTTTTTTTCAAATCCCAAAAAGGTGTTACTTCCTACTACCCATTTGTAGGATGAGTAGCATACGGTAAAATAGTCAAAGGGCTCAGGCCAATCTTTATTAAGATCGGAGAGAACATTTACGAAGCAGCGAAGGTCGCCAAGGGTAAAAGCAGGCGAAGCTGTAGGCAGAGCCTCGTGGCCAAACACCACAAACATACAACACCACGACCGCGCAAGCACAGCTAGTGGTAGCGACACATGCCACAGACACACAGCTGCACCACAGCAAAAGCACGAGCAGCCAGCTAGAAGGCCGCGATGGTAGCAAAACACCCTGCCTCCCACCAGGGTCTCAGCTCCTCAATGATCGTGTCCACCACTCCAGCCGGGGTCAATGAGAGGCCGTTGAAGATTCATGCATTGTGCTCCTTCCATATGCGCCAATGCACACCGTATCAAAGTCCCTCCTAAGCAGCTTAGGGGCAAGCTTTCCTCACGCGCAGCCACGTACGGTATAAATAGTACTCCCTCCGTCCCAAAATTCTTGTCTTAGATTTGTCTAGATACATATGTATCTAATACTAAAATGTGACTTTCAATCCGTATTTAGACAAATCTAAGACAAGAATTTTGGGACGGAGGGAGTAGTAGTGAGGCGCATTAAAATCTGCTTGTACCATAGTAAACTTTATTTATCAAAACATTGTTTTTTATACTAACTTCCATTTCCGGGTTATCCTAGTCATTAAATAGACAGATATGGCCCTGGTAAAGCAGGCAGCTGATAGTAGCTGTCAGGCGCCCACAAACTGGCTACTCTGTTCGGTTGTGATGCAAGGGATTGTTAGTTGTTACAGCCCGCTAAAACCCGCTACAGCATAGTTCGCACTGTGCAGCAGCATTTTGGTGCAAATACATTTTGTATTTTCGTATAATTCATTCGTTACATATTACTCAAGATGTGAAATATGCCCCGATCCAAATAACCAAAATATAATATTTATGTTTCTGCAAACACAGCCAAGTGGATGCAGAACATGGAGCATGCCTTGCATCTAAATTAGCCAATGGCGCATAGCAAACTTTACTAATCTTCTAATTTGTATTACTTTGCACAACTATGCAGCTAAATGACGAATTACATACAACACTTCCAGCATGAAGACTTTGCTGAATGTAGGAAAGAAGTCAATAAAGATACCATAAAACAAGAAATATATTACCTTGGATAGCGCTGGGATACCTAGGCTTTTCATCAGTGCAGCAACTCTTCCATATAAGATTTGCTTGTCCTCAGAAGAAAGTGTACCAAATTGTATGAAGTCAACATCAATACAGTTCTGAAAGTGTTGTTTCAACTCATCATCATCTGACCAGCAAACAAGGCCAAAAGATGGATGGAGAGAGACCCATTTATCAACCAGGGTTGGCAATATCGTTGTCTCCAGCTTCTGAAGAGAATCTTTCACATAAACTAGATCGTTCTTGTCACTCACAGAATGGATATCGGTAGCCCATCTCACAAATACACGGAAGACCTATGTAGAATGTGGAAACGAAAGTTCATATTTTAAAGGCGTACAGCCAACAGTTGAGGCAATGACAAATAAAAAGACATAACTTTAGGTACTCCATGCAAAAGCAACTTACCTGATGGGCTACTTGTGAAGGCAGTGCAACTTTAGATAGCCGTAAGAGCATCTCTACATAATCAGCTGTTGTTGGAACTTTTGGTACACCACATGCTTCCGTAAAGAATTCACAAAGGTTTGGATAGGTTGAGCACAGCATCCTTCTTGGGAACATCCTATTCTTCACCAAAACGAATTCCTCTGTCGTTTCAGAACAACCTGTTGGGTCATGCCAATAGAGGTCTTTTGGGGATAAAAATTTACCATGGACGACCTCACTGGATCGAGCACGGATTAGTGGTGTAAATATAGATGAGCATGACGTGAACTCCCGTTTGATGTCAATCTTTGCATCAGCTGCACCTTCTGACACAAAGGTATAGAATTTGCTCATCTGGTCCACACTGAAGAAAAGGCAGGTCAACCATTAGAAATTATTTGACAAAAGAAAATTTGCAGGGTAGTGTGCGGTGAAAAACAACTACATGCCAGTGGGATTGATCTGGAAATGTTCAAATTAGTTCTTAAGCACATACCCACATTTTAAGCAACCACATGTATAGATTAAAATAGAAACATGGTAGTGTTTAGACTAGTAATCTTTACAGTTGCTTCGCATCTAAGCATGGAGATCAGATTTTCTTTTAATGAAATACCTTGCGCTGAATGGAACTTGTGATGTCATCCATAAGTTCAGGGTCATTAAAGCGTCACTGTGGGATACATTTGTTTTGAATCCAATAACATTCCTTAGTGACCCGCTGGATACCTGTTCCACAGAAATGAAGTTTCCAAGGTGAGTGGGCAAACGTGTTGGTAAGGATAAATAAAACACTTCTTTCTATCGGCTTGTAGGTAATAATAAAAACTACAAACCTGAGGTACAGCATATGGGGCCACACCACCAAGCAGGGAACGCACGCTTTCACAATCATAAAACAAATCCGTTGCATTATGAAGGTCATAATCCACAGTTGACGCTATCCATTTGAAGCTTCTGATACATTTCATAAAGGATGACTCGACTGTTCTGTTCCCATCACAACTGGTCCCGCTTGTGAGACACCAAGCTTTTGCACTATAATGATCATCCCAGAAACTGTCAAGAACCTCCATAAGATATATGCAATTTTCTCGGCAATTTTTTGAAGAAAATGATGATAAAATGTTAGCCAGTTCTGGTGACTCCCAGTCATACACTGTACAGGATGTTCCAGAAACACCACCTTGCAATATTCTTCCTGCTATCAAAGAATCAACTTGGGATATGTTTTTCTCAACTTTCATTACATGCACAAAATCAGTCACACCCATCTCCTCAAAAAATTGCCTCCAACTTTTCAGCACAGATGGCAGCAAATCTGAACCATGATTCATCAAGTAACCACTATCAAGTTCTATCCATCTGATTTCAACATTCTTAAGTAGCTTGCCTATGTCCACAGGACTTCCATATTCTTTACTAAAGTGAATTGGTTCATCAGCTGGGCACTTGTAGCCATGGTTTGTAAGTAAGATGGGTCTACTTCGTAGTTCTGACATTATCTCTTCCTTCCCAAAATTACAGCTTGTACATGGAGACTGAAGATGGAGCATGATAAAACTCACATACTCTATCATCATCATCTTATCAACCTTCTTAGCATCTGTACCATTTGGCAAGGATGCGAGGATGTGATTTTTGATAATTTCATGTCCAGACAACTTTCGCACCCCGATTTTCAGAAGAATATCCGTCAGATCGTTAGCTCTCATTTCTTCTATAAGGTATTTATTTTTACAGGACACAGAGAAAAGCAATGGACTAACAAATCGAAGGTTACCATACAGAATTGGGAAATCCTTCATGCTACCTTTGCAGTCAGTTGTGGAACCGAGAATATCATGAGGCAACCATATAGGGCCATCTGCTACAGAACTAAATGAACCATCTGAAAGCGGAATGCATGGTAATTTCCTGAGAGCACATAAAAGATCACCTTCCAGACTTGTTGTCGAGGGAATATTTTGAAAAGAACGTGACAGCGCCAAATGAAGATTTACAAACCAAGCACATAGCCACTCCATCCCCAGTGACTCAATGGAACCCTCAGTTCGGCAAATTGATGATACCATATCAATAAAAACATTTGGTCCATGATCGTGAATACCTAGGGCCCTTGATAATGTATCAGGTATGATGATATCTTTTGACAGATAACCAAGACCAAGATGCTGATGAAGTAAGCCATCAGAAAACAGCATTTTAGTCTGTTCATCCCAACCCCTTAATGTGTTGCATGGATAGACCCATTGCGAACTAGAACCCTCCAAAACCATGCACCTATTCAGACGTAACTTGGAAAGGATTAAGTGAGGGAGCTTGCAAAAGAATCCATGAACTTCTCCTGCTAGAGGAACAAAACTCATGAATGCTGTAACAGCCTTTCCAGGGCAACTCTGGAAGCAGGGAAGGGAACAAAAGGATTCTTGTGCACTGACAAACAAAGAGGGGAATTCGGATAGCAACCACTGGTTCCATGCATTATCTGCATCCACTTCCTCTCTGGAAGAAGGTAAAACAAAATCCCCTTGAAGAATGAATTTAAGACCATAGTTCCTTAGAGGTAGAAAAGCGAACACAGGCTGTTGCTTCAAGTAAGGTTCATACTCTCCTTTCTCAGTCTCCTGCAAAGTAAATGCCAGAGCTATCTCTGTAGTGTGCACATCATGGCGTACAAGTGTGCCCTGTAACTTCTTACTAACTACCAACCAACTCATTATCTCATTCCCATGTGAGATCCTCACAATGCCATCACCAAGAGCCTTCCTTCTCATAACCAGCAGTGTGTCATTCACCACATTCTTAAACTTGATACAATTCAGTCGGTTAAGGAACAGAAGCAGAGATGGGTGGAGATCTGAAAACATGGATGCAATGGAGCACATGCCAGTGTCATCCCTGAATTTAGATCTGAAGGGAAGTAAAATGCAAGTATTCCAGCGGGAACAAGCGTCCTTATCATCTTCAACAGATAACATTCTACTCAAAGAGCTAGTACTGTAGGGTGGAACTGCAGTTGGCAATACAAAACCAATCTGGCCGTCGGTAATGTCAAATTTCACATGGAAACCATTTGAATGGATCTCTGGAGCATCAGTTACCTGACATATTAGACAGAACAAAAATGTGATTTTTCCACATTAACTCGAGATTCCTACCCAAAATAGTAGATGGCAAAAATTCAAATGACTGATACAAAAAGAAATTCATGAAATCATAGATGGCAAAGCAAGCAATAGTAAAATCATTATGGCTTTATGGTGGTAATAATTGGAAATGATTCTATTAAACCTACCCGAAATACTGATTTAAATCCAATGCCCTTATTTCCAATATAACCCCTGTTGGCTCCTTTCTTTGTTGAGTTACCAATATCACAAAGAGCTCTAATGTTCTCAGCAGAAAAGCCCCTCTCGTTGTTGAGAACAACGATACCATTATCCTGAAGAACGAATGCTAATGTGGGTTCAACATCCTCAAGATAAGTATTATCGTCAGCATTCTGTACCTGAATAGAGTAGGCAGATGTCAGCAAAAAACTGATCTTCGCACCAAACAAGCACAAAAAATGAACGAGTGCAAGTTAAGCTTACCAGCTCAAGAAGTAGGTGAGAATCCTGAGAGTATAATTCTTGTGAAAGACAATGCAGTGCTCGGCCAAGTCGAGCATGCTGCTTCGTCAACAAACTATTCTCGGTGCAGCTTAGAGCCTGATCCAAACCAAACTCATCACGTCGTATAGTCTCAATAACTAGAGCTGCTTCCTCGAGATTAATTTCTCCCCTCACGGGAGATTGGTTTGTATGAAATGCAGTTTCTGCCTTGACTCCAACAGGATTTAACATGTTCTGGTTTTCCTTATTATTCATAGAAAGGACTTGATCCTTTCCGCCAGGAAATGATTTAGTACTGTCATTCACCATATCAGCATCATGAGGAATAAGCATGTTAGAGTTTTCAAGTGTAGGTCCTTCAGATACAGCTGATGTATGCCCAGAAGAAGAATGTGTTTCTGTCTTTGCACGACCTTCAGCTAAACAGAATTCACGATAATCTTCGACCCACTCGGTAATTCCAAGTGACAACCCAACATCATGAAGCATGCAAAGCTGCCAAGTTTCTGTGGCTTCATGTAAGATGACTGAATAGCAATTTTTGGTAACTGTCCGAAGTCCGGACAATAGTATATCTGCTGCAAGACTCCGGAATTCAGAAGGCAGATGACCAAGACAATCAAGGAAAAATTTGGCAACAAAATGAATAGTGCTGTCAATGTTTGTTAAGACATCAGACATGACATTTCTTGCAGAAGACAGATGGGAGCTTTCTTGAACATGGCCAACAAAATGAGGAGAGCTGTCACGCTGTTCAGCACTTAGATTATGGGATCCCTCAGTCACAAATGGTTTGCCATCAGAACTAGTGTTCATTGGATCCTTGTTGTTGTTCATTATGATACCTATTGCTCGTTGTGCATAACACTTCAGTAAGGAAAATGGAGTATTCACAGAACCATTGTAAATGTGCAGCAAGGAAAGCAGCTTCACTGCCACTTGAAATGGTGAGCATTGAATAATGGCTTCTAAAAATTGGTCAACCGTGGCTGATGGATCTACTCTTATAAATCTACCATCTGTGGTCACGATGCAAGCTAGCTGTTGAACTGGACCTGCATTCAGCAGCCAGTGTATGAAGGAACCCAGTGAAGGAGCAAACAACATATCCCAATGTGACCAGAGAAGCAGATCTGACAACATTGGAGCCTTAAGTAAACAGTTAGTTGCTTCTCGTGAAGAAACGGTTTCAGAATAATAAGTTTGTTCAGAACTGTTCCTCTGCCCACCAACAGTATCATGCTCGCCTGGAGACATTCCAGACCACCGTTTCTCCAACAGAGAGACAGAAAACGTGATATTATTTGTGTGTGTGCTCCTTCTCTGTCTCTCTATAGAACCTTTAAGTTCTTCCCCAGATTTGAATTGTGCAATATCAAAACTAATTGTCGGGAACTGCCTTTTGAGAAGCATAAGGAAACTATCCCCTGAAAAGTCACCATCTTCTAGCCAGTTACCCTCGGCTTGGCAGAGTAGGACTTCAATTTGTTGCCGCAGTACAGAAACTTCCAGAGACGAAGAATTAGAGTTCCCCCGCTTCAACAAACTACTCAACTTAGGGGGGAAGTGATCACCATGTTTTCCCAAAAACTCAAGGAAAGTCCCATGGCCAAGAGAAGTAAATTGCTTGGCAGAAAATTGAGTAGCTACCCATATTTCACAATCATGAAGTGTCTTCAGGAACATAAAATTTTCCACTTTCAAGGCCCCAGCTCTAGACACTCCACTGTTGGACTCAAAATATTCAGTAATTCTCCTGATGACATCATCAGCTGTGACATCTGCATGAACAAACACAAATGATAAGGGGTATTTCTTTGTGTCAACTGTCAAGTGGTGCAGCAGCTGTTAGAGGTTGGTTCCAGTTCCATATCACAGAATTTGATTGAGTGCAAACAACTGAGAGAGAGAGAGAGAGAGAGAGAGAGAGTACTGGGTCCAGGCTGATTGGCTCCTTTAGCAATGGATTTAGTATTTTCTTTACTCAGGGGCTCAATTTCCATAACCTCCGTTGTGGTGTTAGGAATAGGACTTGATGACAATTTATTCTCACTAAAGACATGGATCGCATCATAAATACTGTCCAGCAGACCACAGGCCATAGATCTAACCTGCATATACATGACACAGGACATTAAATATGATCACAAAATGCTACCAGAACTTTTCAGCAACAGATACAGAAAAATAAGGAAGAACTGCAAGCTACCAATCAGGACACAAGCTATCCTCTCGAGAACTTTTCAGCAACAGATACAGAAAAATATGATCACAAAATGCTACCAGAACTTTTCAGCAACAGATACAGAAAAATAAGGAAGAACTGCAAGTTACCAATCAGGACACAAGCTATCCTCTCGAGAATTTATCCTGCGCACCCAAGCTAGAAACATAAACTAACGAAGAAAAAAAACTGATTTTTTAAGAGATGGACAATCCACATCTACAATGTCACAAAATGTGAAGTCCAAATTTGAAATACAGCTCAAAAAACAAAAAACAAATTTAGCGCTGATAGTGCTAGTGGGCCCAATTCACGGCCCAATTCAAAATACTATTCATAAAATAATTTGCCTTATTTGATTCTCGAGCTGTGGGTCAAATTTGAGTGTGAATTTTTGTGTCATTGTAAATATATGCCGTTCTCCATGCTGAATTATTTTCAAAGTTCTTTTACGACATTTATTTAGCTCGTGTTTTCACCTTGGGCGAACGCACCATAAGACTTGGTGCACCGGATGCATTCACACCTCATCATACAAGTACAAGCCACGTATGCTACACCTGCAGATCTATTGGCTCACATCAGGAAATTTATGATACCGAGCCTAACTAATCTTAACTTTGAAGTGCATTCTATGTGTAGCAACTAAAAAGAATGAAGCCGTTTTGCAAACAACATATCTGGTTAGTAGATCCACTTGTAATGTAGGAGTTGGCTGAAAAAGGAATCAACTCACTGCAACATTTAGGAAGCCAATGCCTGGGTATTGCGAGAAGAAATTTATCATTTTCCTCTTTTCTTCTGGTGTTTCTGTATAGTAATTTGCTATCAATTCCAAAACCTGCATCAATGAGAAGTGCAAAATAAATTAGATTTGGAAACAGTAAAAGGCCCTACTGAAACTGAAAACACTTATATTCTGCTGAACAATTGATGGAATTCTTCGAATTTTAGAGTTAAGATGAAGAAATTGTATGCAGAAAACATCGAAGGAGGGGGGGAGCTAACAAGTACTCCCTCCGTTCACAAATACAAGATGTTCTAACTTTTTTCTGAATCGGATGTATATAGACATGTTTTAGTTTGTTCACTCATTTCAGTCTGTATGTAGTCCATACTGAAATATCCAAAACATCTTAGATTAAGAAAAAAGTTAGAACATCTTATATTTGTGAACCGAGTGGGTAGCATTTTGTAAAGGAAAAGATAGTTGAGGTCCACCAGCAAGAATATATGCACTGTTTTTAACACCAGAAAGACTCATGATCCGACCAAGCACAGATAGAATTAAGATGTGCCGCCCAGATTTGAATACCAGGATTGAAACAGTTGGAAAAATATTGGTTAAATCTGTCTGACCAAGGACAACAAACTCCAGGCCAAAATATCATGTATGTAAACCATCAGCAGAGAAAAAAAACACAAATAAACACAAACAATCGGCAGAAAGACAAGACACACAGTCTTGCAGGTTTCCATGGCATATCTGGGCATCCACCAATCATCCAACTACCAGGCTGGATCAAGCACAAGGAGGGATGGCCAGATCCAGGCATGGTAAGGTGGGGATCTGGCTTTTCCCGAGCTCAAGTGCGGCAGCATGGCCCACAACGACCCCAACCTTAGTGGGGATATTTGGCGGGGGTCTCCCCCACCCCAAATATAGCTCTCGCCATCGAATCGCCAACACCGCTGCAGATGTGCCACACCGTGTTTATCGATGGAGCAAAGACGAACATGAGAGAAATCGATGCCTCGGTGGAGTGTTTGAGCACTTCCTTTAAATTGGGTAGACCCGCATGCTATGTATTCTGTTGGTATTTATGTTTGTATTTGTAGCAAAAGAGAAAGCAGGCAGTTTTTTTATGCATATGCAGAGCCCAGATTCCAAGCTCAATGGGGCTTGAGGGCTGAAAATCCACACTCTGATAAATGTAACTATAGTTCACAACTATTCAGAGAACAAGGATTTGACCATAAGTAAACAGCTAGCAAGCATACCTGTTGAACTGAATGTTCACGGCATGCTTCTTTCCAGGTTGTTATGAATTTCTCCAGCTTACCTGTACTTAGGAAGCAATTAGGCGAGACTTCTTTCTTTTTTATTTGCATCTTTTGCCGCTTATTGGGCTGTTTGCACAAAGAGCTAGGAGTCCCATTTTCCTCATATTTCCTTTTGTTTCTTGAATCGACATTTACTTCATTCGCTTTTACCTTGCTGCTCACAATAGCTGGTTTTTTACTCTGTTCTGATTTCAAACCAAGACGTTTAATTTCTTCTGCTGTCGAAGGATATGGGCAGCCACTGACACTTTTATCAACATCCTTTCTGTCAACAATATAACAGCTATCTTCGCTCTCACTCTCCTCCACGGCGTCCTTCGAACTACTACCGTCATCAACTTCATCACCGGCTGAATCAAAACGAATATGTTTATTGATGCCTGGTAATTGCTTTATACGGCTAGTTATATCATCGAACCTCTTGTCCAACTCCTGCTTCCCCGAATGGAAGTCTGTCTGTTTTGGTAGATCCTTCTCACAAGTGCTATCACGAGAACCACTGGTCTTGCCTAGATGTTTAATTGCAGCAACTTCATTTCTTCTGGCCTGTCGGAGAAAGGAAATGTGCAACCTACAAAACCCCCCCCAAATCAGATAAATTAAATATTCTGGTGCAAAGTAAGAGACAAAATAGTACTCCCTCCGATTCATATTACTTGTCGCTCCAATGGATGTATCTAACACTGAAATATGTCTAGATACATCCATTTCAGCTACAAGTAATATGGATCGGAGGGAGTAGCAGGAAGGCTGAAGAAAGTCATTTCTATCTCAAAGTACACACCAGTACCAACGTTGGAGCACGCAAGGAAAGTGAACAAGTATGTGCCTAAAAGAGAAGGTACATACCCCAAGCTCTGTACGCGCACGCCAAGTTTCTCCTTCCCAGAGACCGACTTTTGTTCCGCGAGATGATCCAAGAAGCTTTCCGCTGTGACTTTCTCCTTAGAATTATCAATAAACTTCTGCAGGCAACTGATAATCTCCTCGCTACTAAGCTTAGGCACCTTGGATAAATCAGCAGGTACAAAAAAATAATGTGCAACAAGTGGGTGCTGAAGAAAAGGCCCCAACCCCAGCTCTTCGAACTGACCAATACCCTCGTTCTTGCATATCTCAACCTCCAGGTCATGAATAGATACGATTTTTCTTGCTGCAACATAACAATGGATGAATGTGTTCACCTGGCAAACAACAAACCAAGTCCATGTAAAGTCAAACAGCAGATAACCATGTGCAGTTCTCCCAAATATTACTTAGTGATAATTTGACCATTAGAAAGAGCTCTGCAAGCTTTATGCTGTTGCAGAAAATGAGCAAAAAAGAAGCATTCTGGCACTTGTTACAAAATGAGCAAGCATTTAAGCAGCGCTGTCTACAGAAAATGAGCAAAAAGAAGCATTCTCGCGCTTAATTTAACATGAGCCATAGTGAATTGCAATGCTATGCTATGGCAAGGGAGCATATTAGTTAGGTTTCCTTTTCCTTACTCTTCTGTTTCTACATAATAGCAGAACAGAAGGTGCTGCGGAGTTTAGCACAGTTAAATTATCTGATAAGATGAGAACATGTACCGAAATTAACATAGCAGGCATGGAACGTGCACAAGCCTGGGTGCAGTGCACTGTGCAAACATACTCGCAACTTCACCAAACACAGGGCAACAATCTCAGCGCCACTTGTGTTTACAAATGAAATCAGAACAGAGTACTGCACAATATCCGGCATGAGACGAAGGCCTATATAAGCATGACAAAGCTAATAAAAGAGGGAGAGCAGGGCATAGAGCACACGGCTGCGCCACCCCCTGACAGTTTGCCTCATGGTGCCAACACATGGCAGTTTAATTATGAACTGGAGCGTAGAAGAAGCAGGGTTTGCAGGGTCAACGAACCAAGCTCCAGCAATTGCAGATGAAATCACTGTGAATTCAAAACAGAACATATACGAGCCTTGCGAGGTCACGTAGTCGCGTACAGTGCGAGCTACCGGGATCTCAGCCGAGCAGGAACACTGACCTTGCCCTCGATGCTGAAGAGTTCGCGCAGGACGGGCACGTCGTGGAGCTGGACGCCGAGGGATCCCCACGAGTCCGCCTTGAGCGCCACGAGCGCCGCCTGGGCCACCTTCCACCCGGTGACGCCCTGGCCCGCGTGCGTGAGCTCGTCCCGCGCCTTGGTCGCCGCCGCCTGCGCCCTCTCGAGGGCCGCGGGGTTGCGCGGCGGCGGCAGCGGCTGCTGCTGCTGCTGCTGAGGCGGGGCCGACGCGGGCGAGGGGTTGGGCGGGCGGTGCTGGACGTTGGGGGTGGTAGGGCTCTGGGCGTAGCCGGGGGAGGGGAGCGGCGGCTGCTGGTACTGCTGCTGCTGATGCTGATGCTGCTGGAACTGCTGCTGGTGGTGGAAGGCCGCGGCGAGGGCAGCCTGGTTCTGGAGGAGGAGGTGAGGGAGCATGAGATGGAAGGGGTCCTGCCCGAACTGGGGGTTAGGGGCGAAGGGGTAGGGGTTCATGGCCGCGGCCGCGGGGTCGGAGGCCGAGGCGGCGCCGTGCCACGCGGCGGCGAAGGCGGCGCTGCGCGGGTCGTAGCCGTGCGGCGGCATCTGGGGGTTGCCGCGGCCCCTCATCGGGGCGGCGGCGGGTTTCGGGCGGCGCGGCTAGGGTGGGTTGGGAGGGGGGAGGGGGAGGCGGCGCCGATGACGTGAGGTGGAAGAAGGGAAAAGGGAAGGAGGTGTGACCTCCGTGGACACGCGCGCTAGGGCGGCTTGGGCTCAGGGATTTTATCTTGGTTTACACCTCTGCGTTGCGGGCTTCGGGCTGGGCCGGTCACAAAAATCGGCCGCCTGTCCTTCATGGGGTTCCCACAACACATTTTTTTATTCTTAAATTCAAAAAAAACGCTTTTTTACTTTCCTTTTTCTTCTGAAAACATATCTTTTAGGAGTAATAGCTGGCCCCATTAACTTTTTCTAAACCACATGAAACTATGATAGCGCTGTGATACACTCCCAACCTTAGCTATTGTGCCCATAACTTCCTTGCACGGCGCCGCCTGCGTCTTCCCCATATGGTCGACGACGAGGTGAGTTGGGGGGAAGGGGGCCATCTGTCTTGTTTTCCTTTTCTTATACTTTTTCCCTGTCAACATCAACAACGTGGTGGCGGCGATGGCCGTTGGAATAAGGTATCTTCGTTTTTTCCCTACCTCGTTGACGCCTGATTTGGTGTAAGGAAGGGCATGTGATAGTTTGTGTCCCTAGATTTGTTCGTATATTGGCAAATGCTGCATCTTTCAAGGAGAGCTACTTGGCCGACTTTTGATTGCAAGTCCGTATTGTGTCGGATGATTCTTCAACCGACATTGCTTCGGCGATTTTTAAATCTCATCTCATGGGCGAATGGTTATTATTGTCTTCAAAGGCTGGTATGGTTATTGCAAGGTTCGCAGGGGCCTTAAACATTACAAAGACTTGTGCTCAAATGTTATGCATCAACAAAGAAAACGACTCAAGTAAGAGAGCATCTATGTGGTAGGTAACTAAGTTTTTTTCGGTTTCAGTCGATTGACCCTAGTCGTTTGATTCAGGCCAATGGCTGCCTCGCGTTATTCTTTCACGACGTATTCCCCAGGATCCCCTCCCTCCCTTCCAAGTGGCGCCGGGGTTGGCCACAGCATCCCCATCTCAAGATCGACTGCCATCTAATCTAAGTCGTAGTTAGAATGAAAGCCCCCACCAGCACTTCTGAATCCTCGTCCCAATCTCCGACGTGGTCCTAGCTTGGTCTCGCCATTGGCAACGCGGCCATCCATGTCGCCTTCGTCTAGCCTCAAAACTCAGCACTACAACTACTAAAAATTCGACCAGTCTGAAAAAATTCTCAAATGCCTAAGGAATAACAAATCCACTAAATAACAATTGGTAATGTCACTATGTCTACCTCTCCAGACTGGCTGACTTGATGTGGCTAAGAGCAACTCTAACCAAGTTGTCATATTTGTAGTCGTCATATTTGCATATGGAGCCTGATCCATAATATTTTGAAAGATGGTCAGGTGACGTGCAAACTCAGAGTCACCATATCTCAACCTCATAATATACTTTTTTGTTATCTTTATTCAACCACTTGAATTGAATCCAAAAGATCATATTGGAGTTAAAATCAACGTGTACAAATCACATGTTGTTGGCGTGTGCACCATCCCCTTATCTGGCATGTGCATCATCCCCATCTCCTCTGGCGTGTGCACCGTCCAGCTCTGGCATGCACCCTTTCCTCAAATGACCTGGAACATATGATCGTCATCCGCATCCTCTACAAAAATGCTCGCTCATTGGATTCATGGTGTTCGGATCCAACATGATGAACTGATTCTCCACGGGTGTCTGTTCATGTTCAGTTGTCACCCGACACTCCTCAATTTCAAGCCTACGCGCCTCCGTCTCCTCATGGCGTCGCCATAGCATCCCACCTCGGTATCTTCTCTTGGATCTTCTTCTCCTTCATCTCGAGCCTTTCTTACTTCCTCTTATCTGCGTACTCGTTCCTTGTCCTCATCAAGACAGAGACACTAATCTTTCTTTTCATCACCTCCATCTCTCCTTGTCTCTTGAGTTTCTCCTTTGTTACCTTCCTCTCGTCGGGTCGACCCGTTTCAGAGGCCGGAGTGGGACCTCTAGGCACCCTTTCCTCTCCATCACCATCGTCCATCTCATAAGAGGAATTGTGCACTCCAATTTTCGGAGAACTTTCATCATTCCTTGATTTCTACTTCTCGTTGCCTTCCAAGAGATTCCAACAATGTAGGAGGCCAACACAATTTGCCCTTTGACTTGGCCACTTATTGTGCCTCTCCTGGGCTACATAATCCTAAAAGATACTAATACTCAAATTGATGTGAATGCTCAATAAAATGCAAATGTGGCAATACATTGCTTACATATTGCTCAATGGCGACACTGCTAGGAGAAGTGTGCTTCACTTTCTCCAAACAACCAACCCAATGATTGCACATCCTTTGACTCTTACCCCATCAGCTTATGAGAGATTTGAGAGTATGTCTGGTTGGATGCCCAAGGTGATGTTTGAAATGCTCCTTGATGCGCTTCCAATACTTTGAACTTATTTGATCTTTTCCAACAGCCACACCGAGAGAGATCTTTTGTTACCCCCTCACAACCACAATATCATCACTCGCGGGGTAGCTTTCAGCCCGAATATCTTTCTTCCTTGACAACTGGAGGGTTGGGATTGATCAAATTTTGTATCTCGGTTGTCCGCATCCATTTGATCTAAATGCGATGCGCCCAGAACATCAAAATCATTTGTGCCACTGGACTCACCCATCATACTCCCGATAAATGATTCGTCCTTGATGGTCGACCCCCCCCCCCCAAAAAAAAAACACAAAATCCTCCCCAAAATCACAGAATCCTCGCTAAATCACTATCATTGCACATTTGCCAACATTTTTCCACAATCATCTTGCATTCGATTGAACAAACTGAATACAAGCAATGTATCGCTTTTTTACCTCTCTTCGTTTCGCCCGCGTCAGACTAGGAAGGCACCCGAGTTTCACCCGCCGTCGGGATGAAGAGAGGAGGGGCTCGACCACTGTCCGACGTCTTCTCATTATATTTCTTCATTGATGGTTGTGCGACACAAACGGGGGGAACGGCAATGCATGTGGTGGCATAGGGGTTTGTCACCTCTAAGCCTGGCTCATTACCGACATGATGGACGAGGTATTTGCCTAGGTGGTGGTGAACCGCAGGCAAAGGCGCAACGATCGTTGAAGTCGTGGGATCTGACTCCAAACCAACGGACTAGGAAGCGGGGGTTGAGGCGGCATCCGTGAGGTTGTTAGTGGGGATTGGGGACGAAAGGAAGCGGCACAGGTGGCGCTACAGAGAGGGAGGGAAGGTGGCAGCGCAGGCGGGGAGAGCAGATGGGGAAATGTCACTCGCGCCAAACCATTTTCAAGATGTAGTGCGCCCTAAATACCCTCTCTCCAACTGCCAAATATGAAGGCTTGCAGGCTCAATTGGAGCGGCCTCCAAAGATTATGCCGGATGGCGACTATGCCAGACGTCACGGTTTTTGCCAGAATTATCGTGCTGATGGTTATTGTTGCGATCGGGCACTTATGGCAACTCTACTAGAGTTGCTTGCTCTAGGTCAGCAAACCTGTATGCTGTATGAGCTGTCAAATTCAATATTGGCCGACTTGCTGGCTTGCCTCTCTATGAGTAGTCAAATTTCAGATAAGGACATGCTACGGTACATACCTCGGATGCATGGTACAGAATGAGCAGGAGAGCTGTTGCAGTGTTGAACAGGACGTGTACAGTAAAATGATCTGGACCACTCCATTTAGATCCGGCGGTTCAAAGTGAACCAAGTTACCTGTGACCTTGGCCACACAAAGTCGGCCAAGCCGAGGCCGTGCTAGACTAGTGCCGACAGAAAACAGCTCCATGTTCATCGACAGAGAAAGATACTGCAGCACAACAACGTGCAAGTCCTACAATGACAGGCCCATGTGTGGGCCAAATTCATGGCAAAGACAATGACTGAAACCAACTCACTAATTGATGTAAACTCGCAAGATTGCTCTTCTGTGCCTGATGGGTTGTAAACGACCATTAACCACAATCAGCCACTCAAAAAGTAATGATAGTATCAATTCATCTAAGCTTTTCTACCATTAACATTTACAGCTGAAGTTCTTGAGCAGTCAGAAATTCTATATATATGGGAGAAAGAGGAGCACCACAAGCCGATCCAGAAGAGTCCCCACAAGCTGCCTGTTCGTTCATTCCCTCGGTCGTTTCTAGCTGAAACTCGGCCCGTGTCATCTCTAAACAAAACTCGGCCCGATCAGTAACACCAAAAAGAGGTCAGGTGCCACCGGTTCCCTCATCGCTATCTCATGTTGCAGCACCGTGGTCTCCCAGCCTGCAGCTTGTCCCACAAACACAGCATCTGCCTCGGTGATTGGTAATGCGCGGTGTAGTAGTCGTCTATGCATCCGAATTGACAGAACTTGACGCTGTGCACGTATTCGACGGGTCTGGTGTGGTTGAAACGCCCCACCCACATTCCCATGCTCACGTCTTCCATTTTGAAGAGCTGCACAGCAAGCAAAATGTGAATTAGTCATCTTCTTTTTATTACCAGAAACGAACTAGTGGTCTGTCAACGTTTTTTATGCCCAGATTCTCTTCTTTTCAACCCGGTTCAAGTTATCTTGTGCATGGAAATCTGCATAGTTTTTTAATATGGTATTACGGCTGCTCC
The DNA here is from genome assembly GCF_002575655.3 of Aegilops tauschii subsp. strangulata. Classification (NCBI taxonomy): domain Eukaryota; kingdom Viridiplantae; phylum Streptophyta; class Magnoliopsida; order Poales; family Poaceae; genus Aegilops; species Aegilops tauschii. The sequence continues at coordinate 524,645,345 of NC_053039.3, forward strand.
ACTGGGAGCATAAACATAATCTGGTGAAATTCTGGTTCATTCTGGTGGTAAGAAAATTGTTGACTAATTTCTGTAGCATGTGGGCCAGAAGCATTTGTCTGATCTTACCCTTAATTTATGATCTGTAAATTCTGAAACAATGGAATCTGCGATATCAGCAGATATAACATATCCAGGACCATTTGCATATGTTGGATAATCCTCTTCTGGCCACTCCTGTCAAGTACAATAGAAAAGCAGAGATAAGAAATATGTGCATTTACTGCGGACACCGTACACTGCTTTTGGTTAAAGGAGTAACTTGATTGGAACTTAAAGTGGAAAAGCATAATAGACGTGTCTAGTATTCAGATAGTACAACCTGTTGAAATTCAGAGTAATTACCTACTGGAAAATATGAAATTATGACAGGAAGTCTGAGGCAGCACACAATAACTTTTAGAGTAAAGTTGTGCATTCTTCCTACAGATTTATTCAGGCTCTAGCAAGCAACAAAGCAAACTGTCCTACTGGCAGGAACTAACGACTGCATCTTTTATAGCAACTTTGGCTCAAACATAAATTACAGCGAGGGACAAGTACGAGAACTCATCTATTTTAAATAAGAACAGAAAGTTCAATAACTTCTGGACTGTTTGCTACAGCAATGTAGTGAAGCACTAACTTAATAAACCGATGAAAGAAAAAAGGACAGTCGTTGTGAAATCAATTCTTCAAGTTTACCTCGTAAGTAACAGCCCATTTCCCAATGCGCAATGGATTGTGGCGATAATTCATGTTCCCTATATAAAGACTTCTACCGGTCGGTATTTTCTTAACTTCAGCCATTACTGCATCAAGTCTAACAAAAGTATCATCATCACACTTCATTATATATTTCGCAGAGACGGCATGGACCTGAGAGAGAAAGGGTTCATTGGTGGCAAATAGTCAATAGAGCGAGTTAATTAGCAAATTTGAAAATGGGTACTAGCTCTTACACATACCCCATATTCGCATATCGCAACCGTCTTCAGAACAACCAAATCATAGCTGTCCATGAATGGCACAATGACAATGTCCCCAAAAAATTCTGCTTCCTTTTTCAACTCTAGATTCACTTCCTTTCTGGCATGCTGCAGAAAAGATAATTCAAAAGCTCAAGCCCATGGATAGTGGAGTACACAGCTAGGAATTACTAAGCCATAGACTGAGTCAACAAAAATTACCAGCGCAACAAAAAATCGAGCAACGACATTCGAAGTCTTCTGGGCAGCAGACATCCACGTCTTGCGAGCAGCCATACGCTCTGCAAAATGGTTGCCTGCTGACAGGATGCCGATGAATATCTCGGCTGGTTCTTCCGGTAGGGGAGGGGCCTGCCAAGCTGGAAACATCTCAAGGTGTTTCTGCGGTGCAAAGCTAGGATGCGTAGTGGGCAAAGTCCCCGCAAACACTGATTGCACATCAAGGTCCCCATTCAATGATAGGCCAGTAGCATCCTCAAGCCCAAACCCCTGCAAACACCACCAGAGACAAAAGTTAGCCACAGTGCCCCACCATTCTAACATCTAATTATGCTTCTCATATCTTGATGAGCAGAGAGTTGGCACTTACGATGCGGTACGGGAATGACGTCACATGCCGGCCATCAACATTCACATGATATCCCTCCAATCCAGCGGTGAGAGTAAGAACAAAGAGGCGGTCCTCCACAAATGGGTATGGCCAAGAACTAGAAACCTTCTTGGTCCGGCCAATGAGGTGATTCAACCACCATGACGTCTTGGACTCGTTGGACTGATCTTCATCCTGAATCCACTTCTCACACTTGACCATCCCATCCACTGAACAACAATTCAATCAATTTTATCTATCTATCGTACAGCCAAAATAATCAATAACAGAGTAGCTAAACAGTAGTAGTAGTATTTGATCAGTCAGGCAACAAAGAAAGAGAAACAGGGTGTAGCATACCAGTCTCCTCGTCGGCACGGGACATCCAGCCCTCGCATCGGATGGAGGTGCCCCACTGCATGCGGTAGCAGGTGTTTTGCTCGATGACAGGCTTGCCGCTCCAGTCGCCGTGGAGGCGGGGGTTGAAGTGGAGGATCCTGGGCGGGTCCTCGCCGTCGACCGTCTTAAGCCCCTGCAGCTCCATCATGAACTGCGAGACCATGAGGGGCTCCTCCCCCTCCCTGAGCTGCGCGATCTTGGGGTCCTGCTCGGGGTGCGCGGCGTACGGCGTGGCGGCGACGGTGATGTAGGAGCCGAGCGTGAGCCCGCAGGGGAGCTCCACGGTCCGCCCCCGGGCCCGGAACTCGTCGCCGGCGAGCACGATGGAGTGCGGGCACTTGGCCCTGTCCTCCTCGTCGAGCGGGTCGGGCAGGGACGCGCCCCCGAGGGCGTAGAGGTCGGCGAAGACGCGGGCCCCGGCGGCGGCGGCCTCGGCGGCGACCTTGCGCAGCGAGCCGCCGGCGCGGGAGGAGTTGAGGCGGCCGAGGTCGAGGCCGGAGACGATCCCCGACGGCGCCGCCTCGAGGGCCTCCCGGTGCGCGCGCACGGAGGGGCGCGCCGGCGCGCCCCGCCCGGCCGCCGCGTCGTCGCCGTCGACGTGCAGGTGGCGCGCCCCCGCCCCCGCGGCGCCGGGCAGGGGCAGGGAGGGCGGCGAGGCGAGGAGCACCTGGAAGAGCGCGTAGGCGAGGATGAAGAAGGCCGCGAAGCCCTGGACGGCGCGGCGGCGGGAGGGCGCGGCGGCCGCCATCCCCCTCCGCATTGCAGGCAAGCCCTAACCCTAGCTGGGAGGCGAGCGGGGGGCGGCCGGAGCCGCGGGTACGGGTCGGGAGGGGAGCGAGCCGGGCGGGGGCGGAGCAGAGGCGGCCCACGGAGGGATGGATGGAAAGGGCAGGGGACGGGAAAGCCGAGGCCGCGGGACGGGCGTGGTACGTGTCCGCCGCGTTGTTCTGAAGAGAGATGATCGACGGTTTCCGCCCCGTTCAAACCGATGCGGGTCGCATTATTCTAGTGCTATTTTATTTCTCTCTCGCCCGCCCGCCCGCCTTGTGTGATTGTGAAAAGCAGCGCGCCTAATTTACTCCGTTGCGCGCACAGGCACAGTGGTGGGTTCGGCACGCGGGGGGAGGGGAGGGTGGCGTCGCGTGGGCTCGGCGCACGGTGGATCGGCCTGCTGCCGTGCCGTGTACCTGGGGGCGCTGGTGTGCGTGGAGCTGTGGACTGAGTGCGTGGACGACGTATGGGTGGGGTAAAGCGGCGCGCGCCGGCGCTGGGGTGGGGTGGGGTTGGGGCGGGCGAAGCATCCCGTGCGGTGGGGTTGACCGGTGCTCACCTGGGTCGGGCGTTGAACATTCGCTGCTATACATCCAAACGGAATGATTCCATGGAGCGATACGGTCCCGGAAGGTTTAGATCTTGCTCTTGCTCTTGGGGTTGGACGGCCGGCCGTTTTCTATGTGTGCGCCCCCGTCTTTGTTTGTTGCTTCTTTGCCTCCCTACCCTCTGTTGCAAGGAGTGTAGATGGTATGTATGCCTTCGATTCAATTTAAGTTAACCAAATGTGCATTTCCAAGTGTTCCATTAGAGTAGCATGTGTCGTTGCTTGCTAGTGGAAGATTAGGGCGGTGGCGGCGCTTCGGTGTCGTGTCCTGTTGGAAATATGAGCAATTTACCAAAAGATTTTATATTAACAGAAATACTAGATAAAGCATGATCAGAATAGTAGTGATAAAACAAGCCGTGTGATTTGACAAAGAGAAGGTAAACAATATCTTCATATATGAACTGTAACTAAACATATCTAGAGCAGACAGTATAGCAAGTTGCATATATGAAAAGAGTCTAACATATCTAGGGCAAATACTAGAACAAGGAACTGTAGCAGGACCTCTAATAGAAAGGAGAAGAACACGTACGGGACAGCAGCAGCAGAAGCGCTGGACTTGGGGTCGGTGTCCTCGCCTGCCGTGTCATCGAGGAGGTCGGGGAAGAAGTCGTCGTCGGGGAAGTAGTCGTCGGCGACCGGATCGTCTGTGATGAAGCAGCCAGTAGTCGCGCTGAGCGCTCCCCAAAAACCTTATCACCCTTCTCCCGTACAAGACTCAAAAGGTGCGGTTTCGGAGGCCTACTGTCCCAACGTGCGGTGCACGCCGCAAGCCGGAAGCCGGGATGAGGAAGATAGCAGCAGCTCAGAGATGGAACCGATGGCGAGGGAAGGAGTAGTTCTGGTACGTCTCTCTGGGAGGAGTGACCTCCCTTTTATAGGCGCAAGAGAAGGAGGCGAGAGGGCAGCGATGGGAGGCGAAACGAACAGCCAACAGCCGAAGGGCTGCACCGTTCGCATTCGAACTCACCTTTCGTATACCCGTAGTGCGTGGCAAAAATCTAGACATCGGCTCGGTTCATTCCCGCAACCCGCGGCGCCACGTCGTGACGAGGCGTGGCGAGGCGGGCGGCGGAGGAGGAGCGCGCGTGGATGTCCCTCTTGTTCTCATGCTCATACAAGTGGGGAAAGAACCTCCCTTATAAAGAGGTCCAACTCCCTCTAAACTAGCAATGTGGGACTAAACTTTAGTCCCACCTCTTGCCTTGCACAAATGGGCTGCGTGGGCCTCTAGGATTTATTAGGAATTTCTGAAACTGCTATTGGGCTAGGCCTAAAATAGACAAAATTCCAGCAATCCCCAACCAGATCCCAAAGGCACACAAAATTTGCCTTTGGTTCCAAAACACTGTTTTATATACCGGTACTGCAGTGAAGACTGTTAAGTTGAACTTCCACCTAGAACTCTATGCTACACTAGTAAGCAACTTGAACAGTGGACTCGGCCTTGAACTGCAAGTTTTCTGTGAATCTAGCTTCACATAAAGCCTTGACCGATACGTGGCTACCGTGGGTCTTCCCTGCAGGTGGAGCTTATGCGTCATACTCCGAGACCTTTCATGAGTTTACTAGAGAGAACCCTACTCTCATAGATTGCGACATTTAACAATCAGACTCATATAGGTGTGTTCTTCAAAAGATGTTCTGCGGGACAACATCTCTGCTTAAAAGAGCCACTTAGAACACATTAAGATATACATCAACCTGCCATGCAGATTAGAAGAGTATTGCATCTTCATGGAGTGGTATTGTTAATAGTAAGGATACTCTCCTCTCAGTTGACCAACAACTTGTCTTCCACATCTAATTCACGGGATCTCCGATCACAAAGAATAGGTTACCACTGTGAACAACTCATATTGTGGGTCTCATACCCATCTCCCTCGATGCATTATCTATCACATTACGTGATAGACCCTTAGTAAAAGGATCTGCCAGATTTTTAGACGTTTGGATATAATCCAATGCAATAACTCTGGAGTTTTTCATTTTCCTGACAGACTTTAACCTTCTCTGAACGTGTCTTGATGACTTCATGTTATCCTTTGAGCTGCTCACTTTAGTTATCACAGTTTGATTGTCACAGTTCATAAGGATACCCGGTACAGGTTTCTCAACAACCGACAAGTCATTCAAGAGCCGACGAAGCCAATCTGCTTCGACCGTAGCTGTATATAGTGCTGTGAGTTCTGCTTCCATTGTTGACCTCGTTAAGATGGTCTGCTTGCAAGACTTCCAAGAAACAGCGCCACCTCCATGAGTGAATACGTAACCGCTCGTGGCCTTTATCTCATCAGTATCTGAGATCCAGTTTGAGTCACTATACCCTTCAAGCACCTTTGGGTGCCCAGTGTAGTGAATTCCATAATTCGCAGTGCCTTTCAAATAACGCAAAACTCTCTCTAGAGCTTTCCAATGCACATCTCCTGGTTTTGAAACAAATCGACTCAGTTTGCTAACAACAAAAGAGATGTTAGGTCTTGTAGCACTGGCTAAGTACATAAGCGAGCCAATAATCTGAGAATACTTCAATTGGTCTCTAGCAATTCTTCGATTCTTTTGAAGCAACACACTAGCATCATATGGTGTTGGAGAGGGCTTGCAGTCACTGTAGCCAAAGCGACTCAAGATCTTTTCCACATAGTGAGATTGAAGCAATGTAATCCCACCATCATCATCTCTCAACAACTTGATGTTCAGAATGACATCAGCCACTCCTAAATCCTTCATCTCAAAACAGCGAGATAGGAAATCCTTGACCTCCTTAATAACATTTAGATTTGTTCCGAAAATTAGTATGTCATCAACATACAAGCAAAGGATAACTCCCTCGCCCCCACCATGGCGATAGTACACACATTTGTCAGCTTCGTTTACAACAAAGCCTGCAGCTGTTAAAGTTCTTTCAAACTTCTCATGCCACTGTTTAGGTGCTTGCTTGAGTCCATACAAATACTTTAACAACTTGCACACTTTTCCTTCCTGACCATCTAGTACAAACCCATCTGGTTGTTCCATATAAATTTCCTCGTCCAACTCTCCATTTAGGAAAGCAGTCTTAACATCCATTTGATGAACGAGAAGACCATGTGAAGCAGGTAGTGAAAGTAGAACTCGAATAGTGGTCAGTCGAGCCACAGGTGAGTAAGTATCAAAAAAGTCTTCTCCTTCCTTTTGGGTATAACCCTTAGCCACGAGCCGAGCCTTGTACTTTTCAATAGTACCATCAGGCCTAAGCTTCTTCTTGAATACCCATTTGCATCATATAGGTTTGCACCCATAAGGACGATCAGTTATCTCCCAAGTTTCATTCGCCAAGATGGAATCCATCTCGCTACGAACCGCTTCCTTCCAGTAGTCAGCATCTTCAGATGCATAAGCCTCTGAAATAGAACTGGGAGTGTCATCTATGAGATACACAAGAAAATCATCACCAAAGGACTTTGCAGTCCTCTGTCTCTTGCTCCTAGTAGGAACTTCATTGTTCTCCTCCACAGGACTTTCAAAGTGTTCCATCGAAATGGCAGGTTCGGTAATTGTAACTAGTTCCTGATTCGATGAACTAGGCATCTCCTGATTAGATGAGGTAGCCATATCCTTCATGGGAAAGATATCTTCAAAGAAAGTCGCATCATTCGACTCCATGATCGTACCGACATGCATGTCAGGTACCTCAGATTTTAGAACCAAGAATCTATAGCCAATGCTATGAAAAGCATATCCCAGGAAAACACAATCCACAGTCTTTGGTCCAAGCTTCCGCTTCTTTGGAATTGGAACATTGACTTTCGCCAAACAACCCCATGTTCGCAGATAAGAGAGTTAAACCTTTTCTTCTCCCATTCCTCGAATGGAGTTATCTCTTTGTTCTTTGTGGGGACTCAGTTTAGGACATGACATGCTGTCAATATCGCCTCCCCCACCATGCCTTGGAGAGACCTGATGTGTCTAACATGGCGTTAACCAAATCAGTTAGAGTATCGTTCTTTCTTTCGGCCACCCCATTTGACTGAGGTGAGTAGGGAGGCGTCCTCTCATGGATTATACCATGTTCCGCACAAAAAGCATCAAATTCATTGGAAAAATACTCTCCACCACGGTCGGACCTAAGCCTCTTGATTTTTCGATCAAGTTGGTTTTCCACTTCAGCTTTATAGATCTTGAAGAAGTTCAAAGCCTCATCCTTAGATTTCAGAAGATACACACGACAGTATCTAGTGGAGTCGTCAATTAACGTCATGAAATATTTCTTTCCACCTTTTGTCAAAACACCATTCATTTCACATAGATCTGAATGTATGAGCTCTAGTGGTGCAAGATTTCTCGTTTCCGCAGTCGTGTGAGACTTACGAGGTTGCTTAGCTTGCACACACACTTGACACTTAGATCCCTTGACAGTGGTGAAACTAGGGATTAAGTTCAACTTTGCTAGTCGCGACATGCAACCAAAGTTAACATGACAAAGACGTGAATGCCACACATTTGATTCACTATTGGTGCAAACATGATTAACAACTTTATTGCAAACGTCTGATAAGGATAAACGAAACATGCCTCCTGACTCATAGCCTTTACCAACAAAGGTTCCATACTTGGATATTACAAATTTATTCGACTCAAAGACAAGCTTGTAGCCATCTCTACACAGAAGAGATCCGCTAACAAGATTTTTATTGACGGAGGGGACATAATGCACGTTCTTCAGCCGCACGATCTTCACCGAAGTAAACTTCAGATCGACCGTGCCAACACCACGAATAGAAGCACTTGAACCGTTGCCCATCAGCACGGTTGAAGTCCCTGCGGTCTGATAAGACGAAAACATGGAAATATCACCGCATACATGCACATTAGCACCCGTGTCAATCAACCAATCAGGAGAATGACATACTGAAAGAATAGTGGGAAATATACCATACCCAGCATCCTTCATGTCAGTGTCTCCAATGACAACATTAGCGGTCTTGCCGCCTTTCCCAGGATGACGCTTGTCATAGCGATTAGGGCAACTAGGTGCCCAATGATCAGGATCCCCACACACATGACAGACACCTTTCTTCTTGACATTCTTCTTCTTGAAGTTCTTGTGCTGGACAGCCTTGTTCTTCCCATCAAACCTTGCTTTACCATCAAACTTGCCCTTGTTCTTGAACTTGTGGGGCTGGAAGTTCTGCTTCTGTACCACATTGGCACTAGATCCTCCCTCAATACCTCGAGCACGTGTGTCCTTTGCGCTCGCCTTTTCTTCCACATCAAGAGTGCCAATGAGATCCGGGACGGAAAAGTCCTGCCTCTTATGCTTCAGCAAGGTAGCAAAGTTCCTCCATGAAGGAGGAAGCTTAGTGATGATACCTCCGGCAACAAACTTGTCCGGTAGCATACAACTGAAGTGCTCAAGTTCTCTAGCAAATGACTGTATCTCATGAGCTTGCTCAACCACGGAGCGCTCTTCAGTCATCCTATAATCATAGAATTGCTCCATGATGTACAGCTCAGTGCCAGCATCCGAGACCCCAAACTTGGCCTCGAGTGCATCCCACATATCTTTTCCATTATCAATTGACGCATAAGCATCAACTATGTTCTCACCAAGAACACTCAAGAGAGCAGCCTTACACAGAGTATCCATTTTCTGAAAGGCTTGTGCCTGTTGAGCATCAAGCTCTCCTTCAGGTTTGCCAAGGGTGGCGTCATAACAACTCATGGTTTGAAACCATAAGACTGCTCTCACGCGCCACCTCTTATAGTGGATACCCTCAAACATAGGAGGTCTCATGGAAGCAGCAAAACCACTCAGGGTAAATTGCCTATAATAAGGTTTTTGGATTGTTGGAAATATGAGCAATTTACCGAAAGATTTTATTAACAGAAATACTAGATAAAGCATGACCAGAATAGTAGTGATAAAACAAGCCATGCGATTTGACAAAGAGAAGGTAAACAACATCTTCATATATGAACTGTAACTAAACATATCTAGAGCAGACAGTATAGCAAGTTGCATATATGAAATAGAGTCTAACATATCTAGGGCAAATACTAGAACAAGGAACTGTAGCAGGACCTCTAATAGAAAGGACAAGAACACGTACGGGACAGCAGCAGCAGAAGCGCTGGACTTGGGGTCGGTGTCCTCACCTGCCATGTCGTCGAGGAGGTCGTGGACGTCGGGGAAGAAGTCATCGTCGGGGAAGTAGTCGTCGGCGACCGGATCATCCGTGATGAAGCAGCCAGTAGTCGCGCTGAGCGCTCCCCAAAAACCTTATCACCCTTCTCCCGTACAGGACTCAAAAGGTGCGGTTTCGGAGGCCTACTGTCCCGACGTGCGGTGCACGCCGCAAGCCGGGATGAGGAAGATAGCAGCAGCTCAGAGATGGAACCGATGGCGAGGGAAGGAGTAGTTCTGGTACGTCTCTCTAGGAGGAGCGACCTCCCTTTTATAGGCGCAAGAGAATGAGGCGAGAGGGCACCGACGGGAGACCAAATGAAGAGACGGAGATGAAGTGAACAGCCAACAGCCGAAGGGCTGCACCGTTCGCATTCGAACTCCACTTTCGCAAAAATCGTTTCAGCTTCCGTGTGACCTTTCGTATACCCGTAGTGCGTGGCAAAAATTTAGACATCGGCTCATTCCCGCAACCCGCGGCGCGTCGTGACGAGGCGTGGCGTGGCGAGGTGGGCGGCGGAGGAGGAGCGCGCGTGGATGTCCCTCTTGTTCTCATGCTCATACAAGTGGTGAAAGAACCTCCCTTATAAAGAGGTCCAACTCCCTCTAAACTAGCAATGTGGGACTAAACTTTAGTTCCACCTCTTGCCTTGCGCAAATGGGCTGCGTGGGCCTCTAGGATTTGTTAGGAATTTCTGAAACTGCTATTGGGCTAGGCCCAAAATAGACAAAATTCCAGCATGTCCTTCCTGAAGGTGCCATCTTGGACTGCACAACTCGTCGACTTCAGCTCCACCCCTTCGCGTTGTGTTCGCCGTGACGAGCCCCGGCGGCTCCGAAGCGATGCTTTGTGTCATTTTGTAGTTCTTCGAGTCGTTTGGGGTGTTGTAGTTGTTGGTCTTTGGCACCTATGTATCTTGCCTTGGGGTGAGTGTTTGTGTTGTTGTGGTGTCTATGGTGTGCATTGGCTTGTATGGTTGGTGTTGCTTTTATATATAAAGCGGGGCGAAAGCTTTTCGGTAGTGGAAGATTAGAGCTATTGCAATGGTCTCATCTTTACGTTCATCCTTACTATTGCACCACCCATGGACCATTGCACATGACTGCCTTTGTGTCTTTCACGCTTGAGTGTCATCCTCATGTTGGCAGCACGAGGCGGCAGATATCCATCCACGAGATAAGAAGAATTTTAACACGAGAAACCAAAACCCTCTTGAAAGGATCGGTATAGTCGACTAGAGGGGGTGAATAGGAGACTACAAATTGTAAGCTTAATTACCAACTTTAGGAATATGCGAATAAAGCAGGTTCTCTAGAATGTGGTGTGAGGAGGAGAGTGTTAGAAAGATGGCGCCGTCGAGGTGTTGATGCCTTGACTTGCTATGAGGAAAAGAGGTAGTGTTGGTGCGGGGGAATGAGGCGTTGATGGTGAGTGCAGTGAGGGTGGACAGACATTGCTGATAGAGCGAGGGGTGAACTGGAGAAGGTGGCGGTGGAGTTGGACGTTGAAGATGCACAAGAAGAGCGACATCATCATTGGTTAGGCTCAGAAAATAAGAGTTGCGATCTAGCTAGTCTTATCACTTGTCGGTTTAATTCAACCCCTATAATGAGGAGATGTTGTGTTCTTTTTCAAGATACCAAGGAAAACTCTTTGTCTCTCAGAGTAAAGAACTCTCATTAGAAAGAAAAATGTGGATTAGAGTACACATGTTCATCATAATTCTTATAGTTGCTCTTTTCTAGCAGACCCTCATTCCTTTTTGGTCGTTGCTCCATGTGTTGCTTCTTTGCCTTCCTACACTCTCTCGCGAGGAGTCTTGATGGTATATATGCATTGGATTCAATTCAATTTAACCAAATGGACTTTTACAGGTGTTCCATTGGAGTAGCCTATGTCATTGCTTGTTAGTGGAAGATTAGGGTTGTTGTAATGGTATGGTCTTTAGGTTCATCCCTACTCATGCACCACCTGTGAGCCATGGCACACGACTGCCTTGTGTCTTTCACACTTGTGTATCATCATCAGGGTTGGCGGCAAGAGGCGGCAGATATACATCCATAAGATAAGAAGAATTTTACTACAAGATACCAAAACTCTGTTGAAATGATCGATAAAGACGATTAGAGGGGCGGTGGTTGAATAGGAGACTACAAATTTTAAGCTTATTTACCAATTTTAGGGATATGCGGATAAAGTAGGTTCTCTAGAATGTGGTGCGAGGAGGAGAGTCTTAGAAAGACGACGTCATCGAGGTGTTGATGTCTTGACTTCCTACGAGCAAAAGAGGTAGTGTTGGAGCGGCGGAATGAGGCGCTGACGGTGAGCACGGTGAAGTTGTGGGAATATTGTTCATAGAGCGAGGGATAAACTGAGGAGGCGGTGGCAGATTTGAATGTGGAAGATGCACAAGAAGAGCGAAATCGACATCGGTGTTCACTGGTATGGCTAGGAAATAAGAGTTGCGATTTAGCCTTACCACTTGTCAGTTTAATTCGACCACTATAACGAGGAGAGGTTGTGTTATTTTTCAAGATACCAAGGAAACTTTTTGCCGCTCAGAGTAAAGAACTCTCATCAGTAAGAAAAATGTGGATTAGAGTACCGTCGTCCATTGTCTTAAAATATTCGCTATTTATGTTTAAAAATATGTCTTGTGATTCCTTACATTACAGATTCTAAATATGTTATACATTACGTGAACAACTGAAATATTGATCATGTACCCCGTTAGGGTTTGTACTTCCCTCTCTCGTCTTCTGCGGCTAGGGGGAGAGCCCATGGATTCACCTCCCGTCAGCCTATAGCTCACGCGGCCAGTGGCAGTGAGGGTGATCCCGATGCCTTGTCTCCGGCTAGTAGTTTAGGTTAGGTTTTGTTTTCTCATAGGTGCGACATTCCGGTGGATAACGCTGCTTCATCTTCGAGTTGGTCTTCCAGGTTCCGATCCTTCTCAAGTCCGTCCATTGGGACGGATTCAACGGTGCTCCGGCATAGATTCCCGCCGTTTCCTGGGTTGGCAAGGTTAGGGTTTCTCATCGTGCGTGCGCGCCAACAAGATTTGGTGTTAGACGCTTTAAATCGATTCAATGGTTCAATGGCGACGAATGTGTCTCTAGGGCATTGGTTTTTAGGAGCACGTGTGATGACCCACAAGTATAGGGGATCTATCATAGTCCTTTCGATAAGTAAGAGTGTCGAACCCAACGAGGAGCAGAAGGAAATGATGAGCGGTTTTCAGCAAGGTATTCTCCGCAAGCACTGAAATTATCGGTAACAGGTAGTTTTGTGATAAGGTAATTTGTAACGGGTAACAAGTAATGAAAGTAAATAAGGTGCAGCAAGATGGCCCAATCCTTTTTGTAGCAAAGGACAAGCCTGGACAAACTCTTATATAGAGAAAAGCGCTCCCGAGGACATATGGGAATTATCGTCAAGCTAGTTTTCATCACGCTCATATGATTCGCGTTCGTTACTTTGATAATTTGGTATGTGGGTGGACCGGTGCTTGGGTGCTGCCCTTTCTTGGACAAGCATCCCACTTATGATTAACCCCTATTGCAAGCATCCGCAACTACAAAAGAAGTATTAAGGTAAACCTAACCATAGCATGAAACATATGGATCCAAATCAGCCCCTTACGAAGCAACTCATAAACTAGGGTTTAAGCTTCTGTCACTCTAGCAACCCATCATCTACTTATTACTTCCCAATGCCTTCCTCTAGGCCCAAATAATGGTGAAGTGTCATGTAGTCAATGTTCACATAACACCACTAGAGGAGAGACAACATACATCTCATCAAAATATCGAACGAATACCAAATTCACATGACTACTTATAGCAAGACTTCTCCCATGTCCTCAAGAACAAATGTAACTACTCACAAATCATATTCATGTTCATAATCAGAGGGGTATTAATATGCATAAAGGATCTGAACATATGATCTTCCACCAAATAAACCAACTAGCATCAACTACAAGGAGTAATCAACACTACTAGCAACCCACAGAGATTGGATACAAGAGATGAACTAGGGTTTTAGAGGAGATGGTGCTGGTGAAGATGTTGATGGAGATTGACCCCCTCCCAATGAGAGGGTCGTTGGTGATGATGATGGCGATGATTTCCCCCTCCCGGAGGGAAGTTTCCCCGGCAGAACAGCTCTGCCGGAGCCCTAGATTGGTTCCGCCTCGTGGCGGCGGAGTTTCTTCCCGAAAGCTTGCTTATGATTTTTTCTCGGACGAAAGACTTCATATAGCAGAAGATAGGCACCGGAGGCCTGCCAGGGGGCCCACGAGGCAGGGGCACGCCCAGGGGGTAGGGCACGCCCCCACCCTTGTGGCCAGGGTGTGGCCCCCTCTGGTGGATTCTTTCGCCAATATGTTGTATTAATTCCAAAATTAACTTCCATGAAGTTTCAGGACTTTTGGAGCTGTGCAGGATAGGTCTCTAATATTTGCTCCTTTTCCAGCCCAGAATTCCAGTTGCCGGCATTCTCCCTCTTCATGTAAACCTTGTAAAATAAGAGAGAATAGGCATAAGTATTGTGACATAACGTGTAATAACAACCCATAATGCAATAAATATCGATATAATAGCATGATGCAAAATGGACGTATCAACTCCCCCAAGCTTAGACCTCGCTCGTCCTCAAGCGGAAGCCAATAACGAAAAATATGTCCCCATGTTTAGAGATAGAGGTGTCGATAAAATAAAATACGGACATGAGGGCATCATGATCATTCTTATAACACCAACATATATGGATATTGTCATATGATCTCTTATGCTCAAGTATGAATCAGAAACTTCATTGAGAACCAACAAACTGTAATCTCGGTCATTGAAGCAATTGCAATTTATCATAACATCGGAAAGAGTCAAAATAAGAGCTTTTCAGCAAGTCCACATACTCAACTATCATTTAGTCTTTCATAATTGCTAACACTCACGCAATACTTATGGGTATGGAGTTTTAATCGGACACAGAGAAAGATAGGGGCTTATAGTGTTGCCTCCCAACCTTTTACCTCAAGGGTAATGTCAACAATAATAATTCATGCTAACTTACATCCAATTGGATATATGTATATCAGGATCTTTCCAACACAATGTGCTTGCCAAAGGATAAAATGTAAAAAGGAAAGGTGAAGATCACTATGACTCTTGCATAAGGTAAGAGACAAAAGTAAAAGATAGGCCATTCACAGAGGGAAGCAGAGGTTGTCATGTGCTTTTAGGGTTGGATGCACGAAATCTTAATGCAAAAGAACGTCACTTTATATTGCCACTTGTGATATGGACCTTTATTATGCAGTCCGTCGCTTTTATTTCTTCCACATCACAAGATCGTATAAAGTTTATTTTCTCCACACTAATAAATCATACATATTTAGAAAGCAATTTTTATTGCAAGCAACATGACAACTTACTTGAAGGATCTTACTCAATCCATAGGTAGATATGGTGGACTCTCATGGCAAAACTGGGTTTAAGGATATTCGGAAGCACAAGTAGGATCTCTACTTGGTGCAAAGAATTTGGCTAGCATGAGGGGGAAAGGCAAGCTCAACATGTTGGATGATCCATGACAATATACTTTATTTCGGATATAAGAGAACATAACCCATTACGTTGTCTTCCTTGTCCAACATCAAATCTTTAGCATGTCATATTTTTAATGAGTGCTCACTATCATAAAAGATGTCCAAGATAGTATATTTATATGTGAAAACCTCTCTTTCTTTATTACTTCCTATTAATTGCAACGATGACCAAAACTAAGTTTGTCAACTTTCAACAACTTTTATTCATCATACTCTTTATATGTGAAGTCATTACTCTCCATAAGATCAATATGATCTCTTTATTTCTTTTTATTCTTTCTCTTTTCTTTTATCCCCTCAAGATCATAGCAAAATAATCAAGCCCTTGACTCAACACTAATCTTTATTATATATAGCTCACGGACTCGATTACATAGAAGGATCATAAGGCAAAACTCAAAACTAAATCATACTAAAACTTTTATTCTACTAGATCAAGATATTACCAAAAGGATCGAACTAAGAAAAAGGTAAAGATAGGAGTGTGATGGTGATACGATACCGGGGCACCTCCCCCAAGCTTGGCAGCTGCCAAGGGGAGTGCCCATACCCATGTGATTATATCTCTTTTGCCGAGAGTGATGGTGATGGGGTTGTTGATGAAGTAGGCTTGTCGTCCATCTTCCAAGGCATAGGCTCACCGTCATAGAAGGATGAACGAGTCTCTGGGATCCTTAAATCTGTAGCCAAACTCATCCTCTTGAATCTATATTCATACTCACAGTTTTGGTTTTGCAGGTCATAGATCTGGGCTTGGAGGTGCTCGATTTTCTTGTGAAGCTTGAAGATGGCCTCCCCAATGTCCTTGGCGTCCAGCTTGTGGTTGTTGGTGAACTCCGTGATCATTATGTGATTGGAGTCGAGTTCGCGCTCCACCATCTCCTGACACTTGAAAACTTGTTGCTCCATTGCCTCGAGCCTTGTCTCCACGCTTCCGGTCCTCCTTGGTCCCTCGACATCGCGGATGTGCAGCAACCCATCATGCATCTCAATGGTTTGAGGGTGTTGCAGCACCTCCGCGAGGTAGGGATTGATAACCTTCTCGAAGAACTTGTCCTTGGGGGCACTTGGAGACGTCATGGTGATCTAGATCTGTCAGAAAAACAGCTCGGAACAAAGACGGAGGATATTTGCGTGGTACGGTGGTCAAAACCTTCGGGAGATTATATAATGATTTTTTACCGACCAAAAGAAGTATCGTGCAAAAAAACGGAGTCCGGAGAGCACACGAGGTGCCCACGAGGCAGGGGGGCGCGCCCAGGGGGGTAGGGCGCGCCCTCCACCCTCGTGGACGCCTCGTGTCCTTCCCGGACTACTTCTTATTTTCCTATTTTCTTAAATATTCCAAAACGGAGAAAAATTGCCATTAGAACTGTTTTGGAGTCGGTTTACTTACCGTACCACATACCTATTACTTTTCGGAGTCTAAAACGTTCTGGAAAGTGTCCCTTATTGTTGGGGAACATAGTAATTTCAAAAAATTTCCTACGCACACGCAAGATCATGGTGATGCATAGCAACGAGAGGGGAGAGTGTTGTCCACGTACCCTCGTAGACCGACAGCGGAAGCGTTATCACAACGCGGTTGATGTAGTCGTACGTCTTCACGATCCGACCGATCAAGTACCGAACGTACGGCACCTCCGAGTTCTACACACGTTCAGCTCGATGACGTCCCTCGAACTCCGATCCAGCCGAGTGTTGAGGGAGAGTTTCGTCAGCACGACGGCGTGGTGACGATGATGATGTTCCACCGACGCAGGGCTTCGCCTAAGCTCCGCAACGGTATTATCGAGGTGTAATATGGTGGAGGGGGGCACCGCACACGGCTAAGAGATCTCAAGGATCAATTGTTGTGTCTCTGGGGTGCCCCCCTGCCCCCGTATATAAAGGAGCAAGGGAGGAGGAGGCCGACCCTAGGAGGGGGCGCACCAAGTGTAGAGTCCTACTAGGACTCCCTAGTCCTAGTAGGATTCCACCTCCCATATGGAATAGGAAAAGAGGAAGGGAAAAAGAGAAGGAAGGAAGGGGGCGCCCCCCTTCCCTAGTCCAATTCGGACCAGACCAAGGGGAGGGGTGCGGCCACCCTTGAGGCCCTTTTCCTTCTTTCCCGTATGGCCCAATAAGGCCCAATACGTATTCCCGTAACTCTCCGGTACTCCGAAAAATACCCGAATCACTCTGAACCTTTCCGAAGTCCGAATATAGTCGTCCAATATAGCGATCTTTACGTCTCGGCCATTTCGAGACTCCTCGTCATGTCCCCGATCTCATCCGGGACTCCGAACTCCTTCGGTACATCAAAACTCAATAAAACTGTCATCGTAACGTTAAGCGTGCGGACCCTACGGGTTCGAGAACTATGTAGACATGACCGAGACACGTCTCCGGTCAATAACCAATAGCGGAACCTGGATGCCCATATTGGCTCCCACATATTCTACGAAGATCTTTATCGGTCAGACCGCATAACAACATACGTTGTTCCCTTTGTCACCGGTATGTTACTTGCCCGAGATTTGATCGTCGGTATCTCGATACCTAGTTCAATCTCGTTATCGGCAAGTCTCTTTACTCGTTCCGTAACACATCATCCCGCAACTAACTCATTAGTCACAATGCTTGCAAGGCTTATAGTGATATGTATTACCGAGTGGGCCCAGAGATACCTCTCCGACAATCGGAGTGACAAATCCTAATCTCGAAATACGCCAACCCAACAAGTACCTTTGGAGACACCTGTAGAGTACCTTTATAATCACCCATTTACGTTGTGACGTTTGGTAGCACACAAAGTGTTCCTCCGGTAAATGGGAGTTGCATAATCTCATAGTCATAGGAACATGTATAAGTCATGAAGAAAGCAACAGCAACATACTAAACGGTCGTGTGCTAAGCTAACGGAATGGGTCAATTCAATCACGTCATTCTCCTAATGAGGTGATCTCGTTAATCAAATGACAACTCATGTCTATGGCTAGGAAACATAACCATCTTTGATTAACGAGCTAGTCAAGTAGAGGCATACTAGTGACACTCTGTTTGTCTATGTATTCACACATGTATTATGTTTCCGGTTAATACAATTCTAGCATGAATAATAAACATTTATCATGATATAAGGAAATATATAATACTTTATTATTGCCTCTAGGGCATATTTCCTTCAGTCTCCCACTTGCACTAGAGTCAATAATCTAGTTCACATTGCCATGTGATTTAACACCAATAGTTCACATCACCATGTGATTAACACCCATAGTTCACATCGTCATGTGACCAACACCCAAAGGGTTTACTAGAGTCAATAATCTAGTTCACATTGCTATGTGATTAACACCCAAAGAGTACTAAGGTGTGATCATGTTTTGCTTGTGAGAGAATTTTAGTCAACGGGTCTGTCACATTCAGATCCGTAAGTATTTTGCAAATTTCTATGTCTACAATGCTCTGCATGGAGCTACTCTAGCTAATTGCTCCCACTTTCAATATGTATCTAGACCGAGACTTAGAGTCATCTAGATTAGTGTCAAAACTTGCATCGACGTAACCTTTTACGACGAGCCTTTTGTCACTTCCATAATCGAGAAACATATCCTTATTCCAGTAAGGATTATTTTGACCGCTGTCCAGTGATCTACTCCTAGATCACTATTGTACTCCCTTGCCAAAATCAGTGTAGGGTATACAATAGATCTGGTACACAGCATGGCATACTTTATAGAACCTATGGCCGAGGCATAGGGAATGACTTTCATTCTTTTTCTATCTTCTGCCGTGGTCGGGTTTTGAGTCTTACTCAATTTTACACCTTGTAACACAGGCAAGAAACTCTTTCTTTGACTGTTCCATTTTGAACCACTTCAAAATCTTGTTAAGGTATGTACTCATTAAAAAAACTTATCAAGCGTCTTGATCTATCTCTATAGATCTTGATGCTCAATATGTAAGCAGCTTCACCGAGGTCTTTCTTTGAAAAACTCCTTTATGCTTTGCAGAATAATTCTACATTATTTCCGATCAACAATATGTCACTTACATATACTTATCAGAAATGTTGTAGTGCTCCCACTCACTTTCTTGTAAATACAGGCTTCACCGCAAGTCTGTATAAAACTATATCCTTTGATCAACTTATCAAAGCGTATATTCCAACTCCGAGATACTTGCACCAGTCCATAGATGGATCGCTGGAGCTTGCATATTTTGTTAGCGCCTTTAGGATTGACAAAACCTCCTGGTTGCATCATATACAACTCTTCTTTAATAAATCCATTAAGGAATGCAGTTTTGTTTATCCATTTGCCATATTTCATAAAATGCGGCAATTGCTAACATGATTCAGACAGACTTAAGCATCGCTGCGAGTGAGAAAATCTCATCGTAGTCAACACCTTGAACTTTGTCAAAAACCTTTTTCCGACAAGTCTAGCTTTGTAGATAGTAACACTACTATCAGCGTCCGTCTTCCTCTTGAAGATTCATTTATTTTCTATGGCTTGCCGATCATCGGGCAAGTCAACCAAAGTCCATACTTTGTTCTCATATATGGATCTCATCTCAGATTTCATGGCCTCAAGCCATTTTGCGGAATCTGGGATCACCATCGCTTCTTCATAGTTCGTAGGTTTGTCATGGTCTAGTAACATAACCTCCAGAACAGGATTACCGTACCACTCTGGTGCGGATCTTACTCTGGTTGACCTACAAGGTTTAGTAACAACTTGATCTGAAGTTTCATGATCATCATCATTAACTTCCTCACTCATTGGTATAGACGTCACAGGAACCGTTTCTTGTGATGAACTATTTTCCAATAAGGGAGCAGGTACAGTTACCTTATCAAGTTCTACTTTCCTCCCACACGCTTCTTTCGAGAGAAACTCCTTCTCTAGAAAGGATCCATACTAAGCAACGAATGTCTTGCCTTCGAATCTGTGATAGAAGGTGTACCCAACTGTCTCCTTTGGGTATCCTATGAAGACACATTTCTCCGATTTGGGTTTGAGCTTATCAGGATGAAACTTTTTCACATAAGCATCGCAACCCCAAAATTTTAAGAAACGACAACTTTGGTTTCTTGCCAAACCACAGTTCATAAGGCATCATCTCAACGGATTTTGATGGTGCCCTATTTAACGTGAATGCAGCTGTCTCTAATGCATAACCCCCAAAACGATTAGTGGTAAATTGATAAGAGACATCATAGATTGCACTATATCCAATAAAGTACGGTTATGACGTTCGGACACACCATTATGCTGTGGTGTTCCTGGTGGCATGAATTTGTGAAACTATTCCACATTGTTTTAATTGAAGACCAAACTCGTAACTCAAATATTTGTCTCCGCGATCAGATCATAGAAACTTTATTTTCTTGTCACGATGATTTTTCACTTCACTCTGAAATTCTTTGAACTTTTCAAATGTTTCAGACTTGTGTTTCATCAAGTAGATATACCCATATCTGCTCAAATCATCTGTGAAGGTCAGAAAATAATGATACCTGCTACGAGCCTCAATATTCATCGGACCACATACATCTGTATGTATGATTTCCAACAAATCTGTTGCTCTCTACATAGTTCTGGAGAACGGCGTTTTAGTCATCTTGCCCATGAGGCACGGTTCGCAAGCATCAACTGATTCATAATCAAGTGATTCCAAAATCCCATCAGTATGGAGTTTCTTCATGCGCTTTACTGTTGGGAATCGTAGCATAATTTTAAAATTTCCCTACGCTCACCAAGATGCATCTATGGAGTGTACTAGCAACGAGGGGAAAGGAGTGCATCTACATACCCTTGTAGATCGCGAGCGAAAGCGTTCCAATGAACGTGGATGACGGAGTCGTACTCGCCGTGATCCAAATCACCGATGACCGAGTGCCGAACGGACGGCACCTCCGCGTTCAACACACGTACGGTGCAGCGACGTCTCCTCCTTCTTGATCCAGCAAGGGGGAAGGAGAGGTTGATGGAGATCCAGCAGCACGACGGCGTGGTGGTGGATGTAGCGGGTCTCCGGCAGGGCTTCGCCGAGCTTCTGCGAGAGAGAGAGGTGTTGCAGGGGAGGAGGGAGGCGCCCAAGGCTGTAGTTTGCTGCCCTCCCCCCCTTTATATAGGCCCCCCTGGGGGGGCGCCGCCCTGGAGATGAGATCCAAGGGGGGGGGGGCGGCGGCCAAAGGGGGGGAAGGGGTTGCCTTGCCCCCCAAGGCAAGGGGTAACTCCCCCACCCTAGGGTTCCCAACCCTAGGCGCATGGGGGGAGGCCCAAGGGGGGCGCCCCAGCCCACTAAGGGCTGGTTCCCTTCCACTTTAAGCCCACGGGGCCCTCCGGGATAGGTGGCCCCACCCGGTGGACCCCCGGGACCCTTCCGGTGGTCCCGGTACAATACCGGTAACCCCCGAAACTTTCCCGGTGGCCGAAACTTGACTTCCTATATATAATTCTTCACCTCCGGACCATTCCGGAACCTCTCGTGACGTTCGGGATCTCATCCGGGACTCCGAACAACTTTCGGATTTCCGCATACACATATCTCTACAACCCTAGCGTCACCGAACCTTAAGTGTGTAGACCCTACGGGTTCGGGAGACATGCAGACATGACCGAGACGCCTCTCCGGTCAATAACCAACAGCAGGATCTGGATACCCATGTTGGCTCCCACATGCTCCACGATGATCTCATCGGATGAACCACGGTGTCGAGGATTCAATCAATCCCGTATGCAATTCCCTTTGTCAATCGGTATGTTACTTGCCCGAGATTCGATCGTCGGTATCCCAATACCTTGTTCAATCTCGTTACCGGCAAGTCTCTTTACTCGTACCGCAATGCATGATCCCGTGACTAACGCCTTAGTCACATTGAGCTCATTATGATGATGCATTACCGAGTGGGCCCAGAGATACCTCTCCATCACACGGAGTGACAAATCCCAGTCTCGATCCGTGCCAACCCAACAGACACTTTCGGAGATACCCATAGTGCACCTTTATAGTCACCCAGTTACGTTGTGACGTTTGGCACACCCAAAGCACTCCTACGGTATCCGGGAGTTGCACGATCTCATGGTCTAAGGAAAAGATACTTGACATTGGAAAAGCTCTAGCAAACGAAACTACACGATCTTTTATGCTATGCTTAGGATTGGGTCCTGTCCATCACATCATTCTCCTAATGATGTGATCCCGTTATCAATGACATCCAATGTCCATAGTCAGGAAACCATGACTATCTGTTGATCAACGAGCTAGTCAACTAGAGGCTTACTAGGGACACGTTGTGGTCTATGTATTCACACATGTATTACGATTTCCGGACAATACAATTATAGCATGAATAATAGACAATTACCATGAACAAAGAAATATAATAATAACCATTTATTATTGCCTCTAGGGCATATTTCCAACAGTCTCCCACTTGCACTAGAGTCAATAATCTAGTTACATTGTGATGAATCGAACACCCATTGCGTCCTGGTGTTGATCATGTTTTGCCCTAGGGAGAGGTTTAGTCAACGGATCTGCTACATTCAGGTCCGTATGTACTTTACAAATATCTATGTCTCCATTTTGAACACTTTCACGAATGGAGTTGAAGCGACGCTTGATATGCCTGGTCTTCCTGTGAAACCTGGGCTCCTTCGCAAGGGCAATAGCTCCAGTGTTGTCACAGAAGAGAGTCACCGGGCCCGTCGCATTGGGAATCACCCCTAGGTCGGTAATGAACTCCTTCATCCAGACTGCTTCCTGTGCTGCCTCCGAGGCTGCCATGTACTCCGCTTCACATGTAGATCCCGCCACGACGCTTTGCTTGCAACTGCACCAGCTTACTGCTCCTCCATTCAAAATATACACATATCCGGTCTGTGACTTCGAGTCATCCAGATCTGTGTCGAAGCTAGCGTCGACGTAACCCTTTACGACGAGCTCTTCGTCACCTCCATAAACGAGAAACATATCCTTAGTCCTTTTCAGGTACTTCAGGATATTCTTGACCGCTGTCCAGTGTTCCATGCCGGGATTACTTTGGTACCTTCCTACCAAACTTACGGCAAGGTTTACATCAGGTCTGGTACACAGCATGGCATACATAATAGACCCTATGGCCGAGGCATAGGGGATGACACTCATCTTTTCTCTATCTTCTGCCGTGGTCGGACATTGAGCCGTGCTCAACTGCACACCTTGCAATACAGGCAAGAACCCCTTCTTGGACTGATCCATATTGAACTTCTTCAATATCTTGTCAAGGTATGTACTCTGTGAAAGACCAATGAGGCGTCTCGATCTATCTCTATAGATCTTGATGCCTAATATATAAGCAGCTTCTCCAAGGTCCTTCATTGAAAAACACTTATTCAAATAGGCCTTTATACTTTCCAAGAATTCTATATCATTTCCCATCAATAGTATGTCATCCACATATAATATGAGAAATGCTACAGAGCTCCCACTCACTTTCTTGTAAACACAGGCTTCTCCATAAGTCTGTGTAAACCCAAACGCTTTGATCGTCTCATCAAAGCGAATGTTCCAACTCCGAGATGCTTGCACCAGCCCATAGATTGAGCGCTGGAGCTTGCATACTCTGTTAGCATTCTTAGGATCGACAAAACCTTCCGGCTGCATCATATACAACTCTTCCTTAAGGAAGCCGTTAAGGAATGCCGTTTTGACGTCCATCTGCCATATCTCATAATCATAGTATGCGGCAATTGCTAACATGATTCGGACGGACTTCAGCTTCGCTACGGGTGAGAAAGTCTCATCGTAGTCAACGCCTTGAACTTGTCGATAACCCTTAGCGACAAGTCGAGCTTTGTAGATGGTCACATTACCATCCGCGTCCGTCTTCTTCTTAAAGATCCATTTGTTTTCTATGGCTCGCCGCTCATCGGGCAAGTCAGTCAAAGTCCATACTTTGTTTTCATACATGGATTCTATCTCGGATTTCATGGCTTCTAGCCATTTGTCGGAATCCGGGCCCGCCATCGCTTCTTCATAGTTCGAAGGTTCACCGTTGTCTAACAACATGATTTCCAGGACAGGGTTGCCGTACCACTCTGGTGCGGAACGTGTCCTTGTGGACCTACGAAGTTCAGTAACTTGATCTGAAGCTTCATGATCATCATCATTAACTTCCTCTCCAGTCGGTGTAGGCACCACAGGAACATTTTCCCGCGCTGCGCTACTTTCCGGTTCGGAAGGGGTGACTATCACCTCATCAAGTTCCACTTTCCTCCCACTCAATTCTTTCGAGAGAAACTCCTTCTCCAGAAAGGACCCGTTCTTGGCAACGAAGATCTTGCCTTCGGATCTGAGGTAGAAGGTATACCCAATAGTTTCCTTAGGGTATCCTATGAAGACGCATTTTTCCGACTTGGGTTCGAGCTTTTCAGGTTGTAGTTTCTTGACATAAGCATCGCATCCCCAAACTTTTAGAAACGACAGCTTAGGTTTCTTCCCAAACCATAATTCATACGGTGTCGTCTCAACGGATTTCGACGGAGCCCTATTTAAAGTGAATGCGGCAGTCTCTAAAGCATAACCCCAACATGAGAGCGGTAAATCGGTAAGAGACATCATAGATCGCACCATATCCAATAGAGTGCGATTACGACGTTCGGACACACCATTTCTCTGAGGTGTTCCAGGCGGCGTGAGTTGTGAAACTATTCCACATTTCCTTAAGTGTGCACCAAACTCGTGACTTAAATATTCTCCACCACGATCTGATCGTAAGAATTTTATTTTTCTGTCACATTGATTCTCAACTTCACTCTGAAATTCCTTGAACTTTTCAAAGGTTTCAGACTTGTGTTTCATTAGGTAAACATACCCATATCTACTTAAGTCATCAGTGAGAGTGAGAACATAACGATATCCTCCGCGAGCCTCAACACTCATTGGACCACACACATCGGTATGTATGATTTCCAATAAGTTGGTTGCTCGCTCCATTGTTCCGAAGAACGGAGTCTTGGTCATCTTACCCATGAGGCATGGTTCGCACGTGTCAAATGATTCGTAATCGAGAGACTCCAAAAGTCCATCTGCATGGAGCTTCTTCATGCGCTTGACACCAATGTGACCAAGGCGGCAGTGCCACAAGTATGTGGGACTATCGTTATCAACTTTACATCTTTTGGTATTCACACTATGAACATGTGTAACATCACGTTCGAGATCCATCAAAAATAAACCATTGACCAGCGGGGCATGACCATAAAACATATCTCTCAAATAAATAGAACAACCATTATTCTCGGATTTAAATGAGTAGCCATCTTGAATTAAACGAGATCCAGATACAATGTTCATGCTCAAAGCTGGCACTAAATAACAATTATTGAGGTTTAAAACTAATCCCGTGGGTAGATGCAGAGGTAGCGTGCCGACGGCGATCACATCGACCTTGGAACCATTCCCGACGCGCATCGTCACCTCGTCCTTCGCCAGTCTCCGTTTATTCCGTAGTTCCTGTTTTGAGTTACAAATATGAGCAACCGCACCGGTATCAAATACCCAGGAGCTACTACGAGTACTGGTAAGGTACACATCAATTACATGTATATCACATATACCTTTGGTGTTGCCGGCCTTCTTCTTGTCCGCTAAGTATTTGGGGCAGTTCCGCTTCCAGTGACCACTTCCCTTGCAATAAAAGCACTCAGTTTCAGGCTTGGGTCCATTCTTTGACTTCTTCCCGATAACTGGTTTACCGGGCGCGGCAACTCCCTTTCCGTCCTTCTTGAAGTTCTTCCTACCCCTGCCCTTCTTGAACTTAGTGGTTTTATTCACCATCAACACTTGATGTTCTTTTCTGATCTCCCCTTCCGCTGATTTCAGCATTGAATATACCTCAGGAATGGTCTTTTCCATCCCCTGCATATTGTAGTTCATCACAAAGCTCTTGTAGCTTGGTGGAAGCGACTGGAGGATTCTGTCAATGACCGCGTCATCCGGGAGATTAACTCCCAGCTGAGACAAGCGGTTGTGCAACCCAGACATTCTGAGTATTTGCTCACTAACAGAACTGTTCTCCTCCATTTTACAGCTGAAAAACTTGTCGGAGACATCATATCTCTTGACCCGGGCATGAGCTTGGAAAACTAGTTTCAGCTCCTCGAACATCTCATATGCTCCATGTTTCTCAAAACGCTTTTGGAGACCCGGTTCTAGGCTGTAAAGCATGCCGCACTGAACGAGGGAGTAATCATCAGCACGCTGCTGCCAAGCGTTCATAACGTCTTGGTTTTGTGGGATTGGTGCTTCACCTAGCGGTGCTTCTAGGACATAATCTTTCTTGGCTACTATGAGGATGATCCTCAGGTTTCGGACCCAGTCCGTATAGTTGCTGCCATCATCTTTCAGCTTGGTTTTCTCTAGGAACGCGTTGAAATTGAGGACAACGTTGGCCATTTGATCTACAATACATAGTGTAAAGATTTTTAGACTAAGTTCATCTAATAAAATTATTTAATGAACTCCCACTCAGATAGACATCCCTCTCGTCATCTAAGTGAAACATGATCCGAGTTAACTAGGCCGTGTCCGATCATCACGTGAGACGGACTAGTCAAGATCGGTGAACATCTCCATGTTGATCGTATCTTCTATACGACTCATGCTCGACCTTTCGGTCCTCCGTGTTCCGAGGCCATGTCTGTACATGCTAGGCTCGTCAAGTCAACCTAAGTGTATTGCGTGTGTTCCGAGGCCATGTCTGTACATGCTAGGCTCGTCAACACCCGTTGTATTCGAACGTTAGAATCTATCACACCCGATCATCACGTGGTGCTTCAAAACAACGAACCTTCGCAACGGTGCACAGTTAGGGTGAACACTTTCTTGAAATTATTAAAAGGGATCATCTTACTTACTACCGTCGTTCTAAGCAAATAAGATGCAAAAACATGATAAACATCACATGCAATCAAATAGTGACATGATATGGCCAATATCATTATGCTCCTTTGATCTCCATCTTCGGGGCACCATGATCATCTTCGTCACCGGCATGACACCATGATCTCCACCATTGTGTCTTCATGAAGTCGTCACGCCAACGATTACTTCTACTTCTATGGCTAACGCGTTTAGCAACAAAGTAAAGTAATTTACATGGCGTTATTCAATGACACGCAGGTCATGCAAAATAATAAAGACAACTCCTATGGCTCCTGCCGGTTGTCATACTCATCGACATGCAAGTCGTGATTCCTATTACAAGAATATGATCAATCTCATACATCACATATATCATTCATCACATCTTCTGGCCATATCACATCACATAGCACTTGCTGCAAAAACAAGTTAGACGTCCTCTAATTGTTGTTGCAAGTTTTTACGTGGTTAGTAGGTTTCTAGCAAGAACGTTTCTTACCTACGTATGACCACAACGTGATTTGCCAATTTCTATTTACCCTTCATAAGGACCCTTTTCATCGAATCCGTTCCGACTAAAGTAGGAGAGACAGACACCCGCTAGCCACCTTATGCAACTAGTGCATGTTAGTCGGTGGAACCTGTCTCACGTAAGCGTACGTGTAAGGTCGGTCCGGGCCGCTTCATCCCACAATGCCGCCGAAACAAGATAAGACTAGTAGCGGCAAGAAGAATTGGCAAACTCAACGACCACAACTGCTTTGTGTTCTACTCGTGCATAGTACCTACGCATAGGCCTGGCTCATGATGCCACTGTTGGGAACCGTAGCATAATTTTAAAATTTTCCTACTCTCACCAAGATGCATCCATGGAGTGTACTAGCAACGAGGGGAAAGGAGTGCATCTACATACCCTTGTAGATTGCGAGCGGAAGCGTTCCAATGAACGTGGATGACGGAGTCGTACTCGCCGTGATCCAAATCATCGATGACCGAGTGCCGAACGGACGGCACCTCCGCGTTCAACACACGTACGGTGCAGCGACGTCTCCTCCTTCTTGATCCAGCAAGGGGGAAGGAGAGGTTGATGGAGATCCAGCAGCACGACGGCGTGGTGGTGGATGTAGCGGGTCTCCGGCAGGGCTTCGCCGAGCTTCTGCGAGAGAGAGAGAGAGAGGTGTTGCAGGGGAGGAGGGAGGCGCCCAAGGCTGTAGTTTGCTGCCCTCCCTCCCCCCCTTTATATAGGCCCCCCTGGGGGGGCGCCGGCCCTGGAGATGAGATCCAGGGGGGCGGCGGCCAAAGGGGGGGAAGGGGTTGCCTTGCCCCCCAAGGCAAGGGGGAACTCCCCCACCCTAGGGTTCCCAACCCTAGGCGCATGGGGGGAGGCCCAAGGGGGGCGCCCCAGCCCACTAAGGGCTGGTTGCCTTCCACTTTCAGCCCACGGGGCCCTCCGGGATAGGTGGCCCCACCCGGTGGACCCCTGGGACCCTTCCGGTGGTCCCGGTACAATACCGGTAACCCCCGAAACTTTCCCGGTGGCCGAAACTTGACTTCCTATATATAATTCTTCACCTCCGGACCATTCCGGAACCTCTCGTGACGTCCGAGATCTCATCCGGGACTCCGAACAACTTTCGGATTTCCGCATACACATATCTCTACAACCCTAGCGTCACCGAACCTTAAGTGTGTAGACCCTACGGGTTCGGGAGACATGCAGACATGACCGAGACGCCTCTCCGGTCAATAACCAACAGCGGGATCTGGATACCCATGTTGGCTCCCACATGCTCCACGATGATCTCATCGGATGAACCACGGTGTCGAGGATTCAATCAATCCCGTATGCAATTCCCTTTGTCAATCGGTATGTTACTTGCCCGAGATTCGATCGTCGGTATCCCAATACCTTGTTCAATCTCGTTACCGGCAAGTCTCTTTACTCGTACCGCAATGCATGATCCCGTGACTAACGCCTTAGTCACATTGAGCTCATTATGATGATGCATTACCGAGTGGGCCCAGAGATACCTCTCCGTCACACGGAGTGACAAATCCCAGTCTCGATCCGTGCCAACCCAACAGACACTTTCGGAGATACCCGTAGTGCACCTTTATAGTCACCCAGTTACGTTGTGACGTTTGGCACACCCAAAGCACTCCTACGGTATCCGGGAGTTGCACGATCTCATGGTCTAAGGAAAAGATACTTGACATTGGAAAAGCTCTAGCAAACGAAAATACACGATCTTTTATGCTATGCTTAGGATTGGGTCCTGTCCATCACATCATTCTCCTAATGATGTGATCCCGTTATCAATGACATCCAATGTCCATAGTCAGGAAACCATGACTATCTGTTGATCAACGAGCTAGTCAACTAGAGGCTTACTAGGGACACGTTGTGGTCTATGTATTCACACATGTATTACGATTTCCGGACAATACAATTATAGCATGAATAATAGACAATTACCATGAACAAAGAAATATAATAATAACCATTTATTATTGCCTCTAGGGCATATTTCCAACAGTCTCCCACTTGCACTAGAGTCAATAATCTAGTTACATTGTGATGAATCGAACACCCATTGCGTCCTGGTGTTGATCATGTTTTGCCCTAGGGAGAGGTTTAGTCAACGGATCTGCTACATTCAGGTCCGTATGTACTTTACAAATATCTATGTCTCCATTTTGAACACTTTCACGAATGGAGTTGAAGCGACGCTTGATATGCCTGGTCTTCCTGTGAAACCTGGGCTCCTTCGCAAGGGCAATAGCTCCAGTGTTGTCACAGAAGAGAGTCACCGGGCCCGTCGCATTGGGAATCACCCCTAGGTCGGTAATGAACTCCTTCATCCAGACTGCTTCCTGTGCTGCCTCCGAGGCTGCCATGTACTCCGCTTCACATGTAGATCCCGCCACGACGCTTTGCTTGCAACTGCACCAGCTTACTGCTCCTCCATTCAAAATATACACATATCCGGTCTGTGACTTCGAGTCATCCAGATCTGTGTCGAAGCTAGCGTCGACGTAACCCTTTACGACGAGCTCTTCGTCACCTCCATAAACGAGAAACATATCCTTAGTCCTTTTCAGGTACTTCAGGATATTCTTGACCGCTGTCCAGTGTTCCATGCCGGGATTACTTTGGTACCTTCCTACCAAACTTACGGCAAGGTTTACATCAGGTCTGGTACACAGCATGGCATACATAATAGACCCTATGGCCGAGGCATAGGGGATGACACTCATCTTTTCTCTATCTTCTGCCGTGGTCGGACATTGAGCCGTGCTCAACTGCACACCTTGCAATACAGGCAAGAACCCCTTCTTGGACTGATCCATATTGAACTTCTTCAATATCTTGTCAAGGTATGTACTCTGTGAAAGACCAATGAGGCGTCTCGATCTATCTCTATAGATCTTGATGCCTAATATATAAGCAGCTTCTCCAAGGTCCTTCATTGAAAAACACTTATTCAAATAGGCCTTTATACTTTCCAAGAATTCTATATCATTTCCCATCAATAGTATGTCATCCACATATAATATGAGAAATGCTACAGAGCTCCCACTCACTTTCTTGTAAACACAGGCTTCTCCATAAGTCTGTGTAAACCCAAACGCTTTGATCATCTCATCAAAGCGAATGTTCCAACTCCGAGATGCTTGCACCAGCCCATAGATTGAGCGCTGGAGCTTGCATACTCTGTTAGCATTCTTAGGATCGACAAAACCTTCCGGCTGCATCATATACAACTCTTCCTTAAGGAAGCCGTTAAGGAATGCCGTTTTGACGTCCATCTGCCATATCTCATAATCATAGTATGCGGCAATTGCTAACATGATTCGGACGGACTTCAGCTTCGCTACGGGTGAGAAAGTCTCATCGTAGTCAACGCCTTGAACTTGTCGATAACCCTTAGCGACAAGTCGAGCTTTGTAGATGGTCACATTACCATCCGCGTCCGTCTTCTTCTTAAAGATCCATTTGTTTTCTATGGCTCGCCGCTCATCGGGCAAGTCAGTCAAAGTCCATACTTTGTTTTCATACATGGATTCTATCTCGGATTTCATGGCTTCTAGCCATTTGTCGGAATCCGGGCCCGCCATCGCTTCTTCATAGTTCGAAGGTTCACCGTTGTCTAACAACATGATTTCCAGGACAGGGTTGCCGTACCACTCTGGTGCGGAACGTGTCCTTGTGGACCTACGAAGTTCAGTAACTTGATCTGAAGCTTCATGATCATCATCATTAACTTCCTCTCCAGTCGGTGTAGGCACCACAGGAACATTTTCCCGCGCTGCGCTACTTTCCGGTTCGGAAGGGGTGACTATCACCTCATCAAGTTCCACTTTCCTCCCACTCAATTCTTTCGAGAGAAACTCCTTCTCCAGAAAGGACCCGTTCTTGGCAACGAAGATCTTGCCTTCGGATCTGAGGTAGAAGGTATACCCAATAGTTTCCTTAGGGTATCCTATGAAGACGCATTTTTCCGACTTGGGTTCGAGCTTTTCAGGTTGTAGTTTCTTGACATAAGCATCGCATCCCCAAACTTTTAGAAACGACAGCTTAGGTTTCTTCCCAAACCATAATTCATACGGTGTCGTCTCAACGGATTTCGACGGAGCCCTATTTAAAGTGAATGCGGCAGTCTCTAAAGCATAACCCCAACATGAGAGCGGTAAATCGGTAAGAGACATCATAGATCGCACCATATCCAATAGAGTGAGATTACGACGTTCGGACACACCATTTCTCTGAGGTGTTCCAGGCGGCGTGAGTTGTGAAACTATTCCACATTTCCTTAAGTGTGCACCAAACTCGTGACTTAAATATTCTCCGCCACGATCTGATCGTAAGAATTTTATTTTTCTGTCACGTTGATTCTCAACTTCACTCTGAAATTCCTTGAACTTTTCAAAGGTTTCAGACTTGTGTTTCATTAGGTAAACATACCCATATCTACTTAAGTCATCAGTGAGAGTGAGAACATAACGATATCCTCCGCGAGCCTCAACACTCATTGGACCACACACATCGGTATGTATGATTTCCAATAAGTTGGTTGCTCGCTCCATTGTTCCGAAGAACGGAGTCTTGGTCATCTTACCCATGAGGCATGGTTCGCACGTGTCAAATGATTCGTAATCGAGAGACTCCAAAAGTCCATCTGCATGGAGCTTCTTCATGCGCTTGACACCAATGTGACCAAGGCGGCAGTGCCACAAGTATGTGGGACTATCGTTATCAACTTTACATCTTTTGGTATTCACACTATCAACATGTGTAACATCACGTTCGAGATCCATAAAAAATAAACCATTGACCAGCGGGGCATGACCATAAAACATATCTCTCAAATAAATAGAACAACCATTATTCTCGGATTTAAATGAGTAGCCATCTTGAATTAAACGAGATCCAGATACAATGTTCATGCTCAAAGCTGGCACTAAATAACAATTATTGAGGTTTAAAACTAATCCCGTGGGTAGATGCAGAGGTAGCGTGCCGACGGCGATCACATCGACCTTGGAACCATTCCCGACGCGCATCGTCACCTCGTCCTTCGCCAGTCTCCGTTTATTCCGTAGTTCCTGTTTTGAGTTACAAATATGAGCAACCGCACCGGTATCAAATACCCAGGAGCTACTACGAGTACTGGTAAGGTACACATCAATTACATGTATATCACATATACCTTTGGTGTTGCCGG
The DNA here is from genome assembly GCF_002575655.3 of Aegilops tauschii subsp. strangulata. Classification (NCBI taxonomy): domain Eukaryota; kingdom Viridiplantae; phylum Streptophyta; class Magnoliopsida; order Poales; family Poaceae; genus Aegilops; species Aegilops tauschii. The sequence continues at coordinate 524,678,126 of NC_053039.3, forward strand.
CCTTCTTCTTGTCCGCTAAGTATTTGGGGCAGTTCCGCTTCCAGTGACCAGTTCCCTTGCAATAAAAGCACTCAGTTTCAGGCTTGGGTCCATTCTTTGACTTCTTCCCGGTAACTGGTTTACCGGGCGCGGCAACTCCCTTTCCGTCCTTCTTGAAGTTCTTCCTACCCTTGCCCTTCTTGAACTTAGTGGTTTTATTCACCATCTACGGGCATCTTTGTAGAGAGTAGGCCAATAAAAACCGGATTGCAATACCTTATGTGCAGTTCTATCTCCAGCGTGGTGTCCTCCATAAGCTTCGGAGTGACACTTGCGTAGGATCTGTTCCTGTTCATGCTCAGGTATACAACGTCTAATAACACCATCTACCGCTTCTTTATAAAGGTGTGGGTTATCCCAGAAGTAATGTCTCAAATCATAGAAAATCTTTTTCTTTTGCTGGTATGTGAAACTAGGTGGTATAAATTTAGCAACAATATAATTAGCATAATCAGCATACCATGGAGCAGTACGAGAAGCATTAATGACATTTAATTGTTCATCAGAAAAGTTATCATCAATAGGTAGTGGGTCATCAAGAACATTCTCTAACCTAGACAAATTGTCTGCAACGGGGTTCTCAGCTCCCTTACTGTCAATAATATGCAAATAAAATTCTTGTAGCAAGAGAACCCATCTAATAAGCCTAGGTTTAGCATCTTTCTTTTCCATAAGATATTTAATAGCAGCATGATCAGTGTGAACAGTTACATTAGAGTCTACAATATAAGGTCTGAACTTATCACAAGCAAATACAACTGCTAAAAATTCTTTTTCAGTAGTAGCATAATTTCTCTGGGCACTGTCTAGAGTTTTACTAGCATATTGGATAACATTTAATTTCTTATCAACTCTTTGTCCTAGAACAGCACCTACAGCATAATCACTAGCATCACACATAATTTCAAAGGGTAGATTCCAATCAGGCGGCTGAACAATAGGTGCAGAAATTAATGCTTTCTTAAGTATTTCAAATGCTTCTACACAATCATCATCAAAGACAAAAGGAATATCTTTTTGTAAGAGATTAGTCAGAGGCCTAGAAATTTTTGAGAAGTCCTTAATGAACCTCCTATAAAAACCGGCATGACCAAGGAAACTTCTTTTACCTTTAATGTCCTTGGGACACGACATCTTTTCAATAGCATCAACTTTAGCTTTGTCAACTTCAATACCCTTTTCAGAAATTTTATGCCCCAATACAATACCTTCATTAACCATAAAGTGGCACTTCTCCCAATTCAAGACAAGATTAGTTTCTTCACATCTCTGCAAAACTCGATCAAGGTTGCTCAAGCAATCATCAAAAGAAGTTCCATATACGGAGAAATCATCCATGAAAACCTCAACAATCTTTTCACAAAAATCAGAGAATATAGCCATCATGCATCTTTGAAAGGTAGCAGGTGCATTACATAAACCAAAAGGCATACATCTATAAGCAAAGGTACCGAAAGGACAAGTAAAAGTGGTCTTTTCTTGATCCTCTTGCTGAAGGAAATATGCCCTAGAGGCAATAATAAAGTTATTATTTATTTCCTCATATCATGATAAATGTTTATTATTCATGCTAGAATTGTATTAACTAGAAACATAATACATGTGTGAATACATAGACAAACATAGTGTCACTAGTATGCCTCTACTTGACTAGCTCGTTGATCAAAGATGGTTGAGTTTCCTAGCCATAGACATGAGTTGTCATTTGATTAACGGGATCACATCATTAGGAGAATGATGTGATTGACTTGACCATTCCGTTAGCTTAGCACTTGATCGTTTAGTATGTTGCTATTGCTTTCTTCATGACTTATACATGTTCCTATGACTATGAGATTATGCAACTTCCGTTTACCGGAGGAACACTTTGTGTGCTACCAAACGTCACAACGTAACTGGGTGATTATAAAGATGCTCTACAGGTGTCTCCGAAGGTACTTGTTGAGTTGGCGTATTTCGAGATTAGGATTTGTCACTCCGATTATCGAAGAGGTATCTCTGGGCCCTCTCGGTAATGCACATCACTATAAGCCTTGCAAGCAATGTGACTAATGAGTTAGTTGCGGGATGATGCATTACGTAACGAGTAAAGAGACTTGCCGGTAATGAGATTGAACTAGGTATTGAGATACCGACGATCGAATCTCGGGCAAGTAACATACCGATGACAAAGGGAACAACGTATATTGTTATGCGGTTTGACCGATAAAGATCTTCGTAGAATATGTGGAAGCCAATATGAGCATCCAGGTTCCGCTATTGGTTATTGACCGGAGACGTGTCTTGGTCATGTCTACATAGTTCTCGAACCCGTAGGGTCCGCACGCTTAAAGTTCAGTGACGATTGGTATTATGAGTTTTTGTGTTTTGATGTACCGAAGGTAGTTCGGAGTCCCGGATATGATCACGGACATGACGAGGAGTCTCGAAATGGTCGAGACGTAAAGATCGATATATTGGACGACTATGTTCGGACACTGGAAGTGTTTCGGGAGGTTTCGGACATTTACCGGAGTACCGGGGGGTTACCGGAACCCCCCGGCGAGTATATTGGGCCCAATGGGCCTTAGTGGAGAAGAGGAGGGGTGGCCAGGGCAGGCTGCGCGCCCCCTCCCCCTCTAGTCCGAATTGGACAAGGAGGGGTGGCGGCCCCCCTTTCCTTCCCCTCTCTCTCCTCCTTCCCCCTTCTCCTACTCCTACTAGGAAAGGAGGAGTCCTACTCCCGATGGGAGTAGGACTTCCCCCTTGGCGCGCCCTCCTTGGCCGGCCGCCTCTCCCCCCTTGCTCCTTTATATACGGGGGCAGGGGGCACCTCTAGACACACAGGTTGATCTGTTGATCTCTCCCAGCCGTGTGTGATGCCCCCCTCCACCATAATCCACCTCAGTCATATCGTAGCGGTGCTTAGGCGAAGCCCGGCATCGGTAGCAACATCATCACCGTCATCACGCCGTCGTGCTGACGGAACTCTCCCGTGAAGCTCTGCTGGATCGGAGTTCGCGGGACGTCATCGAGCTGAACGTGTGCTGAACTCGGAGGTGCCGTACGTTCGGTACTTGGATCGGTCGGATCGTGAAGACGTACGACTACATCAACCGCGTTGTGCTAACGCTTCCGCTTTCAGTCTACGAGGGTACGTGGACAACACTCTCCCCTCTCGTTGCTATGCATCACCATGATCTTGCGTGTGCGTAGGATTTTTTTTGAAATTACTACGTTCCCCAACAGTGGCATCCGAGCCAGGTTTATGCGTAGATGTTATATGCACGAGTAGAACACAAGTGAGTTGTGGACGATACAAGTCATACTGCTTACCAACATGTCATACTTTGGTTCGACGGTATTGTTGGATGAAGCGGCCCGTACCAACATTACGCGTACACTTACGCGAGGCTGGTTCTACCGATGTGCTTTGCACACAGGTGGCTGGCGGGTGTCTGTTTCTCCAACTTTAGTTGAACCGAGTGTGGCTACGCCCGGTCCTTGTGAAGATTAAAACAACACTAACTTGACGAAATATCGTTGTGGTTTTGATGCGTAGGTAAGAACGGTTCTTGCTCAGCCCGTAGCAGCCACGTAAAACTTGCAACAACAAAGTAGAGGGCGTCTAACTTGTTTTTGCAGGGCATGTTGTGATGTGATATGGTCAAGGCATGATGCTATATTTTGTTGTATGAGATGATCATGTTTTGTAACCGAGTTATCGGCAACCGGTAGGAGCCATATGGTTGTCGCTTTATTGTATGCAATGCAATCGCCCTGTAATTGCTTTACTTTATCACTAAGCGGTAGCGGTAGTCGTAGAAGCAATAGGTGGTGAGACGACAACGATGCTACGATGGAGATCAAGGTGTCGCGCCGGTGACGATGGTGATCATGACGGTGCTTCGGAGATGGAGATCACAAGCACAAGATGATAATGGCCATATCATATCACTTATATTGATTGCATGTAATGTTTATCCTTTATGCATCTTATTCTGCTTTGATTGACGGTAGCATTATAAGATGATCTCTCACTAAATTTCAAGGTAATAGTGTTCTCCCTGAGTATGCACCGTTGCCAAAGTTCGTCATGCCGAGACACCACGTGATGATCGGGTGTGATAAGCTCAACGTTCATCTACAACGGGTGCAAGCCAGTTTTGCACACGCAGAATACTCGGGTTAAACTTGACGAGCCTAGCATATGCAGATATGGCCTCGGAACACTGAGACCGAAAGGTCGAGCGTGAATCATATAGTAGATATGATCAACATAGTGATGTTCACCATTGAAAACTACTCCATTTCACGTGATGATCTGTTATGGTTTAGTTGATTTGGATCACGTGATCACTTAGATGATTAGAGAGATGTCTATCTAAGTGGGAGTTCTTAAGTAATATGATTAATTGAACTTAAATTTATCATGAACTTAGTACCTGATAGTATTTTTCTTGTCTATGTTGTTGTAGATAGATGACCCGTGTTGTTGTTCCGTTGAATTTTAATGCGTTCCTTGAGAAAGCAAAGTTGAAAGATGATGATAGCAATTACACGGACTGGGTCCGTAACTTGAGGATTATCCTCATTGCTGCACAGAAGAATTACGTCCTGGAAGCACCGCTGGGTGCCAGGCCTGCTGCAGATGCAACTGACGACGTTAAGAACGTTTGGCAGAGCAAAGCTGATGACTACTCGATAGTTCAGGGTGCCATGCTTTACGGCTTAGAACCGGGACTTCAACGACGTTTTGAACGTCATGGAGCATATGAGATGTTCCGGGAGTTGAAGTTAATATTTCAAGCAAATGCCTGGATTGAGAGATATGAAGTCTCCAATAAGTTCTATAGCTGCAAGATGGAGGAGAATAGTTCTGTCAGTGAACATATACTCAAAATGTCTGGGTATAACAATCACTTGATTTAACTGGGAGTTAATCTTCCGGATGATAGTGTCATTGACAGAATTCTTCAATCACTGCCACCAAGCTACAAGAGCTTCGTGATGAACTATAATATGCAAGGGATGGATAAGATAATTCCCGAGCTCTTCGCGATGCTAAAAGCTGCGGAGGTAGAAATCAAGAAGGAGCATCAAGTGTTGATGGTCAACAAGACCACCAGTTTCAAGAAAAAGGGTAAAGGGAAGAAGAAGGGGAACTTCAAGAAGAACGGCAAACAAGTTGCTGCTCAAGAGAAGAAACCCAAGTCTGTACCTAAGCTTGAGACTGAGTGTTTCTACTGCAAACAGACTGGTCACTGGAAGTGGAACTGCCCCAAGTATTTGGCGGATAAGAAGGATGGCAAGGTGAACAAAGGTATATGTGATATACATGTTATTGATGTGTACCTTACTAGAGCTCGCAGTAGCACCTGGGTATTTCATACTGGTTCTGTTGCTAATATTTGCAACTCGAAACAGGGACTACGGATTAAGCGAAGACTGGCTAAGGACGAGGTGACGATGCGCGTGGGAAATGGTTCCAAAGTCGATGTGATCGCCATCGGCACGCTACCTCTACATCTACCTTCGGGATTAGTTTTACACCTGAATAATTGTTATTTGGTGCCAGCGTTAAGCATGAACATTATATCTGGATCTTGTTTGATGCGAGACGGTTATTCATTTAAATCTGAGAAGAATGGTTGTTCTATTTATATGAGTAATATCTTTTATGATCATGCACCATTGAAGAGTGGTCTATTTGTGTTAAATCTCGATAGTAGTGATACACATATTCATAATGTTGAAGCCAAAAGATGCAGAGTTGATAATGAGTGGCACTGCCGTTTGGGTCATATTGGTGTAAAGCGCATGAAGAAACTCCATATTGATGGACTTTTGGAATCACTTGGTACTTGCGAACCATGTCTCATGGGCAAGATGACTAAAACTCCGTTGTCCGGAACAATGGAGCAAGCAATAGATTTGTTGGAAATCATACATACTGATGTATGTGGTCCGATGAATATTGAGGCTCGCGGCGGGTATCGTTATTTTCTCACCTTCACAGATGATTTGAGCAGATATGGGTATATCTACTTAATGAAACATAAGTCTGAAACATTTGAAAAGTTCAAAGAATTTCAGAGTGAAGTGGAAAAATCATTGTAACTAGAAAATAAAGTTTCTACGATCTGATCGTGGAGGAGAATATTTGAGTTACGAGTTTGGTCTACATTTGAAACAATGCAGAATAGTTTCGCAACTCACGCCACCCGGAACACCACAGTGTAATAGTGTGTCCAAACGTCGTAATCGTACTTTACTAGATACGGTGCGATCTATGATGTCTCTTACTGATTTACCGCTATCGTTTTGGGGTTATGCTTTAGAGACGGCTGCATTCACGTTAAATAGGGCACCATCAAAGTTGTCGTTTCTTAAAGTTTGGGGCTGCGATGCTTATATGAAAAAGCTTCAACCTGATAAGCTCGAACCCAAATCGGAGAAATGTGTCTTCATAGGATACCCAAAGGAAACTGTTGGGTACACCTTCTATCATAGATCCGAAGGTAAGACATATTCGTTGCTAAGAATGGACCCTTTCTATAGAAGGAGTTTCTCCCGAAAGAAGTGAGTGGGAGGAAAGTAGAACTTGATGAGGTAACTGTACCTGCTCCCTTATTGGAAAGTAGTTCATCACAGAAATATGTTTCTGTGACTCCTACACCAATTAGTGAGGAAGCTAATGATGATGATCATATTCAAATCAAGTTACTACCGAACCTCATAGGTCAACCAGAGTAAGATCCGCACCAGAGTGGTACGGTAATCCTATTCAGGAGGTCATGTTACTTGACCAAGGCGAACCTACGAACTATGAAGAAGCGATGGTGAGCCCAGATTCCGCAAAATGGCTAGAGGCCATGAAATCTGAGATGGGATCCATGTATGAGAACAAAGTGTGGACTTTGGTTGACTTGCCCAATGATCGGCAAGCCATAGAGAATAAATGGATCTTCAAGAAGAAGACTGACGCTGACGGTAATGTTACTGTCTACAAAGCTCGACTTGTTGCAAAAGGTTTTCGACAAGTTCAAGGAGTTGAGTACGATGAGACTTTCTCACCCGTAGCGATGCTTAAGTCTGTCCGAATCATGTTAGCAATTGCCGCATTTTATGATTATGAAATTTGGCAAATGGATGTCAAAACTGCATTCCTGAATGGATTTCTGGAAGAAGAGTTGTATATGATGCAACCGGAAGGTATTGTCGATCCAAAGGGAGCTAACAAAGTGTGCATGCTCCAGCGATCCATTTATGGACTGGTGATAGAGCATTTCTTCATATAATCTTTTTAGCCTTTTTGCATCACATTGTAATAATATTTTCACATTATTTACTTAAGAAATATTCAAATACCCCCATTATGCTACATTTACAACACTCCTCCATGTTTTGCAGAAAAGGGCGAAAAGGCCCAAAATCCTTCTATAATGGAGAGTGTCAAGAAACTGTAGTTGTTGTAATTTACGGAGGGACCCGACCGTGAAGAAAAGAAGTAACCAGAGGGGTCAAGCTAAAGTTGGAGGGATCATCTTGCGAAGAAAGAAGAGAAGTGGAAGGGCAAAAGGGCAAAAGTGGCAGACCAGGGAGGGGATCAAAATCCCTAGCGCTCTCAATACCCAAATCGGGCCTGGCATCTCCATCTCTCTTTCCCTCACCCTCCTTCTCCACCTCCGGCCGTCGCCGCGGCCAGGCCGGCGTGGCGGCGCGCCACCGCGCCACCAGCACACTCACCACACGCCACCAAATCCATCCACCATCTCCAGCCACCTCCACACCTCGCGCGCCCGACCAGACAAGAGGGTCACGGGCGTCTGGTCCTCCGCGTGAGCGCCCCCGTGCTGCTGATCTTCTTCTCCAACTGCCGCTGCTCCTCCCCTCGCGCCTTCTGCTGCTGCTCTTCCCTGCTTCTGCTTCCTACGCCTTGCTGCTGCTCCTAACTTGCTGCTCGCTGCTGCTTCTTCTTCATCCTCAAATCTGCTGCTGCACTTCTCTGAATCTGAATCTTGCTGCTCTCTCTCTCTCTCTCTCTGATCTCAACTGCTGCTCCTTGCTAGCTCCAGGACGCCTACCTTGCTGTCCCTCGCCTCCTCTCTGAATCCCTACTGCTGCTGCTCTTCTACTTTCACCTACAACGCTGCTGTTCTGCTCCTTCTCCATCTCCAAACTCCAAGTCGTTGCTGCTACTCCATCTTCCTTTGCCCCGCTGCTCCTCCTCCCTCCTCTCAACGCCCCCTGCTGCTGCTGCTTCTCTCTCAACCTCCTGCTGTTGCCTTCTCTCTCTCTCTCTCTGAAATTAGTATTGAGAGATGTTTAAGACTTGTAAGGTTCAGATTTGAAACTGCTGTTTGCTCTGTTTAGTACTTGTATAATATAGTGTATGTGTTCTGGGATCTGACTAGTTGATGCATCTATATAAAATAAGTTCATGAATGTTATATTTGTCACCTGTGTGGTACATGTATGCTTGTCACTTGCACTGAATTTACGTAATTCCAGTTCATGTATGTGTTGTCACAGTGTCTTCCCTTTTCTGCAGAAATATATTCAGTTTTGTAGTCCATGTATTAGCTCAAGTTCTTGTTTCTTCCCTCTGTTCATGTTAGATAGTTATATATATGTTCTTGTCTTTTTAATTTCCTAGCCGTATGTTTTCTTGTGTTAGCATTAAATTCTTTGAGTAATATGGAAATTGCCAAAAAGACAGTATAGAAAATCTGAATCTCCCTTTGCTTATTTTGCATTTTCTTTGGCGATGATCTTCGGGAACTACCTTGTTTAGTTTAGGTTTAGAGAAAATGGCTTCTATACCACTGAGACAAGCATCAACTGCTCATTTGCCATCGAACAAAGCTTCAGTGCTCATATACCAGTAACAAACGAATTCTAGTGCTCGTATGCCACTGGCTGTTAGAACAACGTTACCTCACAGTTTTCATATGCCAAAATGACTTGTTTGCCCTCAGTGGCAAATAAGCAACAATGAGAGAACATATCTAGGAAAAAACTGACAGCATTTTGCCTGTAATTACATCATTTCAGCAAAACAACAGTGCACAGATAACAGTATCAGCATATATCTACTTCAGCTACAGAATAATACTCATCAAAGTTCACATCATTTAGAAACCATTCAGCAAACACCAAATTCAGTCATGCATAAGTAAACTCAAGTTTCCATTCCTACCAAAAGACCACAACCGAGAGTAGGTTGTTCACATAAGCAAAGTCTATAGATAAATTAGACATGAAGAGTTGCGATATGTAAATAATATGTGAAATTTTGCTGAATATCACAGTTTCAGCTTCTTCTTGCTTCGAGTGCTCATTGCAGGGCTGTCAGGTGCAACACTCCTCTTGCTTCGAGTGCCCATTGCAGGGCTATCAGGCGCAACAGATATGGCCTTTGATCTACATTAAAACAACAGATTACATACTATGATGATCCTCGCAGAATATACGTTGCTAACTTACACATTGTCAAAGAAACATTTCATTGAAGATTGTGCAGCTTTCATACCTTGTAGATTTAGAGGTGGTCTTTGATGATTTCGACTTGGCGACATTGTCTTCAATTGCATCACTCGGACATAGAAGTAGAGGCAGTGTAGTTTCAGTTTCGATTGAACATGGAAGAACAGCCTTTGTAATGGGTTTTTTCTTTCTTTTGTCCCTGCATTAGTTTCACATATTAGCATCATTAGGACAAGATTATGATAAAAACAGTAATATTGAAGCAAGCACTACCTTTTTTGCTTTGCTACTTCAGCATAGGCAGCTAGTGCTTCCGGAGCAGCATCTTTACAGCTTTGCCATCTATGTCCATAGGCCTTGCAAATTGGACATTGGTGCTGGCCTTTATTTCCCTTGCCCTTGCTATTCTTGGCACCACTTTTATGCCTCTGTACTTTTGGCCTCCCAGTGGCCCTCCTAAGGATTGGGGGATTCAAAATGAAATCTTTGTTCACACTTGGCCATTGAGACATGTCGGTCAGGCCAGGAAGAACATGGGCATAAGCTGCAGTGAACTTGGCAACGCTGTAATAGTCATCAACAAAATCTGCTATGGTGACTCCCCTAATTCTAGTAATAAAGTTGATTGCATGTTTGCAAGGCTTCCCAGAGACTTGAAACGCCCGGCATGTGCATGTCCTATTCGCTAGATCAGTAATGTGGCGCTTGCCACCCAGCGCAGCACACTCGGTAACCTCTGCAATCATGTCATCTATTCTCTCATATTCAATGTCTAGCCCCCTACTTTTTTCATTCAGCTCATTCATGACACTTGGAAGTATACGTCAACCTTGCAATTTCCTAGCAACCCTTCTCCTCTTCTCATGCTTAATGGTAATCTTCCTCCTGATCTTGTCCATGAGCTGAAACAACATTAAACCTTTGTGCTTGTGGATCCAGTTGTTGAAACACTCGGCCAAATTATTTGTCACATAATCCACTTTTGAGGAACATGAATATTTGCTCCTTGACCATAGCCTGCTGTGGTACTTCTTTAAGTATGTAATCGCAGCAGCCCTTTTCTGCTCTATGGCTGCCATGTGATAGTCAAAAGCGCGAGGAGTCCATGAATAAGCAGCTGGCCACAAATGATCATCAAAAACTTTGCCATGAAACTTTTTTTTGAAGTTCACAACCAAGTGTCGCATGCATTCCCTATGTTCTGCATACTCAAACACCTTTTCAATTGCAGTGTCAATCCCTTTACTTGCATCTAAACATATGGCTAGGCCAGGGGGAGAGCCAATAGCCTCACAAAGCTTCTCCATAAACCACACCCAACTTTCAGTAGTTTCCGCATCAATAACTCCATATGCTACAGGGTATAGCCAATTGTGCCCATCAATAGCACAAGCAGTAGCTAACTGGCCTCTATACTTGCCTGTCAAATGAGTGCTGTCTATCGCCAAGTAAGGTCTGCATCCAGCCAAGAATCCATCGCAAAGAGGCTTCAATCCAACAAACATCTGTATAAAATACTTTTTCTGATCATACTCCATGTGGTCAATCGCAACTATGCTTCCAGGAGACCTCTTCTCAACCTCCGCTTTCCAGGCATACAGCTTGTCAAAAGACTCATCCCAATCACCAAACAACTTAGCCATTGCTAGCCCTTTGCCCCTGAATACTTTTGTATAATTGATCTCGATCTTGTACTTGTCATGTAGCCTCCTCTGTAACTCCTTTGGGCGAACACTAGGATCTTCTTTAACCCAGTCCATGACTTTCTCACACACCCATGCCTTTGAAGCATTATGTTGCTCCTTTTTTTTCTTTGTACTAGCACATGTGTGCTTCTCCAAATGAACCTTGACCTGCAGTAAATTGTAATGGGTAAGAAAATAGAGTCAACTCCATCTAATAACAGCTAGAGTATGCAACTAACTAAAATATATACCTCCATAGTTTCTCCATCATCCAACCTCCCAGCATGAATTCTCCATGTGCAATCTTTAGACTCGCGACAATGAGCCCTGAATCGTGTAGGCTCACTTTCGTCAACTTGAAAATCAAACTCTCTCTTTATGGCATACGTAGCAATTGCCAACCTAAACTCTTCAATATTAGGATACTTTGCACCAACATGCATTGGTGGGTTTTCTTTATCATACACTATTTCTGGAATAACATCTGGTCTAGCATCTTCCGTAACCCACTCCTCGTCATCGCTGCTATCCTCTACATGCTCACTATTTGGTATATCTTTTTTTTTCTCCGAGCTCATCATCACTATCTGAACCAGCACTATCAATTGAGTATTGGTCCTCCTCATCTACACCAACATGTTCATATTCTTCATGTGGATTTGCAAGATATGTATCTATAAGGCATACTTTAGCTTCATCATTTACATTGCTTGCTTGACTAGGCAGTGCTACTGATGGTGTTTGATTCAATGGAGAAAAATGCACATCAACACTATCACTTGGGTCAGATTGTTTGATGATCAGATTACCGCTTCTATTTTGATGAAAAGACTCATACATTTTCAGGCATTCTTCATCATTTAACACACAAATATTGTTGCCACTAATAGAGTCAACGTACTCAAGAATTATATTCTCCACTGAAAATAGTGGAAAAGTTCCAGCAATGGAAGCCACTAGATCCTTCAAGCTTGAACTACTACCCTCAACAATATCCCAAGTAAATGTAGAATCCCCACAGATTTCTGTTCCACCGCCACAAATCTTCACCTCTACTGTGTAAGTACATGATTGGATCATCCTGTGGATGATGAAACCATGTCAATATTTGTATGCTCCTATCTAAAACTTTAGCAAAAATAGACAGACTGAAAAATTACCTAGCACAAATATCAGAGAGAGAGAGGTGTAGCCGCATTCGTCGGCCACGCCGTCCTCCTCATGGAGCTTGGAAATTTGGGGCAGAGGAGCTGCAGCGAGTGTGCCCACGTACGGGATGATCTCTTCGAGGGCCTCGACCGTGGACATCCCTGACCCGCTCTCCACATCGCCGGAATCCCCGATTCTAGGGTTCGGCGTGACATGGTCGGCGGGAGAGGTCGGCGCTGCGAGTTGGGCTAAGGCAGTTGAAGCCGCGGAGGACGGGAGGGAGGGAAGCAGGGTCGCGACGGGAGGCGGCGGAGGCCGGGGTTGGGGGAGCGGCGCCGTCGGCGGTGCCTCCATTCGCTGGGGCTCGGGGAGCGGCGGAACCTTCGGCCTCGGCAAAGGCTGGGGGAGCGGCAGAACCTTCAACGAGTAGTTAGCCTGAGGGAGCGGGAGAGGGAGGAGGGGCATGTGCTGGGGGAGCGGCGGCGGCGGCGGTTCCGCCATGGCCGCTGCTGTGTGCGTGCGTGAACTGGTCGGGTGGTGTGGTGTGCGTTGATTTTTCTGTTTTTTTTCTATTCCAAGAGAAGAGATGAGACGAGGGTAAAACTGGAATTCTCAGATTGACTGACAGGAAAACGTAGAGATTCTGACGATGGACTAACGGCGATGGCAAATAAGCACTAGAATTCGTTTGTGTCTGGTATATGAGCACTAGAGCTTTGTTCGATGGCAAATGAGCAATTGATGCTTGTCTCAGTGGTATAGAAGCCATTTTCTCTTAGGTTTATTTCCTTGCAATCATCATCTGTATTCTGTCACCTAGCTTTAGTCGAACGTAGTTGCCGTCGCCTAGTCCCTGTGGAGAACACGACACTCGCAGTTTGGGCGTAAAAACCCCACTGTACTTTCAATTGATCAACTGGTGCAAGCCTCTCGGAGTTGGAATAAACGTTTTGATAGTGTGATCAAAGCATATGGTTTTATACAGACTTTTGGAGAAGCCTGTATTTACAAGAAAGTGAGTGGAAGCCTATAGCATTTCTAATATTATATGTGGATGACATATTACTGATTGGAAATGATATAGAATTTCTGGATAGCATAAAAGGATACTTGAATAAGAGTTTTTCAATGAAAGACCTCGGTGAAGCTGCTTACATATTGGGCATCAAGATCTATAGAGATAGATCAAGACGCTTGATTGGACTTTCACAAAGCACATACCTTGACAAAGTTTTGAAAAAGTTTAAAATGGATCAAGCAAAGAAAGGGTTCTTGCCTGTGTTACAAGGTGTGAAGTTGAGTCAGACTCAATGCCCGACCACTGCAGAAGATAGAGAGAAAATGAAAGATGTTCCCTATGCTTCAGCCATAGGCTCTATCATGTATGCAATGCTGTGTACCAGACCTGATGTGTGCCTTGCTATTAGCTTAGCAGGGAGGTCCCAAAGTAATCCAGGAGTGGATCACTGGACAGCGGTCAAGAACATCCTGAAATACCTGAAAAGGACTAAGGATATGTTCCTCGTTTATGGAGGTGACAAAGAGCTAGTCGTAAATGGTTACGTCGATGCAAGCTTTGACACTGATCCAGACGATTCTTAATCGCAAACCGATACATGTTTATATTAAACGGTGGAGCTGTCAGTTGGCGCGGTTCTAAACAAAGCGTCGTGGCGGGATCTACGTGTGAAGCGGAGTACATAGCTGCTTCGGAAGCAGCAAATGAAGGAGTCTGGATGAAGGAGTTCATATCCGATCTAGGTGTCATACCTAGTGCATCGGGTCCAATGAATTCTTTTGTGACAATACTGGTGCAATTGCCTTGGCAAAGGAATCTAGATTTCACAAGAGGACCAAACACATCAAAAGACGCTTCAATTCCATCCGGGATCAAGTCCAGGTGGGAGACATAGAGATTTGCAAGATACATCCAGACCTGAATGTTGCAGACCCGTTGACTAAGCCTCTTCCACGAGCAAAACATGATCATCACCAAGACTCCATGGGTGTTAGAATCATTACTGTGTAGTCTAGATTATTGACTCTAATGCAAGTGTGAGACTGAAGGAAATATGTTCTAGAGGCAATAATAAAGTTATTATTTATTTCCTCATATCATGATAAATGTTTATTATTCATGCTAGAATTGTATTAACTAGAAACATAATACATGTGTGAATACATAGACAAACATAGTGTCACTAGTATGCCTCTACTTGACTAGCTCGTTGATCAAAGATGGTTGAGTTTCCTAGCCATAGACATGAGTTGTCATTTGATTAACGGGATCACATCATTAGGAGAATGATGTGATTGACTTGACCATTCCGTTAGCTTAGCACTTGATCGTTTAGTATGTTGCTATTGCTTTCTTCATGACTTATACATGTTCCTATGACTATGAGATTATGCAACTTCCGTTTACCGGAGGAACACTTTGTGTGCTACCAAACGTCACAACGTAACTGGGTGATTATAAAGGTGCTCTACAGGTGTCTCCGAAGGTACTTGTTGAGTTGGCGTATTTTGAGATTAGGATTTGTCACTCCGATTGTCGGAGAGGTATCTCTGGGCCCTCTCGGTAATGCACATCACTAGAAGCCTTGCAAGAAATGTAACTAATGAGTTAGTTGCGGGATGATGCATTACGTAACGAGTAAAGAGACTTACCGGTAACGAGATTGAACTAGGTATTGAGATACCGACGATCGAATCTCCGGCAAGTAACATTCTGATGACAAAGGGAACAACGTATATTGTTATGCGGTTTGACCGATAAAGATCTTCGTAGAATATGTGGGAGCCAATATGAGCATCCAGGTTCCGCTATTGGTTATTGACCGGAGACATGTCTCGGTCATGTCTACATAGTTCTCGAACACGTAGGGTCCGCACGCTTAAAGTTCGGTGACGATCGGTATTATGAGTTTTTGTGTTTTGATGTACCGAAGGTAGTTCGGAGTCCCGGATATGATCACGAACATGATGAGGAGTCTCGAAATGGTCGAGACGTAAAGATAGATATATTGGACGACTATGTTCGGACACCAGAAGTGTTTCGGGAGGTTTCAGACATTTATCGGAGTACCCGGGGGTTACCGGAACCCCCCGGGGAGTATATTGGGCCTAATGGGTCTTAGTGGAGAAGAGGAGGGGCGGCCAGGGCAGGCCGCGCGCCCCTCCCCCTCTAGTCCGAATTGGACAAGGAGGGGGGCGCCCCCCTTTCCTTCCCCTCTCTCTCCTCCTTCCCCCTTCTCCTACTCCTACTAGGAAAGGAGGAGTCCTACTCCCGACTCCCCCTTGTCGCGCCCTCCTTGGCCGGCCGCCTCTCCCCCCTTGCTCTTTTATATACGGGGGCAGGGGGCACCTCTAGACACACAAGTTGATCTGTTGATCTCTCCCAGCCGTATGCGGTGCCCCCTCCACCATAATCCACCTCAGTCATATCGTAGCGGTGCTTAGGCGAAGCCCTGCGTCGGTAGCAACATCATCACGGTCATCACGCCGTCGTGCTGACGGAACTCTCTCGTGAAGCTCTGCTGGATCGGAGTTTGCGGGACGTCATCGAGCTGAATGTGTGCTGAACTCGGAGGTGCCGTACGTTCGGTACTTGGATCGGTCGGATCATGAAGACGTACGACTACATCAAACGCGTTGTGCTAAGGCTTCCACTTTCGTTCTACGAGGGTACGTGGACAACACTCTCCCCTCTCGTTGCTATGCATCACCATGATCTTGCGTGTGCGTAGGATTTTTTTTGAAATTACTACGTTCCCCAACACTTGCGACAGGTATTTGAGAGAAACCAGAATAACCATCTAGAAAGCAAAAATGTGTATGTTTGGATAGTCTTTCTAGCATTTGATCAATAAAAGGTAAAGGGTAATGATCCTTTTTAGTAGCTTTATTTAATTTGCGGAAATCAATTACCATTCTATAAACTGTAATAATTCTTTGTGGGATCAATTCATCTTTATCATTAGGAACAATAGTAATACCTCCCTTCTTAGGGACACAATGGACAGGACTTTCCCACTGACTATTAGCAACGGGATAAATTATACCTGCCTCCAGAAGCTTTAGTATTTGTTTCCTTAGCACTTCTTTCATCTTAGGATTTAACCGTCGTTGGTGATCAACAACTGGTTTAACGTCTTTCTCCAATTTTATTTTGTGCTGGCATAAAGTGAGACTAATGCCCTTAAGATCATCAAGAGTATATCCAATAGCAGCACGGTGCTTCTTCAGAGTTTTCAATAATTTCTTTTCTTCATGCTCTGAAAGGTTAGCACTAATAATAACAGGATATATCTTCTTCTCATCAAGATAAGCATATTTAAGAGTATCAGGTAATGGTTTAAGCTCAAACACGGGATCACCCTTGGGTGGAGGAGGATCCCCTAGGATTTCTACAGGCAAGTTGTGTTTCAAGATAGGTCCTTGTTTAAGGAATACCTCATCTATTTCCCTCCTTTCATTCATAAACATATCATTTTCATGGTCTAGCAAATATTGTTCTAAAGGATCACTAGGAGGCACGACAATAGAAGCAAGACCAATTATTTCATCTTTACTAGGCAATTCCTCATCACGGGGTTGTCTACGAAATTTAGCAAAGTTAAACTCATGAGAAATATCTCCCAGACCAATAGTAAGAACATCCTTTTCACAGTCTATCCTAGCATTAACAGTATTCAAGAAGGGTCTACCAAATATGATGAGACAAAAGCTATCTTGTGGGGAACCAAGAACAACAAAATCAGCAGGATATTTAACTTTCCCACACAAGACTTCAACATCTCTAACAATCCCAACTGGTGAAATAGTATCTCTATTGGCAAGCTTAATTGTAACATCAATTTCTTCTATCTCAGCAGGTGCAATATCATGCATAATTTCTATATATAAAGTGTAAGGTATTGCACTGACACTGGCACCCATATCACACAAACCATGATAACAATGATCTCCTATCTTAACAGATATAACAGGCATGCCTACCACAGGTCTATATTTATTTTTAGTATCCGTTCTAACAATTCTAGCAGCTCTTCACAGAAGTAAATAACATGCCCATCAATATTATCATCCAAGAGATCTTTAACCATAGCAATACTAGGTTCAACTTTAATTTGCTCACGGGGTATGGGTGTCTTAATGTTACTTTTATTGACCACAGTTGAAGCTTTAGCATGATCCTTTATTCAACCCGGCAATCCGACCCATGGGCGGCCGCGCCCATGGGCACCCGGCCCGAATGGGTAGGGTATGGGTCGCCATTTTCACCCGTAGGTAAGCCCGATGGGTAACCCGATTAGTCGTGGGTAGGGTATGGGCATAAGGTCTTGCCCGTGGGTCGCCTGATTATCTGACATGTGGGTCCTTGAGTGCACAAAATACACTAACCCCTAGCGTCCAATAGCCATCTATGGTGAGAAAATACTAATCAGAAGCACAACGCCACAGCACAGCACAACCACAAAGACCACATCCACCAATATGAAAATCCCACTCCCGCTCAAAGCCTTTGCTTCAATTGCTTGTTTGGCCCAAGGCCTCGCGCAGCTAAAAGTCTGCTCCCTCATGTCCATATATTGTGTTAAATTTCTGGCCCAACTTGCAACCATGCAGCTAAAGGCTGGTGCTCAGGCAAAGGAACAGACTAGTTTAGTCCCACCTCGCGCAGGGAACGAGAAGGAACCAGCTTGCTAGCTATATAAGAAGGACCTATCCAACTCTTCCTCACATGTCGCCGCTGCCACATGGGCGCCCGTATGGCAAGGCTTGTACTCTTTTTGAAGTATAAAAATAAAAATAAACATTTATTCAAACCCGATGGGTGCCCTAATGGGTCTGGTTACCCATCGGGTTCGGGCATGGGTCTGTTTGTATGCCCATGGGCAGGGTCATGGGCAAAGGGTTAGACCCATTTACTTATTGGGCATGGGTCTGGTAGAGGTCGACCCGATGAAACCCGACCCGACTGCCAAGTTGATCCTTTATTATAACAGGGAAAGGTGATCCTTTATTATAACAGGGAAAGGTGGTTTTTCAGTATAAGCAGTAGGAACGACAGGATCATTATAAGTGATAGTATTTTCTTCAACTTTAATAGGTGCAACTACTTTTACTTCAATGGGAGGATTATATTTAAACCACTTCTCCTTAGGGAGATCAACATGAGTAGCAAAGGATTCATAGAAAGAAGCTACTATCTCAGAGTCAAGTCCATATTTAGTGCTAAATTCACGGAAAACATCGGTATCCATAAAAGATTTAACACAATCGAACTTAGGTGTTATACCTGACTCCTTACCTTCGTCAAGATCCCAATCTTCAGAGTTGCGTTTAATTCTTTCCAATAAATCCCATTTAAATTCAATAGTCTTAATCATAAAAGATCTAGTACAAGAAGTATCGAGCATGGAGCGATTATTGAGAGAAAGCCGAGCATAAATTTTTTGAATAATCATTTCTCTAGAGAGCTCATGATTGGGGCATGAATATAACATTGACTTAAGCCTCCCCCAAGCTTGAGCGATGCTTTCTCCTTCGCGAGGCCAAAAATTATATATATAATTACAATCACGATGAACAAGATGCATAGGATAAAACTTCTGATAAGTTCCAATTTCAATCGCTAGTAGTTCCATGATCCCATATCATCACATAGCCTAAACCATGTCAATGCCTCTCCCTTTAAAGATAAAGGGAAGACCTTCTTCTTGATAACATCCTCGGGCATACCTGCAAGCTTAAATAATCCACAAACTTCATCCACATAGATTAGGTGCAAATCGGGATGTAATGTTCCATCTCCTGTAAAAGGATTAGCTAGCAGTTTCTCTATCATACCCGAAGGAATTTCAAAGTAAACATTTTCAGTAGGTTCAGTAGGTTGAGGAGCAACTCTTTGCTCTATTGGTCTGGGTGAAGATACCCCGAACAAGCCCCTCAGAGGATTACTATCCATAGTAACAAGTGACAGTAAATTTCAGCACACTATATAAAATTTTCCTTACCAAATTCCACCTACCAAAGGCGCTTCACTCCCCGGAAACGGCACCAGAAAAGAGTCTTGATGACCCACAAGTATAGGGGATCTATCATAGTCCTTTCTGTTGGGGAACGTAGTAATTTCAAAAAATTTCCTACGCACACACAAGATGATGGTGATGCATAGCAACGAGAGGGGAGAGTGTTGTCCACGTACCCTCGTAGACCGACAGCGGAAGCGTTATCACAATGTGGTTGATGTAGTCGTACGTCTTCACGATCCGACCGATCAAGTACCGAACGTACGACACCTCCGAGTTCTACACACGTTCAGCTCGATGACGTCCCTCGAACTCCGATCCAGCCGAGTGTTGAGGGAGAGTTTCGTCAGCACGACGGCGTGGTGACGATGATGATGTTTCACCGACGCAGGGCTTCGCCTAAGCTCCGCAACGGTATTATCGAGGTGTAATATGGTGGAGGGGGGCACCGCACACGGCTAAGAGATCTCAAGGATCAATTGTTGTGTCTCTGGGGTGCCCCCCTGCCCCCGTATATAAAGGAGCAAGGGGGAGGCAGCCGGCCAAGGGGAGAGGCGCGCCATAGGGGGGAGTCCTACTCCCACCGGGAGTAGGACTCCTCCTTTCCTTGTGGGAGTAGGAGAAGGGAAGGGGGAAGGAGAAAGAAGGAAGGGTGCGCCCCCCTTCCCTAGTCCAATTCGGACCAGACCATGGGGAGGGGTGCAGCCACCTTTTAAGGCCTTTCTCTCCTTTCCCGTATGGCCCATTAAGGCCCAATACGAATTCCCGTAACTCTCCGGTACTCCGAAAAATACCCGAATCACTCGGAACCTTTCCGAAGTCCGAATATAGACGTCCAATATATCGATTTTTACGTCTCGACCATTTCGAGACTCCTCGTCATATCCCCGATCTCATCCGGGACTCCGAACTCCTTCGGTACATGAAAACTCAATAAAACTGTCATCGTAACGTTAAGCGTGCGGACCCTACGGGTTCGAGAACTATGTAGACATGACCGAGACACGTCTCCGGTCAATAACCAATAGCGGGACCTGGATGCCCATATTGGCTCCCACATATTCTACGAAGATCTTTATCGGTCAGACCGCATAACAACATACGTTGTTCCCTTTGTCACCGGTATGTTACTTGCCCGAGATTTGATCGTCGGTATCTCGATACCTAGTTCAATCTCGTTACCGGCAAGTCTCTTTACTCGTTCCGTAACACATCATCCTGCAACTAACTCATTAGTCACAATGCTTGAAAGGCTTATAGTGATGTGCATTACTGAGTGGGCCCAGAGATACCTCTCCGACAATCGGAGTGACAAATCCTAATCTCGAAATACGCCAACCCAACAAGTACCTTTGGAGACACCTGTAGAGTACCTTTATAATCACCCATTTACGTTGTGACGTTTGGTAGCACACAAAGTGTTCCTCCGGTAAACGGGAGTTGCATAATCTCATAGTCATAGGAACATGTATAAGTCATGAAGAAAGCAAGAGCAACATACTAAACGATCGAGTGCTAAGCTAACGGAATGGGTCAAGTCAATCACGTCATTCTCCTAATGAGGTGATCTCGTTAATCAAATGACAACTTATGTCTATGGCTAGGAAACATAACCATCTTTGATTAACGAGCTAGTCAAGTAGAGGCATACTAGTGACACTCTGTTTGTCTATATATTCACACATGTATTATGTTTCCAGTTAATACAATTCTAGCATGAATAATAAACATTTATCATGATATAAGGAAATATATAATACTTTATTATTGCCTCTAGGGCATATTTCCTTCACTTTCGATAAGTAAGAGTGTTGAACCCAACGAGGAGCAGAAGGAAATGATAAGCGGTTTTCAACAAGGTATTCTCCGCAAGCACTGAAATTATCGGTAACAGGTAGTTTTGTGATAAGGTAATTTGTAACGGGTAACAAGTAATGAAAGTAAATAAGGTGCAGCAAGATGGCCCAATCCTTTTTGTAGCAAAGGACAAGCCTGGACAAACTCTTATATAGAGAAAAGCGCTCCCGAGGACATCTGGGAATTATCGTCAAGCTAGTTTTCATCACGCTCATATGATTCGCGTTCGTTATTTTGATAATTTGGTATGTGGGTGGACCGGTGCTTGGGTGCTGCCCTTTCTTGGACAAGCATCCCACTTATGATTAACCCATATTGCAAGCATCCGCAACTACAAAAGAAGTATTAAGGTAAACCTAACCATAGCATGAAACATATGGATCCAAATCAGCCCCTTACGAAGCAACTCATAAACTAGGGTTTAAGCTTCTGTCACTCTAGCAACCCATCATCTACTTATTACTTCCGAATGCCTTCCTCTAGGCCCAAATAATGGTGAAGTGTCATGTAGTCGACATTCACATAACACCACTAGAGGAGAGACAACATACATCTCATCAAAATATCGAACGAATACCAAATTCACATGACTACTTATAGCAAGACTTCTCCCATGTCCTCAAGAACAAACGTAACTAATCACAAATCATATTCATGTTCATAATCAGAGGGGTATTAATATGCATAAAGGATCTGAACATATGATCTTCCACCA
Organism: Aegilops tauschii subsp. strangulata; assembly: GCF_002575655.3. Classification (NCBI taxonomy): domain Eukaryota; kingdom Viridiplantae; phylum Streptophyta; class Magnoliopsida; order Poales; family Poaceae; genus Aegilops; species Aegilops tauschii. The sequence continues at coordinate 524,700,076 of NC_053039.3, forward strand.
AATAAACCAACTAGCATCAACTACAAGGAGTAATCAACACTACTAGCAACCCACAGGTACCAATCTGAGGTTTTGGGACAAAGATTGGATACAAGAGATGAACTAGGGTTTTAGAGGAGATGGTGCTGGTGAAGATGTTGATGGATATTGACCCCCTCCCGATGAGAGGATCGTTGGTGATGACGATGGCGATGGTTTCCCCCTCCCGGAGGGAAGTTTCCCTGGCAGAACAGCTTTGCCGGAGCCCTATATTGGTTACGCCAAGGTTCCGCCTCGTGGCGGCGGAGTTTCTTCCCGAAAGCTTGCTTATGATTTTTTCTCGGACGAAAGACTTCATATAGCAGAAGATGGGCACTGGAGGCCTGCCAGGGGGCCCACGAGGCAGGGGGCGCGCCCAGGGGCGGTAGGACGCACCCCCACCCTCGTAGCCAGGGTGTGGGCCCCCTCTGGTGGATTGTTTCGCCATTATTTTTTATTAATTTCAAAAATAACTTCCGTGAAGATTCAGGACTTTTGGAGCTGTGCATGATAGGTCTCTAATATTTGCTCCTTTTCCAGCCCAGAATTCCAGCTACCGGCATTCTCCCTCTTCATGTAAACCTTATAAAATAAGAGAGAATAGGCATAAGTATTGTGACATAACGTGTAATAACATCCCATAATGCAATAAATATCGATATAAAAGCATGATGCAAAATGGACGTATCAACGTGCACGAAGATTTTTCGACTGTCATTGACAATGTCAAGCCGGCTCCGGTAGGGGAGCGGCGACAACGGCGGTTTGTTCTAGCGGCGGTAGTGGTCATTCGATGGTGCATGATCGTGGATGCAATTTTTATTATGTTTTGTTCTTCTTATGAATGTTTATAATAGATCAGAGTGTTTTCTTTTTTGCAAAAAGAAATATTGATCATGTGCGGAACGACTATGAACAACGCTAATGAGATTAGATATTATGCGGCCAAGCGTTGATCTCCCCTTTCAAATTCAGGACAGAAACAATCAATTTCCATATTTGTTTTTGACAACTGAAACAATCAATTTCCTCACTTGCTTTGCGGCATCTTACATCATTTGGTGATGCATATACAAACTTGTGAACCAATGTATATGAATATTCGGATATGATGAAAAAGAATATTAGGTTTCTTAGTAGGCAAAGAAGTACATTGTAGTAAAGGATTTGTGTCTACAAAGCAAACAAAATAATGATAATGTAAAGGAGAAGTGTCTGTGAAGCAATAAATAAATAAATCATATATGTCTTCTTTCTGGTTTCTAATATACATGTATAATTATTTTTTTAACAATCTCAAGTTTTCAATGCGAGAAGAAGCGAGTTTCTGTCTGTGTTGTAGATAGGAGAAAAAAAATCAGTATACTATAAAAAGGCAAGATATTTTGTCCCAACAATTATCTTTCTTTATGCACAAAAAAATAATTATCTTTTTTAGGCATCTTTCTTTGCACGTGCTATAAAGCTTATTGTTTTTGCATGAACATCTACAACATCTACCTGCAGTTAGATGACTCAAAAAAATCTTGACATATTTACACGATGGAAATTGTTGACACTGCAAAATGTGTTCTCCTTTTCACATTAGAATTTCCGACCCGTAGGAGGAAAATTACATTTTTGTTTTCGAAATATGTATTTGGCAACCCTGTGCCCGATTGCAAAACTGCTACACACATCCAACGCACGTCCTTCCCGACCGACCTCCCCCGATTTCTTTCCTTTCCCGCACGCCTTCCCGATTTTCAGGCAAAAATAATGCTTTGACTAGGATTTGATCTCTGGTCTACAAGTAATCAACAAAGGGAGCTAACCACCTCACCTATGACACTCATTGTTGAATAAGCTAAGGGAAATGCTCTTTTTGACATGTTTTTGCCTTTAATATGTTAGCACTGAAAAACTTTTTGTTTCACCTATCAAACCTGGCACATAAACTTTTCCCGTGGTAAATTCTCCATCACCACCACGATAAATGATGCACCACCAACATGATAACTTTTGTATACCACGCGGTACATTATGTGTAAGTAGCATGGTCATAAGCACTGAAGGCGTGATAACTTTGGCGAAAGCATCGTGGTAACTTTGATCATTGGGAATAAATTTGTTGAACCCGCCCCCCGGTAATTTCTGTAAATAGCACGATAACATTCACGCCATAGACCTGATAATTTAGATACAAACATCATGGTAACTTTAACCATTGGGGAAGACAAATGTGAAAAGATACCCGATAATTTATGTGTAAATAGATGGTAATATACGCAACGCACATCTGATAACTGAGGTAGAAACACCATGGTAACTTTGACCGTAGGGATTTTTTTTGAAAAGATACTCCGGTATCTTCTGTGTAAATAGCACGGTAGTATACCTCCCTCCCCTAGCATTTTTATGCGTAAATAGCATGAAAACATATGCACTGCGATAACTAAACACCATGATAAGTTTTTGACCCGTGGGGGGGGGGGGGGGGGGGATTTGCTGAAACATACCCTGATAAGTTTTGTGTAAATAGCATGATATTTTAAGCACTACGGGCTTGATAGGTTACCTAGAATCACCATGATAACTTTTTGTCCCGGGAAAAAGTTGTTCAAAACATCCCCAATAATTTTTGTCTAAATAACATGATAATATAAGCACCGCATAACCGATAACTTGCAATATAAACATGATGGCAATTTTTTTACCAAAGGAAAATAAGTTGTTTAAAACATACACTCGCCTCGCGCGTGGGCCTCTTGGATAAACACAACACATGGCGTGCCAAAGGAAAGTCACATAATGTTTAGTGTCATGAGGGGCACACGTGCTATAGGCGTGATAAGTTATGCAAAAACATCGTGATAATTTTTGACCTATGAAAAAAGCTCTACCGAAACACACCCAGGTTTTTAGGTGCAAGTACCATGATAATATACGAACTGTAGACCCGGTAACTCATGTACAATCCCCCATGATAACTTTGACCGGGGGGAGGTTGATGTACATATACCCAGATAACTTATGTGTAAGTACCACGGTATTTTACACATCGAAGACCTTATAACTTGTGTACAAAACACAGTGGTAACTTTGAAGGGGTGTAGTTGTTGAAGCATAGTACCTGGTACATTCTATGTAAATAGCACGGTAAGTTACGCAACACAGGCTTGATAACTTGCCTACGAATACCATGGTAACTTTGTCCTGAGGAGAAATCATGTGGTAGACGTGAAGAAGTGACAGTTTTCTCGAGGGTGAGCGCGCGAGATGTGCGGGAGAAGCAGGTTTCTCGGGCGAGCCTGCAGGGTCGTTTGGGAGGAGGCGAGGTCAAAGGACGAGGGATCGTATGGTACTTTAAAATGAAAGAAGTAGAGGTGTGGCAGTTTTGCTTATATGGCACACGTGTGCCAAATATCACAGTCCTTTTGTTTTATCTGTAGACTGTAAGAGCGTCTACAACCGGACCCCCCTTATCTGCCCCAAACGCCCGGGCGGGTTGCTCGGTCACTGACCGGATACGAAATTGCCAGCCAACCGCGGCATGCAAATCCGGCCCAAACGCCCGTACTGACCAGCACTCCCCATACGAAAGCGCCCGCCACGTAGGACTGACAGCAAAGACGTGCGTCAATTTGCCCATATCTACCCCCTCCCCCCCAATCCTCGCTCGACCAGCCCTCTCCTCTTCTCTTTTGGCCTTGTCCGCACAGCCGTCACCGGAGTTCCGCCATCATCATTGCTCCACCGTCATTCCCAACCAGGGTTTTGCCACTGGAGGCCCCAACCCACACCGCCGCCGACCGTGCTGCTACCAGTCAAGGTCACCGCCACCATACGCCGCCTCAGTACGTCCCACTCACCCGTATATACACCTCACGCTCTACGTATGAAATGTTCAAGCCAGTTTTTTTTTTTGTCATTACTTCCAGGTCACCGCAAACGTAGAGGATCTGGATTAGACAATTCCGGTTGTAGATGCACTAAGGAATCCAAGGATGATTGAGTCATGACTACACGAGCTAGATGATGTGATGGCGGGGGACTTGAATTAGCCCGGGCCTGTGACGATGGCGACGGTCCATATGATGCTTTGGGTCTTGGGAGTATCCAGGGCATACAGAACCATCGCGGAAACATAGGCCAAAAATGTGGAGAGAACGAAACTACAACTGCACGAAAGCACGGGGAAGGGGGAACGAAAAGGTCACCACGATCTTTTACATGTACTAGCACTGAGCGGCGAGCAGGCGGAGCAGCCACCACTCGTACACAGAGTCACACACCCACTTGATCAGGGCGAGAGTGGAGAAACGTCAACCCCGTCCCCATCCGGCTGCTTGACTCCCGCCCGTTGCCCGCTTGCCCCCCGAACAGCGCCGCCGGCGGTCGAGCATGGCGACGAGCGTGACGGGATCGCCGGTTCCTTCTCCACGGGAGGTACTGTACGCGGTCGCGGCCGCGGCCATCGCGTGGTGCGCCGTGCGGGCGCTGGAGTGGGCGTGGTGGAGGCCCCGCCGCCTGGACCGGGCGCTGCGGTCGCAGGGCCTCCGCGGCACGGCGTACCGGCCGGTGGCCGGCGACGTGCAGCTGAGCCAGCGGCTCAACAAGGAGGCGAGGTCCCGGACCATGCCGCAGGGCTGCCACGACGTCGTGCCGCGGGCGATGCCGCTCCTCCACCAGGCCGCCAAGGAGCACGGTACGTGCTTCTTTACCTTCGAAACTTCTCTGGTCTCGTCACACGCTCGTCTTTGACTGGATTCATTTTGTTTGGGGTGCACGATGGTATTTAAGAGTTCAACTCAACTGTACTGCAAGCTCGCGTAACCGAATTAGAACAGCCAGAATTGCAGAGTACCTGGACATGCACGTGTAGATGATGTTTCTCTAAACACTTTTATATCTTATTAGCATTTTCTAGGTTCATATGATTTTGTTATGAATTTTTAAAGTAATGGTCTAACTACTTTCACCAAACAAAAGGGCATTCTTGCGACCTAAAATGCTTTTTAGAGGCAAATTTGAGCATAGTGAAAAATTAGAGGTAAATTTAAGAGTGGATGCAAATTAAGCGCAAAAATGTAATTGTCTCAACTTTTTACACTGCACGAACATTTTGAAATGTGTGGTTAATATTTTTGAAGTTTTAAATAAAGTACAACTTGAAACACACACACACACACACACACACACACACACACACACACACACACACACACATATATATATATATATATATATATATACATATACATATATCCAAAATTTAGGAAAAAAACTAAAAAAACCAAAACAAAAATAAAGTAATTTTTTCTCATGTGTGTCACATATACGAGGAGAGCAACCAACGCTAGTTTCCTTCTAGAGTACTTCGGCTGGAGCACCCCTATTTGAATTTTCTTTTTGAACAAATAGTACCCCTATTTGATGCACTGAGGTTGGGGCACATCTATTTCCCGCTAGTGGCAAGCACTTCTGAGTCTCACTCTCTAACGCTGTAACTGGGTCAGCCCAGTAAAACTGAAGCCACCTCATCGGCAAGCTATGTACTTCGTATCATGGAATCCAAACTCTTAGTTTTCAAACTAAATTATTATCTCTTTGAAGAACAATATTAGTTACAACTATTCATTACACGATACCATGACACTTATGTGTGGAACAAATGAGATAGTTTAATGTTCATGTATTTGTAAACAAAGATGTTCACGCATATAAGACAAATGCTCATGTACTTCTATAAAATGTATTGTGCACGAAAACAAGTGTTCATGTGTTGTAGAAAATGTTCACATATACAAAATTAATTTTTTTTCATGTTGAAAAGTAAAACGGCCACGTGTTAAAAAAAGTGTTCATGTAGCTTGTAAACAATAAAGTGAATTTGAAAAAGTTTGTTGTGTGTTTAAGAAAGAAAAAAATAAAATGCAAATAAATATGCAAGGTAAACGAAAAATAAAAATTAGTAAGTAAATGTTCATTATTTGGAAAAAAATCACACATTTTAAATATGTCAGTGTATTTTTAAAACAAAAAAAAATGAAAATAGGAACTTTTTTTGTTCAATGTGTATTTGAAAAATGTAACCAGGAATTTTTTAGCACTTATACATTAGTCTCCTGCACTCAACTAACGGATTGATGTACTCTCATATCCCCACTTAAAAAACAATAATCCTAGACGCACGGAGCAATACGGGCATCTCACGGGCATCTCAGCGCTAATCAATCTCTGCCCCCCCCCCCCCCCCCCCCCCCTTTTCATGAAGGTGGGCCCCGCCTCACTCCTAATCTCCAATAAAAAACTGCCAACCAAGCACAGTCCGTAACTAAAAATGGAATTGTGCATCCTTACAAAAAAAAATGCTAACCAGCTTCCCAGTGGTTGCCCAAATCATTTGACAGGTAAAATGTCCTTCACCTGGCTTGGACCGGTGCCTAGAGTGACCATCACCAAGCCTGAGCTGGTGCGCGAAGTTCTGTCCAACAAGTCCGGCCACTCAGAGAAGCTCAACCTCGGCCGACTCCAGAGGATGCTTCACAACGGCGTGGGTGGCCACGAGGGCGAGAAGTGGGCAAAGCACAGGAGGATCATCAACCCCGCCTTCCATCTGGAAAAGCTCAAGGTGATCTTATCGCTCTGTCTCTGAACTAGCAGACTGGTTCAGGGCTTCAGGCTGTAACAAATTTCGTGTTAAACTTTCAGCGCATGCTGCCGGCTTTCGCCGCGTGTAGCACGGAGCTGGTATGCCGATGGGAAGGTTTAGCCGCAGGGGATGCCCCGTGCGAGGTGGATGTTTGGCCCGAGATGCAGAGCCTGACGGGAGACGTCATCTCCCGCGCCGCGTTCGGCAGCAGCTACCTCGAAGGAAGGAGGATCTTCCAGCTTCAGCGGGAGCAGATCGAGCTCGCCATGTTTGCCATGAGCAAGATGCACATTCCTGGTTACTTGTGTGTTCCCTGTCGATTGCTCGCTCCTTTGAGTCTATACTTCCTAATTTACATTGCTCCAACAACTGCAGAGTGCAGACTGTACTGATGCATTTTTAATTTCGTGCAGGTTCTTGCCTACCAAAGCCAACCGAAGGATGAGGCAGATCGCCGCGGAGATCGGGAGGATCCTGAAAGGCATCATCGTCAAGAGGGAGAACGCCCTGAGAGCCGGCGAAGCCACGAGCGACGACCTTCTCGGGCTGCTGCTGGAGTCGAACATGGTGCACGGCAGGGGAGATGGCATCACGACCGACGACGTGGTCGGGGAGTGCAAGCTGTTCTACTTTGCTGGCATGGAGACCACGGCGGTGCTGCTCACGTGGACGATGGTCGTGCTCTGCATGCACCCGGAGTGGCAGGACCGTGCTAGGGAGGAGGTCACGCAGGTCTTCTCCGCCGGCACTACTCCAGATTACGATGGCTTAGGGCGCCTGAAAACCGTAAGTAGCAGCACCATCTTCGTCTTACCATGGTGCTAATGCTGCCTGCATCCCGTAAGCTGTGATCGCATTTGCAGGTGACCATGGTGCTTTACGAGGTGCTGCGGTTGTACACGCCGCTGACGGCGCTCCAGCGCAAGACGTGCAAGCCGATGGACCTCGGGGGCGTCAGGTACCCGGCGGGCGTGGTTCTCATGCTGCCGCTGCTGTGCGTCCACCACGACAAGGAGGTCTGGGGCGCGGATGCCGACGAGTTCAGGCCCGAGAGGTTCGCCGAGGGGATCTCCAAGGCGTCGGCGGATGCGCCGGCGTTCTTCCCGTTCGGGTGGGGCCCGCGGACTTGCGTCGGCCAGAGCTTCGCGCTGCTCGAGGCCAAGATGGGGCTCGCCATGATCCTGCGGCGCTTCTCCTTGGAGCTCTCGCCGTCCTACGCGCACGCGCCCTTCCCCGTCGGCATGCTGCAGCCAGAGCACGGCGCGCAAATCAGGCTCAAGAGGCTCCACTGAGATGCATATTACAAAATCGATAGGCTGTTCATTGTCAAAAATAAATCGGATTAGTTAAAACACATCTATATTTCGTCTATATACATCCGTATGTGATAGTCTATTTGAAATCTTTAAAAAAACTTTTATTTAAAAAAAGGAGGGAGTATAACATTGATTTTACACGAAAATTCTTGTGGGTATTTTTTTAATACTTGATTGTGTTATTTAAATGTGCAATAGTTAGGGCACATATAACTGAACTGTGTGGTTTTAACTCGTACTACCACATCTGGGTTTTCGTTTGTTTGAATTATTTAAATCGCTTACCATATGATGTGGTTACTATCTTCGTCCGGGTTTATAGAACCGTTTAGCAACAAAGCCATACGCTCTCTTATTAGGCCGCTTCCCTCGGTTGTCGTTCTATTTTTTTTTGAGCTACCTTGGTCCAGTGGATTCGGTCGGCCGGCCTATAATCCCGGACGGAGATAGTAACCTGTAACATCTTTTTTTTTTGCAACATCCCCTGTTTTCTGTAGATACAAAGGTCAATCAAAATAGATTTTTTTTGGAAAAAAGATTACCCTGGTCTCTGCATCTGGGCGATGCATGCGGCTATTTTATTGATTATTCACAGAGACCTTACAAAGTAGTATATCAGATGGTCTGAAACCATCATCTTAGCAACATCTGTCGCTACCTCTATCCATATAATGAAAGGGTGCCGATAGTACGAGCCTAATATCAAACAGACATCGCATAAATACCTAACATCTAAATCTAGAGGCCCCAACCAAGCCACATACTGGGTTTGGGGCACAAAACTGATCCGATGCACTCTCATGTATCGTCGCCGTCATCTTCCACCAATCCATTTTCAGAGCAAACTAACGCACCAACCTTGCCAGGCTTCTCTGCCATCGACGCCACCATGACGTCAGACAGCATCCTCCTCCTGCCTGAGTCCATCTCCAAATATCGAACGCCGAGTCTCCACAGCACCACGCCGCCGAGATCCGTCGCCAACATGTGTAAGATGAAGCACCGCTCCACCAAAGAAGCCGTCCTCCGGTCCCTCGAGCCAGTGTGCACCTCCGAAAATGACGTCCCCAAGGGGGAAAGGACACCAGAGAGCCGTCATCATCCGACCTACTGGTCTAGAGTTTTCCCCGGAGGTAGCAGAGAGTGGCCTTGAACTTCTCCACGACGATGCCTTCAGGAAGGGAACGACGCAGACAGCGCCGCCCCCGCCGGCCTTGGCAATAGTTGATGGCAGGTTTTCACCCAGATCTGTTCGAAGAACCTCCATCTCTCGTGCACGGACCGCCGCCATCCCTGTCGGGATCAGGACGATCCAGGCCGCCGCTGCCAGATCCCAACAACGAGAAGCCCCCATCAAGACCCGCCGGCTGAACCCGGGGAGGCCAAGCCCGCGCCCGCAGGACCAGATCCGCGCTGGATCCGTGCCCGCGCCGCCGCCCCGGAACCAACCCCACGCGCGCAGCCGCCATAGCCTGGTCGTCCGCCCGCATCGCCGTCTGGGCGCCGAGCCGCCCGACTCGTCTGCCCTGCATGAACGCCACTCCTCCGCCATGCCGCCGCATCTCGCGCTGCAGCCATGCGCTGGAAGGAGAGAGAGGCCCCGCCTCCACCGCCGCGCACCGGGCTTTTCCCAGCGGTTCTGACGACGGCGAGAGGAAGGGAGGTCGTAGGAGGCGGCCGCGGGATGTAGGTTAAGGGTTCCCCGACGCCGCCCGCGAGAGCGACGCGCCTCCTACGACCAGGCAGAGAAACAAAAATAAGTTGCATGATCACAAGAGTTTCTATACCTGCAAGCAAAAAGGAATCGTTAAGATAAACGGAATACAACACGCTTTCAACAGGCTGAAAGACAATTTCTATTCTTGTTGCATGCTACTTTTGCCGTATTCTCCTGTAATGGCCGTATGGTTACGCTAATGAAACCAGGAATCTTTTGCTAATGTCAAAATTAATTATTTGTATAATTACAGTACAATTTCGCATGTAATCTCTCTGTTGAACACCTCAGCGTCACGACCGGCGCCATTCATGTCAGGCGCTGCCTAGAGCTAGAACTTGGCATATAGCAGGCGTTGGAAGTCGCTGAGGATCGCGGCCTCCGTACAGATGACGACGTGCACGCTGCCGGCGCCCTGCCCGCCGTCCATCAGGTAGACGAACCCGGCGCGCTCTGCCTCGGCGCGCAGCATCGCCAGCGGCTTCCCCCACCCGAAGTCCGCGTCGTACACCGGCATGCCCAGCCAGCTGATTACCCTCAGCTCCGTCTCCGCCATGCGGCCCGGCGCTGGCTTGCTGTCCGCCTCCGCGGTCAGCTCGAAGTAGTCGATCGCCGAGCGCACCAGCTCGTCGTCCATCCGGCGGACGGCGCCCCTGATGCGGCTGGCCGTGGAGGCGAGGCCATCCGAGGAGGCGACGTCCCGGACCTGGCCCGCGGCGCCCAGCCAGATGATCCCGTTGCCGAAGTAGCCTGCAGGGAGCGGCGGCCTCAGGCTGCGCCGGACGCTGGCCGGGAAGGTGAGGCGGGTCGTGGCTTCCGGCGGCAGCCTGCGCGCGACGCACACGCACCGCCACACGTGGGCGCTCACGGCGCAGAACGTGCTGACGCGCCCGCCGTCGCCGCTGATGCACGCACTCTTGAGAGCGGCGACCTGGTCCTTGGAGATGTCGAAAGCCTCGCTGACGACGGGCCCCGCCGACGGCTCGGTGGAGAGGTTCAGCTTGGGGCAGAAGACGGTGAGCGCGTCCGGGTGGACGAAGGGCGGGGAGCGCGCGCGGAGGAGGGTGCGGTCGTGGAACTGGGGCTCTAGCGCCGCCACTGCCGCGTCATCGTCCCGGGAGAAGGCGGACCAAGTCTGGAAGAAGTGGAAGGCGCTGATGGCGTCGGCGGCGACGTGGTGCAGCGCGGTCCCTAGTGCCACCCCGCCGCACTTCAAGAAGCTGACCTGGACGGCGCACATGACGGGAGGCGAGTAATCGTCGACGCGGGGAACAAAGAGCCTCCTTAGCTCCGGCGACGGCTTGAAGGTGCTGAAGTCGTCGACGGCGAGGTCCGAGCGCGCGACGACAAAGAGCGCGCCCTGACCGGCGCAGTCTATGACCAACCTGCCGTCACGGCTGCCGACGCCGAGACGGCCGGCCAGGGGGTAGAAGGCCACCAGAGCCTTGGCCATCGCCGCCTTGAGCCTCGCCACGTCAAAGAAGTCGCCGGACTCGGAGCGGTAGAAGTAGACGGTGGGGGTGTGGCCTCTGTTGACGAGCATGAGGTCGAGCGGGGAGAGCCAGAGGCCGTGCCTAGGCGTCTGCTCGCTGGGTGCCACCATGCACGACTCCACCACCTTCACCTCCTGCACCACGGCACCACTTCTCCTTTTCTTTTCCTTTGATAGCACCGCACCCATTTTAATTTCTCCTGCTGATTGAGCTGAGGTGAGGTCGAGCGAAGAGGAGATGTGGAGCTTCTTCCCTTTTGTAGTCTACTAGGAACAGCGCACACAGTCCAGTGATCACTTCCATTAATCAAAGGATTAGCCAGCCCATGGAGTGCAGTATCGAGCTTCAAATTCCTGAAGTTCTTGCAAAGAGAATCCGATGCTCGATTGAAATATTTCTAGAGAAAGGAGCATCGCTTGCTTGCCGGAGAATCAGATGCTCGAATTGAATGCTAGTAATGGAACTAAAGCAGGGGTATCCTCTGCAATTGCAAGAAGAGGGTCCATTGACTATCATGATATATACAAGAAATGCTTATTATTACAGCAATTTTTTTCTGGGAACAAAACGAAATTATATAGCCAATTTGGGCCAGTCAATTTGTTGCCCGTTGATTCTCGCTATGAGATTCGTGCTATGTAATTTTTTTCCTGGGCTGTTCTATGAGCTGGTTTGGGCTATTTGTTTGGGTTAGTCGAATTGCTATTGGACTGAAGCCCATTACCTGTACCTCTCAGCCCCCTTTTTTCCCTTTGTTTTTTTCTTTCTGTTTTCTTTTTGTTTTTGTGTGTTTCTCCTTTTCTTTTTCATTATTAGTTGGTTTTTTGGTAATTTTTATTATATGTTCGGTGAGTATAAATGTATACACACAAATACTATGCAATATGTGCAAAGTTAAATTATTATATGATTGTATTTGCATACTACAAAAGTGTAATTTCAGTGCAAAGTTGTGTGCAAGACTTTTTAAAAATTTTCAATATCTTTATTCTTAAAGAGTAATAATACCTATGGCACAAATTCATTGTTTCTTATACAACTTACTTTATTATTTTAATTTTGATTTAGCTATTATTTTGTTTTATTCCTTCTTTAAGGGTAATATCCATGCCACTAATTCGTTCATTCTTAAAAATAATTATTTTTGTAAAAAATTTCACTATTATTTGCTTATTCTTGCATATTTTTGAAAAAAAACCCGTAACTTTTGTGTATATCATGTGCACATTTTGTCATTGTTTGTTTTAGTTATCTTTTCATTTCCTTTATTCTTAAAGTGCAATACCAATGCCACCAATTCATTCATCCTTAGAAAAACTCATTATTTGGATTTTTAGTTTTTATTTTATTTCTTTCTTCCTAAAGGATAATACTCGCAACTGGGCGATGATGACCTTCTGATCATACCCGGCACGCATGCGAGTGTCCTCGAGGTCGAACCCAACCACCTCGTAGTTGTCCTCACTTAGAAACCGCTCAAACATGGTGATGATGCGGTTCACCGACCATGGCTCGTTGGTGTACACCACTGTGAGGCCGGTGGTGCTGTAGGACCTCATGGTGAACTGTGCGTATGTCTTTACGAATATTTCAACTTGTTTTGACTTTCTGGCCAACTTATTATGGTTGTGTGTGCAACTTTCTAGTACTACATGGTGGAGGATGAGAACAAAGGGGACCACCGCCTCACTGACATGGCTCAAAGCCAAAAAAAAGTGCAACTTCGGCTTATTTCTCAACCAACACTAGCATTGGTTGTTAGGAACTCCTACTATTCCAGAAAAAAAGTGAGCCATCATATCACTTTCTGTGCAACTCTAACTACTGCAGTTGCCAATAAATGTGACTATGAATGAATCAACTTGTGCATACCTTCTCTAGCCAACTTTGTATAACCATGTGTGCAACGTTCCGGTACAACTTCAACATGTGCTAGTTCTATGACCATTTTTAGTATGACTGTGTGCACAATAAACATGCTTGTATTTTGCTGAGGAGAGTGTGGTCACCTCGACCACCCACTTTAATTTCTCCAAGGAGAGAGTGCTGCCTTGACCGTCATCTTGGATCAAGCCCCCGATGACCAACGCCTCTTGCCGACTTGTGGGCCTATGTGCGTCGCCCCGGCCAGATGCCACCTGACGTCCCAAATGCAATGCAGGAGATTGTGTGGCCAGGAGGTCATGCGTTGGACACGCCTGAATTGTGTAGTTGCACGGATTAGAATTTGGAAAAAGAAAAATTACATGGGTTTTGCTTGTCACGTTGATGATCGGATGCTAAGGGAGGTGGACTCTATCACAAGCTCAACATTTTGTGAATGATATCGTAAATTTTGCATAGATGAAACTGGACAATATATTAACGATGGCCATATAATACTTTGGTTGTGAATATAATATAATATGTATAAAGGTTTATCCAAAAAATCAGTATAGGCGAGGGAGCTTTGAGTGGCACCAAATAGAATCAAAGGTACGTAATATTAATTCGGAAATACTAACGCCCACACGTATGGGCGTTTGCATCTCGTCCACACGCATGGATCAACGTCGGTTTGAGTTTGCACGAATCTTGGCATGTTTTGCCAGAGCTTTTATGCCACGTAGGATTGGGCTGGTGTGTGGCATTCATCCGGTCGCCCACACGTCCGTTTTCACACGCGAAGGTGCTGGTGTGTGGGTGTTTAGCAGTTCACCCACACACCAGTTTTCAACGCACGCAGAGGGGCTGGTGTGTGGGCGTTTATCAGTTCGCCCACACGCCCGTCTCCTCTCCCACACCCAAAGCTATCAGTTGCCATGTCTTTTGCAGGGTACATGGCAACTGCCCTAATATGCTTAAGCAGATAACAACTCTCTCTTTACCCAAACGTGTTATTTTACCATGTCTTTTTGTAGTGCTACATGGCAACTGCCTAGTGTTTAGTAGAGGCAACTCCTAAAGATACCACCGCGCCCACACGCCCGTCTCCTCTCCCACACCCAAAGCTGTCAATTGCCATGTGTTTTTGCAGGGTACATGGCAACTGCCCCTAGTGTGCTTGTAAGCAGATGGTAACTCTCTCTTTACCCGAACATATTATTTTGCCATGTCTTTTTGTAGTGCTACATGGCAACTGTCTAGTGTTAGTAGGTGACAACTCTTAAGTTTTCAAATCATGGCAACTGTAGTAGACCAGACCACACATGGCAACAGCTGCATCTGGCACTTGACCTGAGATGGCAACTGCAGTTGAGCAACCATGACAACTGTAGTTGTCCGACATGGCAACTGTAGTTCAGCAACATGGCAACTGCAGTTAAACGAATATGGAAGAGGGTCCGGACCATGGCAACTGCGGGGACGCGTGGTAGCGTGCGGGACCATGAGGTAGGAGGCCTGACGTACGGGCGTGTGGGCGTTATCCATTTTGCCCACACGTAGCGTGTGGAAGGGATCGCGAGGCAAAAAAAGAGGCGTGTAGACATTACTTGTTTTGCCCACACATAGGCGTGTGGGCTGGTTCTCTTAGAGACCATACAAAACGTGTGGCCAAACCTCTTAACACCCACACATGTGGGCGTTATAGGGAAATGCGATGGTGTTTTTTTAAAGAAATTACAAAGATAATAAATGAAGGAAGTTACAAAACTGGGCCGTAGAGGAGATCGAGGGAGGCCGAATAAGCCCAAACTGGCTAACTCAAACTAGCTCATTATTGGCAATAAAGAAGGATTTTTTTCAAAAAAAATCCAATAAAAAAGGAATGTCTAAAAAAAAGCAATGAAATAGGAAACCGGCGTTTGCTCCTAAAAAAACGAAACCGACGTTATAACTCCAAATCCAAATCCAAATCAGATCGGAGGCCGGTGGGCCTCCATATATAGGAGTATACGAGATCAATCAAAAAGCAAGCAAGAAAAGTCGCCACGAAGGCACCAACGATGAAACCACGAAGCAAAAAAAGCGCGGCTTTGATGGATCCAGCGACGACGATGGCCCGGCCGCGCCAGAAGTCGCGGCAGTCCGGCTCTGGCCTGGCTCGTCCGCGCAAGAAGTCGCGGCAGTCCGGCTCTGCTCGTGTTGGGCAACCGAAACAGAGGGATGCACTCAAGGAGCAGATGTTACCTGCTAGAGGATATGAGTTGCCGGTGACCAAAAACCCGTCGGTGCAGTTCGATGTAGTAGGGCCGACGGGACATCCTGGCTCCAGCAGCCTGGCAGCGCTCGCCGTCGGGCTCGCGAGGCGCCTTGCCGATGGGAGCGCGGACGACAACCTAGTCTTCTCGCCGCTGTCCATCTACACCGCTCTGGCGCTCCTGGCCGCGGGCGCCCGGGATGCCACACTGGACGAGATCCTCGGCGTGCTCGGCGCACGGTCGCGCAGCGAGCTCGAGAACTTCGTGTCACACATGGCGGCGGACGCACTCCAAGACAGGTCCGCCTCGGGCGGCCCCTGCATAGCATTCGCGTGTGGCATCTGGAGCGACCTGACGCGGCGTCTGAAGCCGGCCTTCCGTGAGGCCGTCGTGGGCACGTACAAGGCCGAGGCCAGCACCGTCGACTTCCGCGGCGCTCCGGAGGCGTCACGGAAGCAGATCAACGCGTGGGCGGCTCAGGTGACGAGGAACCTCATCGACTCGGTCCTCCCGGCGGGGTCGATAAGCCGGGCGACCCAGGTCGTGCTCGGCAACGCCATGTACTTCAAGGGCAAGTGGCAGGACCAGCCGTTCGACAAGAGGTACACCGCACACAAGCCCTTCCACCGGCTCGACCACAGCCAGGTCGACGTGCCCTTCATGCAGAGCTGGAAGTCACAGTTCGTCGCCGTGCACGACGGGTTCAAGGTACTCATGCTCCAGTACAAGATGGCGGCGCCAAATTACCAGGAACAGGCGCCCTCTAACTCTGATCGTTGCGGGTATACGCAGTTCTCGATGTGCATCTTCCTCCCGGACGCTCACGATGGCCTGCTGGGGCTTCTGGACACGATAGCGTCCCGGCCTGGGTTCTTGCAGGACCACCTGCCGCGGCAGCGGATCGCCCTCGGCGAGTTTCGGGTGCCAAAGTTCAAGCTGTCCTTCCACAGCAGCGTCGTCGCCATCCTCAAGAAGCTGGGGCTCGCGCTGCCATTCTGCCTGGAAGGCGACCTATCTGACATGGTGGAGGACGACGGCTCTGGCTTGCCGATTGTAGTGGAGGATGTCATCCACAAGGCCGTCGTCGAGGTAAACGAGGAAGGTACTGAAGCCGCCGCCGCTACTATGGTCAGGAAGGGTATTGGATGCGCACCAAGGGGGAGGAGGCCGCCGCCTCCAGAAGTGGATTTCATTGCCGATCATCCGTTTGCTTACTACATGGTGGAGGAGGCGACCGGCGCAGTTGTCTTTGCGGGGCATGTCCTCGACCCCTCCAAGGAGTAATAAATAGCTAGCTGTTGGGTTCAACGAATACATTCTATTTTCCTAATTTTGATTTCAGAACTGCTTTTTATACGAGCGCTACTTGTGCTATGATGAATTTATACGGATGAATATTTATCACCTCATGAAAATCTGCTTTGTGCTTTCTTGAAGTGTAATTGTTCGTGTGAGTTTTATTGGTTTGTTAAGCTGTTTAGCAACTAGTAATATTTTAGCTAAAATTACCATAGTTTCAGTTTTCTTTAGCTCTGTCCTCCTACAGATTTATGGTTACTGTCCAGAGTCCAGATGCAGAATTTTTCGTGCGTAGCCGTAGCTGACTTGTGAGATTAACCAAAACAAAGAACTGCTCATAGAAACCTGCAAACGATCCTGGAAAATAGCAATGAGATGTGCAGTTTTTGTTTAGCCACTTCACATTTTATATTTTCAGTAGGCGGCTCGTGATTGTATTATTACTTGGTTGAGAGCAATTTTTCGTGTGAGATCCGGATTGTTTAGTAGAGTAATTACTTCCGCCTTTTTTTGGCGTAAATATATTTTTTGCTTGAAGTGTGAGATCAGTTATGCAAGTGAGTTATAGTTCAACGATTTTGTCAGAATTGACGCCTGCAGGGGGCAGCATGTGTGTCGTTAGAGAGTTTGTTTTCACCTGCTCATTTTTGTGAAGGTTCAGTCATTGATGTGTACGGATGTTTTTGTTGAGGTAGCACTGGGAGGGGGCCGTGTTCTTCTCCCAGGAATGTTTATGTTTCTTACACTTATTTTACGCTCGAGGCAATTACTGTTGTTTTCGTATGTGAGTGCACACAGATCATTTTTTTTTCTGCAGCTACTCGAACACAAAACCTTTTTTTTTTCATTTTCATCTTTTGAGGCTGAAGATGAATGAAAGCTAATGACCATAAGCCTGAAACTCTAATTCCTGTTGAGACAAGCTACAGGCTTTTATGAATTGGTCAGGTCTGAAATTTTTAGTTGGGTAGACATAGCTATCTTCAGTTTTTTTTTCATCTTTCTTTCTTCGGTAGGTCTAAGCCGTTGTCTTTTTCGATCTTTCTTAAGTCTATATTAACTCAGTCTTTAAGTTTGCACCATTCTTCAGTCTATCAATCCTCGGAGTTTAGTTATCTATTAGTCTTTAGACCTTCAGTTTTATTTTCCTCTATGTTCTCACTCTGTGTTTTTCTTTGTTCCTCGGTCTACCAATTTTATTAAATTCTCTTCATTTATTTAGTTCATCATCAGTCAATCAAAAGTAATGTTTGTCCGTTTTACCTTGTGTTGACTTTCTTACCAACTTAGTATGGTTGTGTGTGCAACTTTATAGTACTACATGGTGGAGAATGAGAACAAAGGGGCGTGCAACACCACCACCTCGCTGACATGGCTCAAAGGCAAAAAAAAGTTATGTAACTTCTGCTTATTTCTCAGCCAACACTAGCAGTGGTTGTTTGAAACTCCTACTACTATTCCATACAAATACAACAAAAAGAGTGGGCCATCATACCACTCTCTGTGCAACTCTAACTACTGCAGTTGCCAACAAATGTGACTACGAATGAATCAGCTTGTGCATACCTTCTCTTGCCAACTTTGTATAACCATGGGTGGTGCATCTTTCCGGTACAACTTCAACATGTGCTAAATTATACGACCAACTTATTATGACTATGTGCACAATAAACATGCTTGTATTTCGCTGAGGAGAGTGTTGTCGCCTCGACCACCCACTTCAATTTCGCCGAGAGAGTACTACCTCGACTGTCAGTTTGGATTTTGCCGGGAAAGAGAGCGGCTGCTTCCAACTTCGTTTGGATTTCGCTGAAGCGAGCATCACCTCCATTGCCCGTGGATGGAGGGAGAGAAAAGAGGACGACCTCCGCGACATAAATATATTGGTGGAAACATATAGTGAGATTTGCTAACGAACATGTTGATGCTGCAAGGACCATATTTCATTATCCCTTCTCGGACTGAATCGTGGCTGGTGCATCCACCTCCCGCATCGAATGCTCATAGGACCACATGTGCCATCATAAACCTCTTTTTCTTTTAGTTATGTTTAATCAAGGTAGTAAAAAATAGAGGGGAGGAAAACACGGCGGGGTACAATGTTCATATGATTGTGAGCAAATATGATTGCTTGGCTGGATTGACGCCGCCGCCACCATCTTTCACGATGCCTCCACCAAATCTGCCAAGTCTGACATCTATCGAGTTGTGAAACCCTCGCCCTGAAATATACCGTTATATCGTAGTTGTCACTTTTAAAGGTTACATTGACCTTATCCATGCTACCTAATCGTCTGTTTGTTTCATGTACATGCATTGCCACCGGTAGCAACGCACGGGTATTTTCCTAGTTGATGCAAAGATACGTAATAATTTTTTATTTAATTGGGAAATGCGAAGATATTTTTTAAAGAAATTGCAAAGATAATAAATGAAAGAAGTTAGGAAACTGGACCGTAGAGGAGATCGAGGGAGGCCGAATTAGCCCAAACTGGCTAACTCAAACTAATTTCACCTAAAAAAGGCTAACTCAAACTAACCCTTTATTAGCAATAAAAAAGGTGCCCCTAGAAAAGAGCAATAAAAAAGGAAACCCTAAAAAGAAGGACGCCGATAACTGCCACACGTGTGGCACAATGAACATCCGCCCACACGACCCTTTGTGGCATACCCAACAGGCAGCTCACACGATTGTGTGTGGGCGAATATTAAACTGCCCACACGTGTGGCAGGAGAAGCATCCTACCACACGACTCGTTCGGTACGAGGGGATTGATCCCCCGCAGAAATTTGTTCGGCAGGGGGAACCCATAGCCCGCACGCCTCCATCACACCAGGCCTTTTCCCTTGTGACAAAAAGGAACAAAAATCCCACTGACAACGAATTAAATGAAAAGGCCCAGATTTTTTTGTGACAAATAAAAGCTCAGGTTTTGCCCAGCTACTAAAGAAATGCCATCAACTTTGAAAATAGCAGAAAAATTGTCATTCGAGTTTGACCAAACTATTTGCCATTATATTGTTTTTAACAAATCATAAAGGTTTATAAACACATATTTAATACCCCCAATGAAATATGGCAAATCTGCCATGACAAAAAAAATCAATATTGCCATGTGAAAAAAACACAAATAGTTGAAAAATTCATGTGAACAAAAACAAAAAATTGACAGGACAATAAAAGGTAAAAATTAAAATGGCATTTTAAATTAAAATTGCCATAAATTTTTAATTAGAATTACCGTTTTTTGAAGGAGGATTTTGTGGTGTGTGAGAAAAAACACAAAAATATGAAAATCAAGTATGAACAAAGAGATTTGCCATGGCAAATTCGTACCAAGAATTTCCGCATGTTTGAATGATACATTTGCCGTCTGTGAAAAAACACAAAAAGTTAGAAATCAAGTATGAACAGAGACAAATGCCATGGCAGATTCGTATCAAAACTTGCCATGGCGAAATTCACGTAAACTAAAACTTGCCATGATTTGAAAACTAAATTTGCCATGAACCAAATAAACTAAATTTGACATGATCAAATAAAATCAGTTTGCCATGGTCAATAAACTAAATTTGCCATTATCAACAAACTAAATTTGCCGTATTTAAGTAAGAAACAAAAGCATAAAGATTGTGGTGGGCGTGTTAAAAAAAACCTAAATTTGCCATGGCAAATAAACATGACATTTTTGCCTTGGCAAACTTTGAAAAATAGGTCATAGGAACATTTTCTAAAGTTGTTATATGATCAAATCCAGAAAAATTGGCATGCTATGTACGCATATTAAGTTGACATGGCAAGTTTGCCATGTTTTTGAATGCCTATAACTTTGACATGTTTTTGAACATCTATAGCTTTGACATGTTTTGAACCAATAAACTAAAATTTGCCTTGGCATGGCAGATTTGTATCAAGAATTGTCGTGTTTTGGTATGATGAATTTGCCGTGTGTGTAAAAAACACAAAAAAGTTGAAAATCTAAAAATATGAACAAGAAATTTGTAAACTAAATTTGCCACAACAGGTTCGTACCAAAACTTGCCATGGCACATTCGTATCAAGAATTTCCTTGTGTTTGAATGATGAATTTGCTGTGTGTGTGAAAGAAACACAAAAAGTTGACAATCAAGTATGAACAAGAAAAAATGCCATGGCAGATTCGTATCAAGACTTACCATGGCAAAAATCACGTAAACTAAATTTGCCATGATTTGAAAACTAAATTTGCCATGACTAGTAAACTAAATTTACCATTGACCAAATAAACTAAATTTGACATGATCAAATAAAATCAGATTACCGTGATCAATAAACTAAATTTGCCATGACAATAAACTAAATTCACCATTATCAACAAACTAAATTTGCCGTGGTTAAGTAAGAAACATAAGCATAAAAGATCATCGTGGGCCTTGGCCAATAAACATGACATTTTTGCCATGGCAAACTTTGAAAAATAGGTCATAGGAACAATTTCTAAACTTGCTATGTGATCAAGTGTAGAAATTGGCATGCTATGTATACATAGTGCAACAACTTTTAAAAAATAAGCATGGCAAGAACATGAAAAAAGAATTGCCATGAATAGTTTACAGCTAACAGGAAAACCTACTTGCAATTGCCATAACAGAAACATAGCTAAAATAAGTTTGTACTAATTGAACACAAACTTAAGTAGTCAATTCAAATTTGCCATGGGTAGTACTACTCGCACGACAATTAGAAAATAGAATACAAAAGAATTTGCCATCGTCAATTTTCCATCTAAACATTTATAAATTTGGCATGGTCAGTAGAAAATAATTTGCCATGGTCAGTAGAGTAGAAGCGACCATCAATGCAATAAATTTGCCATGGCAAATTCAATAAAGTTCACCATGGTCAATGTAATAAAAATGCCATGTTTCGTAAGGTAATTCGCCATGCTAAAGGCAATAAAATTGCCATGTCAATGCATAATCCACAATGTGTAGCATTTCAGTTTTCACTGAAAAAAAGAGGCACTGAAAAACTACAAATGAATTTGGCATGGTCATTTTGCCGTCTGACCATTTGTGAATTTCTCATGGCCAGTGAAAAAATAATTTGCCATGGTCAGTACGAATAAAAGTGCCAAAAAAACAGTAGAGCTAGACATCATCTGAGCTTAACGATTGTAGCCATGGGAATTGACGAACAACATCTAAGCTTAATCATGGTTGCCACTCATACAAATCTTTTGTTGTGGGAGTAATTTCAAAAGGATAGTTATGATGAAACATGGCAAAAATGACATAAAAAGTAACCATGGCTCAGTCGATGTAAGTGCCACACAACATATGATAGAATTTGCCATGTTTGTGAGTCAGAGGACCTAGACATCTAGAAAGTGTGATTTATCAGAAAATGCCATGCTACTGCTCTACCACACACCCAAGGGTTGACTAACACAAAACAGTACGCTACCCATACTCTCCCTAGAGCCAGACCCGCAACCTCTGTCAGTCACCGGAAACAATTGACGGATGAAATAGGAACTCACTCACCTAGCAGCCCACCACTTATACGCCGCCGTGGAGCTGCACTAGATCTGTTTCGTCGCGCTGGTCGGAGCAGGAAAGGCATCGAGCGCGGGAGGCAGGAGCACCGACCTGCCACCACGACGCTCGCGACAGGCGTGTTGCAGGTCTCCATCGACAGGCTGTTGTGCCTAACGCTGGCGAGCCAGGATCCCTGCTCCTCACGTCGACGACGCGAGCGGCCGACAACAGGAGTGCTGACTGCTGAGTAGGAATCCAATGATGGACGGGTGAGGGTGGCGTTGCTTCAAGGCGGGCGAGCAGAGGCCGACGAGTACCTAGAGACACAGGCGAGGCGCGCGAGCTGCAGTTCCATGGCCATCGGATCCGGCGCGTGATGCAGATTGGCGGAGCTTCAGATGAGAGGTCGCCATGGGAAGCAGGCTGGGGCACGACGCATATCCCCATCATCAACGGCGGCCAGCTGGTCCCCGGCCTCCCCCACCAACCTCGGTGACATGGAGGTGGACGGGGAGGTGCCGACTCCCGCCCTGACGCGGCGCGCGCCCGACCAGCGCTCCAGCTCGACGGTTGGAGACCTCGTGGCGCAGCCTCTACTCCCTGATGCCGTCGTCTCCGGACCCTAACATCCGAACCGAGGCTCTTTCGTCTTGCTTTGTTTTTGGATCGGCAAGTACCCCTTGGAATCCTTCAAGATCGTCAAGTGAACGACTACCACACCGGAACGCCAACTACATGGATATGCCAGGTTCCTCTCCGAACGTGTACGAATACGCCCAGTGATGCGACAAGTACCTCTACCGACGACCCCGAACATCTACGAAAACGTGTACCACTACCGTCGCCGAAGACCCGTGTAACGGAACCGTCAAGTTCGACTACCTTCGTGTGTACCACTACTTCCCTCGACGATTTTGGACCGCCCGAAATGCACGCTTTGAAGGTATAACCCCGAGACGACGCCCGTGAATGAATGCATGTGTGATGTATGAGATGTCGTATTTGCACCGTGTCCGAGTTGTCCCTGCACGTTCCTCCTTGTTTGCCATGCCGTCGACCCGTGGGAACCCGGTAACCGGGATCACCCCACCATCCTTGCATGACTCGCTCCACACACTTGTTCTTTTGCACCGGTATCTCAATGAGTTGTCAGATCATCGGAATGTTGCCGTGGCACCATTTCCGTTGTCGTTGCCGTGGCACCCCTTTCGTTCCGCCACGGTGACAAATCCTTCATATCATGCTCATGCCAACATTTTCATAAAATTTCATAAAACTTGCATATGTCATCCGCATCATGATAACAACATTTCAAATGCTTAAAATTGTTGCTTGCATTAAAATTGCTAAATGACATATGGGGATTTTCTGGAATTGTTGTTTGTTATTTCCGGCCTCATTTAAACTTGCCTAAATAGTTAGTTTATGATGCTTCACCTCTTGCCATGTTTAACAACATTTAATATTGTTGGGTACATAAACGGGAGAGAACTAAATAAATGAATATGGTGTTTTGTCAATATGCAACTTGTTGCATATTGAGCTCCACTTAATTAGTATTGTTTGTTGCACTTTGCCATGCCATGCCTCTTAAACCGGACATGCATCATGCCATGTTTATATGATGGTTGTTTACCATGTTGTTTGCTTCTTTCTAGTTGTGCTTCTTCTTGATAGTTCCGGTCACGTTGCGATTGTGAGGACCCGTTCGACTACGTTAGTTCGCCTACTTCATGGATTTGGTCTTCTTCCTAGCGGGATTTCAGGCAAGATGACCGTCACCTTGGATCTCACTACTATCTTTGCTATGCTAGTTGTCTCGATGCTATCGCTATGTCGCGCTACCTACCACTTGTTTGTCGAGCCTCCCAAATTGCCATGATAGCCTCTAACCTTTTCACCCTTCCTAGCAAACCGTTGTTTGGCTATGTTACCGCTTTGCTCAGCCCCTCTTATAGCGTTGCTAGTTGCAGGTTGTTCCATGTTGGGACATGGATTTTCTTGGGATATCATAATATCTCTTATTTAATTAATGCACATATATACTTGACAAAGGGTGGAAGGTGATACGTCTCCAACGTATCTATAATTTTTGATTGTTCCATGCTATATTATATTCTGTTTTGGACATTGTTGGGCTTTATTATACACTTTTATATTATTTTTGGGACTAACCTATTAATCGGAGGCCCAACCCAGAATTGTTGTTTTTTTGCCTATTTCAGAGTTTCGCAGAAAAAGAATATCAAACGGAGTCCAAACGGAATCCAAAGTCTTAGAGTCTACGCAAAGCAATGAACGAGGAAGGCACGAGGTAGGGGGGCGCGCCTACCCCCCCAGGCGCGCCCTCCACCCTCGTGGGCCCCTCATTGCTCCACCGACGTACTTCTTCCTCCTATATATACCTACGTACCCCCAAACTACCAGATACAAAGCCAAAAACCTAATTCCACCGCCGCAACCTTATGTACCCGTGAGATCCCTTCTTGGGGCCTTTTCCGGAGCTCCGCCGGAGGGGGCATCGATCACGGAGGGCTTCTACATCAACACCATAGCCTCTCCGATGATGTGTGAGTAGTTTACCTCAGACCTTCGGGTCCATAGTTATTAGCTAGATGGCTTCTTCTCTCTCTTTTTGGATCTCAATACAATGTTCTCCCCCTCTCTTGTGGAGATCTATTCAATGTAATCTTCTTTTTGCGATGTGTTTGTTGAGACCGATGAATTGTGGGTTTATGATCAAGTTTATCTATGAACATATTTGAATCTTCTCTGAATTCTTTTATGTATGATTGGTTATCTTTGCAAGTCTCTTCGAATTATCAGTTTGGTTTGGCCTACTAGATTGATCTTTCTTGCAATGGGAGAAGTGCTTAGCTTTGGGTTCAATCTTGCGGTGTCCTTTCCCAGTGACAGTAGGGGCAGCAAGGCACGTATTGTATTGTTGCCATAGAGGATAACAAGATGGGGTTTATATCATATTGCATGAATTTATCCCTCTACATCATGTCATCTTACTTAAAGCGTTACTCTGTTCTTATGAACTTAATACTCTAGATGCATGCTGGATAGCGGTCGATGTGTGGAGTAATAGTAGTAGATGCAGGCAGGAGTCGGTCTACTTGTCTCGGACGTGATGCCTATATACATGATCATACCTAGATATTCTCATAACTATGCTCAATTCTGTCAATTGCTCAACAGTAATTTGTTCACCCACCGTAATACTTATGCTCTCGAGAGAAGCCTCTAGTGAAACCTATGGCCCCCGGGTCTATTTTCCATCATATTTAATCTCCCGACAACAAGTTATTTCTAGTGTCGTCTTTATTTTACTTTCTTTACTTTGCATCTTTATCATAAAAATACCAAAAATATTATCTTATCATATCTATCATATCTCACTCTCGTAAGTGACCGTGAAGGGATTGACAACCCCTTTATTGCGTTGGTTGCGAGGATTTATTTGTTTGTGTAGGTGCAAGGGACTCGTGCGTGGCCTTCTACTGGATTGATACCTTGGTTCTCAAAAACTGAGGGAAATACTTACGCTACTTCGCTGCATCACCCTTTCCTCTTCAAGGGAAAACCAACGCAGTGCTCAAGAGGTAGCAAGAAGGATTTCTGGCGCCGTTGCCGGGGAGGCTTACGCAAAGTCAAGTCAAGATTTGACTCCCAGCAACTAGCCATTTCTGGCGCCGTTGCTGGGGAGTCTATGCAAAAGTCAACATGCCAAGTACCCATCACAAACCCTTATCTCCCGCATTACATTATTTGCCATTTGCCTCTCGTTTTCCTCTCCCCCACTTCACCCTTGCCGTTTTATTCACCCTCTCTTTTTCGTTCGCTTTTTTTCGCTCGCTTCTTGTTTGCTCGTGTGTTGGATTGCTTGCTTGTCTCAATGGCCCTACCTAGATTTGGCGATCTTCACCTTAAAAGGTTAGAAGATCGAAAGCAACGTCAGGAGTTTTATGGTCTTACAATTTGAACATAATAATTTCTCTAGAAACGAGCTTAAGGAGCAAAAAAGATTTATGAGTTATATGAATAAAGAGCTCAAAGATATGTCCAAAGAATTTGATGGTTTGAAATCTCAGATTGCTCATCTTGAAAAGTTAATAGCTGAAGTTTCGGACAAGCAGGCCACCTTAGTTAATAAGATGGCCGCTAAGCCGGATTTTTTTTGGAAAATAAAGATGAAGATCTAAAAGTTATTGATGTGTCCCCAATTAAATCTTTATTTTGCAATATGAATCTTGATAATGATGGGACTGAATATGATCCACCTTTACCTAGAAGGCGTTCCAAAAATTTGGAGTTTTTAGATCTTGATGCTAAAATTGATAAAAGTGAGATTGAAGAAGTTAAAACTCTAGATCTCAATGAACCCACTATTTTGGATTTCAAGGAGTTTAATTATGATAATTGCTCTTTGATAGATTGTATTTCCTTGTTGCAATCCTTGCTAAATTCTCCACATGCTAATAGTCAACATAAAGCTTTTACTAAACATATCGTTGATGCTTTGATGCAATCTTATGAAGAAAAACTTGAGTTGGAAGTTTCTATCCCTAGAAAACTTTATGATGAGTGGGAACCTACTATTAAAATTAAAATTAAAGATCATGAATGCTATGCTTTGTGTGATTTGGGTGCTAGTGTTTCCACGATTCCAAAAACTTTGTGCTATTTGCTAGGTTTCCGTGATTTTGATGATTGCTCTTTAAACTTGCACCTTGCGGATTCCACCATTAAGAAACCTATGGGAAAAATTAATGATGTTCTTATTGTTGCAAATAGGAATTATGTGTCCGTAGATTTTATTGTTCTTGATATAGATTGCAATCCTTCATGTCCTATTATTCTTGGTAGACCTTCCCTTAGAACGATCAGTGCAATTATTGATATGAAGGAAGAAAATATTAGATTCCAATTTCCGTTAAGGAAAGGCATGGAACACTTCCCTAGAAAGAAAACAAAATTACCATATGAATCTATCATGAGAGCCACCTATGGATTTCCTACCAAAGATGGCAATACCTAGATCTATCCTCGCTATTATGCCTAGCTAGGGGCGTTAAACGATAGCGCTTGTTGGGAGGCAACCCAATTTTATTTTTAGTTTTTTTTGCTTTTTGCTTCTGTTTAGGAATAAATTTTTGTTCTAGCCTCTGGTTAGATGTGTTTTTATGTTTTAATTAGTGTTTGTGCCAAGTTTAACCTATAGGATCTTCTTGGATGATAGTTATTTGATCTTGCTGAAAATTCCAGAAACTTTCTGTTCACGAAAATAATTGTTAAAAATCACCAGAACGTGATAAAATATTGATTCCAATTGCTGCTGATCAATAAGAAAATTGTCTAGGTCGTCCTATTTTGGCTGAATCTTTGGAGTTCCAGAAGTTTGCGTTAGTTACAAATTACTACAGACTGTTCTGTTTTTCGTGTGTTGTTTGCTTATTTTGATGAATCTATGGCTAGTAAAATAGTTTATAAACCATAGAGAAGTTGGAATACATTAGGTTTAACACCAATATAAATAAAGAATGAGTTCATTACAGTACTTTAAAGTGGTGTTTTGTTTTCTTTCGCTAACGGAGCTCACGAGATTTTCTATTAAGTTTTGTGTGTTGTGAAGTTTTCAAGTTTTGGGTAAAAGATTTGATGGATTATGGAACAAGGAGTGGCAAGAGCCTAAGCTTGGGGATGCCCATGGCACCCCAAGATAATCTAAGGACACCAAAAAGCCAAAGCTTGGGGATGCCCCGGAAGGCATCCCCTCTTTCGTCTACTTCCATCGGTAACTTTACTTGGAGCTATATTTTTATTCACCACATGATATATGTTTTGCTTGGAGCGTCTTGTATTATTTGAGTCTTTGCTTTTTAGTTTACCACAATCATCTTTGCTGGACACACCTTTTGAGAGAGACACACATGATTCGGAAATTATTAGAATACTCTATGTGCTTCACTTATATCTTTTGAGCTATATAGTTTTTGCTCTAGTGCTTCACTTATATCTTTTAGAGCACGGTGGTGGTTTTGTTTTATAGAAACTATTATTCTCTCATACTTCACTTATATTATTTTGAGAGTCTTAAACAGCATGGTAATTTGCTTAGATAATCCTAATATGCTAGGTATTCAAGACTAGTAAAAAACTTTCTTATGAGTGTGCTGAATACTAAGAGAAGTTTGATGCTTGATGATTGTTTTGAGATATGGAGGTAGTGATATTAAAGTTGTGCTAGTTGAGTAGTTGTGAATTTGAGAAATACTTGTGTTGAAGTTTGCAAGTCCCGTAGCATGCACGTATGGTAAACGTTATGTAACAAATTTGAAACATGAGGTGTTCTTTGATTGTCCTCCTTATGAGGGGCGGTCGGGGACGAGCGATGGTCTTTTCCTACCAATCTATCCCCCTAGGAGCATGCGCGTAGTGCTTGGTTTTTGATGACTTGTAGATTTTTGCAATAAGTATGTGAGTTCTTTATGACTAATGTTGAGTCCATGGATTATACGCACTCTTACCCTTCCATCATTACTAGCCTCTTCGGTACTGTGCATTGCCCTTTCTCACATTGAGAGTTGGTGCAAACTTCGCCGGTGCATCCAAACCCCGTGATATGATACGCTCTTTCACACATAAACCTTCTTATATCTTCCTCAAAACAGCCACCATACCTACCTATTATGGCATTTCCATAGCCATTCCGAGATATATTGCCATGCAACTTTCCACCGTTCCGTTTATTATGACACGCTCATCATTGTCATATTGCTTTGCATGATCATGTAGTTGACATAGTATTTGTGGCAAAGCCGCCGTTCATAATTTTTCATACATGTCACTCTTGATTCATTGTTATCCTGGTATACCGCCGGAGGCATGCATATAGAGTCATACTTTGTTCTAGTATCGAGTTGTAATCATTGAGTTGTAAATGAATAGAAGTGTGATGATCATCATTCATAGAGCATTGTCCCAATAAAAAAAGGAGAGAAAGGCCAAATAAAAAAGGAAGGCCCAAAAAAAAGAGAAAATAAAAAGGGACAATGCTACTATCCTTTTCCATACTTGTGCTTCAAAGTAGCACCATGTTCTTCATGTTAGAGAGTCTCTTGTTTTGTCACTTTCATATACTAGTGGGAATTTTTCATTATAGAACTTGGCTTGTATATTCCAACAATGGGCTTCCTCAAATGCTCTAGGTCTTCGTGAGCAAGCAAGTTGGATGCACACCCACTTAGTTGCATTTTGTTGAGCTTTCATATATTTATAGCTCTAGTGCATCCGTTGCATGGCAATCCCTACTCCTTGCATTAACATCAATCGATGGACATCTCCATAGCTCATTGATTAGCCTCGTTGATGTGAGACTTTCTCCTTTTTTGTCTTCTCCACATAACCCCCATCATTATATTCTATTCCACCCATAGTGCTATATCCATGGCTCACGCTCATGTATTGCATGAAGGTTGAAAAAAGTTTGAGATTACTAAAGTATGAAACAATTGCTTGGCTTGTCATCGAGGTTGTGCATGATGAGAGCATTCTTGTGTGACGGAAATGGAGCATGACTAAACTATATGATTTTGTAGGGATGGACTTTCTTTGGCCATGTTATTTTGAGAGGACATAATTGCTTAGTTAGTATGCTTGAAGTATTATTACTTTTATGTCAATATTAAACCTTTATCTTGAATCTTTCGGATCTGAATATTCATACCACAATTAAGAGAATTACATTGAAAACCATGCCAAGTAGCATTCCACATCAAAAATTCTGTTTTTATCATTTACCTACTCGAGGACGAGTAGGAATTAAGCTTGGGGATGCTTGATACGTCTCCAACGTATCTATAATTTTTGATTGTTCCATGCTATATTATATTCTGTTTTGGACATTATTGGGCTTTATTATACACTTTTATATTATTTTTGGGACTATCCTATTAACCGGAGGCCCAGCCCAGAATTGCTGTTTTTTTGCCTATTTCAGAGTTTCACAGAAAAAGAATATCAAACGGAGTCCAAACGGAATGAAACCTTCGGGAACGTGATTTTCGGAACGAACGTGATCCAGAGGACTTGGAGTCTACGCAAAGCAACGAACGAGGAAGGCACGAGGTAGGGGGCGTGCCTACCCCCCCAGGCGCGCCCTCCACCCTCGTGGGCCCCTCGTTGCTCCACCGACGTACTTCTTCCTCCTATATATACCTATGTACCCCCAAACTACCAGATACGGAGCCAAAAACCTAATTCCACCGCCACAACCTTCTGTACCCATGAGATCCCATCTTGGTGCCTTTTCCGGAGCTCCGCCGGAGGGGGCATCGATCACGGAGGGCTTCTACATCAACACCATAGCCTCTCGATGATGTGTGAGGAGTTTACCTCAGACCTTCGGGTCCATAGTTATTAGCTAGATGGCTTCTTCTCTCTTTTTGGATCTCAATACAATGTTCTCCCCCTCTCTTGTGGAGATCTATTCGATGTAATCTTCTTTTTGCGGTGTGTTTGTTGAGACCGATGAATTGTGGGTTTATGATCAAGTTTATCTATGAACAATATTTGAATCTTCTCTGAATTCTTTTATGTATGATTGGTTATCTTTGCAAGTCTCTTCGAATTATCAGTTTGGTTTGGCCTACTAGATTGATCTTTCTTGCAATGGGAGAAGTGCTTAGCTTTGGGTTCAATCTTGCGGTGTCCTTTCCCAGTGACAGTAGGGGCAGCAAGGCACATATTGTATTGTTGCCATCGAGGATAACAAGATGGGGTTTATATCATATTGCATGAATTTATCCCTCTACATCATGTCATCTTACTTAAAGCGTTACCCTGTTCTTATGAACTTAATACTCTAGATGCATGCTGGATAGCGGTCGATGTGTGGAGTAATAGTAGTAGATGCAGGCAGGAGTCGGTCTACTTGTCTCGGACGTGATGCCTATATACATGATCATACCTAGATATTCTCATAACTATGCTCAATTCTGTCAATTGCTCAACAGTAATTTGTTCACCCACCGTAATACTTATGCTCTCGAGAGAAGCCTCTAGTGAAACCTATGGCTCCCGGGTCTATTTTCCATCATATTTAATCTCCCGACAACAAGTTATTTCTAGTGTCGTCTTTATTTTACTTTCTTTACTTTGCATATTTTTCATAAAAATACCAAAAATATTATCTTATCATATCTATCAGATCTCACTCTCGTAAGTGACCGTGAAGGGATTGACAACCCCTTTATTGCGTTGGTTGCGAGGATTTATTTGTTTGTGTAGGTGCAAGGGACTCGTGCGTGGCCTCCTACTGGATCGATACCTTGGTTCTCAAAAACTGAGGGAAATACTTACGCTACTTTGCTGCATCACCCTTTCCTCTTCAAGGGAAAACCAACGCAGTGCTCAAGAGGTAGCAGAAGGCTCGGCCTTTTGCCTGGTGTTTTGTTCCACTCTTGCCGCCCTAGTTTCCGTCATACCGGTGTTATGTTCCTTGATTTTGCGTCCCTAACACGGTGAGGGTTTATGGGCCCCTCTTGACAGTTCGCTTTGAATAAAACTCTTCCAGCAAGGCCCAACATTGGTTTTACCATTTTCTCAACATAATAACTAAACCTGATAATTAATTAATTAGCATAGGGGGTCGCGTCCCCGAGGATTCTTTTCTACATATAGGGGGGCCAGTGCTGATGGTGCTGGTCCAAACTAGAGTCATGTGCGGCTTCTCCTGGGGCAACTCGGGTCTCAGTTGCTGTACGCTGCGCTCATCCGGACGTGGCCTGAGACGAGATACGCGCGGCTACTTTCAGGGTGTCGGCACACCGGGAGGTCTTGCTGGATTAGTTTTACCATTGTCAAAATGTCTTGTGCACCGGGATCCCGAGTCTGATCGGATGTCCCGCGATGGAGGATTGTCTCCACGGATCATGAGCTTGTCATGGGCTAAGTTGGGACACCCCTGCAGGGTTTAATCTTTCGGAAGCCGTGCCCGCGGTTATGTGGCAGATGGGAATTTGTTAATATCTGGTTGTAGAGGACTTGAAGTGAACTCGATTAAAATACACCAACGCGTTGCGTAACCGTGATTGTCTCTTTTCGGGGAAGTTCGAGAGGAGAACACGGTTGGGTTATGTTTGAACGTAAGTAGTTCAGGATCACTTATAGATCATTACTAGTTTGCGACCGTTTGCGTAGATTCTCATCTTACTCTTGTACTCGTATGTTAGCCACCATATTTGCTTAGCCGCTTGCTGCAAGCTCACCACTTATGCTTTCCATACCCATTAAGCTTTGCTAGTCTTGATACCCATGGTAATGGGATTGTTGAGTCCTCGTGGCTCACAGATTACTACACCAACAGTTGCAGGTACAGGTTCTGCGATGATCATGACGTGAGAGCGATGTTTATTGTGTTGGAGTTCTTGTTCCGCTTCTTCTTTGTTGAGGGATAGGTTCCTGGTCGGCAACCTGGGCTAGCAGGGTGGATGTTGTTAGAGCTTTTGTTTGTGTTTCATCCGTAGTCGGATGTTGATCTATGTATGATGTATTGATGTATTCTTGTGGCATTGTATGCCTTTGGTATGTATCCTCATCTATCATGTAATGGTTTGATGTAATGATATCCACCTTGCAAAAGCGTGTCAATATGCGGTTCTATCCTTGGTGGGACCTTCGAGTCTCTTTAGGATAGTGTCGCATATTGGGCGTGACAATTTGGGTGGGCCAACTGTAGGAAGTAACTGTTGGGTTTGTGTTTCATGGCCCAAAAATACGTATACACTATAGGGACTCACATGGGCTGGGCGGGCCGCGGCCCATTCGGCCTTGTCGTAGCTCCACACTTCATCATACCACTCTCTGTGCAACTCTAACTACTGCAGTTGTCAACAAATGTGACTATGAATGAGTCAACTTGTGCATATCTTCTCTAGCCAGCTTTCTCTAGTCAGCTTTGTATAACCATGCGTGCAACTTTCCAGTACAACTTCAATATGTGCTAAGTTCTACGTCGAACTTAGTATGACTATGTCCACAATAAACATGCTTTTATTTCGTCGAGGAGAGTGTGGTCGCCTTGACCATCCACCTCAATTTCACTGAGGAGAGAGTGCTGCCTCGACCGTGAGCTTGGATTTTGCCGAGAAAGAGAGCGGTTGCTTCCAATGCCGTTTGGATTTCAGCGAAGCGAGTGTGGCCTTCATCACCCGTGGATGGAGGAGAGAAGAGAGGACGACCGCCGCGACATAAATTTTGAATCTAAGACCCCCACGACCAATGTCACTTGCCGACTTGTGGGCCTATGTGCATCGCCCCGGCCAGATGCCACCTAGGCGCCCCAAATGCAATGTGGGAGATGATACGTCTCCAACGTATCTATAATTTATGAAGTATTCATGCCATGTTTACAATAGTTTTATATGATTTTGGTATGATTTGATTAGAACTAACCCGGACTGACGTTGTTTTCAGCAGAACTACCATGGTGTTGTTTTTGTGCAGAAATAAAAGTTCTCGGAATGCGATGAAAAGCAACGGAGAATTTTTCTGGAAAATATAAAAAATACTGGAACGAAGAGTTATCGGAGGGGAGGCCCATGGGCCCCACGAGGGTGGAGGGCGCGCCCACCCCCCTAAGGCGCGCCCCTGTGCCTCGTGGACTTCCCGTGAGGCCCCCTGACTTGTTCTCGATTCCAACCTCTCCTATAAATACCCAAACCTCCAGAAAATAACCTAGATCGGAAGTTCCGCCGCTGCAAGCCTCTGTAGCCACGAGAAATCAATCTAGGCCCTCTCTGGCACCCTGCCGGAGGGGGCCATCATCACCGGAGGCCATGGAGGAGGATCCCGGAGGGCCATCATCGCCATGAAGGCCAAGATCCAGAGGGAGAACTGTTAGAAATATGCCCTAGAGGCAATAATAAATTGGTTATTATTATATTTCCTTGTTCATGATAATCGTTTATTATCCATGCTGAAATTGTATTGATAGGAAACTCAGATACATGTGTGGATACATAGACAACACCATGTCCCTAGTAGGCCTCTAGTTGACTAGCTCGTTGATCAATAGATGGTTACGGTTTCCTGACCATGGACATTGGATGTCGTTGATAACGGGATCACATCATTAGGAGAATGATGTGATGGACAAGACCCAATCCTAAGCCTAGCACAAGATCGTGTAGTTCGTTTGCTAAGAGCTTTTCTAATGTCAAGTATCATTTCCTTAGACCATGAGATTGTGCAACTCCCGGATACCGTAGGAATGCTTTGGGTGTACCAAACGTCACAACGTAACTGGGTGGCTATAAAGGTGCACTACAGGTATCTCCGAAAGTGTCTGTTGGGTTGGCACGAATCGAGACTGGGATTTGTCACTCCGTGTGAACGGAGAGGTATCTCTGGGCCCACTCGGTAGGACATCATCATATTGTGCACAATGTGACCAAGGAGTTGATCACGGGATGATGTGTTACGGAACGAGTAAAGAGACTTGCCGGTAACGAGATTGAACAAGGTATCGGAATACCGACGATCGAATCTCGGGCAAGTAACATACCGATTGACAAAGGGAATTGAATACGGGATTGATTGAATCCCCGACATCGTGGTTCATCCGATGAGATCATTGTGGAACATGTGGGAGCCAACATGGGTATCCAGATCCCGCTGTTGGTTATTGGCCGGAGAACGTCTCGGTCATGTCTGCATGGTTCCCGAACCCGTAGGGTCTACACACTTAAGGTTCGATGACGCTAGGGTTATAGGGAATAGGTATACGTGGTTACCGAATGTTGTTCGGAGTCCCGGATGAGATCCCGGACGTCACGAGGAGTTCCGGAATGGTCCGGAGGTAAAGATTTATATATGGGAAGTCCTGTTTTGCTCACCGGAAAAGTTTCGGGTGCTATCGGTAACGTACCGGGACCACCGGGAGGGTCCCGGGGGTCCACCAGGTGGGGCCACCAGCCCCAGAGGCCTACGTGGGCCAATAGTGGGAAGGGACCAGCCCCTAGGTGGGCTGGGGCGCCTCCCACCAAGGCCCAAGGCGCCCTCAAGAGGAGAGGGGGCAAACCCTAGGAGCAGATGGGCCCTAAGGCCCACCCTAGGTGCGCCCCCCCTTTCTCCCCCTTGGTCGCCACCCAGATGGGATCTGGGGGCTGCCGCCACCCCTGGGGAGGGAACCCTAGGTGGGGGCGCAGCCCCTCCTCTTCCCCTATATATACTTGAGGTATGGGGGCTGCCCAACATATGATTTGCTCTCCCTCTTGGCGCAGCCCTTCCCTCTTCCATGTCCTCCTCCTCTCCCGCGGTGCTTGGCGAAGCCCTGCAGGATTGCCACGCTCCTCCATCACCACCACGCCGTCGTGCTGCTGCTGGACGGAGTCTTCCGCAACCTCTCCCTCTCTCCTTGCTGGATCAAGGCGTGGGAGACGTCACCGGGCTGCACGTGTGTTGAACGCGGAGGCGCCGTGGTTCGGCGCTTAGATCGGAATCAACCGCGATCTGAATCGCTACGAGTACGACTCCTTCATCCGCGTTCTTGCAACGCTTCCGCATAGCGATCTACAAGGGTATGTAGATGCACTCCCCTTCCCCTCGTTGCTAGATTACTCCATAGATTGATCTTGGTGATGCGTAGAAAATTTTGAATTTCTGCTACGTTCCCCGACAGTGGCATCATGAGCTAGGTCTATGCGTAGTTTCTATGCACGAGTAGAACACAAAGTAGTTGTGGGCGTCGATTTTGTCAATTTACTTGCCGTTACTAGTCTTATCTTGATTCGGCGGCATCGTGGGATGAAGCGGCCCGGACCGACCTTACACGTACACTTATGTGAGACAGGTTCCACCGACTGACATGCACTAGTTGCATAAGGTGGCTAGCGGGTGTCTGTCTCTCCCACTTTAGTCGGATCGGATTCGATGAAAAGGGTCCTTATGAAGGGTAAATAGAAATTGGCATATCACGTTGTGGCTTTCGCGTAGGTAAGAAACGTTCTTGCTAGAATCCCATAGCAGCCACGTAAAACATGCAACAACAATTAGAGGACGTCTAACTTGTTTTTGCAGGGTATGCTATGTGATGTGATATGGCCAAAAGGATGTGATGAATGATATATGTGATGTATGAGATTGATCATGTTCTTGTAATAGGAATCACGACTTGCATGTCGATGAGTATGACAACCGGCAAGAGCCATAGGAGTTGTCTTAATTTATTGTATGACCTGCGTGTCAATGAAAACGCCATGTAATTACTTTACTTTATTGCTAACCGTTAGCTATAGTAGTAGAAGTAATAGTTGGCGAGACAACTTCATGAAGACACGATGATGGAGATCATGATGATGGAGATCATGGTGTCATGCCGGTGACAAAGGTGATCATGCCGCGCCTCGAAGATGGAGATCAAAAGGCGCAAGATGATATTGGCCATATCATGTCACTTTATGATTTGCGTGTGACGTTTGTCATGTTTACATCTTATTTGCTTAGAACGACGGTAGCATAAATAAGATGATCCCTCACTAAAATTTCAAGAGACGTGTTCCCCCTAACTGTGCACCGTTGTGAAGGTTCGTTGTTTCGAAGCACCACGTGATGATCGGGTGTGATAGATTCTAACGTTCGAATACAACGGGTGTTGACGAGCCTAGCATGTACAGACATGGCCTCGGAACACATGCGAAACACTTAGGTTGACTTGACGAGCCTAGCATGTACAGACATGGCCTCGGAACACAAGAGATCGAAAGGTCGAACATGAGTCGTATAGTAGATGCGATCAACATGGAGATGTTCACCGATGATGACTAGTCCGTCTCACGTGATGATCGGACACGACCTAGTTTGACTCGGATCATGTATCACTTAGATGACTAGAGGGATGTCTATCTGAGTGGGAGTTCATTGAATAATCAGATGAACTTAATTATCATGAACATAGTCAAAAGGTCTTTGCAAATTATGTCATAGCTTACGCTTTAGTTCTACTGGTTAAGATATGTTCCTAGAGAAAATTTAGTTGAAAGTTGACAGTAGCAATTATGCGGACTGGGTCCGTGAACTGAGGATTGTCCTCATTGCTGCACAGAAGGCTTATGCCCTTAATGCACCGCTCGGTGTGCTGAACCTCAGCGTCGTCTGTAGATGTTGCAAAACATCTGGCATACACGTTTTGATGACTACGTGATAGTTCAGTGCGTAATGCTAACGGTTTAGAATTGTGGCACCAAAGACGTTTTTGAAACGTCGCAGAACATATGAGATTTTCCGAAGACTGAAATTGGGATTTCAGACTAGTGCCCACGTCAAGAGGTATGAGACCTCTGACAAGTTTCTTAAGCCTGCAAACTAAGGGAGCAAAGCTCAATCATTGAGCATGTGCTCAGATTGTCTGAGTACTACAATCGCTTGAATCGAGTGGAAGTTAATCTTCCAGATGAGATAGTGATGGTTCTCCATAGTCACTGCCACCAAGCTATTAGAGCTTCGTGATGAACTATAACATATCAGGGATAGACATGATGATCCTTGAGCAACTCGCGATGTTTGACACCGCGAAAGTAGAAATCAAGAAGGAGCATCAATTGTTGATGGTTAGTAAAACCACTAGTTTCTAGAAGGGCAAGGGCAAGAAGGGATACTTCATGAAACGGCAAATCATTTGCTGCTCTAGTGGAGAATCCCAAGGTTGAACCCAAACCCGAGACTAAGTGCTTCTGTAATGAGGGGAACGATCACTGAAGCAGAACTACCCTAGATACTTGGTAGATGAGAAGGCAGGCAAGGTCGACAGAAGTATATTGGATATACATTATATGAATGTGTACTTTACTAGTACTCCTAGCAGCACCAGGGTATTAGATACCGGTTCGGTTGCTAAGTGTTAGTAACTCGAAATAAAAGCTGCGGAATAAACGGAGACTAGCTAAAGGTGAGATGACGATATGTCTTGGAAGTGTTTCCAAGGTTGATGTGATCAAGCATCGCATGCTCCCTCTACCATCGAGATTGGTGTTAAACCTAAATAATTGTTATTTGGTGTTTGCGTTGAGCATAAACATGATTGGATTATGTTTATCGCAATACGGTTATTCATTTAAGGAGAATAATGGTTACTCTGTTTATTTGAATAATACCTTCAATGGTCTTGCACCTAAAATGAATCTCGATCGCAGTGATACACATGTTCGTGCCAAAAGATATAAAATAGTAATGATAGTACCACATACTTGTGGCACTGCCATTTGAGTCATATTGGTATAGAACGCATGAAGAAGCTCCATGTAGATGGATCTTTGGACTCACTCGTTTTTGAAAGGATTGAGACATGCGAACCATGTCTATTGGTATATATGCATGAAGAAACTCCATGCAGATGGATCATTTGGACTCACTTGATTTTGAATCACTTGAGACATGCAAATCATACCACATGGGCAAGATGACTGAAAAGCCTCGTTTTCAGTAAAATGGAACAAGAGAGCAACTTGTTGGAAGTAATACATTTGATGTGTGCAGTCCAATGAGTGCTGAGGCACGCAGTGGATATCGATATGTTCTTACTTCACAGATGATTTGAGTAGATGCTGAGAATATTTACTTGATGAAACACAAGTCTGAATTATTGAAAGGTTCAAGTAATTTCAGAGTGAAGTTGAAGATCGTCGTGACAAGAGGATAAAATGTCTATGATATGATCATAGAGATATCTGAGTTACGAGTTTGGCACACAATTAAGACATTGTGGAAAGTGTTTCACAATTAATACCGCCTGGAACACCACAGTGTGATGGTGTGTCCGAACATCATAACTGCACCCTATTGGATATGGTGCATACCATGATGTCTCATATCGAATTACCACTATCGTTTATGGGTTAGGCATTAGAGACAACCGCATTCACTTTAAATAGGGCACCACGCAATTCCGTTGAGACGACACCGTTTAGAGAAACCTAAGTTGTCGTTTCTTAAAAGTTTGGGGCTGCGATGCTTATGTGAAAAAAGTTTCAGGATGATAAGCTCGAACCTAAAGCGGATAAATGCATCTTCATAGAATACCCAAAACAGTTGGGTATACCTCCTATTTCAGATCTGGAAGCAAAAGTAATTACTTCTAGAAACGGGTCCTTTCTCGAGGAAAAGTTTCTCTCGAAAGAATTGAGTGGGAGGATGGTGGAGACTTGATGAGGTTATTGAACCATAACTTCAACTAGTGTGTAGCAGGGCACATCAAGTTGTTCCTGTGGCACCTACACCAATTGAAGTGGAAGCTTATGATAGTGATCATGAAACTTCGGATCAAGTCACTACCAAACCTCGTAGGTCGATAAGGATGCATACTACTTCAGAGTGGTACGTAATCCTGTCTTGGAAGTCATGTTGCTAGACAACAATGAACCTACGAGCTATGGAGAAGCGATGGTGGGCCCGGATTCCGATGAATGGCTCGAGGCCATAAAATCCGAGAGAGGATCCATGTATAAAACGAGGTATAGACTTTGGAAGAACTACTTGATGGTCGTAAGGCTGTTGGGTGCAGATGGATTTTAAAAGGAAGACAGACAATAATGGTAAGTGTCACCATTAAGAAAGCTCGACTTGTCATTAAGATGTTTTCCGACAAGTTCAAGGAGTTGACTACGATGAGATTTTTCTCACTCGTAGCGATGCTAAGAGTCTGTTGGAATTGTATTAGCAGTTACTGCATTATTTATGAAATCTTGCAGATAGGATGTCAAAACATTGTTTCCTCGACGATTTTCTTGAGGAAAGGTTGTATGTGATACAACCAGAAGGTTTTGTCAATCCTGAAAGATGCTAACAAGTATGCAAAGCTCCAGCAATCCTTCTAAGGACTGGAGTAAGCATCTCGGAGTTGGAATGTACGCTTTGATGAGATGATCAAAGATTTTGGGTTTATACAAAGTTTATGAGAAACTTGTATTTCCAAAGAAGTGAGTGGGAGCACTATAAAATTTCTGATGAGTATATATTGTTGATCAGAGATGATGTAGAATTTCTGGAAAGCATAGAGGGTTATTTGAAAAGTGTTTTTCAATGGAAAACCTGATTAAGCTACTTGAACATTGAGCATCAAGATCTATAAGGATAGATCAAAAACGCTTAATAGTACTTTCAAATGAATACATTCCGTGACAAGATTTTCAAGGAGTTCAAAATAGACCAACAAAGAAGGAGTTCTTGGCTGTGTTACAAGGTGTGAGTATTGAGTAAGACTCAAGACCTGACCACAGCAGAAGAGAGAGAAAGGACGAAGGTCGTCCCCTATGCTTTAGACGTAGGCTCTACAGTATGCTATGCTGTGTACCGCACATGAAGTGTGCCTTGCCATGAGTTGGTCAAGGGGTACAATAGTGATCCGGGAATGGATCACATGACAGCGGTCGAACTTATCCTTAGTATCTAGTGGACTAAGGAATTTTCTCGATTATGGAGGTGAAAGGAGTTCGTCGTAAGGAGTTACGTCGATGCGAACTTTGACACTAATCCGGATGACTCTGAGTAGTAAACCAGATTCGTATAGTAGAGCAGTTATTTGGAATAGCTCCAAGTAGCGCGTGGTAGCTGCATCTACAAGATGACATAGATATTCGTAAAGCACACACGGATCTGAAAGGTTCAGACCCGTTAACTAACAACCTCTCTCACAAGCGAGATATGAACAAACCCCATGGGTGTTGGATTCATTACATTCACATGGTGATGTGAACTAGATTGTTGACTCTAGTAAACTCTTGGGTATTAATCACATGGCGATGTGAACTAGATTATTGACTCTAGTGCAAGTGGGAGACTGTTAGAAATATGCCCTAGAGGCAATAATAAATTGGTTATTATTATATTTCCTTGTTCATGATAATCGTTTATTATCCATGCTGAAATTGTATTGATAGGAAACTCAGATACATGTGTGGATACATAGACAACACCATGTCCCTAGTAAGCCTCTAGTTGACTAGCTCGTTGATCAATAGATGGTTACGGTTTCCTGACCATGGACATTGGATGTCGTTGATAACGGGATCACATCATTAGGAGAATGATGTGATGGACAAGACCCAATCCTAAGCCTAGCACAAGATCGTGTAGTTCGTTTGCTAAGAGCTTTTCTAATGTCAAGTATCATTTCCTTAGACCATGAGATTGTGCAACTCCCGGATACCGTAGGAATGCTTTGGGTGTACCAAACGTCACAACGTAACTGGGTGGCTATAAAGGTGCACTACAGGTATCTCCGAAAGTGTCTGTTGGGTTGGCACGAATCGAGACTGGGATTTGTCACTCCGTGTGAACGGAGAGGTATCTCTGGGCCCACTCGGTAGGACATCATCATATTGTGCACAATGTGACCAAGGAGTTGATCACGGGATGATGTGTTACGGAACGAGTAAAGAGACTTGCCGGTAACGAGATTGAACAAGGTATTGGGATACCGACGATCGAATCTCGGGCAAGTAACATACCGATTGACAAAGGGAATTGAATACGGGATTGATTGAATCCCCGACATCGTGGTTCATCCGATGAGATCATCGTGGAACATGTGGGAGCCAACATGGGTATCCAGATCCCGCTGTTGGTTATTGGCCGGAGAACGTCTCGGTCATGTCTGCATGGTTCCCGAACCCGTAGGGTCTACACACTTAAGGTTCGATGACGCTAGGGTTATAGGGAATAGGTATACGTGGTTACTGAATGTTGTTCGGAGTCCCGGATGAGATCCCGGACGTCACTAGGAGTTCCGGAATGGTCCGGAGGTAAAGATTTATATATGGGAAGTCCTGTTTTGCTCACCGGAAAAGTTTCGGGTGCTATCGGTAACGTACCGGGACCACCGGGAGGGTCCCGGGGGTCCACCAGGTGGGGCCACCAGCCCCAGAGGCCTACGTGGGCCAATAGTGGGAAGGGACCAGCCCCTAGGTGGGCTGGGGCGCCTCCCACCAAGGCCCAAGGCGCCCTCAAGAGGAGAGGGGGCAAACCCTAGGAGCAGATGGGCCCTAAGGCCCACCCTAGGTGCGCCCCCTTTCTCCCCCTTGGCCGCCACCCAGATGGGATCTGGGGGCTGCCGCCACCCCTGGGGAGGGAACCCTAGGTGGGGGCGCAGCCCCTCCTCTTCCCCTATATATACTTGAGGTATGGGGCTGCCCAACATATGATTTGCTCTGCCTCTTGGCGCAACCCTTCCCTCTTCCATGTCCTCCTCCTCTCCCGCG
This sequence comes from Aegilops tauschii subsp. strangulata, assembly GCF_002575655.3. Lineage (NCBI taxonomy): Eukaryota > Viridiplantae > Streptophyta > Magnoliopsida > Poales > Poaceae > Aegilops > Aegilops tauschii. The sequence goes on from NC_053039.3 coordinate 524,742,452, forward strand.
GTGCTTGGCGAAGCCCTGCAGGATTGCCACGCTCCTCCATCACCACCACGCCGTCGTGCTGCTGCTGGACGGAGTCTTCCCCAACCTCTCCCTCTCTCCTTGCTGGATCAAGGCGTGGGAGACGTCACCGGGCTGCACGTGTGTTGAATGCGGAAGCGCCGTGGTTCGACGCTTAGATCGGAATCAACCGCGATCTGAATCGCTACGAGTACGACTCCTTCATCCGCGTTCTTGCAACGCTTCCGCATAGCGATCTACAAGGGTATGTAGATGCACTCCCCTTCCCCTTGTTGCTAGATTACTCCATGGATTGATCTTGGTGATGCGTAGAAAATTTTGAATTTCTGCTACGTTCCCCAACAAGAACCTCTCCCCATCCAGGAGGGAGGCCATGGAGGAGTAAGCACAAGGGGGATAACCTCTCCTCCTCTCTCTCGGTGGCGCCGGAGTGCCATCGGGAGGGGAATCATCGCCGCGGTGATCGTCTTCATCAACATCACCATCATCATCACCGTCCTCATGTCTTTTACGCGGTCCACTCTCTCGCACCCCGCTGTAATCCCCACTTGAACATGGTGCTTTATGACACATATTATGATCCAATGATGTGTTGCCATCCTATGATGTTTTGAGTAGATATCCTTTGTCTTTGGGTTGATTGATGATCTAGATTGGTATGAGTTGTATGTTTTATTTTGGTGCTGTCCTATTGTGCCCTCCGTGTCGCGGAAGCGCGAGGGATTCCCGCTGTATGGTATTGCAATACGTTTATGATTCGCTTATAGTGGGTTGCTTGAGTGACAGAAGCATAAACCCGAGTAAGGGGGTTGTTGCGTATGGGATAAAGGGGACTTGATATGTTAATGCTATGGTTGGGTTTTACCTTAATGATCTTTAGTACTTGCGGATGCTTGCTAGAGTTCCAATCATAAGTGCATATGATCCAAGAAGAGAAAGTATGTTAGCTTATGCCTCTCCCTCATATGAAATTAGAATGACGACTACCGGTCTTGTTAACGATTGTCTAGGATAATTCCGCACACTGACCCATCATTATTCCACACTCGCTATTTATAATATTTAGTAATATATTCTAACTTTATGATAAAAGCACCTACTTTTATATTTTAGCTCTCCGATACCATGCAAAGTTATCCTCTTCATACCCACAACGTAGTTTTATTTCTCGTTACGTAGAGTCGTATCAGTGGAAGATAGGACTTGAGAGAATATTGATCTTAGCTTTAGCTCCTTGTGGGTTCGACACTCCAGACTTATCACTTCCACCTTTGGGAATTTCTACGATGATTCCTTGCACTTGGGGATTATCAAGCTCTTTTCTTGCGCCGTTGCCGGGGAGCAATAGCGTGGGGTTGATATTTTCGTGTATGCTCATTTGCTTTCTTCACTAAGTAGTTTTTGTTTTCCCTTTTTAGTTTTTCTTAGTTGTGCTGAAACATACAAAAAAATTCAAAAAAATGAAAATACAAATTTTTTTACTTGCCTCTCATGCCTAAAAGGTTTTTCAATAAGAGAAGTGATTGGAAAGTTATGCATTGAAGAAGTGAGGGTCAACCTTGAACACTTGTGTTCATGCTCATGGAAACAATGTACAAAATTTCATGGAAGTTTCTCTGAAAATAATTATCCCCTTGTATATATCCATTGTATTATAAAAATAATGTGACAAGCTTTGGTTTTAGGATGATTAGATTGCTTGTTTACTATGTGCAGTACAAAAACAGAAACTTTGGCTGTAGCGCGTGAACTTACATTTTTTATTGGAAAGTCAAATGGGTATGAAACTTTTTGCACATTAATTATGTACAATGTTTTCAAATTTTCATATTTTTTTTAGAATTGTTGGAGTTCCAGAAGTATTCGTTTGATACAGATTACTACAGACTGTCCTGTTTTTGACAGATTCTGTTTTCAATGTGTTGTTCGCTTATTTTGATGAATCTATGGGTAGTATCGGGGGGTATGAACCATGGTCAAGTTGGAATACAGTATATATAGTTCTAATATGAAATTGGAATGAGTTTTCAACAGTACCTAAAGGTAGTGATTTGCTTTATTATACTAACGGATCTCACAAAGTTTTTGTTAAAGTTTTGTGTGGATGAAGTGTTCAAAGATCGAGGAGCTATCCATATGAGAAGAATAAAGAGAGGCAAGAGTTCAAGATTGGGGATTCCCCAGGCACCCCAAGTAAATATTTCAAGGATACTCAAGCATCTAAGCTTGGGGATGCCCCGGTTGGCATCCCATCTTTCTTCTTCAACAATTATCGGTATACCTCGGTTTTTGTTTTGTTCACATGATTTGTGTCCTTCGTGTTTTTGTTTTTTCCTTTAAGAACCATGCTAGTATGAGATAGCCCTTCATTGATTTATAGAATGCTTCATGTGCTTCACTTATATCTTTTAAGTATGATCTTATAGGATTGCTCTTTGTGCTTCACTTATATATTTTGAGCTTGGATATTGGTTAGTCTATATTAATTAATTGTAGAATTCTCCATGAACTTAACTTATATCTTTTGGAGTATGAATAATACTATAATCTAAAGTGGGGTTGGAAGAGTGTCAACTTTAGGAATTAGTGATCCCACTATTTTGGAGGGTGTTGAATCTTAGTGTGATATTTATGAAAGTGGATTTGGAAGAGTGTCAACTTTAGTTAGTAATGATTCCACTATTTCGGAAGAGGTTCCAATTGATTATGAGAACAAAGATGCTATCTATGATGATAATTGTGATGACATGTATGCTATAAATAATAATGTTAACCATGAAACTTGTCATCATGATTTTAATTTTCAATTGGATTATGCCTCACATGACCGTTATTCTGTTGAGTTTGCTCCCATTATTCCGAATGAGAAGCATTTTGCTTATGTGGAGAGTAGTAAAATTTATATGCTTGTAGATCATGAAAAGAATGCTTTATGTGATGGTTATATTGTTGAACTCATTCATGATGCTACTGAAAATTGTTATGAGGGAGGAATACATGCTTGTAGGAGTTGCAATAATACCAAGTTTCCTCTCTATGTACTTAAAGTTTTGAAGTTATACTTGTTTTGCCTTCCTATGCTAGTTGATCCTTGTTCCTATAAATTGTGTGCTCACAAAATACCTAGGAATAGGAATTGGGTTTGATTTAAATGTGCTAGTCATATTCTTCATGGTGCTCACTTTATGTTTCAGTTCTTATCTTTTATGTGAGCATCATTGAAATCATCATGCCTAGCTAAAAGGCATTAAAGAAAAGCGCTTGTTGGGAGACAACCCAATATTTACCCTTACTGTTTTTGTGTGTTTACATGATTAAGCTACTGTAGTAATCATGTTTTATAGCTTTTGTTTCAATAAAGTGCCAAGTAAGACCTTTGGGAAGACTTGGGTGAAAGTTAATGTAATCTTGCTGTAAAAAACAGAAACTTTGCGCTCACAAGATTAGCTGTCATTTTTTACAGAAGAGATTTTGAGTTGATTCTTTTTGCAGAAGATTAATAGACAAATTCCTCACGTCCAACAATTTATTTCATAATTTTTGGAGTATCATAAGTATGGTTTCTGTTCAGATCATTACAGACTGTTCTGTTTCTGACAGATTCTGTTTTCATTGCATAGTTTGCTTGTTTTCTAGTTTCTATGGCTTATATTTCTCAATATAAATTGTAGAAATGATATGGTACAATAGGCATTGTGTGAGAACAATTATGAACCTTGTCTTTGACAATACCAAAGTGAATGGTTTACTCTTTATCATACTAACCTATCTCACAAAGTTCCGTTAAGTTTTGTGTGATTGAAGTTTTCAAGCTTTGGGTGAGATATCGATATGAGGAGAATAAGGAGTGGAAAGACCCTAAGCTTGGGGATGCCCAAGGCACCCCAAGGTAATATTCAAGGAAGACTCAAGCGCCTAAGCTTGGGGATGCCCCGGAAGGCATCCCCTCTTTCGTCTTCAAAACTATCAGTATACCTTACTCGGAGCTATATTTCTATTCGTCACATGATATGTGTTTTGCTTGGAGCGTATTTTCAATTTTACTTGTTGTTTGAATAAAATCATTGGATCTGAAATCTTGAATGAAAAAGAATCCTCCCATGGCTAGTTAATTATTTGACTACTCAGTGTTCTTCACTTATATCTTTTGGAGTAGTTTGCCATTTACTCACGCGCTTTACGTATATCCTATGAGTAAATGGTTGAATGAATTGAATATCATAAATCTGAATTTATATACGTTTCATATGCTTATAACATGGGGAGTAATGACTTCACACATAATAAGTATAGGTAGTAAACTTATTGAAAGTTAGCAAACGCAGAATTGGTCACTTGAACAATCCATGAAAGAATATTGAAGGAAGAGAGATTTCACATATAAATATACTATGTTGGACATCTTTTGTGATTGTGAGCACTATTAAAATATGACATGCTAAAAGGTTGATGTTGGACAAGGAAGACAACTTAATGGGTTATGTTTTCCTATATCCGAAACGTTATATTGTCTTGGATCATCCAACATGTTGAGCTTGCCTTTCCCTCTCATGCTAGCCAAATTCTTTGCACCAAGTAGAATTGTGCTTCCAAACATCCCTTAAACCAGTTCTGCCATGAGAGTCCACCATACCTACCTATGGATTGCGTAAGATCCTTCAAGTAAGTTGTCATCGGTGCATGCAATAAAAATTGCTCTCTAAATATGTATGATCTATTAGTGCGAAGAAAATAAGCTTTATACGAACTTGTGATAGGGAAGAAATAAAAGCGACGGACTGCATAATAAAGGTCTTTATCACAAGCGGCAATATAAAGTGACGTTCTTTTGCATTAAGATTTTGTGCATCCAACCATAAAAGCGCATGACAACCTCTGCTTCCCTCTGCGAAGGGCCTATCTTTTACTTTTATCTTCTACCCTTATACAAGAGTCATGGTGATCATCACCTTTCCTTTTTACACTTTTTCCTTTGGCAAGCACTTTGTGTTGGAGCGATCCGGATATATATATCCACTTGGATGTAGGTTTTCATAAATTATTATTCTTGACATTACCCTTGAGGTAAAAGGTTGGGAGGCGAAACTATAAGCCCCTATCTTTCTCTGTGTCCGATTAAAACTTTGAACCCATAAATATCACATGAGTGTTAGCAATTGTGAAAGATTAAATGATAGTTGAGTATGTGGAATTTGCTGAATCAAAGCTCTTACATAGACCCTTCCCGAAAATAAGATGAATTGCAATTGTTTGATGACTAAGAGCACGGTTTGTTAGTTTTCAAGAAAGTTTATGATCTATACTTTAACATGTGAATAGCTTGTTACTTGATCATGAGAAGTTTTATGAGTTGAGCTACTGTTATGATATATAATTATGCTAGAAAAAGTGATTGGAACTATCATTGATCAAACTTATGCACTTGCTAGCATCACACTTCATAAATTATTTCTTTTATCATTTACCTACTAGAGGACGAGCAGTAATTAAGCTTGGGGATGCTGATACGTCTCAAACGTATCTATAATTTATGAAGTATTCATGCCATGTTTACAATAGTTTTATATGATTTTAATATCATTTGATTAGAACTAACCCGGACTGACGTTGTTTTCAGCAGAACTACCATGGTGTTGTTTTTGTGCAGAAATAAAAATTCTCGGAATGCGATGAAATCAACGGAGAATTTTTCTAGAAAATATAAAAAAATACTGGAATGAAGAGTTATCGGAGTGGAGGCCCGTGGGCCCCACGAGGGTGGAGGGCGCGCCCCTGTGCCTCGTGGACTTCCCGTGGGGCCCCCTGACTTGTTCTCGACGCCAACCTCTCCTATAAATACCCAAACCTCCAGAAAATAACCTAGATCGGAAGTCCCGCCGCCGCAAGCCTCTGTAGCCACGAGAAATCAATCTAGGCCCTCTCTGGCACCCTGCCGGAGGGGGCCATCATCACCGGAGGCCATGGAGGAGGACCCGGAGGGGCCATCATCGCCATGAAGGCCAAGATCTAGAGGGAGAACCTCTCCCCATCCAGGGGGGAGGCCATGGAGGAGGAAGCACAAGGGGGAGAACCTCTCCTCCTCTCTCTCGGTGGCGCCGGAGTGCCATCGGGAGGGGAATCATCGCCGCGGTGATTGTCTTCATCAACATCACCATCATCATCACCATCCGAATGTCTTTCACGCGGTCCACTCTCCCGCACCCCGCTGTAGTCCCTACTTGAACATGGTGCTTTATGCCACATATTATGATCCAATGATGTGTTGCCATCCTATGATGTTTTGAGTAGATATCCTTTGTCTTTGGGTTGATTGATGATCTAGATTGGTATGAGTTGTATGTTTTATTTTGGTGCTGTCCTATTGTGCCCTCTGTGTCGTGCAAGCGTGAGGAATTCCCTCTGTAGGGTGTTGCAATACGTTCATGATTCGCTTATAGTGGGTTGCTTGAGTGACAGAAGCATAAACCCGAGTAAGGGGGTTGTTGCGTATGGGATAAAGGGGACTTGATATGTTAATTCTATGGTTGGGTTTTACCTTAATGATCTTTAGTAGTTGCGGATGCTTGCTAGAGTTCCAATCATAAGTGCATATGATCCATGAAGAGAAAGTATGTTAGCTTATGCCTCTCCCTCATATGAAATTGCAATGACGACTACCGGTCTTGTTAACGATTGCCTAGGATAATTCCGCACATCGACCCATCATTATTCCACACTCGCTTTTTATAATATTTAGTAATATATTCTAACTTTATGATAACAACACCTACTTTTATATTTTAGCTCTCCGATACCATGCAAAGTTATCCTCTTCATACCCACAACGTAGTTTTATTTCTCGTTTCTAGTTGGAAGCAAACGTTCGGTGTACGTAGAGTCGTATCAGTGGCAGATAGGACTTGAGAGAATATTGATCTTACCTTTAGCTCCTTGTGGGTTCGACACTCCATACTTATCACTTCCACCTTTGGGAATTGCTACGATGATTCCCTGCACTTGGGGATTATCAGGCGATTGTGCGGCCAGGAGACCATGCGCTTGGCACGCTTGAAATGTGTCGTTACACAAATTAGAATTTGAAAAAAATACACGGGTTTTGTTTGTGACGTTGATGATCGGATGCTAAGGGAGGTGGACTCTATCACGTTGATGATGTAAAATTTTCATAGTTGAAATTGGACTATATATTAAAGATGGGAAATGATTGGGATCACCTGGCGAATAACCACGTGTGCGTCCACCGTCTCCGTGGCCGTTAGATCGGATTTTAGTCAGATGACTAGAAGCAACGTGTTACGTATACCAGGTTGTTTACGTTGTGTTGCTAATTCTCCTACTGGTTCGATAACCTTGGTTTCACATGTGAGGGAAATACCTACCGCTGTTGTGCTGCATCATCCCTTCCTCTTTGGGGAAATACCGACGTAGCTTCAAGCCGCATCAAAAGGAATTTCCGGCGCCGTTGCCGGGGAGGATCTTCAACATATACCAGGTTCCTAATCACAAATCTCATCTCCTCTCAATTTACATTATTTGCCATTTGCCTCTCATTTTCCTCTCCCCCATTTCACAAAAATTTGCCGTTTTATTCGCCCCTCTTTTTGGTTAGCTATTTTCTCGTCAGATCTCTCCTTTGCTTGCAATCATGAGTGATTTCGGTATGGCACCAACAGATGATGGCCTTACTCCTAAGATTGGACGTACGGGCAATCTGGGTGCTAAAACTTTTATCTTGGGACAAGGGAATGTTATGGGAAAAGAACGTATTCAAGAATTTTTCAATTGTGTTGGGAATTTGACTCTTGATGATGCTCCTATAGTTAATACTACTAGATCTTATGCGGATGCTATTTCAGCACTAGTTCTGAAACTTGAAAGCAAATTTATCCGTACTCATCCTACTTTGCAAAGATTGTTTTCTGAGCTACCGTTATAAAGAATCCTAAGGCTAGAAAGTTGGCCACTCTCGTTCTTATGAATGAGTTTGACTACATAATACGGGAAGCTAGGGAAATCTTTGATTTTTATGGTATGAATCATGAAAAACCCGTGATAGATGAAATCCTTTACAATAGTGATTATGCGCTAAGGCATTTGCTTGGGGATAATAAATTTTTTGATGAGAATCTTAAAAAGGAAGTCCCCGTTCTAGATATAATCCAACAAGTTTTCAATAATGTTAATCAACATCACTCTTGGATTGTTGCGGGAAATCAAAGGGGTTATGATGAAAACCAACTTAGAAATGCTAAGGTTTCGATGGGTAACATGTTTTCTGTTGTGTTTACAAAACCCCATGATGAAACCACTTCTAAAAAATTTAAGAAGGAGGATGACAGAACTTAGATCCTTGTTTTATGCCTAGCTAAGGACATAAAACTATAGCACTTGTTGGGAGGCAACCCAATGAATAAAATTTATTTTTGCTTTTTGCTTTCTGTTCTTGAGTTTTTACACAATTATGCTACTGTTATGATTGTGTTTTTTGTGTTTTAATTAGTGTTTGTGCCAAGTAAAGCCTTTAGGATCTTCTTGGGTGATAGTTGTTTGATCTTGCTGAAAAAACAGAAACTTTTGCTCTCACGAAAACAATTCTCATTGTTTACCAGAGCATGCTAAAATGACAATTCTTTTTGCAGTAGATTAATATACAAATTTCTCAGGTCGTCCTAATTTTTCAGAATTTTTGGAGTTCCAGAAGTTTTTGAAATAGTCAGATTGCTACAGACTGTTCTGTTTTGACAGATTCTGTTTTCTTTGCGTTGTGTGCTCGTTTTGATGGCTCTATGGTTTTCTTTGATGAGTTTTTGCCATAGAAAAGTTGGAATACAGTAGATATAATGAAAAAAACAAAATATGAATTGTTTTGGTACAATACTTATAGTAGTGATTTGCTTTCGATTACTAACGGATCTACGAAGGTTTTGTTGAGTTTTGTGTGATTGAAGTTTTCAAGTTTTAGGTTATCTTACGATGGATGAAGGAGTAAGGAGTAAGAAGATAAGATTGGGGATGCCCCGGCATCCAAGCTATTATCCAAAAGAGAGCAAGCAACTAAGCTTGGGGATGCCCCGAGTGGCATCCCCTCTTTCTTCTAGCAACCATCGGTATTTTACTCGAAGCTATATTTTTATTCATCACATACTATGTGTTTTGCTTGGAGCGCCTTGTATGTTATGAGTCTTTGCTTGTTTTACTTTGTGTTTTAAGTCTTGATTCCTTGCTGGACACACCTATTTGAGCGAGCCAAAATTATGTCATGACTTGTTAGAATATCTCTCTATGCTTCACTTAAATTTTTATGAGCTATGGACTTGCTCTAGTGCTTCACTTATATCTTTTTGATCATGGTGTGCTTTAGTATTTTTGAAGAAATGCTCTCTTACTTCACTTAGATTTATTTTAGAGTTAGTAAAATTTTCAAGAAATTCTCTCTTGCTTCACTTAAATTAATTTGAGAGGAAGAAAAATTATGCTCATGATCTTCACTTATATTTGTTTGAGCTTGTCAAAAGCAACATATGAAAATTAGTTCCAAAGTGATAGATATCCAAGAAGGATATAATAAAAACTTTCATGAAGATCATTGGACAAAATAAACTTGATTCTTAGTAATAGTTTTGAGATATGATGATGTGATATGTGAGTCATGTTGATGAGTAATTATGCTTTAGTAAGAATATTCATGTTAAGGTTTGTGATTCCCTATGCAAGCACGAAAGTCAATAATTATGCAATAAAATTATATCTTACTTGTGGTACATTATTCGTTGTTAATTATGCTTAATGCTCGCTTATGAGATTATTCGTTTCTTGGTTGGTCGCTTCTCAATCTTTTGCTAGCCTTCATTTTGCACTAAGTATGATCTCTACTTGTGCATCCAAAAACCTTTAAACCACTTTTGCCACATGAGTCCACTATACATACCTATATGCGGTATTCTTTTGCCGTTCTAAGCAAATTTGTATGTGCCATCTCTAATTTTCAAAATAAACTTCTCTTTTGTGTGTTCGTTTCGCTCGCGGAGCGGTGAGGGGTGGCTAATATTTTCCATGCTAGATGTGTTATTCTCACGATGAGTGTTTATTCACTTGTCCTTGCACGAGAGTAAGGCAAATGTATTAGGGATGCCCGGTCCCGAAATGAAAAATAAATTTACTTTATGTTGTCAAATAATAAATTCCTTGGAAAGTGTTGGTATGGAAGGCAACCGTGGATACGGCTAGCCATGGAAAGAGGAAGTATGGTTGAAAAAGGAATAAACTTTATTTTCTGTTTGGGAACCGCCTATGATATATCTAGCATGGAAAGTGTTGGGAACTCTAATCGTTTTCATTGGTGGGAAGGACACACCTCTCAAAATGTTTTTATCTCTAAATTTTCGCTTTGAGCTCTGGCACCTCTGCAAATCCCTACTTCCCTCTGCGAAGGGCCTTTCTTTTACTTTATGCAATTTTTATTTTTGAATGTGTGTCTCCATCTTCTCTTATAAAAGCACCAACTAGGAGGCAATATGATCGTACTTGAGTATTGGGTGTAGCTAATATGCGAGTGTGTTTCATGAATGGATCAATGATTGAGCATGATGGGCTAGGGATAACTTATTTTAGCGTTGATATTTTAAAAGACATGGTTGCTTGTCGATATGCTTGAGTATTTAAGTTATCATGTCAAAACTAGACTATTGCTTTGAACAATATAAAAGTCCAAATGTCCATGCTATAAAGAAAAGAAATATGATATGACATGATAGGCAGCATTCCACATCAAAAATTCTATTTTTACCACTTACCTACTCGAGGACGAGTAGGAGTTAAGCTTGGGGATGCTGATACGTCTCCAACGTATCTATAATTTTTGATTGTTCCATGTTGTTATATTATCAATCTTGGATGTTTTATAATCATTTTATCGTTATTTTATATCATTTTTTGGTACTAACCTATTGACATAGTGCCAAGTGCCAGTTGCTGTTTTCTGCATTTTTTTACATCGCAGGAAATCAATACCAAACGGAGTCCAAATGCAACGAAACTTTACAGAGATTTTTTATGGACCATAAGACACATAATGGGCCCTGGCTGCGCCTGGGGGGTGCTCCGAGGAGAGCATAACCCACCAGGGTGCGCCAAGAGGCCCAGGCGCGCCCTGGTGGGTTGTGCCCACCTCGGGTGCCCCCTGGACCGCCTCTTTTCTCTATAAATACCCCAATATTCCAGAAACCCTAGGGGAGTCGACGAAAATCAATTCCAGCCGCCGTAGAGTCCAGAACCACCGGATCCAATCTAGACACCATCTCGGATGGGGTTCACCACCTCCATTGGTGCCCCTCCGATGATGCGTGAGTAGTTCTTTGTAGACCTTCGGGTTCGTAGTTAGTAGCTAGATGGCTTCCTCTCTCTCGCTGAATTCTCAATACAATGGTCTCTTGGAGATCCATATGATGTAACTCTTTTTGCGGTGTGTTTGTCGGGATCGATGAACTTTGAGTTTATGATCAGATCTATCTTTTTATATCCAAGAAAATATTTGAGTTTCTTTGATCTCTTCTATGCATGATTGCTTATAGCCTCGTATTTCTTCTCCGATATTTGGGTTTTGTTTGGCCAACTTGATCTATTTATCTTGCAATGGGAAGATGTGCTTTGTAGTGGGTTCGATCTTACGGTGCTTGATCCTAGTGATAGAAAGGGAACCGACACGTATGTATCGTTGCTACTAAGGATAAAACGATGGGGACTATCTCTACATAGATAGATCTTGTCTACATCATGTCATCGTTCTCATTGCATTACTCCGTTTCTCCATAAACTTAATACACTAGATGCATGCTGGATAGCGGTCGATGTGTGGAGTAATAGTAGTAGATGCAGGAAAGAGTCGGTCTACTAATCATGGACGTGATGCCTATGTAATGATCATTGCCTGGATATCGTCATGATTATTTGAAGTTCTATCAATTGCCCAACAGTAATTTGTTCACCCACCGTTTGCTATTTTTCTCGAGAGAAGCCACTAGTGAAACCTACGACCCTGGGTCTCTTTCTCATATTATTTGCCTTTGCAATCTATTTTCCTTTGCTTTTATTTTCAGATCTATTAAACCAAAAATACCTTGCTGTAATTTATTCTTATTTATTTTATTTGGCGTTCGATCTATCAATCTACTACAATTTTATTCACGTCCGTTTGCCCATGTTGGGGTGCCGCTACCCGAAATGGATTGACAACCCCTTTTACACGTCGGGTTGCGAGAAGTTGTTATTTGTGTGCAGGTGCTGTCTATGTTGTGTTGCTTGATTCTCCTACTGGTTCGATAACCTTGGTTTCACATCTGAGGGAAATACCTACCGCTGTTGTGCTGCATCATCCCTTCCTCTTTGGCGAAATACCGACGTAGCTTCAAGCCGCATCAAACTCCTACTACTATTCCAAACAAATACAACAAAAAATTGGGCCATCATACCAGTGGCGGAGCTTGGACCAAATAGTTGGGTGGGCCAACTGTAGGAAGTAACTGTTGGGTTTGTGTTTCATGGCCCAAAAATACGTATACACTATAGGGAATCACATGGGCTGGGTGGGCCGCGGCCCATTCAGCCTTTTCATAGCTCCACACTTCATCATACCACTCTCCGTGCAACTCTAACTACTTCAGTTGTCAACAAATGTGACTATGAATGAGTCAACTTGTGCATATCTTCTCTAGCCAGCTTTCTCTAATCAGCTTTGTATAACCATGCGTGCAACTTTCCAGTACAACTTCAATATGTGCTAAGTTCTATGACCAACTTAGTATGACTATGTCCACAATAAACATGCTTGTATTTCGTCGAGGAGAGTGTGGTCGCCTTGACCATCCACTTCAATTTCGCTAAGGAGACAGTGCTGCCTCGACCGTGAGCTTGGATTTTGCCGAGAAAGAGAGTGGTTGCTTCCAATGCCGTTTGGATTTCAGCGAAGCGAGTGTAGCCTTCATCACCTGTGGATGGAGGAGAGAAGAGAGGACGACCACCGCGACATAAATTTTGAATCTAAGACCCCCATGACCAATGTCACTTGCCGACTTGTGGGCCTATGTGCGTCGACCCGGCCAGATGCCACCTGGGCGCCCCAAATGCAATGTGGGAGATTGTGCGGCCAGGAGACCATGCTCTTGGCACGCTTGAAATGTGTCGTTACACGAATTAGCATTTGAAACAAATACATGGGTTTTGTTTGTCACATTGATGATCGGATGCTAAGGGAGGTGGACTCTATCACGTTGATGATGTAAAATTTGCATAGTTGAAACTGGACTATATATTAAAGATGGGAAATGATTGGGATCACCCGGCGGATAACCACGTGTGTGTGTCCACCGTCTCCGTGGCCGTTAGATCGGATTTTAATCAGATGACTAGAAAAAACGTGTTACGTATACTAGTTTTTTGCAACTGAGTGGTTGTTCCAATCTCCCCCACCGCAACAACTGGTGTGTTGCGGGATTTGGATCTGGATCCCCACTGGAGCAGACACCACTCGTGCTCCTCCCAAGCTCCCCGTCAAGCTGACTCCTCGCGTTGCTTCGACTGCCACCGACGACGCTCTCCACCAGCAGCACGCCGACGAGGTCGCCGGTGTGGGCACCGCCGCTGCCGCCCACCTTCACCATGAATGTCGGCCGTCGTGGTGCACCCGAACTCAAGCTGCATCCCGCTGTCCCGGGGGAGCACCGGCGTTCGTGTCCACAACGGGGAGTTGTGTCCACCGTTGCCCTGCATCCTGAGGGCGCACCTGCCTTTCTTTCGGTTGATGTGGTCGCTGCTCGCTATCTACTACAGCGAGTTTCTGCAACAAGGTCTCTGTTTCAGAAGAAAACCTTAGCAGACCTCTGCTGAAGTAAATTAAATTCCAACAAGACCTCTATCGGAAAAAATTGAAATTGCAACAAGACCTCTATTGCAAAAAAAAGCTACAACAAGACATCTGTTGCAAAAATAATTTGCAGCTTGATCTATGTTACAAAAATTTCCGAAACATAACCCATGTTATGGAAAATTTCTGCAGCACGGCAGGTGTTGCAATGGTAGAAAGTGACCCCCAGTCGTTCAATCCGCCAATCAGACGGCTTGCAAGGCGGCGGATGTTTTAAAATGATCTGCCGGCCGATGCGTAGAAGCGCCCGTATTATATTCACAACCAAAGTGTTTCTATGCCCATCTTTAATGGCAAATGCTCAACTTCAGCCGGATGATTTCTCGAAAGAAATCTGCTGCATCGCCTAGGTGCCAGGCGTTCTGGTGTGGACCACACATTGGTCGAGAGTCGCTCGTTTCCAACCTTATCACTCCGCTCCGTCTCCTACCCTGCTCTTTCACCTACATCTCCTCTCAATTGCCAAGTTCTTCGCTCCTACTCAGGGCGTACCTCGATTGGCGCCGCTGACGGGGATATGAGGGGCCCCTATGTGCTTCAGGGGCCGCCCGCGTTGCTGGGATGGAGGCGTTGGGAACGGGGTAAGCGCCCTGCGTGTCACTGCAATAGCCCATGTGTTTCATCGGTCCATCCTCTGATACATCAGGCGAGCCGCTTACTAGGATTGTAACATAAGCGGTGTTTCAGTGTTGCGGAAACATAGCTACTTCAAAAACATCCCTCGTGCTTCAACAACAACAGCGAAGCTACAAGACAGAGGTAACCACTATGGCGGGATGTTTCTGAAACATGGCCTATGTTGTAGAAGTCCATGAGAGTACGAAAAAAATCTGCAACACAATCTTTCTTGCAAATATTTTTGCAACACGAACTCTGTTGCAAAGATCGCAACACAATTGCTGTTGCAAATGTGTCTGCAACACGGGCTTTGTTGCAAAGCTTCTACAAGATGGCACCAGATCTAACAACCGCGGAGCCGGCGGATCTTTTAAAAAGATCCACCAGCCAACGCGTAGAATGCCCCCTTTTAGGGAAATGCGAAGGTATTTCTTAAAAGAAATTAGGAAAACGCTAACAATCAGCCGACGGATTACTCGGTTGCATCCACCTTCTGCTCCAGTTGCCACGTGTCTTTCTGGGCACACACTCAATCTATCCCTCTAGAACCAGAAGCATCATGTGTTTGCTGATGTGAAGTGTTTTGCAACAAGTGTTGTATTGCAATGAGATTCTGCAAAAGGACCTATGTTGCAAAAAGATTCTGTAAAAAAATGTTCAAAAAAAATCCGCAAAAAAAGTTCAAAAAAAATGTTCAAAAAAACTGCAGCAGAACCTCTGTTGCAAAAGTTTCTGCAACATGACCTCAGTTGCAGAACCTCTATTGTAGACAGTTTCGGCAAGATGACCTCTGTTGCATTCTGTTTTGCAACACAGTGGTTGTTGTAACTGTAAGGACGAGGTTGGGCTCTTGGTTGGCGCAAGATTTAATGACTGCCGAGGCGGTGGATCTTTTGGAAAGAAATTACAAAGAAAATAAATGAAAGAAGTTGTGCAAATGAGGACGTGATGGCACACTCACAATTGGGTGATGATGACCTTCAGATCATACCCGACATGCCTGTGAGTGCCCTCGCGGTCGAACCCAACAACCTTGCACATGTCCTCCCTTAGAAACCACTCAAACATGGCGATGATGCGGTCCACCGAACGTGGCTTGTTGGTGTACACCACCGTGAGGTCGCTGATGTTGTGGGACCTCACGGTGAACTACACATAAGTGGTGCCTTTACGAATATTTCAACTTGTGTTGACTTTCTTGCCAACTTAGTATGGTTGTGTGTGCAACTTTATAGTACTACATGGTGGAGAATGAGAACAGAGGGGCGTGCAATACCACCACCTCGCTGACATGGCTGAAAGGCAAAAAAAAAGTGCAACTTCTGCTTATTTCTTAGCCAACACTAGCAGTGGTTGTTTGAAACTCCTACTACTATTCCATACAAATACAACAAAAAGAGTGGGAATCATACCACTCTCTATGCAACTCTAACTACTGCAGTTGCCAACAAATGTGACTACGAATGAATCAACTTGTGCATACCTTCTCTTGCCAACTTTGTATAATCATGGGTGCATCTTTCTGGTACAATTTCAACATGTGCTAAATTATATGACCAACTTAGTATGACTATGTGCACAATAAACATGCTTGTATTTCGCTGAGGAGAGTGTTGTCGCCTCGACCACCGACTTCAATTTCGCCGAGAGAGTGCCACCTCGACTGTCAGTTTGGATTTTGCCGGGAAAGAGAGCGGCTGCTTCCAACTTCGTTTGGATTTCGCTGAAGCGAGCACCGACTCCATTGCCCGTGGATGGAGGGAGAGAAAAGAGGATGACCTCCGCGACATGAATATATCGGTGGAAACATATAGTGAGATTTCCTAACGAACCTTTTGATGCTGCAAGGACCATATTTTATTATCCCTTCTCGGACTGAATCGTGGCTGGTGCATCCAACCTCCCGCATCGAATGTTCATAGGACCACATGTGCCATCATAAACTTCTTTTTCTTTTAGTTATGTTTAATCAAGGTAGTAAAAAAAGAGAGGGAGGAAAAACACGACGGGATACAATGTTCTTATGATTGTGAGCAAGTATGATTGCTTGGCTGGATTGATGCTGCCGCCGCCATCTTTCACGATGCCTCCACCAAATCTGCCAAGCGCTGACATCTATTGGGTTTGTGAAATCCTCGCTCTGAAATATACTGTTACATCATAGTTGTCATCTTTAAAGGTAACATTGACCTTATCCATGCTACCTAATTGTCTGTTTGTTTCATGTACATGCATTGCCACCAGTAGCAATGCACGGAATTCCTAATTGATGCAAAGATACGTAATAATTTTTTATTTCATTGGGAAATGCAAAGATATTTTTTAAAGAAATTGCAAAGATAATAAATGAAAGAAGTTAGGAAACTGTGCCGTAGAGGAGATCGAGAGAGGCCGAATAAGCCCAAACTGGCTAACTCAAACTAGCCCATTATTTGCAATAAAAAAGGTCCCCCTAAAAAAGAGCAATAGAAAAGGAAACCCTGAAAAGAAAGGAAACCCTGAAAAAAAAGCAATAAAAAAGGAAACCGATATTTGCTCCTAAAAAAACGAAACTGACGTTATAGCTCCAAATCCAAATCAGATCGGAGGCCGGTGCGCCTCCATATACGAGATCAATCAACCATCAATCAAAGCAAGCAAAAAGAGTCGCCACGAACGATCTGTGAGTACGTGCTCTGTGCGCGGCCTTGATGGATCCAACGACGACGATGGCCCGGCCGAGCAAGAAGTCGCGGCAGTCCGGCTCTGGCCTGGCGGAGCTCGCCGCCCACCTCACCAAGCGCCTCGCCGACGCTAACCCCAGCTCCAACCTCGTCTTCTCTCCGCTGTCCATCTACGCCGCCGTCGCGCTCCTGGCTCCGGGCGCCCGGGGGGCCACCCTGGACGAGGTCCTCCGCCTCCTCGGCGCGCGCTCCCGCGAAGAGCTCGAGGAATCCATCTCCCGCGTGGCGAACGACGCGCTCCAGGACCTGTCCGGATCCGGCGGCCCGAGCGTCGCGTTCGCATGCGGCGTGTGGAACGACGAAAGGCGGCCGCTGAAGCCGGCTTACCGCGAGGCCGTCGTCGGCACGTACAGAGCGGAGGCGCGCAGCCTGGATTTCCGGGAGAACTCGGCGGAAGCGGCGCGTCACATCAACGCCTGGGTCGCGGAGGTCACGAGAAACCTCATCGACGACGTCGTCTCACCGAGCGACGTTGGCATGGCGACCGACGTCGTGCTCGCCAACGCCATATACTTCAAAGGCAAGTGGAACCTGCCGTTCCGCGAGACGGCCACCAGGGACAGGCCGTTCCACCGGCTCGACGGAACCGCCGTCGACGCGCCCTTCATGTACAACCCCGCCCGCCAATTTATTGCCGTGCATGACGGGTTCAAGGTGCTCAAGCTGCAGTACAAGATGCGGCAGCGAGGATATCAACCCACACAGTACTCTATGTGCATCTTCCTGCCAGACGCCTACGACGGCCTGCGGAGCCTCGTCGACGAGATAACCTCCCGTCCGGGCTTCGTGCACGATCACCTGCCGGTGATGCCCGTCAAGGTCGGCGACTTCGGGGTTCCCAAGTTCAAACTTAATTTCTCGAGCAGAATGGCCGAAATCCTCAAACAGCTGGGCCTCGTTCTGCCGTTCGGCCAGGGTTCTGATCTGTTGGACATGGTGGAGGACGACGGCGCCGGCTCCCCTTTGCTCGTTCAAGAGGTCATCCATAAGGCTGTCATCGAGGTCAACGAGGAAGGGACGGAAGCAGCCGCTCTCACCATGCCGTTCCTGCCTCCTGGATGTTCTCGTGTGATGATGTCGGAGCCCATGGTGGATTTCGTCGCCGACCATCCCTTCGCGTATTTCATAGTCGAGGAGGCCTCCGGCGCGATCCTCTTTGCAGGGCATGTCGTCGACCCAACCAATGGCAGCAGCACGGATGATATTGGGCAACCGAAAGAGGGGGATGCATTTAACGAGCAGAGGTTACCTGCTAGAGGGTATGAGTTGCCGGTGACCAAAAACCCGTCGGTGCAGTTCGATGTAGCAGGGCCAACGGGGAATCCTGGCTCCAGTGGCCTGGCAGCGCTCGCCGTCGGGCTCTCGAGGCGCCTTGCCGATGGGAGCGCGGACGACAACCTAGTCTTCTCGCCGCTGTCCATCTACACCGCTCTGGCGCTCCTGGCCGCGGGCGCCCGGGATGCCACACTGGACGAGATCCTCGGCGTGCTCGGCGCACGGTCGCGCAGCGAGCTCGAGAACTTCGTGTCACACATGGCGGCGGACGCACTCCAAGACAGGTCCGCCTCGGGCGGCCCCCGCGTCGCGTTCGCGTGCGGCGTGTGGAGCGACCTGACGCGGCGGCTGAAACCGGCCTTCCGTGAGGCCGTCGTGGGCACGTACAAGGCCGAGGCCAGCAGCGTCGACTTCCGCAGCGCGCCGGAGGCAGCACGGAGGCAGATCAACGCGTGGGCGGCTCAGGTGACGAGGAACCTCATCGACTCGGTCCTCCCGCCGGGGTCGATAAGCCCGGAGACTCGCGTCGTGCTCGGCAACGCCATGTACTTCAAGGGAAAGTGGGAGGACCAGCCGTTCGACAAGAGGCACACCGCTCACAAGCCATTCCACCGGCTCGACCGCAGCCAGGTCGACGTGCCCTTCATGCAGAGCTGGGAGTCACAGTTCGTCGCCGTGCATGACGGGTTCAAGGTACTCAAACTCCGGTACAAGATGGCGGCGCCAGATGACCAGGAACAGGCGCATCCTCCATTCGACAGCCCCGTGTCTCCGTACGCCTATCCTAGGCCATATCCCTATGCTGTCAGCCATGATCAGTGGGAAGGCAACACTCAACCATCCGATCATAGCGGGTATACGCAGTTCTCGATGTGCATCTTCCTCCCAGACGCCCACGACGGCCTGTTGGGGCTTCTGGACACGATAGTGTCCCGGCCTGGGTTCCTGCAGGACCACCTGCCGGAGGAGCAGATCACCCTCGGCGAGTTCCGGGTGCCAAAGTTCAAGCTGTCCTTCAACAGCAGCCTCGTCGCTGTTCTCAAGAAGCTGGGGCTCAAGCTGCCATTCTGCCTGGAAGGCGACCTGTCAGACATGGTAGAGGACGGCGGCTCTGGCTTGCCGGTTGTAGTGGGGGATGTCATCCACAAGGCCGTCGTCGAGGTAAACGAGGAAGGTACTGAAGCCGCCGCAGTCACTATGGTCATCTCGTCTCCTGGATGTGCACCAATGGGGTCGTGGTCGCCGCCTCCACAAGTGGATTTCATCGCTGACCATCCGTTTGCTTACTACATAGTGGAGGAGGCAACCGGCGCAGTTGTCTTTGCGGGCCATGTTCTCGACCCCTCCAAGGAGTAATAAATAGCTAGCTGTTGAGTTCAACGAACAAATTCTGTTTTCCTAATTTTAATTTCCGAACTGCTTTGTATACGAGCGCTACTTGTACTATGATGAATTTATACGGATGACTATTTTTCACCTCATAAGAATGTGCTTTGTGCTTTCTTCAAGTGTAATTGTTCGAGCGAGTTTTATTGGTTTGTTAATCTGTTTAGCAACTAGTAGGAGTGGTATTTTAGCTGAAATTTCTATAGTTTCAGTTTTCTGTAGCTTTGTCCTCTTACAGATTCATGGTCACTATCCAGAGTGCAGATGCTGGTTTTTTCTTGCGTAGCACAGACTTGTGAGACGAATCAAAACAAAGAACTGGTCGTAGAAACCTGCAAATGATCTTGGAAAATAGCACTGAAATGTGTAGTTTTTGTTTTGCCACTGTTGAGTATATTGATTAGATTGAAAACATAGGTTAGACTAGAAAATATTGTGGCTTGCCTTGTACTCCAAGTAGATCAGTCACTCCTATATATATGCCCATTAGGCTCAAGCAATACAACAACTATTCCATCAATCCCTCTCTCCCTTCTAACATGGTATCAGTTTCCAGGTTCTAAACCCTAGCCGCTTCCGCACCTGCGCACCGCCCCCGGGCCAGTCGGCCTACATGACCACCGCCAGGGGCCACGCCGCCCGTACCTAGGGTTCGTCTGCCGGTCATGTTGACCGGCTGCCCTAGAGAGTCTTTTCCCGAGGCCTTACTCCGGGTTTTTCTCTCTCCCGTCGGTCATCTTGATCGGCGTTTTCTTTTTATTTTATATTCAGTAGCTCGTGATTGTATTATCACTTGGCTGAGAGCAATTTTTCGTGTGAGATCCGGATTGTTTAGTAGAGTAATTAGTTCTGCCTTTTTTGGCCTAAATTTAGTTTTTTATTGAAAGTGTGAGATCAGTTATGCAAGTGACTTATATTCAAACATTTTCTCAGAATTGACGCCCGCTGGGGGCAGCATGTGTGTCGTTTAGAGGGTTTGATTTCACCTGCTCATTTTTGTGAAGGTTCAATAATTGAACTTTTTTTCGATAAAGGACATTTCATTGAATAGATATATCGAGGTGATACAACCGCATCGAAAGAAAGCCCGGCCTCTGCATAGCTAGATGCACACAGCCAAAAAAGTCCAGAGTACCCTAAAAGCAAAAAATAATTTGATACAATGCCAATCAAAAAAACATGTCCAGCCTAAGGAGTGGCAGATCCTATCCGTAGGTCACACCGCCATCCATGGGGGTAGAAAACCTCCCTGGCCGTATGCTCCAGCCGTGTAGACGCCATCATAAAAAGGTCTCTGTCCTCCGGCCTCTGCAGGATAGACCAAGTACGGAGCCATCGTGTACACACATGAATAACCTGCATAGGAGATGAGACGCATTTGTTATTAAAAATCACATCATTCCTGGTAAGCCACAGTGCCCAGCATAATTGAACTGTAGGGATGTTTTTGATCAGCTAGCGCTGGGAGGGGGCCGTGTTCTTCTCCCAGGAATGTTTATGTTTCTTAACACTTATTTTACGCTCCAGGCGATTACTGTTGTTTTTGTATGTGAGTGCATACAGATAAATTTTTTTCTGCAGCTACTTACGAACACGGTACCTTTTTTTCTTCTCATTTTCATCTTTTGGAGCTGAAGAAGAATGCAAGCTAATGAAATACCATAAGTCTGAAATGTTTAGTTGGATGGACATAGTTTTCTTCAGTTTTTTTCCATCTTTCTTTCTTCGGTAGGTCTACGCCATTGTATTTTTCAATCTTTCTTCAGTCTATTTTAACTTAGTCTTAAGTTTGAATCATTCTTCAGTCTATCAATCCTGAGAGTTTAGTTATCTATCAGACTTTAGACCTTTAGTTTTATTTTTCTCTATGTTCTCATTCTTTGTTTTTCTCTGTTCCTCAGTCTATCAATTTTATCAAATTCTCTTCATTTATTTAGTTCATCGGTCCTCTCAATTTTATTGTAATCCCTTTTTTTCATCATTTGTTTCTCAGTTAGTCAAGTCATTTTATCTCATCATTTTTTCGGTTTAATTTTCTCTCGGTTTCTTGATCTGTCTCTGTTCAGTTTGCTCAGTCTTATTCAGTTGCTCCCAGTCCCCTTCTTTGTCTATTTGTCTATCACTGTGTTCTTTCATTCACTCAATTTTCCCAAGGCAGGAAATGAGAAGTTTGTGTTAGCTCTGAAACTGTGGTTTTTCTTTTCAGTTTTTTCAGTCTGTCTCTTTCTCCACGGTACTAAAACTGCTCACCCCTTCGCGGCTCTGAAGCTGTAGCCTCACACGGTTCAGTCTTCTTTCTTTTACCTGTAGGACCATGTGTACAGCTAGATAGGCAATGCTCAATCAATCACTGTTTTCCACAGGACTACAGGAGCAGTCAATCACGGTTGAGTCTTCTAAGTAGCAGTCAATCACGGTTGTCCTACCTAGTTCTATATAGAGCAGTCAAACGTAATGTTTGTCCGTTTTAGCTATCCTCCAATGTCTGTCAGAAATGTTCAGCCATCGTAGTAAAAATAATAATTCATTTTTTGTTTTTTTGGTTTGTGTTCAGACAAAAAGAAAGGCAATTCTGAGCCTGTTTTTTTTTTAGAAAATGCGGGGCTGGGCCATTCTATATCTTCGTGTCCATGGCTAGGTTGGCCTGTGTTGCCCTGTGGGTGTGGTGACAGTTTTAGTCCGGTTTTCCATATATTAACAAGGCAACTCTCTTTATTTTTAATGAATTGAGATCCACGGGGCGACTTAAAAAATGAGATACTAACGCTGGCTCTGTATAGTTCCTATTTGCAGACATAGTAGGCTCAATTAATTCGGCACAGTGATCTAATATCACATAAAAAGACGGATAAGCTAATGATCCAAACTTGCTTGCTGAAAACTATCGACCAGCTAGTGTTTCCAACTCTAGTGCTACATAATAATCTCCACTATAGATAAACAAAGCATCTAGTCATTTGTTTGGTGTTCTTCCAAACAACGCCGATGATATATATCTCTATGAAATCCCAACATCAAAGTCATTCAATACTTTTACGCGCAAGATCCATGCTACATTTTCAAAAATCTAAAGAAAGAAATAATATCCGAATAGTACGTAGTACTCCCTCCATTCTTAAATATAAGTCTTTTTACAGATTCCAATGCGGACTACATACAGAGCAAAATGAATGAATCAACACTCTAAAATATGTCTATATACATCCGTATGTAAACATTTAAAAAGACTTATATTTAGGAACGGAGGAAGTAAATAATTATTCAGATTACTAATGCGCTTCATTAGATGTTTAAGTTATTTGGAATATATTTGAAATAAAAGGAATTGCAAAGCAACCATTCATTGTCGAAATTCAGTTTTTAGGCCTAGTGGCATTTCATTGACAACCAAACCTATGTACAGTTTCACAGTTGCAGGTGGACAGGGTCAGAAGCCAGTACAAACTAGGAGTCAATATAGGAACAGGCGACAACACTGATCTCGTCCTAGTTGAGAGGGCATGGAGGTTATAGAGACAACAATGGTCCTCACTCCGAAGGAAGAGATCCTGATCTGACCACATTCGGTGTCAGCGTATACGTCGATGGTTAGTCCTGCTTGGAGCGATGGAATGTGTAGTATCTACGTGAAAATAGATTGCTGGTGCAAAGTGGTTGTCGATACGATCAACTTCCCTCGGTTTCTCTTGGCACCGCACAAGGCAAAGGTCAAATTTATTTCCTCACGCCTCCTAATCCAATTCTCACCATCGTCGGTCAGTTGTCGTGTAACCTCGGGTTGTGCTAATACTAGCCGAGGAACCATCCTTGTTCTTTGAGGGATTATCTAGCAGTACAAAATCTGAAAGCTCGACGGTTAATTATATAGGTGATGCAGCTAGCTTCAACTAAGTGGAGTACATGTTCCTTTAGTTTTCTTTTTCTTGAATCTACTAGCCAGCACTGTACACTCTGTAGAGTTTTCTCGTACTAGTTTCTAGAGTTCTCTGTAACCTTATTTTGTAAGCCTCCCCTAGTGACTAGAGAGGAGAACAAAATACTAGATGAACACTACTTTCCCCTTGTAATGAAAAAGACCAGAGGGTCAGTTCGTAGCAACCCAGCCAGCTTTTCCTGAGATTTGCTCGTGTGCCTCTTTGTCTTCTGATCTACAAGCCGATTCTGCTCATCCCCCTGCATCAGGTGGTATCAGAGCCCAGGTCCGAGTCCATGACGGGTGGTGGTCGGAGAAATCGGAGCCGAGCCGGCCGGCCGGCGGCGGCTCGGGTTGATGCCGCAGATCTGGACGAGTAGTCCAGAGATGGGGCTATTCCCGGGTACCGGAACCTGCAGGACGTCGATGCCAATTTGGTGGATCAGAACCAAGAGTTGAGACAGCAAGTTCAGGCCCTAGCGCAGCAAATGGCGGCCGTGCAGGCGCAGATGGCTCAGATTGCTGTAGCTGTGCAACGGAGGGATATGCCAGAAGACCAGGGCAGTGAGGATGCTTCGTCTGGTAGCGACAGCTCTCCCGCAAGCTCCCTGAGGCGTCCCGAAGTTAACCCCTTTCATGCCAGACAGCGACACGGACGGAATCGTGCTACTGCTGAGCGCGAGCAGCGCAGGCGGCGCTGCTTTGGAATTAAGTTGCCGGAGTTCTCGGGAGGGCTCTCTCCTGAGGATTTTATTGATTGGATAGATGAAGTTGAGCGTGTCTTTGAATATGCGGAGGTGCCGGAGGAGGAGCGTGTTCCTGCAGTTGCAATGCGACTGAAAG
The DNA here is from genome assembly GCF_002575655.3 of Aegilops tauschii subsp. strangulata. NCBI lineage: Eukaryota > Viridiplantae > Streptophyta > Magnoliopsida > Poales > Poaceae > Aegilops > Aegilops tauschii. Next base: position 524,767,146 of record NC_053039.3, read on the forward strand.
GGCGTGCATCTGTTTGGTGGAAAAATCTAGAGCAGAGTCGTAGAGTTCGGGGCAAACGAAAGATTGATTCCTGGTTTGCCATGAAGGAGAAGATGCAGAGAGAGTTTCTTCCATTTAATTATGAAGAATCATTATTCAGGCAACTCCAAAATCTACGACAAGGCACAAAAAGTGTGGACGAGTATACAAATGAATTCTATCAACTAGTATCACGCAACAATTTGAGTGATTCCAAGAGTCAGCTGGTGGCAAGGTATGTTGGTGGTTTACGTCAATCAATCCAAGATGTGTTGTCCTTGCATATGAATTTTACAGTGTCAGAGGCATACCAACGAGCCATTGCTGTGGAAAAACAGCAACAACGACCAGTGCGCACAAACAGCGCTCAGTTCCGACCACGATCTAATAATTCTGCACCAACAAGGGCGGCGAGCAGCAGCGACCCAGGGCCAACAAGGTCTGCCCCTTTTCCTAAAGGTGTCGGGGATAAGTCCAAGTCAGCAACAACAAGAGGTACTTGTTTTAAATGTGGTTCTTCAGAACATTTACAAAGAGATTGCCCAAGGAACATCAGCAGGGAAGGTAAAGGATTAGTAGGTGACTATGATGAAGAGACAGAGCAGCAAGGTGAACCCACATATGATAATTATGATGATAATGATGAGGTTGAGCTGGATGGAGATACAGGGGACATGTTAGTAATGGAGCGAGCTTTGATGATACCTCCAAAAGACGAAGATTGGCGAAGACGGAGCTTGTTCCACACGCGCTGCACTATAGGTGGAAAAGTATGTCATGTTATTATTGATAATGGCAGCTGGGAAAATACTATACCAGAGGAGGCAGTAAATAAACTTGGGCTTAAGAAGGAAAATCATCCTTGTCCTTATAACATGCGCTGGTTCAAATCTGACAAGGTATCGAAGGTAAAATTTCGGTGTTTGGTGTCTTTCTCCGTTGGCAATAAATTCTTTGATGAGGTAGAATGTGATGTTGTTGATATGGATGTTAGCCACCTAATTCTGGGAAGACCTTGGCAGTATGACCGCCGTGCTGTACATGATGGCCGTAAGCACACATATACTGTCATAAAAGATGGCCAAAAATTTGTGTTTAACCCAGTGAAAGAGGATGAATTAGTCAAATCCCAGAGTTCTGAATCATCACGCACCACAAGTCTCATATCTTGTAAGAAATTTATGCGTGAAGCAATAGAAGGAGGCGTATATCTGCTACTGCTTTCAGAGCAGAAGAGTGAAGTTGGCATACCAAAGGAGGCACATGACTTATTGGAAGAATTTTCGGATGTCTTTCCAAAAGAGCTTCCTTCTGTATTACCTCCCATGCGAGACATTCAACATCAGATTGATTTAGTACCAGGAGCTAGTTTGCCAAATCGTCCGGCTTATCGAATGAATCCCAAAGAGTATGAGGAACTAAATCGTCAAGTGCAAGAACTATTAGATAAAGGTTTTATTCAACCTAGCCTAAGCCCATGTGCTGTCCCTGCACTCCTGACACCAAAAAAAGATGGTTCATGGCGCATGTGTGTTGATTCTCGAGCAATAAATAAGATAACAATTAAGTATCGATTTCCTATACCTCGACTCGATGATATGTTGGATAATTTAGCAGGGGCAGTGGTGTTTTCAAAGATTGATCTCAAGAGTGGGTACCACCAATTAAGGATCCGTCCAGGCGATGAGTGGAAGACGGCTTTCAAGACAAGAGATGGGCTTTATGAATGGTTAGTAATGCCTCTCGGTCTTTCTAATGCTCCAAGTACATTTATGAGGTTGATGAATCATGTATTACGACCTTTTATCGGAAAGTTTGTTGTCGTATATTTTGATGACATACTAGTATATAGCAGTAGCATGGAAGACCACATGCAACACTTGAGAGAAGTGTTATGTGCTTTACGGCGTGAGCAGTTGTATGCTAATCCAAAGAAGTGTGAATTGTTGGTCTCTTCAGTCAACTTCTTGGGGTTTATTGTGTCTGGAAGAGGCTTACAAGTTGATCCAAGCAAGGTTGAAGCAATTCTTAGTTGGCCAGCTCCACGCACATTAACTGAAGCTCGTAGCTTTCATGGGCTTGCTTCTTTTTATAGACGCTTTATTCGCAACTTCAGCACAATCATGGCACCTTTCACTGATTGCATGAAACGAGGTGGAGCTTTTGTATTAACGGAAGAAGCGAGGCAAGCTTTCGAGGAGATTAAGGCCAAAGTGGCATCCACTGATTGCCTAGCCTTGCCGGATTTTAACAAGTTGTTTGAAGTGGATTGTGATGCATCGGGAAAAGGAATTGGTGCTGTTCTTAGCCAAGAATCTCGTCCTGTGTCTTTCTTCAGTGAGAAACTGACATGTGCACAAATACACTATTCAACTTATGAAGCTGAGTTGTATGCAGTGGTTCGAGCATTGCAACACTGGAGGCATTACCTACTACATCAAGAGTTTATTTTGTATAGTGATCATGAAGCACTAAAATACATCCGAAATCAGCCTAACCTGAACCGTAAACATGCACGGTGGGCAAGCTTTTTGGAAGAGTATAATTTTGTACTCAAGCACAAATCTGGAGCACAAAACAGGGTGGCTTTTTGGAAGAGTATAATTTTGTAAACAATGCCTAAGCATGATGAGGGTTCAAGTTGTTGGTTTTGACAGTATTCCGGAGCTCTATACTACTGATCCCTTTTTCAACAAGATTTATGAGGCTGCTCAAGAAAGAAACTCTGCTGAATATACCATCCATGAAGGATTTCTTTTTCGTCGGGTTCAACTCTGCATCCCAAATTGCTCTGTACGTGATCTGATCATAAAGGAGATTCACAATGAAGGGCATCGAGGCCGAGACAAATCTGTAGAACTATTGCTGAAACAGTATTTTTGGCCCCATGCTCGACGAGATATGGAAAGGTTCGTGAAGAGATGTCATATCTGTCAAGTTTCAAAAGGTACAGCTACGAATGCAGGTTTGTATATGCCCTTACCTGTACCTGATGCACCATGGAAGATATAAGTATGGATTTTGTTCTAGGTCTCCCACGAACACAGCGTCGAGTGGACTCCATCTTTGTCGTGGTAGATAGATTCAGCAAAATGGCGCACTTCATAGCCTGCCGCAAGACATCTGATGCTAGTCAAATTTCTGTTTTGTTCTTTCGAGAAATAGTGCGGTTGCATGGTGTGCCAAGGAGTATTACCTCTGACCGAGACACCAAGTTCATGTCTCATTTTTGGCGATCGTTGTGGAGACAAATGGGAACTACTTTGAATTTCAGCACGGCTTATCATCCACAGACAGACGGTCAAACTGAAGTGGTAAATAGAAGCTTAGGGAAGATGTTACGAGCTCTTGTAGGCGACAAGCCGAAACAATGGGACACAATTCTACCACATGCTGAGTTTGCCTTCAATAGAACACCAAATCGTTCTACTGGACTATGCCCCTTTGAGATAATTTATGGTAGAGTCCCCAATGGAGTTCTAGAACTAGCACCTATACCTGCCGTTGGAAAGAAAATTTTGAAAGCAGAGAATATGGTAGAAGGGATGGGCTCAATTTATTAACTTGTTCATCAGCGAATACAAGAAAGCAATGCTAAATATAAGGCTGCAGCTGACCAACACCGTCGTCAGGTTGTGTTTGGAGAAGGAGATTTGGTATGGGCTATCCTCACCAAAGATCGTTTTCCTGCTGGAGAATACAATAAGTTAAGCCAGAGGAAAATAGGACCGTGCAAAGTGATAAAAAGGGTTAATAACAACGCGTATAAACTGGAGCTACCTAGCCATCTATGCACTTCTGATGTGTTCAATGTTAGGCATCTTGTGCCATATCATCAGGAAACATCTGAAGTTCAGGTTTAAACTCGAGGGCGAGTTCTTTTGCAGGCCTGGGGAGGATGATGCAGCTAGCTTCAACTAAGTGGAGTACCTGTTCCTTTGGTTTTCTTTTTCTTGAATCTACTAGCCAGCACTGTACACTCTGTAGAGTTTTCTCGTACTAGTTTCTAGAGTTCTCTGTAACCTTATTTTGTAAGCCTCCCCTAGTGACTAGAGGGGAGAACAGAATACTAGATGAACACTACTTTCCCCTTGTAATGAAAAAGACCAGAGGGTCAGTTCGTAGCAACCCAGACAGCTTTCCCTGAGATTTGCTCGTGTGCCTCTTTGTCTTCTGATCTACAAGCCGATTCTACTCATCCCCCTGCATCAATAGGCCACGATGACCTATACATGTTCACATGTACGGTTGCCGGGATGGAGATGCATGTGCTTCATCAATCTCCCTCTGCAATTCCAAATGCATTTGACTGGTGGTTGCTCGCCATCGTTAATGCATGGACAAATACGGTTGGTGGAAGTATGAATCAAGTTCACATGTATGTGGGAGGGTCTCATTTTCCCCTTGTCTCTTTTTAGCTTCTCTCGCTCTATACTCTTGTTTCCTACCCTGTCCATCTACATTGGCACATCCGAAGTTTGCAAATCCCATTTTTGTGCGTCCTTGATCGTCCTTTTTCTTGAGGAGATCGAGTCCTTCCTGAGTAAACCTTTTGTGTGCCTCTTCAAAAAGGGCGTGGGCGCATAACTTGTTGGCCACCCATATTGCTTATATCAAATGTTTAAGGTCGTCTTGAGCAATGTACGCAGTCTTGAATATATTTGCAAATGAGATTTTGGAGGATCGGTGGTTGGGCAATGCACCACTCAGCGACCAACATCCAGGATCGCCCCACATTTTGTGTAGCAAACACAACACGAGTGAACAAATATTAAGTAACTCACCTCCTATGAGTCTATGACTTACTCATGCCTAGGCTATGTTCAACTATGACATAGTTCCGACGAGTTCCGGTGAAATCTTCACTAGAACCGGAAGTTCTTTGGTCAGCTCTATATACCAGATTTCCCCCAGGGGCGAACCCACGTTATGGTGAGTGGGGGCCTAGGCACCCACAGAAAATATGAAATTTCGGTACGATTTGCTTGTGTTTTTGGAAAAATATTCTTAAATTCTTTGAATTTCTATAGAATATGTCCCCAGTCAATTAGTTTGCCCCCACTCCAAATACTTTCTAGGTCCGCCACTGATTTCCCCCCACTATGATGTCCCACTTATTAAAAAAAAGGAAGTTTAAAACATCTATCCTCGCGGGAGTGTTAGCACTTAGCACTGTATAAGTCCCTTTGACTATGTAAAAATTATGTGCTTTTTGAGAAAAAGAAAAATTATACTCCATTGCAGGTTGTCTTCTCATGTAGCGCTGACTTTGTTCTAGTGTATTCTACACTGACCGGAGCACCGGCAATTGCCCATATATGCATAGGGAGCATGACTGCATGTGTGTCCAAGGAGATATTTACTGAACATTTTGTCTTCAGATCGGACTTCCTTCACATTGACTTCCCTGTATTATTTTCCCTTTTGTTGTAGACTACGCTAGTTGCAGATTCATTCCTATGTCTTTTCTAGGTTGTGTGCACCCCAGCAATATAGAGGCCCATTGTGAACGTTTTTCACTTGTATTGCCCTCAAGTTATTTGAGCTGAATAATCATAACGACTCGAGATCACCCTTGTAAGCCCCTTTGCCCTTTTCATATGTGCCCGAAACTTGTTGCATGTTTTGTGTCATAAAAACTTCCTTTTCCGGAAAAATGTGGTCATGAGTATGCATTGCAGTCCTCACATTGTAGTAGTTTGGGACAATGGGGTAAACCTCCTCATCAAGCTCATAAACTCCTCGCACTTGTGCACTTAAGCTTTAGGTCGGTGTTGTTTAAGACAATGAAAAGATACAACTTTTTCATAAATGGTGCTCTCAGCAAACCTATCTCGCGTCATTCTAAAGAACTGATGTTCACCGCTGCTCCCAAGCCACAACATCCTAGAAAATTTCATACTTGGACTTTCTTGCCTTCTTTCGATGTGCCATTCTTGGCTTAAGGCCACAACTTTAATTTCGCTTACGACTATAATATAGCTATCGATCGGCTAGTGTTTCTAGCTCTAGTTCCACGTATTCATCACCACTACAGATAAACAAAAGATCTAGCCGTTAGTTTGTTGTTCTTGCAAACAACACAGATACAAAACTCCACAACCATGGACCATTGAAGACCTTTTTAAAAATTCTAGAGGAAATAGATATTCAGATTAGTATGAAGGAAATTATTATTTAGATTAGTAATCAGGCTTCATTAGATGTTTAAGTTATTAGAACATTTTCAAATAAAAGAAATTGCATCGCATCGCTCATTGCCGAAATTCAGTTTTTTAGCACAATGATGTTTCGTTGACAACCAAACCTTTGTGCATTTTCAAAGTTGCTGGTGAACAACCAGTACAAATAGGAGTTGATCTAGGAACAGACATCAACAATGATTCCGTGATCTAGGAACAAACATCACCGGCTGGAGAGAGCTTTCCTGATGGATTGGTCGGAGATATTTAGACTGACAGTATGTGTAGCACCATCTCCGTCAAAGACAATGATAGTGCAAACTTGTTGTGTGTACAAGGAGGTGCCCTCATTGGCATCACATAGCAGAAAGATTGAATGTATCTCCCCATACCTCCTAAACCGATTATGCTCATTGGCTGCTTGTTGTGTGATCTCTGGTTATTCTAACACTAGCCGAGGAACCATCCTCCTTCTTAGAGGATGTGAGTGGGGATGAGGAGTCTAAGTGCTCAACGATGTATCATATATATTCTCTGTGGCCTATACATGTATGGCTGCCAGTGTGAACATGCACATGCTTCATCAATCCCCCTTAGCAACACTCCAAGTGCATTTGGTGGGTGGTTGGTCGTCATCATTAATACATTGACATTTATGTTTGGTGGAAGTATGAATCAAAGTTCACATAATATGAGGCTCACATTTTTCCCTTGTCAATCCGTCGCTAACTGCTCTTGTCTCCTTCCTGACATTTCCTCTCCCGTGCCTCTGTGTCGGCTCATCCGACTGGGGATGGAGTGAGAGGGGCTCTGCACCTTTCTCTACTCTGTTTGTTTGTTAGTCCTTCATGAATGGTGGTGAGGATTTCCCTCAAATAACACAAAACTACAATAGCACTTCTATGCATAACTAAGTTACACGATTTCTTTTACAAAGCCCACATGAATATTAGGGTGACAGCAACGAGAACGTATTCGCAGCACATAGTAGAAGGCTTAAACGTGGTCTCATAACATCCACATACAGAGTCAGATTCTTCCAAACATGCATGGTTCTGAAATATCAAAATTGCACCCACCTTCCACTTCCTAATATAAAGCAGGATTAACAAACAAAACATCTTTCGAACACAAGGGATCATGGATCAGCCTAGTTTATCCTCCTGAAAAGTTGGCTGATGTAGTTATCATGGTTAGTGGTTCCTCTTTTACTTGAGGCCTCCTACCAGTGCCTTTATCTTGAATGGCCACACGAAGTTGTCGCCCTCCTTGAAGTGCGGGTTGATGTTCAAGATCTCGTGCACAAAATCCTCAAGGAAGATGGCGTTGTGCTTAGCATGATCATGGAAATAATATGAGGAAACATGAAGAGTTAATCCAGTCATAAAGATTAGGTCCCGTGACAGTCAATTCATAAACTTTAATTCCATGTTCTAACTTGATATCCCACATATACTGCACCCCTATGTGTTGATACATATAAATGATCAAGCAAGCGGCATACATTCCGATCTAATTCTTGTTCCATGTATAAATGTACCTCTCGGTGTTCCGGTTGGTAGAGCTACTCTTGGGATAGTTCCTATTTTGTAGACATAGTCGGCTTGATTAATTTTGCACATTGAGCTAATATCATGTAAAAGGACTAACCAGCTATTGATCCAACTTTAATTTCGCTTAACTAATAGTATAGGGTAACCGTAGGCCAACTTGTGTTTCTAACTCTTGTTCTACATATTAATCTCCACTATAGATTAAAAACATTTGGTCATTAGTTTTGTGTTCTTGCAAACAACGTGGATGGCATGAATTCCTATGAAATCCCAAAACCAAAGATCACTCAAGACTTCTGCATGCAAGATCCGCTCTAATTTTTTAAAACTTTAAAGAAGGAAATAAATATTCAGATTATAGGCAGGACAGATTATTCAGATTAGTAATCAGGCTTCATTACATGTTTAAGTTATTTCAAATGTATTCAAAATAAAAGGATATTGCATAGCAAGTTAGCACCCATTCATTGCTGAAACTCAGTTTTTTAACCCAATGATGTTGAGAACCAATCCTTTTGTACCGTTGGACAGTCCCAGTTGGATAGTTACATAAGCTGGTACGGCTAGGAACAGAGGCAAAAATGGTCTCGTCCTAATCAAGATGGCGCATGTGTTACAAACCATCCCGTCATCGTTAGCTGAAGAAGGGGATATGATCCGACCACTTTCGGTGTCGGCTAGTTGATGCCATCCAAGCAATCGTCAATGGTTAGTCCTGCATGGACCGGGGGTGGGGGCAGAGGGGCTTTGAACTCTCCTTTATTTTGTAGATCTGTTTGTGCGTCCTTCGTGGCTGGTGTTGGGATTTTGAGCTGAATTAAATGTCAGCTTCATTTCGAAAAGGTATTGGGGGCTTTGCACTCATATTTATATTGTGAATCGTTTCATGGCTGATGTTGAGATTTTGAGCTGGGATTTTTTGTGACTTCTATGCATATAGGGTGGTCCATGTTCTCCTGTCGCCAGGTTGCCATATATAGGTAGGTCCCGTTCCGATCGAATCTGTTGTGCATTCAACTTACACGTACATCGCTCTTCAGCGGCAGTGTAAGCATTACCATGATCCACTTCACTATGTAGGATTGATTACAACAGTAAGCCGCAATATAGCACTAAGATCTTGCAAAGGATGACACCAACGAGAGACATATTCGCAACACATAGCAGAAGGCACTAGATATGTCTGAAAACCTCCACATGCAGAGGCCGGGGAGTCCCCCCTTTTCGAAAAAAAAATGCAGAGTCGGATTCTTTCAAACATGCATGGTTTCGAAATATCAAAATTCCATACACCATCCACTTCCTAATGTAATGTGGACTTAACAAACAAAACATCTTCCGCACACAAGGGGTCATCGAGCAACCTAATTCATCCTCCTGACATGATGGTTGATGTAGTTCTCACGGTTGCTGGTGTGACCACTCTCAGCGTAGTGATTCCTCCTCTTCTTCAGGTCTTCCAACGGTCAGAGTAATTTGTTCGTCTCCTTGAAGTGCAGGCCGATAGTCAAGATCTAGGTCTGCCCAAGGCCTGCCGTCCACTTGCCGACTTCCTCTTGGCGCAATGGGTGGTTTGTGTTGTCCTCGAGTTTTGGTCTTGTTTTAGAGGTCGTTGATGTTGGTTGTGACGCGGCTTGGTGCTCTGTGTCCTGTCTCATTGTCATTGACATGAGGTTGGTTTAGGTGAAGCACGTATCGTAGTACATGTGGTGGTATGTGTGGTGGTCGTGTGGTGGCTAGTCCTTATGAAAGGCGTTGTACCCGCCTTCTTTGCTGCTTCTTCTCAATACAATGATACGCATGCTTGTGCGTATTCTAGAAAAAAAGATCTCGTGGACAGGATCCTCAAGACCCTGGTAAAACAAGAACAATGGTTAGAATCATCCCAGAGTTGCATCTGGAGCTAAATATTGTGAGAGCCATATGTGGTCAACCTATTGCTAACCTCCTCGATGACTTTGTTTTTTTTTTACAAATGGTGGATTTTAATTTAAAATGGAGCATCACCTCGATGACTTTGTTTTTGGTCAAAGGAATCCTTTGCTTGTTGAGCTTTCCATGACCTCTCTTTTAGCTAATTATTTTATCCAGTAACCACAGATGGAGCATCACATAGACTCTTGCAATGTCTCGTATCTTTAACTACTCCCTCGGTCTTATGGGACGGAGGGAGTAGTTGAACTTATGATGTAGAAAAAAAATCCTTGAATATAATTTTCTTCATAGCTCCCAAGCTATATATATTTGAAATAAAAAGAGTTGCATAGCAGCCATTCATTGCCGAAATTTGGATTGTGTAACAATCTGTGCTACTGGCATCACGCACGGGAGATTCAGATCATATATTTGATACAGATCTGGGTACAGTTCAGAAAAATTCAGATAAGGGGAGAAGCCAAGGTGGAAGGAAGTGGTTCAGGCTACACGTAAGTTCTCTTTCCCCCGTTACTTCACCTACTCTCCAGGTTACATAGGACTCAGGTCCTTGTCACTGGACACGGCCAGGTTGGACACACCTTGGTCAGACAGAACTTTGCTTCTGACATCACAGGCCCACTCCTCAGGCCCGTGACAAATTGTAGGCCCATTGTCATTTTGTTGACAATCATACCTATGTATAGTTGAAGGAATATAGGTGGTCAGTTGCAAAAGCCAGTACAACCAGGAGTCAATCTAGGAACCATCAGAATGATCTCATTCTAATTGAGATGGCAAGGGGGTTACAAATAAAACAGTCATCGCTTGCTAAAGAAAGATATCCTGATCCGACCAGCTTCAGTCGGTGTGAGCAAGTTGATGGTATGTGTTGATCCGACTACCTTCATCCCCGCATGCTGCAGGGTCAGAAATGTTTGGAATGACGGTATGTGTTGCAGCACCTCCGTTGAAGACATTAACCGCGAAACTCATTGTGTGTACGAGGTGGTGATATCGTTGGCACTACTCAACACAAAGGTTGCATGTATTATTTCCTGAAACCTCCTAAACCAATTCATCTGATCGGCCGGTTGTACGTGTGACCTCTGGTTGTTCTAATAATAGACGACGGACCATCCTCATTCTTACAGGAACTAACTGGGGAGGAAGAGTCCGAGTGCTTGACAATGTCTCATATATATACGCCGTGTTTTTACATGTACAGTTGCCAGTGTGGCCATGCACATTTATACGCCTTGACCTATACATGTTTTTACATGTATAATTGCCATAGTAGGCATGCACATGCATCAACCTCCTCTAGTTACTCCAAATACATTTGATGGAGCTTGTTGCCATAGTAAATGTGTGGACAGTTTTGTTTGGTGGAAGGATGAGTCAAGTTCACATTTTCCCTTCAAAAAAAAGTTCACATGGGTGCGGGGCTCTCATTTTCCCTTATCTCTTTTCTATCTCCTCTGTCACTCTATCTTCTCTTTCTCTCCTCCTCCCCTAACATCTCTCCCGACCCTCTACGTCGGCTCGTCTGATTAGGGATGCAGGGAGAGGGGCTTTGCACTCTCCTCTAGTTAGTTGGTCTCTTTTTTCGTGTGTCCTTCATGGCTGGTGATTGGATTTCGAGCCGAATAAGAGGTGATGTCATCGTTTGGAAACTATCCCTATAGTTGCCAACACCCACACCGGCGTTCTGCTTCTCCAAGTTTGACTCCCATGTTGCATGTCGAATAATTTCAGTGGTTGTTCTGCTCTGCGCAGGTCCATGCCTATCTTTAGTTTTTTCTTAACGAGAATACCATAGGGGAAATTCCTACGGTATTGTATTCCCACAAAAAAATGTGTTCTATTATAAAATTATACACAAGTGTCCTAGCATTAATTTTAGGATTTAATTCATCCTTTACACTCCCTCTAATCTATGCTCGACTATCAGTAGTATGCATCATCTTGATAGACTCCTGCTAGTGTATTCTTGTCCTTGAGAGTGTTCATTGTCTTTATCTTGAGAAATCAACCCCCCCCCCCCCTCTCTTCTTGATCTTGTGAATGTACGATGCCTCATCTGGGCCTTTGGTCCATATATTTATACAATATTCAGGTGGGGAAAACTCCCCCCCCCCCCCCCCCCCGGTGAAAATTCAAAAAAAAATCTTGAGAAATCATTTGTATAATCTTGAGAATCTCCTCCAAAATCATTGTCGGAAAAAAAATATGAGGAGAGTAGTATTTGATATCTTGGTAAAACTCCTTTAAACCCAAGAAAAAATAAGGAGCAAATGATAAATATATAATGATTATTGTCTGTCGATGACTCATATAAGAAAAACCTTTGAAGGAGGAGAAACTCACTGGTGAGTTTAGATAACAATAAATATCTCTTGTGTACTTCCTTACCACCCCCCCTCCCCCCGCGGGAAAAATAGGAAGTATGACATATGATGGTGAGAAGATATTGTCGCATTAAAGCTTTTATGTGAATCTTGAGACTAAACTCATAAAAGGAAAAGAGTATAATATGAGGTCCCATTGAAAACTCCTTTAAAATCTGTTGGGTAAAATGTAAGGACAAAACGATATGGCATATGTGAACACTTATATTTCTGTTGTCTCATTAAATCCCTTTGTTGAGCCAACTTTAGGAAAAACTCATGAAGGAAAAAAGACTACAATATATATGATCTGATGATTATTGACAGGTTAAAATTTGGGAATTTACTCTCCCCGAACTTTGCAAATTTTAGAATTGTCTACGACCAATTTCATTGGCATGATTATGAAACATAGGAGTTGGTAATAACAATATGAAAAATATGTTAGATTTTCACAATATTTTATTTGCAAATTATCTTCTAACTTTCTATAATTAATGAGAATAAGTAAATTAGACCACGTGAAACATGTGGTAAGCAATCCAAACAATTCCAAAAAAAGTAAATTAGGAGCATCATGTTTATGATTCGAGAATGAGCTGCTGATTTCATGGATTGAAGATTTGGGTATTTATATCCTCTGTAAAAAGGTGGCAATTACAATGGCGGTAAGCGGTTACTGCTAAACTACACAGCCAACCTAAGCATTGATTATTAGTTAATTAATCCTTCACATTTTCCAAGGTTGTATGGAACGTCAGCTCCCTCGTCATCTAATGGCTTAGTCCACCCTGTGAACCGGTAATGTGTTCTCAGGCGGCTCTTTTTCCACCTTGAGCGCCTAAGGCTGCGTATCGCCAACTACCTTGGTAGCTTCTATGCAAAGGGTGGTCAGTGGCTTCGTCTCTTTACAAGTATTGTCGAAGACATTGTGCACCCAACCTTGTACTAACTCGATATCACACGCATACATGCTACACCCCCTAAGTGTTGATTCGTAGAACAATCGAGCAACTAGTCCAATCGAACTCTTGTAGCCATGTATAAATGTATCGATCTAACATTATATACCACCCTGGCTTTGCATAGGTCTATTTGCAGACATGCTGACACAATAAGCTTGACTAATTCCGCACATTGATCTAGTTCTACACGGATGACAATCGCCATCTTGTGTTTCTAACTCTGTGGTTCTACATATTAGTATCCACCATAGATAAACTATTTGGTCATTGCTTGTGTGTTCTTGCAAACAACCGGATGATACAAATCCTATGAAATCCAAAAAACCGAAGATGATTGAAGACTTTTGCGTGCAAGATCTGCTCTAATGTTTTAAAATTCTAGCAGAGAAAATAAATATTCCGATTAGTAGGCAGGAAATAGGTACTCTGATTACTAATGGAGCTTCATTACATTTTTTAGTTTTTTTGGAATTTATTAGAAAACAAAAGGAATTGCATTGTCGTAATTATGTTTTTAAGCCTAACAATGTTGTGAGCCAAACCACTTGTACAATTTCAAGGTTTCAATTGGAAAGTTGCAAAAGGCAGTACAACTAGGAACAGACATAAAAAAGATCTCGTCCTAATTATATTATTTTTTATGAAAAGGGGTTTCCCCTGCCCCATTTTTATTAATACAAGCCAACCAGACCACGCCTAAACTGTTTCCAGCGCTCCGGAACAAGCCAAAGTTGCTGAACCAGATACTACAGGTTTAAAGCATAGGAATAATCTACTACAGTAGCAGCCATGGGGTTAATAAGAACAAGTCAACCAAGCTATTCTATTACACGATCATCGATCTCGTCCTAATCAAGATGGCACTGGAGTTACAAACACCGACACACTCGCTGAAGGAAGGACTATGTCGATGTTTAGTCCTGCTTAGACCAATGGAGTGTGTGGTATCTACGTCAAAAGGTGTTGCTCGTGCAAACCCGTTGCGTGTATGAGTAGGTTACCTCGTTGGCACTTGGCACCATGCAGAAAAACGGTTGAATTTATTTCCTCATGCCTCCTAATCCAATTCTGCTCAACGGCCGATGCCGTGTGACCTCTATTTGTTCTAATACTAGTTGGGACTAGACGGAATTGATTCTGGACGCCACCTGCTTAGGACGCCCCGCCGGCAGAACGATCCCATTATGGATGGAGGGGGACACACTTAACAAAGCACAAAAATGGGAACTATCCCTGCGATCACCATCGTCCCGTCGACCTTCTACTTCTCCTGGTTTAGCTCCTCCGGAAACGTGTGGTAGCACCCGGGAGTCCCGACCCTCGGTTATCCCGTGCGTTGAGCCCCGTCAAGATTCGTGCCCTGTTCTGACAAGCCACAGACGATTTGCAGTGTAAGCATGCCCGTCCAGTCCATTTGACCATTTAATAGCGGTGCTCAGCTCCGACAGCAGGCGCTCGGTTACTATTGACAAGACAAGTCCCATCTCTTTACCCCATATGCCATGTCTCTCAATGTTAAAAGCTGTCTCACGGCAGACATGCACCTCAGCGCTCTCTCTCACATAGGAGTACTTTTTACCGAAAATGCCCAACGATGGACGAGCACTCTGCGGACCATATCCTCGCCCTCCGTTATCCTTACCGATCAGATCGCGCCCGGTATTTGCGCTCGCTGTCCCCCGTAGAGCCTTTGCCACCGCTTGTATCCTGGCAGGCTGGCACCCATCGCTAGCTTTTTATCAAATGGCCGTACCGTGCGACGTGACGCGACCGTGTGACCAACGACAGTTGATGTGGTTAGCCTTTTTCACAGTCTGAAGTGACGCGGCTGTTTACCAGATTCACTCCCCCACTCACGTGACCACATTGAATAATAATCCGCCATTTAAGACCAGGTTATTAGTCAGCGTGGTGTACAGAGAGTATCATATTATATTGCCAGATAGTGGCCCGATTTGTAGGTTACTCCTGGATCTCTCTTTCTGTCTCCTAATTATCCCCCGTGCAACCTTGTTCAATATGTATTGGTCTACATACTCCTCCCAAGAATCACAAAAAGTATGTAGCTTCGTTCAACATAAGACAGCAGTAGCACTTTTACTGAAAACAGAAACATGAAATGTTACAATACCTGCATAATAGGTTCACAAAGAACGAGAAAATTATTATCAACCTATATAAGAAGGTATCAAATACCGTCTCAAAACCTCCTCATGCAAAGTCAGATTCTTGCAAACATTCAGGGGTTCCGAAATATCAAAACTGCATCCTCCATCAACTTACTAATGTAAAGTAGGCTCGACAATCATTCGAACACAAGGGGTCATCGATCAACCTAGTTCATCCTCCTGGCGAGTTGATTGATGTAGTTCTCATGGTTATCGGTGTCACCACCCTCAACGTAGTGGTTCCTCTTCTTCTTGAGGCCTTCCACCGGTGCCTTCAGTTTGAATGGCAAGTTGTTGGTCTCCTTGAAGTGTGGGTCGGCAGTAAAGATCTCGAGGACAAAGTACTCAATGCAGATGATGTTGTGCTTTCCAAGACCCTGGTAAGGCAAGAAAAATGGTCGTAATCATCCCAGAGTTGCATCTTTAGCTGAAATAAGCTAAGAGCCATATGCGGGCAACAATCAACTTCTAACCTCTCACTGACTTTGTTGTTGATCAGAGGAATCATTTGCGTGTTGAGCTTTCCATAACCTCTCATGTGTACATAACATCCTTGATGCTCTTCGGGTTTGGATACCTACAAACAAAATTATTTTATCCAGTTAAGTACAGATGGAGCGTGACACAGACTCGTGCAATATCCAATATCTTTGACTAGTTGCACTTAGGATGTATAAATCCTCGAATATAATTTGCTTCAAATCTACTCAGCTACATATCAAAAATTGAAGGAATTGCGTAGCAACCATTCATTAACAAAATTTATATTTGAAGCCCAATGTGATTTACTTGACAACCAAGTCTTTGTACAGTTTCATGGTTGCAGGCGGACATTTGAGAATAGATCTAGGAATCCACACCAAGAATGATCTCGTCCTAATTGAGATGGTGCAAGGGCTACAGACAAAACAATCATCACTTGCTGAAGAGATCCTGATCCTGCCACCTTCGGTCAGGGTAAGCAAGTTGATGCCACCCCGTCATGCTGCGATATGATCGTCAGAAATGTTTGGACTGGCAATATGTGTAGTAGCATCTCCGCCGATCGAAGACACTGATCCTGCAAACTCGTTGTGTGTATGAGCAGGTGGCCTCGTTGGCATCACGCAACACAAAGATTGAATGTATTTCCTCACACCTCCTAGTCCAATTTTTCTCATCGGCAGGTTGTTTTGTGACCTCTAGTTGTTCTAATACTAGCTGACGAACCATCCTCATCCTTAGAAGATTTGAGTGGGCATGAGGATTCCAAATGTTGATGTTTATGTAAACATTTATAGGTCACATGTATGCGGGGGCTCTCATTTTCCCTTTGTTTCTTTCTATGTCCTCCGGTGTGTCCTCTCCCATCACTCTACGTTGGCTCGTCCGATTTGGATGGGAGCGGAGGAATTTTCGCCCTCCTTTGTTTTTTTAGGAAAAGGCCATCATGACTTACTTTATGGATTGAGCAATATCTTTTCGTCGTTCACTAGGGTGCTTACAAGAAAATCAGGGGGGTCATCGACCTAATTACAGGATACATCATTCCATAACCTCTCTTCTAGATAACCTCAGTGATACTCTTCAGGTTTCATTACCTACAAAGATAATTGTTTTACCCAGTTAACTACAGATGGTGCATCAAATAGACTCTTGAAACATTTGGCCGTTAGTTTGTTTTCCTTGCAAACAACATGGATATACATCTACAAAAATAGATCATTGAAGACTTTTATGTGCGAGAGCTAATTTTTAAAAATTCTAGAGGGAATAAATATTCAGATTAGTACGTAGGAAAATATTATTCAGATTAGTAATCAGGCTTCATTAGATGTTTAAGATATTTACAACATTTTTAAAATAAAAGAAATCGCATAACAATCATTCATTGCCGAAAATCAGTTTTTTAGCGCAGTGATGTTTGCTTGACAATCTTTGTGCATTTTCAAAGGTGCGGGTGGACAACTGCAAAAGCCAGTACAAACTGGAGTTTTAGGACCACACGTCAACAGTGACCTCGTGATCTAGGAACATACATCATCCGCTGGAGAAAGCGATCTTGATGGATTGCTGAAAACTGTTCGGACTGATAGTATGTGTAGCCGCATCTCCGTCGAAGACATTGATAGTGCAAGCTTGTTGTCAGTAGGAGAAAGTGCTCTTGTTGGCATCACACGGCACGAAGATTGAATGTATTTCCCCATACCTCCTAATCCGATTATGCTCATCGGCTGGTTGTTGCGTGACCTCTGGTTGTTCCAGTACTAGCCAACAAATCATCCTCGTTTTTAGAGGGGATGAGGAGTCAAGTGCTGGACGGTGCATCATATATTTTGTTCTTTTCCAAACTGAGGCAAAGATTGCCTCGTCTATTAATTAAGCAGAAGAAAATTGGCCAGTTAACTACGAAAAACCGGGCGAAAACCGGAATAACAAGGGCCAAGCCACACATAGGGCAAAGCCCACCCACGAACAACATCGATGACAACCACGTCGCCCACACGACACGAGGTCCATGCCCTCGAAGGTGCAACTCTCCCGAGGCCGCCGCCTCCACATCCACTGCTCCGTTGCGCCCTGCGCACTCAACTGACACCGCCTTCCGAGGCCGCCGCCCCGACATGCCACCGCTCACCCTCGAACAGCAACACCGCACGATACAGCAACCCGCAGCCCACACTGCTCAGGACAACCGCACGCAGACCATGAACGTCGCACCACATCCGGGGCCGCCGCCCCGACATGCCTCCACTCGCCCTCGAGCAGCAACGCCGCACAATACAGCTACCCGCAGCCCATGCTGCACAGGACAACTGCACGCAGACCACGAACGCCGCACCACATCTGGGGCCCACGCCCCGACGTAAAGTCAGACCGCCCCCTCTGGGGCGCATCGACCAGGCCGACGACCTCGCTACCCACGTAGCACCAAGTCGCCACTGAAACATTGCACAACTGCGACTCTGCCCCATAGAGTCACCGTTGCATCGCTATCCGAGGCCGCCGCCTCGGCGTAAATCCACCGTCCGGAGCCGCCGCCCCGGCCTCCATCACCCCGACGACGACGCAACTCTGCACCACTGTCATGAGACCACCACTCCACAAAGGTCATTGCTTCCAAGGTGGTGCCTCCAAGAAGGTAACGACATAATTGCCGCCGCCGCCCGCTCCAATGGAGCTTGGGTTTTCACCCGGAAACACCAGACAGTTGCGGCAGTAGATGGACGTAGCTCCGCGATGTGCCTTCAGGAAGGAATGCCATGCTCAAGAACATCGCCAGCACCGGCACCGAAGAAGGTGCAAGACTTTCTCCCGGAGGATCTACTCCACCGCCGGGCCTCACAGGAAGCGAACGGCATAGGAACATAGCAAGTTGTGCATAGGGCATCGTTGCCAACCACCAGCCCTCAACACGCCGCAGCAAAGCACCATGTCAGATCCGCGCGCCCCCAGCCATCTCCAACCCAAACCGCTGCTCTGTTGCAGCTCATCATCACCAGAACCTCCACTGACGCGGCGCCGTCGTCCAGATAACTGCGCCTCGCCGCCACCACCGCAGCTCCCCCGGCCGAGGGAAGGGACCCCAGGCACCCAGCGCGCCCTACAGCCGCAGCCCGCCGGAGCGTCGCCACCACAGCACGCCGGAGCGCCTCCACCGCCAGATCGACGACGGCCGGCGTCAGCGCCGCCCCGCCCGCCGTCCAGCCGAGGAAGAGGGGTGAGCCGCGCCGCCACCATGCCCGGGGCCGCCGCCCCGGCTTGCCCGTGCCAACAAGACACGGCCGCCGCCAGATGCGGGCCTTCGACCGGGGCCGAAACCACGCGGCGCGCGACGAGGGCCCCCCCCCGCCGCCGTCCGCCTAGCGGGCTTAGCCCGTCGGTATTCTCAGCACATAGCAGAAGATTAAATACGTCTCATAACATCCACATACAGAGTCAGACTATAGGTTTAGCCAAGAAGCGAGGAGGGATCCATGTATTGCACCAAATCGTTAATTATTTACGACTAACCAATATGCCAACTCGAACCTTACTTAAGGAGATCGAATCCTTGCTAAATAAACCTTGTGTGTGCCTCTTCAAAAAGGGTGTGACCGTATGGCGTGTTACTCATATAAAATTTTCAAGGTTTTAAGTAATGTATCGATGGTTGGGCAATGCACCACTCTGTGACCAATATCAAGGATTGTTTCACAGTGTGCGTAGAAAACAAAACACAATTGAACAAATCTTAAGTACCTCACCTCCTATGAGGCTATGACTTACTCCGGCCTAGGCTGCGTTCAACAGTGACATAGTTCTGATGAGTCCTGGTGTCACAAGAACCGGAAGTTCTTAGTCAGCTCTATATACTGAATTTTCCTCCACTATGATGCCCCAATTAATTTAAAAACCTTGAACCTTAAAACACGTGTCACAATTAATTTAGAAGCCTTTGACTATGTAAAAATTATCTTCTTTTTGAGAAAAAATATATATTATTCTCCATTGCAGATTGTCTTTTCATGTAGCACTGACTCTGTTATCAGTGTATCCTACACCGACCGGAGCACTGACAGTTGCCTATGCAAAATGTACCCATATGGAGTGCATGTCCGAAGAGATATTTACCAAACATGGATTTGTCTTTAGATCGGACTTCCTTCACATTGATTTGGCTGCGGTATTTTCCTTCTTGTTGTAGACTACGCCAGTTAAAGAATTCCTTTCTATGTGTGCAGTCGAGCAATATTGAGGCCAATTGTGAACTTACTTCACTTGTATTACCCTGGTGTGTCTTTTGTGTCATAAAAACTACTTTTATGGGAAAAGCGTTGCCATGGATATACATTGCAGTCCTCGAATTGTAGTCACCTGGGGATAGTGGGATATGCTTCCTCATCAAACTCATAAACTCCTCGCACTTGTACACTTGAGCTTGGGTCACTGTTGTTTAAGCAAATTAAACGATCTACTTTGTCATTAATGGTGCTCTCAGCAAACCTATCTCGCGTCATTCTACAGAACTGATGTCCACGGCAGTTTCCAAGCCAGAACATGCTAGAAAATTTCATACTAGGACTTTTTGCCTTCTTTTGATGTGTCGTGCTTGGTTTAAGGTCAACACTTTAATTTGCTGACTACTAAAATATACTCCCTTTGTACCATAATATTTGTAGTTTTAGCAGCTCTAGTGTTTCTAACTCTAGTTCTACGCAATAATCTCCACTGCAGATAAACAAAATGTATGGTCATTAGTCTGTTGCTCTTGCAAACAACCCCAATATAAATCTCTATGAAATCACAAAACCATAGATCATTGAAGACTTACACGCAAGAGCTATTTAAAAAAAATGAAGGAGGAAATAAATATATAGAATAGTATGAAGGAAGTTATTGTTCATGTTAGTAAATCAGGCTTCATTGTATGTCTAAGTTATTTAGAATATTTTTAAAATAAAATAAATTGCATAGCAGCGATTCACCGTCAAAATTCAGTTTTCTTAGCCCATTGACATTTCATTGACAACCAAACCTCTACTATTTCAAAGTTGCCACTGGATAGTTGCAAAAGCCGGTACAACTAGGAGTCGATCTAGGAGGAGACATCAACAATGACGACTCGACAGACCCTGGGGATGCCCCTCCCCCAGCCGGCTCCATCCACCCCTCGTCCACCCACTGCTCGGGGCTTGGCTCTCGCGACGACTGCTCCTGGGAGGAGTCTGAGGACATCGAGGCCATTGCGGCCATGCTCGACGAGGTTGCCACCCTCCCACCCGGTGCCACCCTTCCCCCTCCCTTCCTCCCTGCTCCGTTGTCTTCGTCTGATGAGGAGGGGAGTGCTGACAGCCGGGGTAGCATGGATTTGCGTCCTCCCTCCTCCCCGCGGCTCATGTCTCCGGTGCGCGTCCGGGAGGACCCCTCGGCGCCGGCTACCCAAGAGCCCGGACCCGCGGATGTCTCCTCTCCCGCGTCTTCCCGGCCGCCCAAGTCCAGGGGCCGCCCCCGCCCGCCTCCACACCGGCCTCGTCGGCCCGGAAGAGTGCCCGGCTCGAGGCGGCTCCACGGCTGGCGGGGGCCTCGCCGACCCCGGTGGAGAAGGCCTCGCGGCGCGCCGCCATCCGCAACCACGATACAGGTCCGTCTGACTCCCAGGCTCCTTGTCCTGATTCTGATGATATTTGTGTCGCTTCCTTCTCTGCACTTGCTGGCGTTCCACTTGGCCATCTGGCCAAGGTAGCAGCCGATTTGGCTATAGTTTTCCATGGCGAGAAGGGCCCGGTCTTAGAGCAGCTTGCGTCCCTCCAGGACAAGGAGGTTCTGGAGGGCCACCTTGCAGCCACCCGTGCCCGCGAGGCGGCAGCAGCTGCAGAGGTTTCCCCCTACGCCCTGCCCGGTTGGTCGTCGGGGCCTCTTTGCGAACGACCCGGGCGAGATCCATGGTCGGACGCGATCCCGTACTGCCCAGTTGCGTCGGGCCCTTAGTGCTACTACTACCATAGGGTCCAGGGAGGACCCGTTAGGCGAGTGATCATGCGCGCTCTATTTCGGAACCTGCAGGGCTTCGGCCACGATGGCCGCCGCAGGCAGCTCATTGAGTACATGCGCGATGAGTCCATAGATGTGGTAGCACTCCAGGAAACAATGCGCACTGAGTTCTCTCTCGTAGAACTGGAATGTCTTAGCAGACATCTGTTTGCATGGCACTGGTTTCCATCTAGTGGTGTGACGGGTCACTCCGGTGGCATCCTTCTAGGTGTGAAGGACGTCACCTTTGAGGTGGGATCCATGGATTGTGGATCCCACTTCGTCAGCATGGAGGTCTAGGAGCGTGATATGAACTTCAAGTGGGAGATCGTCGTGGTTTACGGCCCGGCCGACCATAGTCGCTCGGCCGCTTTCTTGGCCGAGCTCCACACCAAGATAGCCTCCGCGACCCTCCCGGTGGTGGTAGGGGGAGACTTCAACCTCCTCCGCTCCGCCGCGAAAAAGAGCAACTCGCGTGTCGATCTTGCGGAGATATGTCGATTCAACGACTGGGTTGCGGACTTAGGCCTTCTGGAGCTGGACAGGGTCGGGGCGAGATTTATCTGGACTAATAGACAGGTTGCCCCGACCCTTAGTGTGCTTGACTGAGTATTTGCATCCCCTGACTTGGAACTTCGGTTGCCCCGACCCTTACTCGCATCGGGTCCAACCACGTACCCCTTCTCTTGTCCCCTAGGGATGAGAGACCCCCCCCCTCGGTTTCGATTCGAGGCTTTCTGGCTCTGGCGGCCAGGCTTTATGGCAGCCGTCCAGGCTCACTGGGTCTCGGCTTTGGCCGAGCCCCATAGGCAGATGTCTATCTTGGACGAATAGCATCACCTGTCCAAGCGGTCCAGACAGTTTATGAAAGGATGGGGCGCTAATATAGGGAGGGACCTTCGGATCCAGAAGGCCTCCCTTCTAGAGGAGATCCGAGCCCTTGACCTTCGCACGGACATTTCAGGGATCTTCGTAGAAGAATGGGCTCATAGATATAATCTGGAAGACTCTCTCATGGATATCTACTCCAAAAAGGAGGAGTTTTGGCGCCAGCGAGGATCTATAAACTAGGTGCTGTTTGGGGACGCCAACACGGCTTACTTCCAGGCCATCGCTAATGGCCATAGGAGACGCTGTTCCATTCCCCTTTTATGGGAAGGAGGTCAGCTCTTTCAGGACCCCCCCTGCAATCCGCTCGCTGGTTGACGACTTCTACAAGTCGTTATTTGCCGGGCGCCCTCCGGGTGGGATCGCCCTTGCTGACCACATTTGGTCGCCCGACCAACAAATCTCCCTGGAGGAAAATGCTGCCCTTCTGGCCCCCTTTGATGCCTCGGAGGTGGAGTCTTTTGTTAAAGCCATGAACCCGACCTCGGCCCCGGGCCCTGATGGCCTGCCGGTTCGCTTTTTCTAGGCATTCTGGTCGATGGTCAAGGAGATCATCCTTGACCTGTTCTGTGAGTTTTCTAGGGGAACATTGGACATGTCCCGGCTCAACTACGGGATCATCTCCTTGATCCCCAAGGTGCCGGGAGCCGCTGACATTCGGCAGTTCCGTCCTATCACAGTCCTCAATGTGTTATTTCGGATTTTGGCCAAAGGGTACGCCACTAGGGCGGCCCTAATCGCCCCTGGATCCATCACCCGAACCAGTCGACCTTCACGATAGGCCGGTATATTCTGGATGGCATCCTCATTCTCCACGAGGTCATCCATGAAGTCAAGAGCAAGCACCTTCGCGATGTGTTCTTCAAGATTGACTTCCATAAAGCATACGACACTGTTCATTGGTCCTTCCTTCGGGAGGTGTTGCTAAAGCGTGGCTTCGACCCCCACTAGGTAGGCCGGGTTATGCAGCTAGTGACGAGTGGTCGTACGGCTGTGAACATAAATGGGGAGATTGGGCCTTACTTCATGACTGGCCAAGGAGTACGACAGAGTGATCCGATCTCCCCATTTCTATTCAATCTTGTGGTCGATGCTCTAGCTTCGATCCAAGATTTGGCCAAGCGGGCCAGCTACATTAGGGGGATTTGCCCCCATCTTGTGGCAAATGGAGGTCTGGCCCACCCCCAATATGCAGATGACACAATTATGATGATGGAAGGATCGGACGAGGATATTCAGAATCTCAAGTTCCTCCTCCTCTGCTTTCAGGAGATGTCGGGCCTCACGATTAACTTCGCCAAAAGTGAAGTGATGGTCCTTGGGTACTCCCAGGCGGAAGCCCAATGAATCGCCAATCGCTTGAACTGTCGCTTGGGATCCTTCCCGACCACATACCTCGGCATGCCAATTAGTGACACCCGTCTACAGGAGAAAGACTTCCGCCCAATAATCTCCAAGCTCCAACCTAGGATGGAGCCTTGGCAGGGGAGGTGGCTTTTCAAAGCCGCTCGAGTGATTCTGATGAACTCCTCCCTTATTAGCCTATTGATGTACATTATGGGATTCTATAGTCTACATGAATCCCTTCATCATGAGGTCACCAAACTCCTCTCCAGATTCTTCTGGGCTGGACAGAAGAATAAACAGAAGTATCACATGGTGAAGTGGTATGAGATTTGTAAGCCTAAGGACCAGGGCGGCCTCGGGGTCATTTCATCCAAGCGGATGAATATTGCCCTCCTCTCCAAATGGCTTTGGCGTATTCAGACCGGTGAGGGTGGACAATGGCTAGAGATTATCCGTGCGAAGTACCTTCGAGGGCAACCGCTGGCCTTCGCTTCTAGATCTGGAGGGTCCCAATTCTGGCAATCGGTGATCCGTCTGATGCCGGTGTTGCGTATTGGGACCTCCATTAAAGTGGGCTCCGGGTCCGGCACCCTTTTCTGGCTTGATAGGTGGGCCGGGGCCTGACCTTTTGCGGAGCGGTTTTACGCGTTATTCTTGATTTGTGCCTGCCCACAGCTTTTTGTGGCCGTGGCTTTGGCTGACATGGGCGCTATCGCTTTCCGCCGTACCTTCGGGGCGGTGGAGCTCGCGCAATGGGAGGAATTACTTGAGTGTGTTGCCCTCCACTCCCCCCCCCCCCCCCCTTGAGCCCGACTCACTGTCTTGGCATCTCGAGCCAAGCGTCTGATTCTCTACTAGGTCCCTATACCAGGCAATTGCACCCACTCCTAGACCGGTTGAACTATCGATGATTTGGGAGATCAAATTCCCCTTGAAAATCCGCATATTTCTCTGGCAATGGGTCCGAGGCCGACTCCCCTCGGGCACGGAGGTACGAAAGCGTAATGGCCCCGGGGACGGCCTTTGTCCCATTTGCATGGTACCGAAGGACTGCAACCACATCTTCTTCTGGTGCCCAAAGACGCAGTTCCTATGGAGCTGCTTCCGGGAGGTTGTTGGCGGCAGTTGGTGCCACGACAACCTCCCGGACTTGTTTGGGGAGATCGTTAGGCTCCCCGGTCCTAGTCGTGCCCCCACTTGGGTGGCTATGGGTACCCTAGCATGGACCCTCTGGTGTACCCGCAATAAACTAGTAATCGAACGCGTGATTCCGTGCCGTGTGAATGATGCAATCCATAAAATGTGTGGCTTCTTACAGCTCTAGAGACCGCTTAGCAAGCGGCACGATCGGGACGTCATCGACAACATCATCGCGGGTCTTCGTTCCTCGGCTACGGCTTTAGCTCCACCACCGCCACCACCTCCTGAGTCGGATTAGCTTTTTTTCTCTTTGTTTGGGGCTTGTCTTGCCGTGGCCCAAGCGCGACTTTATGACTTGATTGTACTTTGAACTGACTTGTTGGATGCTTGGGTCGTTGCTATATAATATAAAGCGGGGAAAACCCTTTTTCTTAAACAATGATCTTGTCATGGCACAGGGGTTACAGACACCAAGTTGATGTCGTCCTTGCATGATGCAGGAGGTGACCTAGTTGGCACCTCGTAAAACCAAGGTTGGATGTGTTTCCTCATACATCCTAATCCAATTCTGCTCATCGGCCAGTTGCCGTATTGCCTCTAGTTGCTCTAATACTGAGGACGAGCCATCTCTTAAGAGGACTTGAGTGGGGATGAGAACCATCTCTTAAGAGGATTTGAGTGGGGATGAGGAGTTCGACCACTCGACGGTGTATAATACTCCCTCCGTTCCTTGATATAAGGTATATAAATTTTTGAAAAAAAAATCCAAAATATAAGGTGTATTGTGTTGCACGACTCATTTGGATAATTTTTTTAGGGATTTGATTACATTTCACTATATTAGGCAAGCTCCTCTATTTTCTAATGTCAATTAGTTCGGTATAATCTCGCCCAAAACTTGTGAAATTTTTTCTCCATGTGCGTTCTTTAATTTTCATGCCAAAAGCTATACACCCTATATTTAGGAACAAACCATGACCTTTACATGTGCCACGGCAGAACTTCATCAATTTCTCCTTGGCTATTCCAATACATTCAGCGTATGGTTGGTCAGTAATAGTTAATGTGTGACAGATGTTTGGTTGTTTTAGTCCTAATGGGAATGATTTGAGTGGGAATGTGCTGCTCATTTTCCTTTCGTATAGGGTCTGTCTGCGTCGGCTCATCCAAACCCGGATATTGTTTGTTTGTTTCAGTCAGAATTTCCAGCCGAGTGCAAGCCGAATCAGAAAAAATATGTTAGCATAAACAACAGAAAAATTTACGCAGAAATAATAAGTTAGAAGAAAAAATTACAAAGCCCCACATGAAGTACTAGGTTGACAGCAACAAGAAACATATTCTCGACACATAGCAGGAGGCATTAAACACGGTCTCAAAACCTCCACATACAGAGTCAGATTCTTCCAAACATGCGTCATGGTTCCGAAATATCAAAACTGCATCCACCATCCACTTCCTAATGTAAAGCAGGCTTAACAAACAAAACATCTTCCGAATACAAGGGATCATCGATGATCAACCTAGTTCATCCTCCTGACGAGCTGGTTGATGTAGTTCTCACGGTTGCCGGCATCACCACCCTCGACGTAGTGGTTCCTCTTCTTCTTGAGGCCTCCCAGCGGCGCCTTCAGCTTGAAGGGCCACAGGAAGTTGTTGGCCTCCTTGAAGTGAGGACCGACGGTCAAGATCTCGTGCACAAGGTCCTCAATGCAGATGATGTTGTGCTTTCCAAGACCCTGGTTAACAAGATAAAGAAAATGGTCAGGATCATCCCAGAGTTGCATTTGGAGATGCAAAGTAAAGATCCAGGATCATCCCAGAGTTGCATTTGGAGATGCAAAGTAAAGATCCATATGTTGGGCAATCTAACTGCTTACCTCCTCAATGACCTTGTTGTTGGTCAGAGGAATTCTTTGCTTGTTGAGCTTGCCATAACCTCTCTTGTAGATCAACTCCCTCACACTCTTCAGGTTCGGGTACCTACAAATATAATGATTTGATCCATTTAGATACAAATGGAACATCAAGACTCTTGAAGCACTCCCCATATCTTTCAATAGTTGACCCAAGGTTGTACAAACATTCATGGCACATACTCCATCTGCATCAGAATATAAGACATTTTTTGGTCTAAATCTAGACAAAAGAATGTCTTATATATTGATGAGTAATTTGCTTTGAAGCAAATCAACTTATCAAATGCATGGATTGATTCAGAAAGAGTATTAGTTTCAGACTACTCTACTCATTAAGTGTGGAAGTTCCAGGCTCCAGGAATAGATAAAAACATATCTAGTCAAAAGTCCTAAGAAAAAGGTATTGTAGGCATTGCAACTTTGTGTAAGCAGGACAGGTTGGATAATGATTACAACAAGGCATGTATCATGTACAAAGACAATAAAGAATGCACACTTGTAACATACCCATATGCAACATATGGCTCGACCCTGCGGAGCATGTTGATGGTGGCCTTGTTAACCTTCAGGAACACTCCATTGAATATCTGTCCAATCAAACAACTGACAGAATGAGCACAAGTAGCAATAATTTAAAACAAGAGATGGACTTGACACAAGCAACAAATTGGCCAACTGACCTGCCTCAAACGCAACAGCTGCAAGATCTTCTTGGTCTTTGGGTGCATGGCATTGATACTGCATGAGACATTTAACAAAATTAGGCCAACTTCCAGAAATGACCACTCCATATCACAAGATACAGCTGCAAGGTGGTGTGACTTACCCTCTGATTCTGACAACAAACAGCAGCTTGGCCTCGGGACTGACGTAAAACCCACCCTTCATCCGGGCCTCACGCTTAAGCTGAACCAACTCCTTGTCCTGCAAGCAAACCGAGCATTAAGTACATTTGACAAGCTAACAGCAGAAAACGTTCTCAGAAGCACACATAGGTAATGATTCCATCAAGCAAACATAAACATTTTAATCATATGAGCTGGGCGTCAAATTTGAACAAAGCTCCAACAACTCATACTGAACAGTTATATTCAACACAGTAAAATTAAACGCCTAAATCACATTAAAATGCTGCTCGTTCGATTGCTTTCTGCTGCAAAACCATGCAAAATCCGGCCTAGGTCATTACCTCTACACAGAATGAAATGGAGCATGCAGCATCACGAAAACTATACCACATACATCAGCATACGAAGTTCTGCCACCACTACAAAACTACGGCATTTTCAGGTTACCGCGGCATCACGGGAAGCGAATATTACATCGGCGAAAGTGCCTACCGATCTAGTAAAACACAGACAAACGTCGAGTACAATCTGAAATCCACCGCAAACAAACGCGGCCGTGACGGATCCGACACGGCGCAACTTGGCGCGCGAAAATCTAACCACGAACGCACGAGCGAACGACCGCTAAGGGGGCGAGGGATGGAGCGGGAGCATCGATCTGACCTGGGCATCGTACTCCTCGGCGTACTGCTTGGCGCGGGCGTAGATGACCTTGATGTTCTCGCTGGATTTCTTCTTCTCCTCGACGGCCTTGGTCTTCTTCTCGGCGGCCCAGAGCTCCTCCCGCTTCCTCTTGAGGAGCACCGACTCCGGCACCACCACCTTCGCCGCCTCGGACGACATCTGCGGCCGCAAAACCAAAACCCAGGGTCAGATCCGGCTGAGGAGCAGGAGCAAATGCCCTGGCGCGATGCTTGGGAGGGAGGGAGGGCGTGCGCTTACCTCGACGAGCTTCCTGCAGGGGGGAGGAGGAGGCGCGAGAGATGGAGAGAGAGCTGGAGGCTAGAGGAGGCGGCGGCGGGCGGAGGGAGTGGCTTATGTAGCTGGGGTTTGGGGGCTAGGGTTTCGGGAGGGGGTCGTCTGGATGGGCTAACCCGGCCAGTAAAATGGCCCATAAGGCCCATATTATGATGGACCATGAGGCTCGCTTTCGGTCCATTTTGCGTAACGTTTCGGCCCATCTGGCCTAAAAAAAACGCAACTGCTTCGCGGACGCCGACGCCTTCGCCGGAGGGAGCCCGAGCGGATGCCATCGCCGCCGCCCCCGCTCTCCTCGCCATGCCGCCGCAGCGTGTCCTCCTGATCGTCCTCCTCCTGCTCTCCTCCGCGCGCAGGTGCGCCCCTCTATCTGTCTCCATCCGCGCCTCTTTATGGTACTGTTCACCAAACAGCTCCCATTCCCCTCGCAGCAGCCTGGAGGCGGAGGAGCCGGCGAGGGCCCTCAGCGTCGGCGATGAGCTGGTGGGCGAGACGATGCCGCTCCGCCACGGCCGGAGGGTCTACAGGCTCGCCGGGCTGCGGCCGCCCGCGTGGTACGAAGTCAAGATCTCCTACCCGGCCTCCGTACGATCTCGTTCTCACCCTTCACACTCAGCAATGAACCCATCGCATCCTCTTGTTCTTGAAGGCGTTGCTTCTGGCTGCAGATACCGTCCAGCTTCTCGATTCGGCTCGTGAGCGATCCTGATGCTGTGGAGGACCAGGGCAGTAAGAACAGGAGGCTGCTCAACACGGAGAAGATCATTTTCAAGGCTGAGAGCACCAAGCCGGTTGGTGTTCAGTGACTTCTTTAGCTGGATTTGTTGCTTCGCTGCAGAATTGGAGTTGCGCGCCCTTTGATGGGATGATTTATAATGGTTGTTTGTGATTGAAATATAGGTTTATGTTCTTGTCATGGTGGAGCCTGAGGGTGTGGTTGCAAAGCCAAATGTCAAGGAGAGAGAGCTTGCCCTGTTCAACATTGGTATGCTAGCTCGTATTGCTGTCTCTTTACATTTCAATTTCCTTGATTAGCCAATAGCCGATAGACTGCTTCTAGTGTTTGTTTGTAGTTTGTTCATTTTGTGCCATGCCATAAAATCAATCATTGCTTTGAGCATCATCATGTAGTATTTGAAACCTTGGTTGCTCACTGATCAGTGCTTGATAGCATTTCCCCGTTTATCTAAGGAGTAAAGGTCTTGAAATTTGTAGAACATTCTTCCATACAACGAAATATAAGTCACTAACATGTACTGGTTAGCATAAAATGCTGATTTGTGTGATAAATTGTATTAAAATGGAGATGATCTGCAGCCAGAACTTTTAGATGATATCAACATTTCAAGGAAAACTAGAACGTTATTGACTAACCGATCAGGCTAAACATACTAGCAGATCCTCAATTTTGTTTTCGCTATTCACTTTCTCTTTGTATGCAATCTATATGTCGTTATGCACATGGCATGACAACGAACTGCCCGCTGTTCTAGTAAGTTCAGCTTTGTATGAATGTCTGTTGTTCCCGTTTAAGAGCGAAGAATTCTGTTGTGAACTGTGCGCTGTTCTAGTAAGTTCAGTTTAGTATGAATGTCTGCTGTTCCCATTTATAGCAAAGCATTCTGTTGTGAACTGTGCGCGGTTCTAGTAAGTTCAGTTTAGTATGAATGTCTGCTGTTCCTATTTAAGAGCAAAGCATTCTGTTGTGAACTGTGCGCTGTTCTAGTAAGTTCAGTTTAGTATGAATGTCTGTTGTTCCCCTTTTTTAAGAGTAAAGCGTTCTGTTGTGTCTTTCAGTCATAAATATAAGAAATTTTGTTCCCATTGGCACTACCTGACTAGATGAATATTATTACATCTGAATTGCATTAGTACGATTTTACTTCATTTATGCAATAGCTAATGAATTTGTCCCCTTTTACTGTAAGAAAGATGACAGCTGAACTTCCGTTCAATTGGAGAATGATATTCATTGGCTGTAGATCGAAATTCAAAAGTTGGGGTGAAAAAGATGGCCTATTACCTATTAGAGATCCTTGGTTTTCTGAGTTATGATATTTTTGTAGTTACTTGTCCATTTAGTACTTGGAATCTGAAGCTTTTTACACGTTGGTTCCATTTTGCTTCTGTGGCTGTATTTCTAAAGAAGTCATACTCATCTAAAATATCTGAAGCATGTTAATTAGTTGTTGGTTCCTAGTGAACCTTGTCATACAAGCTTGGTTTTTCATAGGCCATGTGAATTAGCATAAACGAGTAGGCACAGCGGTACTGTACAGTGTACACACAGGAATCAATAACTATAGGTAGTGAGCTTTCGTATCTACAAAGCAGGAAACTGAAGCTTGGTTACTCCAAGACCATGTGATTAGCAACAATTAGTAGGCACAACCCTGTCTGGTGCACCAATGGTTGATATAGGCACCTAGTCGTTAATTTTTGTTACACATTAATAGGTTGCCAGCGCCATATGAAGTAATTTACAGAAAAAGATAGCGCACAGAGCTTGCTTTGAAATAGTTTGATTCACGATTTTGAATATGTGGAATTAGTTGCATCTAGTTTTCCCTTTCACTGCCTCTGGTTGTCATTGCCTGGTCCTTTGATGTACTGCTTTGAGTCACCTAAATAGCATTTCTCATCCAAATTTCTCTTTTTGATTTCCGTTGCTCTGCAGTGTGTGATGAACTTTTGCTGGGGATCCCTCGCTTTGCCTGGTGGGTTGGAATTGCAGCAGTGATTTGCCTTGTGTTGGCATCACTAGCACCGTATTTCCTCCCAATCCACAAGCTACTTAACTACGAAACTGCAAAGTCGGGCAACGCCGATGCAGCCAAGCTATCGTGATCGACCGGAACACGCTGTATGAATCTTCAGCTTTGTCTGTCATACTAGAAATTTCAGTTCAGTTCAGTTTTGCATAGTAGGTAGCAGGCTAGTGCACATGTATTGTGTTCTTTCTTCTTCCCTTCCTTTTTGCCCTGCACCAGACGCAGTTGTACAAGCATCTGATGGTTGTTGTCCTAGTGTTTAATGCTAGATATGCCGTTCGATCCTGTACAGTTGCCTCATGAATGAATTGAAATACTATGGTTTTATTGAATGAATGTTTTGCTGGTTGCGCCACTCCAGAAAATGGACCACAGGTTCCCCATGAATTTCAGATGCTGACTCTTCCTGTGCACATTTTATTCTGTTGTGATTGAAACGCGACACTGGTTACGGGCCTCGTATCACCTCAACTTGTGGCGGAGGTCAGTAGTAGTTCACACTGCGGGTTGATGGGCACGCATCAAGATAACCAAATGGATCTGCATCATCCAAGTTCAGTTAACTGCCACATCAAAATTAAGGCTGTAGCTGGAACAAAAGCGACAAGAAGATCGTGTGGTTGATCAGTTCTCTACCCGTCGAAAAGATGATTGAACACAAAGCAGTTGGGCTTGTGCTGTCACATTCTCATGAGAAGATGCTGAATGAATTGATAAGCATCAGCGGTAGATCAAAATTTAAAAGTGAGAGTTGGCCTAGTAGGGCATCTGAACCCAGAATTCTAGCATCTGAAATAGTGTGTTTCAGTTTCTGTATCTCCAACCATCAGATAACCTGACGATACAGAAACTGAAACACACTACAACAACTACAGCAGCCACAAACTTGCACCCTCAGAGCTGAACTTTTAAGAGTGGGCAGCATCAAATTGATCTTCGACAGCTTTTTTTGCCCTCAGCCAGCAATCCGCAAGATCATTGCGCCCACCCTTTCTTTTTACTGAAGGCATCAGCTGCTACCTGCAGCAGCAGCCTTGCCTCTGGTCCGTGATTGCTGAGTCATCATATATATTTCTGTAGTTACTTGTTCTTTTAGCACTTGTGAATTGTGATACCAGAGCTTTTATTTACACATTGGTTCCATTTTGCTTCAGTGTCTGTATTTGTAAAGAAGCTCTACTCAATCTAAAATATCTGAAGCATGTTCTTGCTGTGGTACTATACACAGACATTATTTGTATCTTCCTGGTGTGAACTTTTACATACAAGTAAACTTTGTTTTTCTAAGGACATGTTAATTAGCAAAAATGAGTAAGCACAGTGGTTTTACTCTACACTGTACACAGGGACTATCATATCAGCAAAGCGGTAAAGGGAGGCGTAGTTAATCCGGACCATCGGATTAGCATCGATAAGTAGGTGCAACGCTGTCTGCTGCACCGATGGTTGCATATAGGGTCACTTAGTCGCTGTTTGTTACTCTACAAATTAAGTGGTTGCCGTTGCCATTATGAAGGATTTTATAAAAACAGATAGTGCACAGAGCTTCCTTTGAAATAGTTTGATTCACACTTTAGCTGTCACTTTGTGCCAAGAGGTCATGGGTTCGACGCGGCCTTCTGCATTGCATTTTGCAGGCGCAGGGGTGAGGCTTGCCTCGTATAATCCTTCAACGGACCCAACCTGGCGTGGGATTTTCTAGCACTGGGTCTGTCCGTTTTTTTTACACTACTATATAGCTGTCACTGCCCGGCCCTTCTGTATGCAGTGTACTACTTTGAGCACCTAAATGGTGGTTCTCATCCATATTGTTTTCTATGATTTCCCTTGCACTGCAGTGTCTGATGAACTTTTGCTGGGGATCCCTCACTTTCCCTGGTGGGTTGGCATTGCAGCAGTAGTCTGCATCGTGTTGGCATCGCTAGCGCCGTATTTCCTCCCGCTCCAGAAGCTACTCAACTACGAAGCTACAAAGCCGAGCAACATCGATGCAGCCAAGGTCTCGTGATCGACTGGAACGCGCGGTATGATTCTTCAGCTTTGGCTGTCAATGTGTCAAACAACAAAGTTGGGTTCAGCTTTGCATAGCAGGCTTAGTGTACATGTGCTGCCATACTGTTTCTTCTCTCCTTCCTCTCTGCCTTGCATCAGACGCAGCTGTGCAAGCGTCTGATGGCGACGGTGCCCCAGCCAGCTAGAGTTCAATGCTCGACCGTGTACGGTCGCCTCATGAATGAATTGAAATTGAAATACTCCCATGGTTTCATTGAATGTTTTGCCAGTTGCGCGAGAACGGACCACAGTTTCCCCATGAATGAATTTCAGATGCCGACTCTTCCCGTGCCCATTTTATTCCTCTCCTCTTGTTTGTGATTGAAAGGGGACACTGATTACAGGTCCCGTAGTATCATCCCAACATTTGGCAGAGGTCACTCAGTAGTTAGTAGTTAACATTAACACTGCGTGGGTTGATGGACACGCAACAAAATAACTCAATGGATATGCATCATCCATGTTCAGTTAACTGCCCCATAAAAATTAAGGCTGTAACCGGAACAGAAGCAACAAGAAGATTGAGTGGTCGATCGGTCGAAAAGATGATAGAACCAAAAGCAGTTGGGCTTGTGCTGTCACACTCTCATGAGAAGATACTGAATAAATTGATTAGCATTTCAGATAACCTGACGATACAGAAACTCAAACACACTACAACAACTGCAGCAACCGCAAACTTGCACCCTCGGAGCTGAACTTTTAAGAGTGGGCAGCATCAAATTCATCCTCGGCAGCTTTTTTTGCCCTCAGCAAGCAATCCGCAAGATCATTGCGCCCACCCTTTCTTTTACTGAAGACATCAGCTGCTACATGCAGCAGCAGACTTGCGCCTATGATCCGTGGTTTCTGAGTTGTTATGTATTTTTGTAGTTACTTGTTCTTTTAGTACTTGGATTCTAAAGCTTTTACACATTGGTTCCATTTTGCTTCTGTGGCTGTATATTTGTAAAGAAGCTGTACTCAATCTAAATATCTGAAGCATGTTCTTGCACAGTGGTACTATACACGGACATTAGTTGTAGGTTCCTAGTATACCTAAAAAAAGTTGGTAGGTTCCTAGTGAACTTTTACACACAAGTATGCTTGGTTTTTCCAAGGCCATGTGAATTAAGCTTAAACCAGCAAGCACAGTGTACACACAGGCACCAATAACTAAGTACCGAGCTATCATATCTGCAAAGCGGTGAAGGGAAGAGTAGTTACTCGAAGACCATCTGGTTAGCATCAATCAGTAGGCGCAACCCTGTCTACTGCACCGATGGTTGCATATAGAGTTACTTGGTCGCTGTTTGTTACAAATTAAGTGGTTGTCGTTGCCATTATGAAGGAATTCATGGAAACCGATAGTTCGATTAGGACTTTTGCGATAGTTCAATTGGCACTTTTGATTATGTCAAATTAGTTGCATCTAGTTTTTCCTTCCATTTGCCTCTGGTAACTCATGCCCTTTTATTTTATGTATTGCTTTGAGCACCTAAATAGCACTTCTCATCCAAATTCTCCTTTCTGATTTCCCTTGCTCTGCAGTATGTGATCAACTTTTGTTGGGGACCCCTCACTTTGCCTGGTGGGTTGGAATTGCAGCAGTAATCTCATTGGCACCGCATTTCCTCCTGATCCACAAGCTACTCAACTACAAGGCAGCAAGCTCTCGTGATCGACAGGAACACGCTGTGTTAATCTTCAGATTCGGCTGTCAAACAACAAAAGTTCAGTTCAGTTGTGCATAGCAGGCAGGCCTTAGTGCACATGTACTTGCCGTGCCGTTTCTTCTCTCCTTCCTCTCTGCCTTGCATCACACGCAGTTGTGCAAGCGTCTGATGGCGACGGCGTCCCAGCTAGCTGGAGTTCGATGCTAGATGTGCCGCTCGATCGTGTACGGTTGCCTCATGAATGCTGGAGTTCATGTTGAAACACTATGGTTTTATTGAATGTTTTGGCAGTTGCGCGAGAACGGACCAGTTTCCCCATGAATGAATTTCAGATGCCGACTCTTCCCGTGCCCATTTTATTCCTCTCCTCTTGTTTGTGATTGAAACGGGACACCGGTCGCAGGTCTCGTAGCATGTGCATCACCTCAACTTTTGGCAGAGTTCAGTAGCAGTTCACATTGACACTGCGTGGGTTGATGGGCACGCACGCAACAAAATAGCTAAATGGAGTATGCATCGTCCATGTTCAGTCAACTGCCCCATCAAAATTAAGGATCGATGTAACCGGAACAAAAGCGACAAAGAAGATTGTGTGGTCGATCGGTTCCCTGCCCGTCAAAAAGATGATACTACTGGAACACGAAGCGGTTGGGCTTGTGCCGTCGTGCTCTGATAAGATACTCAGCTGCCTGCTTACCATCGGCCGTGAATAATGGTGATCCTTTTCAGTTAAGATGGCGACACCGACGCTTGCGACGAGACGAGACGGCCAAGTAGAGACAAGGGCGTGATTGCCCGTATATCCGTCGTCGTCGTCATCATCACTCGTATCGCAGTGTGGTGCCGCGAGATGAAGGCGAAAAGAACCCCTACCGGCCGCCGTGTCTGGCCTCGAGCGGGAAGAGTTAAGCAGCCCATGCACAGCACATCCATGAAGAGAGGCACGTCCTGAACCCCGGTACATATAAACTCGCCTTTTCAAAATGCATTTAAAACGCGTTTTAAAATGTCAAAATTTCAGACGTACATGTTTGTAGAGTATGTGTGCGGCACAAAGTTTTGTGACAAAATATGCAAAACAGACAAATTTCGGTGCTTGTAAATAGCATTTCAGGACACTTTTTTTCTTTGTGTTTTTTGCACCAACAATGCTACATCTACGTAATTTATTTACGTAATGTTACGAAAGAGCTGATTTGGAGGGCTATCATTAGTCATTAGGGGCGCCCGGGCCCACCCTGAAAATCAGGGGGGGGGAGTTTTGATTATTGGAGAAGGAAGGTTACGTAGAATTCATCCGTAAGTGTAGCATTTTTGTTTTTGCACAGGCTCAACAAAATGGTTGTTTTCCCGCGAAACTCTCCGCACACACCTAGAACGCGGAGAAGTACACGTACAACTTTTGTTCAAAAAAAAATCGGCATTTACAAATGTGTTTTCCGAAGTGGTTTCATCCATGTATTTTTTTCCATGGATGAAATCCTATGTGAAATCTCCTCTTTCCTACAGTACTACTGAACAATTGTAGAGAGTAATGCAGACCCCTCGCCGCGCCAACCACGAACCACCCGTACAGCGACGCCGTTCCAATAACCCCAGTCCCAATCCCACCGCCGTCGACTGGCCCTCGCCCATGCATCATTCATCTCCCACGCCGACGCCGCCGACGACGACGACGACGCGTACGTGGAGCCGCTCCCGTCCACAAGCGTAATAGCGATGCAAACAACGTGGTGCGCGGGTCACAGCGACAGCCTGCTTAGCAGCAAGCAAGCAGGCAGGCAGCGCACATTCACATTATCAGTGCATGATCGATCCATCGCTCGCTCGATCATCCTGTTGTTTGACGGAATGATGGAGGAGGTTGAGGTACCGGGGACGTCTCTAGCTAGCTGGCTCCATCGTTCGTTTGATCGACCCACATAACCAACACCTTGATTACCGGCCAAGTGCTAGCTTTTTTTTAACACGATACAGACGCAAACGGTTATACATACGCTTATACGCTCATCCCTATGAACGCGCGCATGCACGCATGTCATACTCCTGTGAGCACCTCCAAGAGACTAAGCCGGCATATCATTTTGAGATTAACAAAGTCGCCACAAACATCTTTATAGTCGACGGAACATCTCCTCTCACTAAACACGCATTGCCAGAAGACATGAAATAAATCCTGAAAAATTCAATATCAAGTCTAGGAACTCTGGTGTGCTGGAATACCACTATCCTCCTCACCATCCAACCATGAGCTAGCGGTCTCAAAAACCCGATAACACTATGTTCGATCGGTTAGCTCAAAATCCTACATCTACGAAACAACGTGTACAAACGTTTCCATAAAAACTCCCCCCCCACCACACACACACACATCAGGTGGGCCCCTGCCGCTATTCTTGGCCCAATTGAGTTGCTCCACATTAGCCCGTAACAGAAATTACTTACAAAACTCTATGTATGTCTAACATTGCTCGTAATTAAGCATACTACCATTGATATCTCCATGTCGGGTTCATCCATCGCTGTCCGAAAAATGTGGCGTACGACAGTGGGAGTACGAAATATGAACGATTGAGATCGGTGATTTATCATAGTGCCTAGTTTATCCAGGAACTTCCATACGCACATGTGTTGATTGTTTTTGTTTTTTAGGGTCACATGTGTTGGTTGCTTAATGATTGATAGTAGTAGTGGTACTCTGTTGAAAACAGTATGGTGACCACCTAAATGATCCAACCACCAGTGTTTAATTTGGCTCTTCCCTTCCAAAATGTACGAACACCGTGCATGCCCCATGATGTTCGTGCCCAAACAAACTGGTCTCCAACTTCGATCATCATTGATCATTGCTACATGCAGCTAGCTAGCTGGATATATGTCCGTCAAACATCAGATGTCTAGCTTAGCTAGATGAATATATCGGCGAACTGAAAATCTAATGTGCAACCGTTCGCTACCTAATCTAAATACAGCTCGACACTAATGAAATCGAGCTCTTTGCCAGGCAAAGGGAGAGGGGGAACACTCGGAGGTGGTGAGCCCTCTTTGCCGAGTCTTTTCCATCGAATAGTTGACAAACCTTTGCCGAGTGTCAAAATTGGGCACTCGAAAAAAAGCAAAATATGGCACGAATCACAGAGACGGGACCAAGGGTGCCACTCGTCCATGTGTTTGCCGAGGGCCAGATACGGGGCACTCGGCAAAGCCAGAAGTACACCGGTGCGACATGTTTTCCCTCTCTTTGCCGGGTCTTTTCCATTGGGCGGGAGCTAGGGTGCTCGACAAATGGGTCAGTCGTGGTCGTTGGACGGGTGCTAGGTGTCGGCCTTTGTCATGTGCCATCGAACCCATTATCGGTCATTTGTATGTCTAGCGAACAGTAAGTTGAGGCAAGGAGGTGCAAACGAAAGAGATAGGGTTTGTGTGAGCAGCTCACACGGTGACAAAGAAAAGAATGGGACGGTATCGACAATGAGAGCGAACTGGTTGAGCGAGAAAGACGAGGGGAAGAAGACTATGCATGGAAAGGAGGCGTTCACTCCCTAAGGCTAACGGGCAAACGTCGCGTGTCAATTCAGTCCGGTCCATCACCAAAAGCAGCTTCTGGAAGCACCCTCTGCTCTCGATCGGGCGACCCTGCTAGTAGTAGCTCGGTCACAAGAGCTGAGGGCTAGGCTGCTCGTTGCAGCATCGTTGTCAATGCAACAGACTAAAAGGATCTCGTACGTGCTGGCCGGCTTAACAACGGCGGTCCTGGTTGAAACCGAGTTAAGTTCGTGGAAAGGTGGCTATGGCCTATGGCCTTAGCTAGCATAGCAGCTACAATAGCTATCCCAGTTGCACGTCACGAGTTGCATGCGGAGCACGCGCGCAACGTATCCTATCCAAGCTAATTGGAACGTCGTCGTCGGAGCCAATTAAGACCGGCCGGCCAAACGGGTGGGGGAGTGGCGGACGCCATTAACGAGATTCTAAGAGCTCACTTGATCAGTCCTTAATGCGGTCAGTGTCGTGCGCTCTACTGCCGCTAATCGGCACTGTTCACCCACGGCGGGTGATGGAGCGCGTGTATGGGCTGGAAGATTCACTAGCGACCCGTACGTGATTAAGCAAAGTGACACTGTTTGCACGTCGGCCTGTATAAATGTGGCTTGTCTTTTGGTTTCTAGTGCAGTGTCTGTCTCTCTCAAGTCTCAACCAACGAACTTGCTATTGCGCAGTCGACCGTCAGATTTTCTCTGTACAATGTGTGCCGTTGGCGTTTGTTAACCTTGCTGCGGCGTGCCGGTCGGAGTCGGACCCACAGGCAACTAATGGTGGAGATATGTGTCCCTGAGGGAGGAGGTCACGCACGCCAGTGATTTGGGTCACTAGTAGATCGGGGCCACCGGCGACACGAAAGCGAGGGGAAATTAGGAGACCTCGCCGGACTAGTTCGGATCGTCACACCCTGCTGACACGGCCGGGCAGGAATGACAAAGAGGTGAAACCTTGTCCAAATGGGTACGATTGGATAGTTTCACCGTTGCGCTGCCCTAATAAGACTTAAATTGATGCATGGTCCTGTGGTGGAAGCCTTGTGGAAATGGGTAGGGTTGAATAGTTTTACCGGTCGTGCCCTCGACGTGGAAGTTAGTTGAAGGAGATTAGAGGAGGCGATTAATATATGAACGGGTTGCCCCTTTTCTGATCAATATATGATACGCATTCCGTTTCAAAAATATATATGATACGCAACCATGCGTATTCTAGAAAAAAAATTATGATTTTTGTTTGAACGGGTTGAGCGCTCACAATCTTTGTATGCGGCGGTCCGGTTCATCGGCTCGAAAAGCATCCTTGTATGTGAAGGTGCTCCCTCAGATTTTGGTATGGTGGTTGTTCTCCTTTTTCTCCGGCGTTGCCTTGGTGATGGTGGAGGACAATGGTGGACAACGATTCAACGAGGCACAAGGTTCTCCACTGGTGAAATTCTAATTTTACCGGTTGGAGGATGCTTAGTGCAAAACTGTAAGACACCTATGTATGTGTGGTGACCGCATATGTACTCTCCGTAATAAGTTTGTCTACTAATGGAATATATATGTGGTTATTTCAAAAAGAAAAACTTTCACTCCTAGCCACGCGACTGGGTAACTTCGAATTTTCCGCCCATATTATGAAATAACTCTGCAATAAAAATTCAAATGACAAAATGTTCGCAGCGCAGTCAACCCACACAACTTCGCATGCATGCATCCACGTACGGCAAGCAAACCTACAACTCGTGGAGTGATCGAGAGGGAGGGAGCGTGGTACTTCGGTTGTGCATGAATGCCGCACAGGGATCGCCGGCTGCAGTGCTGTGCGTACCCTTGGATCACAGGGTTCAACAGATATAGTTCATGCATATATAACAGCGCCAAAATATGTGTACGATTGCTACTATACAGAAGCGGTACCGGAATCGGAGTGGTGCATATGTTTCTTGAAAAGAAGTCATGCTGCCAAAACATCTCTGTACAATGACCCCGCCGGCCGGGCCTATACGTGTCCCGTCCCATTACTGCAAAACTCGACAGCCTTACAGGCCAGCTCCAGCGTACACGCAGCGCAGGCATAGCGCTAGCTTAGATAAGCTTGGACGGTTTAAACAAATCATGATTGAGAAGGGCTCCATTTGCACCCGCAGAGAGAGAGAGAGAGAGAGAGAGAGAGAGAGAGAGAGAGAGAGAGCAGGGTTCCATTTGGACAAGGACAAAAAAAAGGGCATTCTGAAGACTGAAATTAATGTGCGTACAGGTACTGCCCGGTTTCGAATTATAAGACGTTCTAAATATTTTTTGTGAACCAGATGTTTATAGACACATCTTGGTGCTGGCGTAACTCGTTAATTTGGACCCTAAATACCCGCGGGCGCGTCCATGGACACCGACCGGATACGTATTAATATATATTTTTCACAATCAAACATCTCAAATTCATATAAAGACATGCAACGTTACGTAAATGATGCAACACACATCATTCGGCTACTACATGAGAACATGTCATTGGACTACCATAATTTGATATGTTCTACCTGCATACTAGCTATGGAGAAGATCATCCACGACTGCCCTTGTCCTTCCCGACGCCCTTGCCGTCCTCCTCGTGGAAGTAGCGGTCAAAAGCACAATATGGATCAAGCCGGATCTGCTCTTCACGGAGTTGTCCAGCCCGTCATTGTCATCCTTCTCCTCTTTGCGGGGCAGACCATGGCACAGATCGCCCGATTCTATTCTCGGGCGAGGGCGCGCGTGTTCCTCCGCTGTCGCTTCTTTACAATGCGGGCACGGATGGCTTCCTCCTTCACGGTACACTAGTAGGAAAAGGGGCTTTTACCCCGGTTCATAAGGGCCTAAAGGTCGTTACTAATGCCCTAGCCCTTTAGTCCCGGTTCTTACACGAACCGGGACTAAAGGCCGTCCACGTGGCCGGTGCGGGGAGCCCAGGCAGGAGGGCCTTTGGTCCCGGTTGGTGCCACCAACCGGGACCAATAGGCATCCACGCGTCAGCACCTGGCAGGAGCTGAGGTTTTTGTTTTTTTTGAAGGGGGGGGGGGGGTTTTGGGGGTTTTGGGGGGTTAATTTAGGTTGTTATTAGGTAGCTATTAGAGAGAAGTGTCCTCTCTTATATCTCCGTGCTTGGTTTACCAACGCTACGTACTGCTATGCCTAAACATGGCTTAGATTGAAGTGAAGGCAACATGTGGTGCATGTCGAAAGTAATACTAATCCGGACTTGATCAAGTTTGGATTGTACTACTTTCGACACGCACCACATGCATGTTGCCTTCACTTCAATCCAATCCATGTTCATTTCACCCGCTGATATATAATAACTCTTCATGCACGCATCATGCATCATCATATATAATAACAAGTCCTACTAATCATCATCATACAACTTCTACTCGTTATTAATAACAAGTCATACGATCATCATCCTCACAGTCATCGAACCAACCCTACTTAATTGTTCTTAGCACATGATCATCAGTATTAGGTAGGACCGAAATACCCTCTTTAAGGTAAAATAGCATAAAACAATATAGACCCTGACTCTCCATTATGGAGAATGGAGATCATCCTGTCTCCAATTCTTGCGCCTCGCTTCCTTTTGCTTCCAAGAAGCTCCTTGCGACTGTCCATACATTTTTTCCATTCTTTGATTTGCATGTCTCCACTTCTTTTAGAAATCCGGTATGGACAGTTGAGATTCGTAGGATGACCTGGTTGTATATTCAAAACATCAAGCCTACCATTCTGATACATCAAATGAGGCACACAATCCTCTGGGATTCTCTGTTGAAAAACATAGTAATAACTTCATAGTTAGCAATGATAATGCACTAGTTTTAGAACTATGCAAAATATGCACGGATGTCGTAGTAGTAAGAAATCTTACCAGGGTATCTCCATAGTAGTTACCGTAGTTCAACACGTGCACTAGTGGCACGTATGGAGGACCATAATGATGAGGAGTTTGATTGTAGATATTGTAATTCTCAATATCAGTACAAAATCCGACCAGATGAGTTTTCTCCTTATAAGTTAACTCAGAGCCATCGGTGTAGTAGGTTCTGTCTACCATGTTCCGCACATTGTTTGAACAATCAAAATAAGCTGTCAATGAAAATAAGCTATCAACTATTTTGAAATGAACAATATAAATTAGCTAATAACTATGTTTGAGAAACTCACATAGCGGTAGAATTGGAGGCGTATCAACAAGGACCCAAATGTCCATATTGTCTTGCTCGATGTCAGGATCACCAAGATCCATGGTGACAAGCATACCCTCATCAAAACCATACATCTTGCAAAATGCTTCCCAATTTTTGCAACCAAAATGGGTTACGCTCTTAGAATTATACAGCTTTACTTGAAAATCTATATCATGATGGGTCCTTAGGTGAATTTTCTTTGTTTCCATACTTTCATGGTCTTCAAAACCCATCCTCTCCAAGACGTAGCGTCTTGCATGGCATGGGATAAGCTAGCCGAATTGTAAAAGATGAAAAGTACACGTTGAAATAGTTGAAGTCGTGCTTAATTACGAAAAAATAACACTTGTCGTCGTTGCGTACCGTTTCAACATCGAACGTCTCCTCCAGCTTAATACTGAAGCGCCGATCTTCGTCCAGGTGAGGCCTGTCGCACTGACCTCGGTCGTCGTGGCACCAGTCGCACTCCCCCGGGAGACTTTCGTCGTCCGAGTACGACATTTCCTATGTTCATATATAATTCAAATATTAAACATCTACAATTAAATATATGTACTAAAAAACCTAAGTTAGATCATTATTATTCATCACGAGTTGACTATCGGTTTGTCGAGTCTTTTCTTGAAAACTCTCAGCTCACGTGGTGTATACATTCGACCGTTGGTGATGGTCGCTCCTCCCTTTGTCCCCGTGTGCATTACACCAAAATGTCTAGCTAGCACACGGGAACAAAGGAGAAGCGACCCCCACGACAACAGTCGGGATTCTTCGTCCTCTCATATATATATGATGGAACTCTCCCTCACTGATTCCTCTCTGACATTTGCGACCGTCGGTGATGGTAGCTCCTCCTTTCGTTCTCGAGTGCATTACACCAAATTGTCTAGCACACGGGAACGAAGGAGAAGCTACCCCCACGACAACAGTCGGG
This sequence comes from Aegilops tauschii subsp. strangulata, assembly GCF_002575655.3. NCBI lineage: Eukaryota > Viridiplantae > Streptophyta > Magnoliopsida > Poales > Poaceae > Aegilops > Aegilops tauschii. Next base: position 524,811,104 of record NC_053039.3, read on the forward strand.
ATTCTTCGTCCTCTCATATATGGTGGAGACTCGACAGACTTACAGTCAACCCGAAATATCGTTTAATTATCTTTCTAAAAGAGGATTTGGCTGGTCTCACCTCGATGTCGGAGGGGGCGGTGACGGGGACGACGGCGGGGATGATGGAGGGGCCGGGGGGGGGGGGGGGGCTCCTAGATTTCTGCGAAACAAAAACCCTATAGGCTATCAACTAATTAATCATAGTGCTCTCCAATTTTAGCATTCAAAGTAGGATCGGAGTAGTTTTCCACTTTGAGCATTCAATAAGCAAAATCAAATCACAAAATAAAGTAGTATTCAAATTAGGATGCATTCAATTATAAGCAAAACTACATCATCTCCATGCGTCCATACATCGCTGAATATTATCACTAATTAATACACCTCGAATACTATCATACATATAGCATCGCTAGTACAGCTAGAACAGTAGCGCCCGACGGGTATCGGCGCGGGCGGTGGACACCCAAAGGGATGGAACCATCACAGGATCATAGCTCCAGTGAGATCCCTGAAGAACCTGCCAGGTACTGTCGAACCTGCACTCCAACGCAACCATGTAGCGACGGACGTGCTGGTCCTCCTCGCTGACACGGTGACGTACCTCCTCCGCGGTGTCCGGAAGCCTCGGCACCGTCACTGGCCCACGCGAGCGCCACCAAACAAGGATCGGGTCAACGACGGGCTGGTTCCTCACCAACCTACGACCACCGGAAGGTAGCACCTCCCAAAACCAGCCCGGCGGAGCCCAGTCCCGGACATGGCCCCTCTGATCAAGCCGGCCTCCTCCGCTGAGTCGACGACGAGGATGCGGGATAGGCATCGTCGACGTCGATGCGGGAATAATTGCTTTAACTAAAAAAACAAACTAGTTCTATTAATTTCCTTACTATAAATAGAATAAAGTAGTACTTACTACAAATAAACTAGCTAGTTTAACTAGTTCTATTATTTTTCTAACTAATTCTATTAAACACTTTCTAAGTAGTACTTACTAAAAGTTATCGGGGAGGGGGGGTACATATATCGACAACGACATACCCGATAAAAAATAAGAAGAGGAAGAAGACGAAAAAAAGAGGAGAAGAAGAAAGGAATAGAGGAGGAGATCGAAGAAAAAAAAGAAAAAAAGAGGAGAAGAAGAAGGAATAGAGGAGAAGATGAAAAAATAGAATAATATATTATTCTATTTCTTCTTCTTCTCCTCTATTTCTTCTTCTATTATTCTATTTCTTCTTCTTCTCCTCTATTTCTTCTTCTTCTACTCTTTTTCTTCTTCTTTTTCATCTTCTTATTTATTTCTCCTCTACTTCCTCTCCTCTTCTTCTTATTCTTCTTCTTCTTCTCCTTCTTCCTCTTCTTATTTTCCTTTTTTCTCTCCTTCTTTTTCTTCTAAATATGAACATACAAAAATGACTTCTAAATATGAAAAATCTAAACTACACATCTAAATTAATACATCTAAATTAATACATCTAAATTACAACAACTAAATTACAAATTAATACAACTAAATTACAAATCTAACTACACATCCAAATTAATACAACTAAATTACAAATCTAACTACACATCTAAATTAATACATCTAAATTACAACAACTAAATTACAAATTAATACAACTAAATTACAAATCTAACTACTATAGCTAGGGGGCGCGGCGGCAGCGGCGGCGGCCATTACAGGGAGGAGGAGGAGGGGATCGGGGCGGCGCTCACAGGGTGGCGGAGGGCGACGGCGACCGCGGCGGGCCGGGGGCGGAGGGCGGCGACGGTGACGTATACGGGGCGACGGCTCGGGGGCGCGCAGCGGAGGCCGACGGCGACGACGGCGGGGGGCGGAGGACGACGGCGACGGGCGATGGCGTGGGCTCGGGGGCACGGGCGACGGCGACGACGACGGGGCAGCCTGGCGGCGTAGATCGAGCTCGCGGCGTCATCGGGCGGGGGGACTGGCGATGGAAATCAGAAAATTTCCAAAGTGCTACTTATATAGCAAAGGCTTTGGTCCCGGTTGGTGGCTCCAACCGGAACCAATACCCACCCTTTGGTCCCGGTTGGTGCCACCAACCGGGACCAAAGGCCTCTTTTCACCAGCGCAAAGGGCGGGAAGCAGAGGGCTTTGGTCCCGGTTGGTGGCACCAACCGGGACCAAAGGGGAGCATTGGTTCCGGTTGGAGCCACCAACCGGGACTAATGTGCTGGCGCGGTGCGGTGGGAAGTTTAGTCCCACCTCGCTAGCTGAGAGAGCTCAGCACCTGTTTATAAGCTGCGCTGCAGCTCAGGTGCTGAGCTCCTCTCTAATATGCAGGCATTATACATGCCTACCTTTGTCATTGCCATGTTGGGCCTATTGGGCCTGCGGGCCTGCATCCTGGCCCATGTGCAGATGGATTTCTAGTCGTATGTAGGCTGTGTGGCCCATTAGGCGGCATTTTTTTTTATTTTTTCCAGTATTTTTTTTGTTTTTTGAATTATTTATTTTCTTTTGATTTTTGCTTTATTTTTTTTATTCTTTTTGCTTTTAGCTCAGAATAATTATAAACTTTCTGTTAATCCATTAGTTTCCAAATTTGAATAGTTTAAATTTCATCCGGAAACTCGTGTGTTACAAAGGGATTTCATTTTTTAAACCTTATTTGAACTCCTGACTTTTTGTGTGTTCAAAATGCACCATTCAAAGCCACATCATCATTTTTCAATCCGGTCTGACTTCATTTGTTATTTTTCATGCATTTACTAATTATTTTGAGCTATAAGACCCTAAAATTGAAAAGCATTTCAAATGAAATCTGAAAAGGTTGAAAGTTGGCATGATATCATCATTTCATCCACATAGTATGTGCAAGAAAGTTGAGAGGGTTACGGCAAAAACTGGATGCACTTCGTGTACAAAACGGACAATCTCTTTCAAAGTATCAGGAGTTCATCCGGAAACTCGTCTGTTACAAAGGGATTTCATTTTTTAAACCTTATTTGAACTCCTGACTTTTTGTGTGTTCAAAATGCACCATTCAAAGCCACATCATCATTTTTCAATCCGGTCTGACTTCATTTGTTATTTTTCATGCATTTACTAATTATTTTGAGCTATAAGACCCTAAAATTGAAAAGCATTTCAAATGAACTCTGAAAAGGTTGAAAGTTGGCATGATATCATCATTTCATCCACATAGCATGTGCAAGAAAGTTGAGAGGGTTACGGCAAAAACTGGATGCACTTCGTGTACAAAACGGACAATCTCTTTCAAAGTATCAGGATTTCATCCGGAAACTCGTCTGTTACAAAGAGATTTCATTTTTTAAACCTTATTTGAACTCCTGACTTTTTGTGTGTTCAAAATGCACCATTCAAAGCCACATCATAATTTTTCAATGCTTTCTGACTTCATTTGTTATTTCTCATGCATTTACTAATTATTTTGAGCTATAAGACCCTAAAATTGAAAAGCATTTCAAATGAACTCTGAAAAGGTTGAAAGTTGGCATGATATCATCATTTCATCCACATAGCATGTGCAAGAAAGTTGAGAGGGTTACGGCAAAAACTGGATGCACTTCGTGTACAAAACGGACAATCTCTTTCAAAGTATCAGGATTTCATCCGGAAACTCGTCTGTTACAAAGGGATATCATTTTTTAAACCTTATTTGAACTCCTGACTTTTTGTGTGTTCAAAATGCACCATTCAAAGCCACATCATCATTTGTCAATCCTTTCTGACTTCATTTGTTATTTCTCATGCATTTACTAATTATTTTGAGCTATAAGACCCTAAAATTGAAAAGCATTTCAAATGAACTCTGAAAAGGTTGAAAGTTGGCATGATATCATCATTTCATCCACATAGCATGTGCAAGAAAGTTGAGAGGGTTACGGCAAAAAATGGATGCACTTCGTGTACAAAACGGACAATCTCTTTCAAAGTATCAGGATTTCATCCGGAAACTCGTCTGTTACAAAGGGATTTCATTTTTTAAACCTTATTTGAACTCCTGACTTTTTGTGTGTTCAAAATGCACCATTCAAAGCCACATCATCATTTTTCAATCCTTTCTGACTTCATTTGTTATTTCTCATGCATTTACTAATTATTTTGAGCTATAAGACCCTAAAATTGAAAAGCATTTCAAATGAACTCTGAAAAGGTTGAAAGTTGGCATGATATCATCATTTCATCCACATAGCATGTGCAAGAAAGTTGAGAGGGTTACGGCAAAAACTGGATGCACTTCGTGTACAAAACGGACAATCTCTTTCAAAGTATCAGGATTTCATCCGGAAACTCGTCTGTTACAAAGGGATTTCATTTTTTAAAACTTATTTGAACTCCTGACTTTTTGTGTGTTAAAAATGCACCATTCAAAGCCACATCATCATTTGTCAATCCTTTCTGACTTCATTTGTTATTTTTCGTGCATTTACTAATTATTTTGAGCTATAAGACCCTAAAATTGAAAAGCATTTCAAATGAACTCTGAAAAGGTTTTCTTTCTACTTACAACAAAAAACTTATTTATTTTATTTCTAATTACTTATGTCTTTTACTTTAATTATTTTATTTTTATTTATTTTACTGCTGCTATTTTTATTTATTTTACTTGCTGCTATTTTTACTTAATTAATTAAGGTTTATTTATCGTAGTTACTATAGTTTATTTTATTTTATTTTATTAAGGTTTATTTAGTTTTATTTATTTTATTAAGGTTTATTTATTTTATAAATATAAAAAAATGAAAATAGATGCGCTTATAGAGAAAATTCAACCTAAATTCATAATAAATTTCTATGAAATTTACTGTGAATTTAGGTCAAATTTCCTGTATAAGGGCATCTATTTTCACTTTAAAAGGCAGAGAGGGACGGGCTTATAAACTGGTGTGAGCGCCCTTCGTTTGGCGAGGTGGGACTAAACACTGGCCGCAACTAGCCCTTTAGTCCCGGTTTGTGGTATGAACCGGGACTAAGACCAGCCCTTTAGTCCCGGTTTGTGGTATGAACCGGGAATAAAGGGTGGTGGGCCAGGAGCGTGGCCCATTGGTCCCGGTTTGTACCACCAACCGGGACCAAAGGGTCCATACGAACCGGGACCAATGCCCACGAGGCCCTGGCCGGCCCCCTGGGCTCACGAACCGGGACCAATGCTCACATTAGTCCCGGTTCGTGACTGAACCGGGGCTAATGTGAAAACTGCCCTGCGACCTAAGCCCTGTTTTCTACTAGTGGTAGCGCGTGCCGCCGCATCCGCCACCTCTGCTGCTGCCATGTCAGCAGCGAGGCAGGCCTCGCCACCCTCATCGTCTCCTTCCCACGACGGGCACACCGGTCCCGGTAGCTCTCATACTCGCCCCCACCCCCAGAGACGGAAAAGCTAAGGGACCGTGATGATCTAGCCCCAGAGGATCCGAGCACCCGTTGCACCGATGCAATGGATTCACGCCAAGCAGATCCCGCCGCCGGTTGGACACAGTCCTCCTGGGAGTGGCAGAGGCCAATGCGGACGGCCATTGCCTCCTCCAACCGCATGGGGCGACACCCCGAGTTGACAGATCCGATGTTGTCGCAGTCAGATCCGCTTCCCGCCATGCCGGGGAAGGACGGAGATCGTTGGACGGGAGTTTAGGGGGGCAGAGTGGAGCGGAGTGAAGTGGCTAGAGTTTGGTTGGAGAGCGGACGGGGACAAATATATGTGGGTCGGGTGGGCCGTGCCCGGGCTACCCTGTAACCGCCTATATTTGAGCTGGATATGAGGGTGCTGGTTAGTCTGGCCGTTTGAGGTGTCTGTCTAGGTTGGGTTTATTTGATCAGTTAGTGATTAGGTAGTCCGTCCAGCCGTTTGAGGGAGTTTGAGGCGTCCGAATGTAAATGCTCTTAGATGAGAAAAGTACATCTTATAATTTGGAATGGAGGTAGCAGCTTTAATTTACTAATCGATGCCTACTCATTCTGGAGTAGACGAGTAGGACTATTTTTTTCAACACGGGGGGTATATATTTGGATGTGTCTAACTCTCATTTAGATGAAAAATAACTATGTCTTTTCTAGATAAAAAATAATTGTATCTCATCTAGATGTATAGTATCTTGTTGAATTTTATATTGAGATTTGTAGGATTTTTATTGTTTGGTTAAATAAATAGTGTAGGGGTTAGATGAGGCTTTGTCAATTATTATTTAGATGACAATTAGCAAATTCGCATATAGTTTTCCACATGCGTGACTTCTTTGCTTGGAACTTGCTAACGTAACTTTCTAAGGGCATCTTCGATGGTGATCTGTAAATTTTCTACCGCATTCGTCCGCGGACAGTGGACCAGTTTGCACACGGATGTGGGAGGTTGCCACTCAACGATGCCCATATACATCCGGTCTCTCTCATTTTTTTAAAGTCCACACCTTCAAATTGGCGCATACATAGAGTTCAGATGTTCAAATAGCCGCATACCTTGTGTACAGACGTTCAAATAGCCGCATACAACACTAGTTCAAATTTAAAAAAGTTCAAATATTACACCCCAACATTGTTATCCCCTTTAACCGCCCACTGATACTCAATCAGATCTCCCTTCAGCTGCTCATGAGTTGGTCGATGCCAGATTTGTTGATGCATTTGAATGAACTCTTGAAATGTGTTGGATTCTGGTCTAGAAGTTTGATAGGATCACCCATATTCTCAAATACTAGAGCCGCGACAGCATCCTAACCCTCATCCTCGAGGATCATGTTGTGCATGATCACACAACATGTCATCACCTCTCAGAAGGTCTCCGAGTCCCATTGTTTAGCAGACCCACAAACAACTGCAAAACGGGCCTGCAGAACTCCAAATGCCCTATCGACATCCTTTCTAGTTGCTTCTTGTCTTTGGGCAAAGTGAGACTTTTCTGGCCAACTGGGTTAGAGAGGGTGCTGACAAAGGTAGCCCTCTTGCTTCTGAGATTGCCAAGAGCCTCTCGGTGTCTGCCATAGTTGGTTCTCGCAGGTACTGTGGTCAAAACACCTCAACCACGACAGTTGCAAACCTGAGCATGCATGGCATCCTCGCATGTGCTCTTAGATATCCGTAGGTCCTCGTCCCACGAATTGGTGGCCGTGCCATACGCAAGCATCTGGAGTGCGGCCGTGCACTTCTAGTAACCAGAGAAGCCAATCGTTCCCACATCGTTCGTCTTCAAGACGAAGTAGTCATCATATAACAGGACGCTGTGGTAAAACGATCGAAGACAGTCTTGCACATCCGAAAACGCCGGCGAAAATGGTCAACGAAGAGTGCATCGGGGGCAAATTAGTCGGCCATCAGTATCAAATGGCCGCGCGCCCTGTTGCGGTTGAGCACTCGATTACCCTGAATCGATTCCTTGAAATCGGGAACATGCTCCTCCGCACGCTCCGTGTCTTCAAGGACCGTCTGCATCATCGCCGTCTCATCCGTGTAGTCCTCCTCTTCGGACGAGCCATCAGAGGACTCAACATAGTGCTTGTATATGTACTCCAATTCAGAATTCATTGCTTGAAAGAAGAAGGGAAAACATTTTTTATCTCCGGCAAATCACTGAGCACTTGTTGGGCATGGTGATTATAGCAGTAGCGGATGGTACTTGACGGAGCGGTCGGAGGAGAGGGGTTGAACGACGACAGAGGAGAAGCGGGGTGGAGCTCGGCTAAAACACTGGAGGTGACAAAGATGTAGAGTTCCGGCAGGGGTGTGGCGTGACGGCCGTATGGTGGAGCGGTGACGAAGGCAAGAGAAAAAGAAGGAATGAGAGAAAATAAGAAGGATAGAGGCGTGGGGTCCAGGAGGGGGTTTTGGGTGGGTTCGGGATGTCGAAGTTCTACGTGTCTGCTGTCTGGACTTCCGCAAAGCCCCCATAAGTTTGTTTCGGATTTGCTGAAAAAAGTACGTCTAGACAGCTCGATGGACCCAATACAATGCCGCGTTGGATGGCAAATCACGTATGAACCGCTCGATCCGGACGGTTTCAGGCTGGTCCGTCGATGCCCTAAATTTAGTTAGACGTACGTACTATACTGCTACGTGCCGTAGACCATAGTCCACCACGTAGCTCCTCGATCTCTAGCTAGCTAGGTCGACCCATGCGTGCACAGTCACGGTACGTGGCCCACGAGCAAACGCCGACGCACGCGCAATCTAGCCAGCCACCTCCCCAACCAACTCCCATTAATCACCCTCGATCCATCACGTTGCCACGACCGCCGTACGCACCACACCCTGATCTTCTCGATCGATCCGGGGTACATTTCACCACCTGACCAGTGAATGATCACTTGAGATTAGTAGGTACACATGCACACTTGGTTCTCTGGTGCGTAACATCTATATATAGCCAAGCCCAGCCACACCACGTCGTCACACGCAAACCACACGACCGACGACACGACTAAAGCGAAAGAGTCGCCACACGAGTGTGACAGCACCTCGCTCGCGATCAAGCCATGGCTTTCGCGGCTCGCCGTAGCGGTGGTGGTGCACTGTTGATGATGCTGGCCGTGGCGGCGGCGGTTGTGGGGCCGGCGGGCGCGGACTTCGCGGCGGACAAGGCGGAGTGCGCGGACAAGCTGATGGGGCTGGCGACGTGCCTGACGTACGTGCAGCTGACGGCGACGGCGCGGGCGCCCACGCCGGACTGCTGCTCCGGGTTCCGGCAGGTGCTGGGCACCAGCAAGCGGTGCATGTGCATCCTGGTCAAGGACCGCGACGAGCCGGCGCTCGGGATCAAGGTCAACATCACCCGCTCCATGAACCTCCCCTCCGTCTGCAACATCGCCGCCACCTTCTCGGACTGCCCCAGTACGTAACGCACTGCTACTCATAGTCCCATCCCATCGGCCGGTTTGCCGGCGCTGCTGCTGCGCCACCGTGCGTGCATGCATGCATGCTGAGTATTGGAGTGGTTTTGGATGTATGCAGAGATCCTCAACATGGCGCCGGACTCCAAGGAGACGGAGATCTTCAAACAGTATGCGCGTGAGCACGAGGGCAAGAACGCCGCCACCACTTCGCCCACCGCCGCCGCCGCCACCGCCACCGGTACTCCTCTAGCCAGTTAACCAGCACTACTCCTTAACCATGTCCATCATTTTGTTCGGAACATACATGCGCGTAACATACTGCTACATGAGACTGGAAGAACGTGCCGTACGACATGCATGATAGTACACTCTACGCAACGCACATGGGTTGGGGGCATGGGCTTCCTGGGTTCCCGCTGCTTGCTTGCACGAGCGCGACATGAACGGGTGACGGGCCGACGTGGACGAGCGTGACCGGGAGCGACCACACTTATTATGTCCAGAAAGATACGGGCAACAGTACGCATTCATTTCACAAGCCGTGCATTGCATGCATGTATGGCCCACCCAACTGTGCACGTGTCGTGTACCCGCCACCCGGTATTTGGACTGTCTTAACTGATAAACTGAACTTGTTGGCCTGGGTACGTAGTACTCCCTCCGTAAAGAAATATACGAGCGTTTAAATCACTATAAGAATGGAGGGAGTATGTACGTGTAGCTGCAACGACTTGCAGAGCACGTCGTCATATGCGCCTGCTAATTACTCCCTCTGTTTTTTAAGTATTAAAATGTGTTTAGATATATACAGATCAAGAAAAAACTAAAAAGGCCTTATATTAGGGAATGAAGGGAGTAAGTAACTTGGCACGCTGCAGATTGTTGTTGGGTTGCACCGGCAGTAACGACTTTACGCAATTGCACCGGCATCATGCATGATTCCGCACGGAAAAGCGTGTGCTCTTTTCTGGACACCTGATCAGTTCTGGTGCTTTAGTTTGCAATGAAACTTAGGCTTTATACAATGTAAGGTGCTTAAAAATATGTTTAGAAAAATAAATTAATTTTTTAAGCATTGGTGTTTATTTGTGTGAGATAGACGCTTAATTAAGTACTCCTTCTATAGAAATAAACACCGGTGTTAGAGAAGAATTCGGTTTATTTTACTAAGCATTTTCCTTAAGCACCTTGCATTGAATCACGTTTATATCCAGTTCAAAACTGTACATAAATCTTCCTTCTGCAGAATAAATTAGCATATCAGCCCACAACTGTGGAAGAATTTCTTTATAACTTTCTTGTCCGCCTTGGCCGTGGCTGGTTGCAGGTACTGCCGCCGGGAAGAGCGTGGACGCGACGTCCGGTGCAGGGAGGCACACGGTGGTCTTCGCCACCGTCGTCTCGGCGCTGCTCGCCTCCGCCTTTGTTCTCGCGTGATGATAGGCTTGTCTGCGGCTGTAGGAAAGAGACCAAGACACTTTCATGATTGTGCTGGGCTGGGCTGTGTAGTTTCCAGCCTTCGGCCTTCAGTTCGGCTTTGTGTTTGCTGTGTGTAGCGAGTGAATCCTCATCACAGAAAAAATAAATTGTTGTGTAGTGCGTGAGTTGCAAGTCTTTCTTTTCCCCCTCCCCAACCACTCCTCTCCCTCTCTTTCTCTCTTTGTTGCGAATAGTGAGTTGCCTCCCTGATTAATTAGTTCATGTTGCAACTTGCAACTACCCTACCAAAATTTCATGTCCCGGTTTGATTATGATATCAAGAGTTTCTCCCTTCGTTTTCTTTTCTAGAAAAAGATGGTGTGCAATTAATATGGGTGATTGATTTCTTAGATGATATGGGTATTGCCTTGATGTTCTTTTTAGAGTGCGCATAAGAATTGTGGGTCTTCTCATTAAGACTAGCCACAATGGGTAGTAACTTAGACTAGTAACATGCATATGTTACTAGTCTATGTTATGCATCACTTCATTTATTATATTGTAGACTCATCTTTTCTTGATATGTGTGATGTTACAGTAACTAGCTATGTTACCACATGCCTCTCTTTCTTCATTAATTACATGCCACATCATCTATTTTGCCTAGATAAGTGTGATGTTACCACCTATGTTACTCCCACTGTGGGTAGTCTAAACGGGAGAAAAAACCGGCACAAAAAAAAAGTGCCCCATTGAGCTCCGCATGCCTTTGTCATTCTCTAGAGAGCTAGCTCCGCCCAAATAGGGTCAATGACGACTCCAGGAGTGAAAGAATATTGCTAAGACTTTGGTAGTTGAGGTGTCAACTCAACTACACCTCCATCAAATACTTGCGCCAAAAAATAGTAGGGACGACAACTGAGTGATTTAGTTGTTGCGGGTTGCAAAAAAGTAAATAAGACTAGAAAATACCCAACGGTTCTCAAGTATCATCTATTAAAGGGTGTAAACCATTATGGAGAACATATGCATGGGGATGGACAATGCGACGTTACATGGATGACATGAATCATAACATAGTGCAAATAACAAGGGACATGATTCCTAGCTCATCTTCTCTTACTTTGTAGTAGCATGTAGTCCGTGCATAGTTAAACATGTTTATTGCCCATCACGTATTTCCCTACTATCCCATGTCAGGGGGGGGGGGGTCACAATTGAAACTAAAGGTAGTTAATATGACTTTTTCACAAGACAAATACCTCAACACATTTTTTTGGGTGTGAATACACCGAATTCTCAAATTAAAGCCCCTCTATGATATCATGACCAGTCACTCTCAGGGTCGCCAACTGAGACAATAATAGGTGCATACAACTTGCAACTAAAAACACATAGGTATTATAAAAAAAAGCATGGTTCAAATATGAGATCATACTAGTCAAACCCTAATAATAGGCATTAAGCTTAACAAGATCATAACACTAGTAGTTTAGTAACAATAATCATGACAAGGATCAAAACCCTAAAGATTCTAGCACTATTACATGATTGGCATCACACAATCCCCATCCATCATATGTGCCCACATTCGATTATTCACACATGGATGGGGAATACATGATGGGGATGTGGGAAGAATGAGTTGATGGAGTCGATGGCGAAGAATCCCACTCTCAGGAGGTGGAATCAGTCTCCAGATAGCCTTCTTGAACAAAGAGCATCAACAACAGCGTTCATCAGGGCTCGGGGGAATATGTGGGAAATCATCTATGGTTCAAGACGCCAATGGCCACTTATAGTCAGAAGGATATGCGTGGGGTGGGGGGTCCCACTCTAATGTGCCATCCACCCCAACCTGCATGGCAAGGGTGTGTGGCCCCCCCTTGGGAGGTGCCCTCCTCTAGCTGGTGGCCTTCTCCTTCTGATATCTTGCATGTAACTATCTTTGTTGGAATTTTCCTGGACTTTCGTACATGCACACTCACATATCATATTTGCATTTACATTGAAAACAACATTAGCCTTGAAAGTTTTCATTCACCTAAGTAATATTAGAGTGCAAAACCTAAGCAGAAGTGTTGGAAAAAGTAAAATACATTTAGGATGTTCCAAAGAAGAGATGATTTTTTGAGTTGGATTGTTGCCGCTTTATTCAATGACCACGGAAATATCCAAGTTCAGTACATGAAAAATGCAACCTAGAGGTAAACTAAATAAGTTCATGCCAGCAACCTTCCTTCTCTAGACCACGTGCCACCTTGTTGGTAGACCATCTAACCCATTTTACCTTGGTCTCCTCAATGGAGGGAGCAACGTCTTGATCTCCTCAACCAAAGGACCATATTAGGACATGTCCTTCTAACCCTTTTTTGGGGAAAACAAGAGATGATTATTTGTTTCTTCTTCTGCTGCACAAAACTGATAGGTGGTATTACACTCCCAATTCCACGTCTTCATGTTGTCTTTGGTAGCAATGATGTTGTGTTATATAACCAAGAGTCAAAATTAGATTTTAAGGCGTATTTTCACTTCCCATATATTTCTAAATGACCTATCAGGTTCTTTCTTGGTTAGCAGCTGATAAAGTGACTTGACTAACTGTGAGCCAAATTCATCCTGCTTCCACTTCAAGCTAACATGTTTATCATTTGAGGACAAGCTCACTAGCTTGCTTCTCTGGACACTCAACTATTGAAGATGATATCACCCAATCACTCCGCAAAAACTAGCTTTTAGCTCCACATTCAACTATTGAAGAGAATTGATGGTGATATTTCCATAGCTGTCGTGGAATTGTCACGGCAGATGTCCTCGTGTAAGGACTTAGTCGTGGAGCCATCGCAGCTAGGAAGCTTAAAGGGGTTAAACGGGACAAAGGACACGAGGATTATACTGGTTCGGCCCCTTACGTTGAAGGTAAAGCCTACTCCAGTTGAGGTGGTATTGCTTAGGGTTTCGATGACCAGGAGCTAAACCGCTCTGCTTGGCTATCGATCTGATCTTACTTGTCTTGAACCGCCGCCGGGTCGTCCCTTTATATAGAAAGGTTAACGCCCAGCGGCTCTCAGAGTTCCGGCCGGCTCATAAACTGTGTCCGGCTTGGACTCTTAACTATTCTTGCCTTACACTACAAGTCATGCCACAACGGCGGTTTACCACTACGGGCCCTAAGTCGCCTCTGGGCCTTAGGCCTATTACTAAACCGCCATCCTTAACCTGTCCTTGGGCTTCTGAACGAAGAGCCGTTGCAACGTAACCCGGCCCATCTTGGGCGGGTTACACCGGTAGCTATATCCTCAACATTAGGCCCCAGATTGATTTGAACCGGTTCATGTCAATCTTCAATATATTAAGAAAAAATCTTCCGGCTTCTGTTTGCGCGAAGGTTATAACCCGCCATGATGTCATCCTCTGGATTCTTGGTAACCCGCCGTGACGTCATCCGCCATTAATGCACGTTCTGCCCAACGTATCTCAACGGATCCTTATCTTTAATAATTATCCCGAAAATCGAGGCGCCTCAGCAGCTGGATAATCATGTCTTCATCCTCCTCGTTTCTCGCGCCTACTTAACAGCCATCCCTTATAAATAGGCCCGACCGGGTCCTCTCTCACTCTTCCCTTTCCATCGTCTTCCTCCTCTCAACGCCTCAGAGCCCGAGCTCCGCCGCCGCCGCCGCGCCTCTCGTCTTCCTCAGCCTCGGCCGCTGCATCAACCTGAGCTAGTCCAGAGAACGGCGGCGACTCTCCGCAGTGAACCTGCAACTGTAAGTCCTCTTCTTCTCAAACGTCATATCCGCATTAGGGTTCCGCGTTCCTCCCTGTTCTTCGTAGTTCATCTCAGTTCTTTTATAGTTCTTCCACCGCGACTTCTTTTGATTCGAAAAACAGTACAGGACTCCTGCGGTAGTGGTTTCGCACCCATTTCCAATACTAGCAGATCCCTTTTGCTTGCAAAAAGACCTCATTAGAACTTATGAACTTCTCTGTGCCAGTTTTTAGGTCTAGAAAATTTTCCTTTCTGGACGACCGTTTGATCCAAAATAATTACCGCAACCTGTGAAACTTGTTTGTGCAACACTTAGGCAAAAATTGCATCTGTTAGCTATGGCGGCTCATATCACCGGCTTAAAAAAGGCGATGCTTCATGAATATTCCGGGTCATCCATAACGGAGTCAAATGACTTAATTGCTCACGATATCCATAGCGGCTTAAATAACCTGACACAATTGGCCATATATCATTAGGCCCCTTCATAAGCCGCCACCTTAAATACTGAACCAAAATTTTCCTCCGGCTTAAATTTGAACCGGAAATTTTATTTTGTTATAGGCTTCCATCCTTCACAATGCCGCCCAAGGCTCCCAAGGCGCCCATTACATGCAACTGGGTTAGATCCAATGTTACTAATAGCACCTTAGCTGACTTCGTGAAAACGGGTTACCTGCCCAAGAAAGAGGTCATGTCCTATCGTGCTTCTGACCCGTCCAAAGAGAGACCTCAACCGAAGGACGGAGAGGTTGTCATATTTGCTGATCACATGAGCCGGGGCTTTGCTCCTCCCGGCTCAAAATTCTTCAGAGATGTTCTGCACTTTTTCAACCTGCGACCTCAAGACATTGGACCCAATTCCGTGTCAAACATTTGTAACTTCCAAGTGTTCTGTGAGGTGTACCTTGGAGAAGAGCCCAGCTTACTACTCTTTAGAGAGTTATTCTATCTGAACCGCCAAAATGAATGTGCCAATGGGCCCAGCCTGGAGCTCGGTGGAATCTCAATCCAACGACGGAGAGATTGTCTCTTTCCTTATGCTGAGCCGCCAAGCCACCCGAAGGACTGGAACCAGACATGGTTCTACTGCCAAGACACTTCTCCGGCTGATGAGAATCCACTGCCCGGTTTTCGCGCCCTGCGTCTGGAATCAAATCACCCCTTGCCAGATAAACTATCTCAAGCTGAACGTCAGCCACTTACTCCCACCATTAACAAGATCAGAGCTCTTCTGGGGAACGGCCTGAATGGCATTGATCTGGTCCGGGTCTGGATTGCCTGGCGGGTGATTCCTTTAAGCTGCCGCCCCGGCTTAATGTGCGGTTATACGGGCCGGAAGGATGATCCTCTTCGGCACAGTCCCAACGACTTACCTGAGGACGTCATTGATGACATGACCAAGTCTCTTCTGAACGAGAGCCTGGCAGATTGTGGGAGAACAGGCT
Source organism: Aegilops tauschii subsp. strangulata (assembly GCF_002575655.3). NCBI lineage: Eukaryota > Viridiplantae > Streptophyta > Magnoliopsida > Poales > Poaceae > Aegilops > Aegilops tauschii. The sequence goes on from NC_053039.3 coordinate 524,826,575, forward strand.
TAAGTCCTTTCTGCAAGGCTAACCCGGCCCAGCGGTAAACTATTGACCTGAACACCTCACCTTCTATTTTAACGATTTCGTCTTAACTTCAAAAACCTTTGTTGTATTTTACAGGCTAATGATAAATTCTGGAAGGTCAAGTATGACCATGAAGCTGCTAAGAAAGCCAGAAAGGTTAAAAAAGCCGCCAGGAAAGCCGCTCCCCGCAAGAAGGGGAGTAAACCTAGCGCCTCTGACCTGCTTCACCTGGAAGACACCTCCGAGTCAGAGGTAGCCCTTGACTCTTTAGGCTCCTTTTTTAACCATTTTATTGACATGGATTATTAGCAGGAGGACACCGGAATGAGTCATGAAGTGATTGAAGAGGTAACTATAATTTCCTCCGACTCGGAGCCCTTGCCAAGACTGAAAGTCCGAAGAGTAACCCGGAAAGTAAGATTTTCACATCCTTTAGCTTATCAAGATCCTCAATTTCTTTTGAAGCGACAGATTTATGAGAGTCGGAGGCAGACCCGGACCAGCAAGGATGCAGACCTCTCCTCCGGCTTACCCGAAGCATCAAGGAAGCGCCGGACTGAGGTTATCTCCGACTTATATCCTTTTCATCCTTTGGCGGGCGTCACTCGTCAACCACTCAATTCTTCTGATTCAAACTATCAGGGAACTTCACCTTCCTCCGGCGACTCCATGCAGTCTAGCTTGCCGGCTTTCAAAACTGCACCCGGGTAATGATGATCAGCTTATTTTGTGCTTATCTTACTCATGTTTTTGCACTAACCCTTTGACTTTCAGTGTACAAGTAAAGCCCAGCAAGAGGGCGAAGAAAAATAAGCCGGCCGAAGAGCCGGTCCTGACTGAACCTGATGCTTTTGCTCATGAGCCGCCGTCTGCACCAGCTCCTAAAACCGCCACTGCTCCATTTGATGAACAAGTTATGGAAGGTTCTGATAACCCGGAGATCCCCAGCCCGGCTCATCCAGATGATCCGGACGTTGTAATTACCCGGACCGAGTTTGTTGAACCGGGAAGACCCACCGTGTTGGCTAGGTGCTCTGCTAAGGAAGAACTTCTGGAACACCGCAGGGCCAGGCTGGACATCACTGATTATGCTCATCTGAGCCTTGGAGATACTGTCTCTGGCTATATTAATCAAGTGCACAACAGCCGGGACCTGGAAATTGATATGGTGAAGCAAATACAGCAAAAGTCTGAGGTATAACTCTCTTGCTTACTCCATAATTATCCTTACCATGCCAGCCCCCAAGTCTATTACTTATGATGAAATATGTTGTAGACTTAATGCCGGCTTAGTAATCACTGCAAGAAAACCGGCTTACCTGGTAACACTCGAGGGCCGGTTTAAACAGCATACTTGAACCGGTCCTTACCTTGTTTTAATCAAGTATTTGAGCAGCTTTACGCATTAGCCCCCAAGTGCCAAGTACCTTTGCCTGCAAAGTGCTTGGGACTTATTTTCATGATCCGGCACTGTAAACAGAGCTCTTCAGCATACATTAGCCCCCAAGTGTCAAGTGTCTTTGCTTGCAAAGTGCTTGGGACTTAATGTTGCATTATAATCACCCTAACCGTAACCCTGAACTTGTACAGGCCGTCTGTAAGAAATTTGAATCGGAAATCTCTGATCTGAAGAACCGTCTGAAGACTAAGGAAAGTGAAACCCAAAAGGCCAACTCCAAATTTGAATTCAGTGTATCTGCACAAGAGAAACTGAAGAAAAAGTTTGAAGCAGAAAGAAAAGCCTGGGCAGATGAAAAAACTGCTTTGCTCAGTCGGGCCGAACAAGCGGAGGCCACTCTTACTGAAAGAACCGCCGAGTTATCCGGCTTAAAACGCCATGTATCTCAGATGGTCTCCGCAATCTTTGGTAAGTTACTCTATAAGTTTCTAACTAGTTTACATCGTTCATTTCCCATAAGTATCTCAATTGCCATCAGCTCACCTGACTTTGTAATGCAGGTCCCAGGAGTTCCAATCTCAACCAGAACGTGCTGACCAAGCTGAAGGCGGTTTATACCTTGGTAGAACAACTTTACACCGGGTCACAACGTGCCTTAGCCGTTGTGGCTCTGTCAAACGAAGTTCCCACTCATCTGGCAGATGTACTCAGGCGGCTTGCCGTGCTTCCTCAACGCTTCCAAGAGTTAAGACGAGCTTCTGCAAGAGCCGGAGCCATAGCCGCTCTAAGCCGGGCCAAGGCGTTTCTACCGGAGCTAGACCCGGCCGACATCGCCCTTGGGTATCCTAGCTTGAAGGAAGATGGCACTCCCTTTGACCAGAAAGACTTCGCCGCTTGTGTGAAGAGTGTACGCCCGGTGGCCACTTTGATTGGTAATGATACAGACCTTACCAAATATCAACCGGGCTATGACGCGGAGAATCAGAGGATCCCAACACCTCATTATGAAGCAGTCAGCCTGATTCCTCCGACTCGTAAGCATACCTTCGCCCCTGAAGTTGACCCGGCCGGGTTAATTGATGATGAAGCTCAATTTGAAGCCTTTAGTAGCATTGACTGGAAATCATCAACCTTCTAGGACATGGAAACAGCCGGAGGAGCGGAGAGGGATGAGCCGGAAGCTTCAACCCAACAAGCACCTTTGATTTCTTAGGCGACTCATGGTTATGTCTCAAAAACAATGCCTCACCTTTTGGACTCGGGGAGTCCTGTAATAGAGTAGGACGAACACTTAATTTTGTCGTGCCATCGTGCACGTGTGTAGCGCTTAACTCTATTTAAACTGCCCTTTTATATTCTTCAGGGTTATGTTTGATCCTCTGCTTTCCTTAAGTTTAAAGAGCTGTCTTTAATTGTCCTGCATAGAAAACAAATCACAAGTCTCTAGGCGGCTTACCGCATGGAGAGTCATATATTTTACATATAACCCGGAATATGAATCAAAGTCATAATAAACCGGCTCTCAATTATATCTTCGAGATAATCATAACGGCATACCTGCGAGCCTTCAAGTACACTTCCGGTTTATGTAACCCGAATAATGAGGTTGAGAACTCAACTCCGGTTCACCAGCACATATAATGCTTATTATGTGCTATCAACATCATTAATCAAGGTTAAGCCGGTGGAATAAGAACCACCCTTGAATACTTTTGATATCATCAAAAGAACTGGTTTGCAAACCAAGAGATCTCAAAAATTTAGGGCTTCTGATTTGAATACGACCAGAGAACCGTCCCAAAGGGGTTAAGCTAAGATTCGAATGCGATCATATAGCCCCCAGTGGATTTGGCGTTGCCGATCAAGAGGGTACCGACAACTATGTTCTCTTTGGTTCGAATACGACCTATGTTTGAACAGGAAGCCCCCAAATGACCTTGAGAGTTGTTTAACGACGCTGATTCGAATACGATCCACGTCGGCTCTCAAAGGGGGTTGAGCTATGATTCAAATATGATCAAGAAAAACTGCCCAATGAGCTCGGCAATATGCCAATCAAGTGGGTATCGACAGCCATGTTCTCTTTGGTTCGAATACGACCTATGTTTGAATAGGAAGCCCCCAAGTGATCATATTTTTAACGGCTAGATTCGAATACGAACATAAGCCGGACCAACCTCCAAGTGACCATGTAACATTACAATGAAAATAACAATGATACATTTACCTTTGGAGGAAAAAAGGACAGAGGTCCTGCTTTATTATTTATCACAATATATACATGGCTATAGAAATATGTACATTATGAGAGCCGGTGGCTCAAGTGTAATAAGGCCGAAGCTGAGCTATGTTCCACGGCCGGCGGGTCTCCTCCTCCGACTTACGTGAATCTTTGTGCTCCCGAACATCGATAAGGTAGTATGACCCGTTGTGCAAGTTCTTGCTGACCACAAAGGGCCCTTCCCAAGGTGGGGATAGCTTGTGTGCATCTGTTTGATCCTGGATGAGCCGGAGCACCAAATCACCTTCCTGAAAGACCCTGGACTTAACCCGGCGGCTGTGATAGCGGCGCAGGTCTTGTTGGTAAATCGCCGAGCGAGCTGCTGCTACATCACGTTGTTCGTCCAACAAGTCAAGAGCATCTTGATGCGCCTGCTCATTATCCGCCTCGACATAAGCCGCCACTCGAGGCGAGTCATGACGGATGTCGCTAGGGAGGACCGCCTCAGCTCCGTAAACCATGAAGAAAGGTGTGTAACCCGTAGACCTGTTAGGAGTAGTATTGACGCTCCATAATACAGAAGGTAATTCCTCCACACAACAACCCGGCGTCCGTTCCAAAGGGACCAAAAGCCGGGGCTTGATGCCCTTCAAGATTTCCTGATTGGCTCTCTCAGCTTGACCATTGGATTGAGGGTGAGCCACTGATGAAACATCAAGCCGAATATGCTCTCGTTGACAAAAATCCGCCATGGCGCCTTTAGATAGATTGGTACCATTGTCAGTTATAATGCTGTGTGGAAAACCAAAGCGAAATATCACCTTTTTCATGAACTGAACCGCCATGGCTGCGTCACACTTACTAACTGGCTCTGCCTCAACCCACTTCGTGAACTTGTCAACCGGCACCAAAAGGTGGGTCTTCTTATCTTTGGACCTTTTGAAAGGCCCAACCATATCAAGCCCCCAGACTGCAAACGGCCAAGTGATTGGAATCATCCTCAACTCTTGAGCCGGCACGTGAGCCCGTCTTGAGAACTTCTGACAACCGTCACATTTACTGACCAAGTCCTCTGCATCAGCATGAGCCGTCAGCCAATAAAAACCATGACGAAAAGCCTTGGCCACAAGGGATTTTGAGCCGGCATGATGGCCACAATCCCCCTTGTGAATCTCACGTAAAATTTCTTGACCTTCCTCAGAGGAAACACAACGCTGAAAAGCTCCAGTGACACTGCGATGATGCAGCTCGCCATTGACAATTATCATTGACTTAGACCGCCGGGTTATTTGTCAGGCCAAAGTTTCATCCTCAGGCAGTTCTCCCCGGGTCATGTAAGCCAAGTATGGCACTGTCCAATCTGGGATAACGTGGAGAGCCGCCACCAACTGTGCCTCTGGGTCAGGAACAGCCAAGTCTTCCTCTGTAGGTAACTTGACAGAAGGGTTATGCAGAGTATCCAAGAAAGTATTAGGCGGCACCGGCTTTCGCTGAGAGCCTAACCGGCTTAATGCATCAGCCGCCTCGTTCTTTCTGCGATCGATGTGCTCTACTTGGTAACCCTGAAAATGTCCAGCAATGGCATCAACTTCGCGACGATAAGCCGCCATGAGGGGGTCCTTGGAATCCCACTTGCCTGATACTTGTTGGGCCACCAAATCTGAGTCACCAAAGCACCTTACCCGGCTTAAGCTCATCTCCTTAGCCATCCAAAGACCATGGAGCAAGGCCTCGTACTCAGCTGCGTTGTTAGTACAGGGAAACATTAACCGTAGTACATAACAAAACTTGTCACCTCGAGGGGAAGCTAACACAACTCCAGCCCCCGAGCCCTCCAATTGCCTGGACCCGTCGAAGTCAATAGTCCAGTATGTATTATCCGGTTTCTCTTCAGGCACATGCAGCTCTGTCCAATCGTTGATGAAATCCACCAATGCTTGAGATTTGATAGCAGTGCGTGGCACGTACTTTAGACCATGAGGCCCAAGTTCTATAGCCCACTTAGCAACTCTTCCTGTGGCTTCTCTGTTTTGGATGATATCTCCTAGGGGAGCAGAACTAACCACAGTGATAGGGTGGCCCTGGAAATAATGCTTAAGCTTCCGGCTTGCCATGAACACCCCATAAACAAGCTTCTGCCAATGCGGATACCGTTGTTTGGACTCAATGAGTACTTCGCTGACGTAGTAAACCGGTCGCTGAACCGGGTGTTCCTTACCCGCTTCCTTACGCTCCACCACCACAGCCACACTGATGGCTCGTGTGTTAGCGGCTACATACAACAATAAAGGCTCCTTATCGACAAGAGCAGCAAGGACTGGCGGCTCAGCCAGCTATCTTTTCAAATCCTCAAAAGCAGCATTAGCAGCATCATTCCAGACAAAGTCATTTGTTTTCTTCATCATCTGATATAGTGGCATGGCCTTTTCACCTAACCAGCTTATAAACCGACTCAAAGCAGCGATGCGACCCGCCAGACGCTAGACGTCATTTATGCACGCCGGCTTAGCCAGAGAGGTGATTTCCTTGATCTTCTCCGGGTTAGCTTCAATGCCTCTGTGAGAAACTAGAAAACCCAAGAGCTTGCCTGCAGGAACACCAAAAACACACTTGACCGGGTTAAGCATCATCTTGTAGACCCGGAGATTATCAAAGGTCTCTCTCAGATCATCTATCAAGGTCTCCTTCTCTCTGGATTTGACCACGATATCATCCACATAGGCATGAACGTTGCGCCCAATCTGATTATGAAGACAATTCTGCACGCAACGCTGGTAAGTCGCCTGTGCACTCTTGAGCCCAAAAGGCATAGACACATAACAGAAGGCTCTAAAGGGAGTAATGAACGCCGTCTTCTCTTGGTCCTTAACAGCCATTTTGATCTGATGGTAACCAGAATACGCATCCAAAAAACTCAAACGCTCACAACCTTCCGTACCATCAATAATTTGATCAATACGGGGGAGAGCAAAAGGATCAGCCGGACAAGCCTTGTTTAAATCCGTATAGTCCACACACATACGCCAGGTGCCATTCTTCTTGAGCACGAGCACCGGGTTAGCTAACCATTCTGGATGAAAGACTTCAACGATAAACCCGGCCGCCAAGAGCCGGGCTACTTCCTCACCAATGGCTTTCCGCCTCTCCTCATTAAACCGCCGGAGGAATTGCCTGACTGGCTTAAATTTCGGATCAATATTGAGAGTGTGCTCAGCGAGTTCTCTTGGTACACCCGGCATGTCCGAAGGTTTCCATGCAAAGATGTCCCTGTTCTCACGGATAAACTCGATGAGCGCGCCTTCCTATTTCGGATCCAGATTGGCACTGATGCTGAACTGCTTAGATGAGTCACCTGGAACAAAGTCAACAAGTTTAGTCTCATCGGCCGACTTAAATTTCATTACCGGCTCATGCTCCGTGGTTGGCTTTTTCAAAGACGTCATATCTGCCGGGTCAACATTATCCTTGTAAAACTTCAACTCCTCTGTTGCACAAACAGATTCAGCGTAAGCAGCGTCACCTTCCTCGCACTCCAAAGCTATCTTTCGGCTGCCGTGAACCGTAATGGTCCCATTGTGACCCGGCATCTTGAGCTGCAAGTATACGTAACACGGCCGTGCCATGAACTTGGCGTAATCCGGCCGCCCAAATAGAGCATGGTACGGGCTTCTTATTTTAACCACCTCGAAAGTCAGTTTTTCCGCCCTGTAGTTGTACTCATCTCCAAAGGCCACTTCCAGTTCGATCTTACCAACTGGATACGCCGACTTACCGGGCACCACACCATGGAAAACAGTGTTGGACTGGTTGAGGTTTTTATCAGTCAACCCCATACGACGGAAGGTCTCATAATAGAGGATGTTGATGCTACTGCCTCCGTCCATGAGCACCTTAGTGAACTTATACCCCCCAACCTGAGGAGCCACCACCAAGGCCAGGTGACCCGGATTATCAACCTGGGGAGGGTGATTTTCCCTACTCCATACAATAGGCTGCTCAGACCATCTCAAATAATGTGGAACCGCCGGCTCAACAGCATTCGCAGCCCTCTTATGAAGCTTCTGGTCTCGCTTGCACAGACTAGTAGTAAACACATGATACTGTCCACTATTGAGCTGCTTTGGATTGGTCTGGTATCCCCCTGCTGCTGCTGTTGATTACCCTGGCCAGATTACTGATTAAAACCCCCTTGAAAATTCTGAGAATTGGAATTAGAGCCGCCACCCGGGCCATCAAAACCGTCGGCGCCTGAGCCGCCGCCCTGCCCATTGTTGCCATTAAAAGCGTTGGAATTTTTGAAGGCTTTCATGATTGCGCAGTCTTTCCATAGATGAGTGGCCGGCTTCTCCCTAGAGCCATGCCTTGGACAGGGCTCATTCAACAATTGCTCAAGCGTCAGGCCTGACCCGCCGGCTCGGGGAGGTGGTCTCCCCTTACGTCGGTGGTTGTTACCCTGCGCATTGGTGTTGGCCACAAACTCCATACTGCCATCAGCCTTACGTTTGTTACCTCCCTGGTTCACCGGGTTATGCTGAGGGCCCTTGCCGTTGCCATTCTTCTTTCCCTTCCCTGTCCTTTCATCATCAGACGCGGGATCCTTGGTACTATCAGAGTCGGCGTACTTGACCAGAGCCGCCATCAGCGTACCCATATCATTGCAATCGCGCTTGAGCCGCCCGAGCTTCATCTTCAGGGGCGCAAAACGACAATTTTGCTCCAACACTAAGACTGCAGAGCCGGCATCCATCTTATCAGACGAATGTATTATCTCTTTGACCCGGCGAACCCAATGGGTTGTAGACTCGCCCTCTTGCTGCTTGCAGTTAGTCAAATCCACAATTGACATAGATTGCCTACATGTATCTTTGAAGTTTTGGATTAACCGGGCTTTTAGCTCTGCCCATGACCCGATAGAATTAGGCGGCAGTCCTTTCAACCAAGTGCGGGCAGTCCCATCCAACATCATAGTGAAGTATTTGTCCATTGCCGCTTCGCTGACCTCCAGCAACTCCATAGCCATCTCGTAGCTCTCGATCCATGCTCCGGGTTGTAAATCAGCCGTGTAATTAGGTACCTTCCTAGGCCCTTTGAAATCCTTGGGCAGACGTTCATTACGGAGAGCCGACACCAGACAAGGGACACCTCCGGTCCTCGTAGGTACACCCGCCTCGATAGAAGCCGTCGGATAAACCGGGAGGGGCTGGTATGCTGTCAGCTGAGCCGCCTGCTCCGCCTCTGGTCGTGCTCTGTCTTGGTCTACCGCGTTAAAGGCTCCATTATGTGCCGGGCCATGGCCAGCTGGCAAGTCACGGCGCCGGACGTTGCTTGAGCCGGTCGCTGAAACCATGTGTCTGCTATAACTTGGGCTCCGGTTTGGACGAGGGGTTGAATGAATCCTGTCCCGGCTATATGAATATGCCTCCTGTTGCGCCAGAGCCGTCTGAAGAAGTTCTCTGACCCAGTGGGTTTCGACCGCCGTCGGAGAGTCGCCCTCGACTGGGAGAGCCGCCAGTCGCGCCGCTGCGGCGATCATGTTTTCCAACGGGTTGGCATAATGACCCGGTGGTATAGGCACGTATTGAGGCGGGGCAGTGTTCACACGGGGAGGCCCCATCACTTGCGGTTGAATCGGCGTTCCAGCCCCGGGTGCCGTGATTTCTGGCGGGTTACCGGGCCCTGCACCAGGCGTGTTGAAGAGGTTTCGAGGATCGTAAACCGGAGGGAGTCGAGATTGAGCCTTCTGATGCCTCCTTCTCATGATCTCATTGGATGCGTTCTGATACATTGTGAGCCGGAAAGACTGCGCCTGAATCAGCTGAGTCTGGGCGTCGAGAGCCGCCCGCTCTGCAGCCATCCTGATCCCTTCCGCTGCCAGATCTTCCTTGGCTCTTGCTACATCCAGCTTTAACTGTGCCACCTCCGCATCATGTTGAGCTTGATCCGCTGGGGCGACCGTAGCGGTTAACAGGGCCGTCATCTTGTCCGTGAGATCCATCAGCACCTGAGCCGGCGAGTGCACAGGGCCTCCTGCCCCAGCGGCGGAGTTTTGGACAGGTTGTGTGCCGGCCATGAAGATTCCAACCCGGCTCGGCGGCTCAAAGGGGTCCGGAATACTGTCGCCATCGGAACAACCCCTGAGCCTGCCATCTTGAAGTTGATATAACGAGCCGGTCTCACCTGTGGACGACTCACCATCAGAGCGGGTGGCCGTCTCCTCGCCAGATCCAGATCCTTCAGAGAGTTCTCCATGGACACATCCCACGAAAGCACGCTTCAAGGCCGGCAGAGTCCGGGCGGGTCTTGCACGCTGAGCCGTCTCGACGGGGTCGGTGCAGATGTCCGGCTCAGGGCCCGGCTCACCAATCTTGCCAATGAAAACGTGGATTCCGCCGAAGGGGACCCGGTACCCGTACTCAGTTGAGCCGGCGTCGGGGCCCCAGCCTGTGTCGTCGATGTAGAGCTTGCCGCGACGACTCTTGGTCATCCGGCCCACAACGTATCCCTTGAGCCCTTCGAAGCTGCCCTTCAAGAACTCAAATCCACCGTGCGCTGGCCCCACGGTGGGCGCCAACTGTCGTGGAATTGTCATGGCAGATGTCCTCGTGTAAGGACTTAGTCGTGGAGCCATCGCAGCTAGGAAGCTTAAAGGGGTTAAACGGGACAAAGGACACGAGGATTATACTGGTTCGGCCCCTTACGTTGAAGGTAAAGCCTACTCCAGTTGAGGTGGTATTGCTTATGGTTTCGATGACCAGGAGCTAAACCGCTCTGCTTGGCTATCGATCTGATCTTACTTGTCTTGAACCGCCGCCGGGTCGTCCCTTTATATAGAAAGGTTAACGCCCAGCGGCTCTCAGAGTTCCGGCCGGCTCATAAACTGTGTCCGGCTTGGACTCTTAACTATTCTTGCCTTACACTACAAGTCATGCCACAACGGCGGTTTACCACTACGGGCCCTAAGTCGCCTCCGGGCCTTAGACCTATTACTAAACCGCCATCCTTAACCTGTCCTTGGGCTTCTGAACGAAGAGCCGTTGCAACGTAAACCGGCCCATCTTGGGCGGGTTACACCGGTAGCTATATCCTCAACAATAGCTCTATTTTAATTCGTGTTCTTGTGTTGTGTCTCGCATGCTTAAGTTACTGTAATTTGTGTTTTCCCCATTGTAGGATGCCACCAAATCAATTACCACGGAAGACTAAGGGTGTTGTTCCAAGCTCAAGCATTCAACTCAACAAATCTTCTATGTTGTAATATGTCAGATTGCTATCTTACTTGCATGCATCAGTTGTTGATTTGTAATAAGAAACTTGTCCCACGTGAGACGTTTTATTTGTTTCACAAGTTTGCAATTTTGTATTGTGACCACTAAGTATTGGCTATATTGTGTTGTGTTGATTGCTTATGATACGTGCAAAACTAAATATTTCGTACTGCCTATTGTGTTATGTGACCTTGTGCTCGGCAAGTTCGAGACCGCCCACGAGGCCGCCCGCGCGTACGATGCAGCGGCATGGCTCCTGCAGAGGCCACGATCGCAGATGAACTTCTTCGACATGTGGACGCGCCAGCAGGCGCAGGACCTCGCGCCTCCCCCGCGACTAATAACCGCAGAGGACCGCCGCATCCAGCAGAGGCGGGAGAGCCGCCTCCTCATCGCCGAGGCGGATGAGCACGCCATGGCGGTGTGGCGCGAGCGCTTCCCGCAGGATGTCGCCCTTGAGAACGAGTTCTGGGCGCAGAGGAGGGCGGAGCGAGCCGCGGAACAGGCAGACAGGCGTGAGCGGAAGGCACTGGCGGAAGCCCAGTGCGAATTGGGACCTGTGTCGTCCTGGGACGACAATGATCCTCGGCGGGAGGACACGTTTCTGTCGTCGGACTACACCACCGAGAAGAACGACAACGAGGAGTAGTTTTATCTAGTTTATCGTCGACGCTTTTTATCTACTATATTTGCATTGTAGTATCGTTTTTATCTAGGTTTATTTGTATCCTATGGACTAGCTTGTGGTGTTGACCTTGAACTGTAATAAAAATCTATGTGTTGTTTCATATTTTTCGTATGTGTTGCATTGTGCGCGCGCTGGATTTTGCAGCGCCTGCTGGAGCTATAGTGCTGCGCCTTATTTTGCAGCGCCTGCTGGAGCAAGCGCCCACCTGCGCGCTAAAAAAGGCTATTTTGGTGTTGTAAAAATAATTTAGCACGCCGCGCGGTGGTGCGCCTATTGGAGATGCTTTTAGGCATGAATAACACACATCGGTAGTGGTGTACTCTTGCATTAGGCCTTGGTCGGTTCCGTGTGAATCCGAGTGGATTGAAGGGGTTTGAGAGGAATTTAAACCTCTTAAGTCAAAATACGAATCAATCCTTGCCAATTCCCTTCAATCCTCTTGAGGAGAGGATTAATCGAACAAGCCTTTACAGAGTTCACATACATACAGTTCGTTAATATAGAAAAGTACTCCTCGTTGCACGGAGTAGTGCTGAATTCCACTCTCTCCGTTCCAAAATATAAGTTTTTTTAGAGATTTCAATAAGTGACTACATACGAAGAAAAAATAAGCGAATGTACATTCTAAAATATGTCTATATACATCTGTATGTAGTCCATAGTGGAATCTCTAAAAAGACTTATATTTAGGAACGGAGGGAGTAAAAGTCATGCATGCTGCATGGATGACTTTTCAACATATCTGACCCGAAAAAAAGAAAAGACTTTTCAACATATCTGACCAGCAAAAAAGAAAAGACTTTTCAACATATCTGCTTATCGCTTGTCCTGTAAAGCATGCTTACAGTTAAGTTCCTGCAGAAACCGCTGGCTGGGCCTATGCTGTACTGTCCCATTACTGCAGGCTCGACAACCTTACAATTCCAGCTCCGGCGTGTACGCAGCGCAGGCATGGCGAGTTTAACCAAACGATAATTGAACAGGGCTCCGTTTGGAAGAAAAAGAAAAAAGAAGAGGGCTCCGTTTGGAAGAAAAAGAAAAAAGAAGAGGGCTCCGTTTTGCTTTAATTAATGCGTACCTGCACATGCTTTGTGTGCACTATGGTTATGCATGCTCACCCACGTCTACGTGCATATGAAACACTACAGCAGCTCCTGCTTAGCATACGCACGCACGCACATACGTACATCATGCATACTCTTGCATGTGTCAACCAGATGTGTACTAGCCAACGGCCACAGATGCTTATAGTATACATACAGAGGCACATACGTATATATCATGTTAACAAATACGCACCGGCCCACCACCCATGCATGTACAGCTCCATGGTGCGTACGTGCCCCATTATTTCATGGAGCTAGCAAACCAAAACGCGCACGCACGCAATCTCGCCAGCCAAGCCACCTCCCCAACCAACTCCATTATTCCAATCAATCACCCTAGCTCTACTAATCACGTTGCCACAGCATCGTACCACACACCACTCATCACTTCTCGATCGATCCACACTGATCCAACACACATTTCACCGGCGGACAGTAGCTCGACTTCTCCCTGCGTACGTATCTTCTTCTATATATACCCAAGAACCCAGCCACATCACACCACGTCGTCACACGCAAACCACACGATCGCTTAGCTCGAGTAGCCGCCGTCGGCGTCGCACGCACGCAAGTGAACCACACAAAATTCGGTCGCGATCGATCGGCAAGCTAGCTAGTAGTTAGCAGGTTGTGCCATGGCAGCTCGGCGTAGTGGTGCGGTGGTGGCAGCGTTGATGGTGGTGGCGGCGGCGCTGGTCGGGCTCGCTGGCGCCGACTTCGCGGCGGACAGGGCGGAGTGCGCGGACAAGCTGATGGGGCTGGCGACGTGCCTGACGTACGTGCAGCTGGCGGCGACGGCGCGGTCGCCCACGCCGGACTGCTGCTCCGGGTTCCGGCAGGTGCTGGCCGCAAGCAAGAAGTGCCTGTGCGTGCTGGTCAAGGACCGCGACGAGCCCACCCTGGGGATCAAGTTCAACGTCACCCGCGCCATGAACCTCCCCTCCGCCTGCAACATCCCCGCCACCTTCTCCGACTGCCCCAGTACGTAGAGTACCAGTCATATCCCGTCCGGTCGGCCGGTGCTGCCGTGCACACTAAACAAGTTGCTTTTTGGCGCAGAGATCCTCAACATGTCGCCGGACTCCAAGGAGGCCGAGATCTTCAAGCAGTACGGGATCGAGCACGAGGGCAAGAACGCCACCGCCGGCGGCGCCGCCACCGGTAAATTATACATGCTCCTCTGGCCACTTAACTAGCATATATATATATTCTCGGATCGATCGAGCTACATTCTTGGTCATCGTTTCTTCGGATGAAATACTAGCTAATTCATCATGTTAATTAGGGAACGCCTAATCTACCTCTCCCTTGTCAAATAAATAACCACATCCTTCCCCCTTTGTCTTCATCTCGCCACCGCTGTCGTCGTCATCTACCCACGCCTCCGACGCTGGCCTAATACTCATCTGCCACGGCGGCACCGCCGCCACCCCTCCCCGTCCGCCGTGTCGCCTCCTTGGCCGAGCTGCCGCTTAGACCACCCTGCACGCGTACCCGAACCTGTCAGTCTCTGCCTCGCCTCCGTCAACGACACGCGCCGCCGTCTCTGACTCGGGACTGTGCTTGCTCACTAAAATCGACTGAAGTGAACTTTTCCAGTCGCCTAAGAAATAGCAAACGCGTGTCAATTATACACGCGCATGCGTAGCATGAGGCCGGAAGAACGTACACCACACGGCACACTCTACACACTGCACACAGCACATGGCATGAGCAGGAGCAGGCGAGCAGCTAGCTTCCCGCTGCTCGGTTGCACGATTGCGACGTGAACGAGCGTGACCGCGAGCGACCACGCGACTCTGCAGTTATGCCGAGAAAGATACTGGCCACAGTGCGCATTCATTTCTAGCCGGAGGTTAGTGGTGGCGGGATCAGTCAATGCCCTGCATGGTATGCATGGCCCGCCTAACACCGGACGTGTCCTGACAGTCGTGTACCCTCCGGCCGGTGTTCGGTGCCTGGTCTTAACTGAACTTGGTGGGTAACCATAACTGTACCTAAATCTCCGTTTGAAAGAAAAAGGAAACTGTACCTAAATCTGTGGTGCTTTTGCAGTGCTAAAACTAGTATCCAGTTCAAAACTGCACCTAAATCTGTGGTGCTTTTGCATGGTTAGTTAAACAAACACTAATGGTGTATATCAGTTCAGCACTGTACAAAACAAGCACTTGTGAATAACTTAACATTGTCGTACGCCTTGGCCGTGGCTGGTTGCAGGTACCTCCGGCGCGAAGAGCGCCGACGCGGCGGCCGGTGCAGGGAGGCACGCGGTGGTCTTCGCCGTCGTCGTCTCGGCGCTGCTCGCCTCCCTCTTTGTTCTCGCGTGATGATAGGCTGCAGTGGCAGCAGGGAGGGAGATCAGAAGTCGGGACACCCGGCGGTGTCCGTATGATTGGGCTGGACTGGGCTGTGCAATTTTCAGCCTGGGCCTTAAGTTTGGTCAAGCAGAGGGCCCATTGATTGCTGTGTAGTGAGCGAGTGAGTGAGTGAATTCTAAGAGAAGGAAAAGTGTACTGTAGTGAGTGAGTTGCTTGCCTCTCCGGTTCCTGTTTAGTCCCTTTCTTGTTCTCTTTTATTTTTCCGAATAGTGAGTTGACCGTCGGATCAGTTGATGTTGGAAGCTTACAATTGTCCTACCGAAATTTCTCTTCCTTTTCCTTCCATTTTCTGGAGCAAGAGTGTGTGTAATTAATATGGGTACTTCATATATTTTTAAATGACATGTGTATTTTACAGTGATGTGCTGTTACATGCTCGAATCTGGAAGAATGTCAACTCTTTTATTTCTACACATTACAAGAAATACCCGTTAATGACTAAAATTTAATGACCGCAGTCAAATTGGTCGTGGATCTATGACCAAAGTTTGGAAAATGATCATTGAGTGTGTGTAGGGTCCAAACCATCGTTCCATCAAAGACTAAATTATGTCATCATAATAAGCTATAACTCATTAATAAGATCGTAGATTCTTATGGTGGAGGTAACTAGACGACACCTAATCATATTTGCCTACCCTCGTGTTTATATGACACTTTCCACTTTAGTTGTATGTAAGTTGTATGTTTTTTAAATTTTTGAAAGTCAATTTTGTGACCGTTGATTCATTTAGCAAGATTTGTATTGTCCTCTTTCCCCTTGTGTTCCTTAGTAAATTTTTGGGCTTAATTTTTCACTTGCCGCTGATCTTCTTATCGGGCTTGGAGCCTGTTACCCATTGCCTATTTTTTATGCATTTTTCTTCTGTATTTTCTTTTCTTTTTAGTCATTTTTTCATTTTCTTTATTGGTATTTTTGGGATGTTTGATGAGTGTAAATGTATACATGTTAGTACTATATAAAATATATGTGTAAAGTATGAGCGCGATAATTGCACTATTATACACTTATTCTTTGCATATTACAAAGAGTGAAATTTCAGTGCGAAGTTGCGTTCAACTTTATATATATATCTTCTAAAAGGGTAAATAACAATCCCACTAATTCATTATTTCTTAGATTTTTTATATTAATTTAGTTTTTATTTATTTTCCTTCCTTCTTTAAGGCTAATACTAATGCCACTAATTCTTTTATTTTCTTACTAAACTTTTTAGGCGAAAAGTACACTATTATATGTTTATTCTTGCATATAATTTAAAATTCAATTTATGTGTAAATTATGTGCAAATTCTTTATTTATTTTTAATATATTTTTGATTTTATTTTGTCTTTTTAAAGCATATACCAATGCCATTAATTCATTGTTCCTTTGGGAAAAAATATTTTCTATATTTTTGTCTCGAAGTATACATGCAAGTACTTGAAAAATATGTGTAAGTTATACTAGTGTGAAAATTGCACTATTATATGATTATACTTTGCATATTGGAAAGAGTGCAATTTCACTGCAAAGTTGTGTGCAAGTTTTTTTGTCCATTATTTTGCTTAAAGGATAATGCCAATGCCAGTAATTCATTATTCCTTGGAAAACTTTATTATTTTGATTTTATTTATTTTCTCTCATTTTAAAGGTAATACCAACATCACTAATTCATTCCTTCTTAGAGAATTTCGTTTTTTGCGAAAATTCCAATATTATATGCCTATTCTTTAATATTATACAAAAAACACAATTTCTGTATAAACTGTGTGGAAATTTGTCATTATTTGTTTTATTTTATTTCTTCTTGATGAGAAATACCAATTCCAGTAATTAATTCTTCTTTACAAAGCTTAATTTTTATTTATTTATTTATTTATCTTGAGTCTTACGAGGTCAGTTTTTGATACGTTCTGGACCAAGCAATGTGGGCATTTGGTGGGCTTTTGTTTTGTGTGCAAAGGGCTGAGTGGATGTGTAAAAGTATCTAATAAGACAGATTTTGGTGCAAGTAGATTCTAATTCTGCTCCACATTCGTTTGTCACAAATTCAACTTACATGAAATCAGAATTCAGGCGACTTACATATAGTCGATACCATATTTTGTCCTCATTCTTTTTTTGGGACATTCACATTTGTGCCCCTAACTCGAGCCCACTTCTCAAATTTACGCCTAACTTTTTGATGTGCTCAAATTTCCCCTAAAAAGCATTTTAGGTCGCAAGAATGCCCTTCCATGGACGGGGCCCAACTTTTCCAAACACGGGAGACCCTCCTCTCTCCCACGCCCTCGCCGCCAGCCCTCGGGCCACGGCGGATCCAACCACCGCTGCTGCGACGTGATCCACTCCGGACACGTCGGCCACCACATCCGTCGCCATGGCCCTCTCTGATCTGAACTTCGGCGTCGGCCAAGCTTTTGAACAAGAGGTTTGGAGGAAATGGGGTGTTCCCATTAACTTTGAAGAGGACAAGGATCTGCAAGAGTTCTTCCTAGTGGCCGAATTCACCCGATCACGCATTCGCCTCACTGAAGAGTCTGTGGCTACGATTCTTTTATCTTGCTTCGGTGGCAGAGCCTCTATGTTCAAGGTGAAACTACTTCAAAATTGGTCTTTTAAGTTCTCAGTATCTTCTAAAGAAGTGGGTTTCTCCATCATCAAAGGAGGTAACATTTCACTCCCAATCCTCAATATCAATTTTCTGCAATGGGGTTCGGGGGGCCCTAATTCATCCTGGGAACTAGACCAATATCTGCAAGAGAAAGAGGATGAGTGGACCCATATCTTTCGTAAACATCCTAGAATGTCGTACGTGCAAGCCCTTAGATCTCCTGCAAGATTCTCTGCTTCTCAGAATCAAGATGATAGATCATCTCAGAATCCTCCTCATCATTTGAACACACCGCATTCACTGTCTCGCGACAATTACGCTCCTGATGCAACAATTACTTCTGGTCGGGCGGGAAATCTGGGCATTCAAACCTCCAATCAAGACCACCAAGCCCGTACAGACCCATTCTATGTTCGTTGTTTACTACCGGGCCATTTTCGTCCGGCCTGCACTAACCGTATTAAGTGTCGGGCCTGCAAGCACTGGGGTCACATTGCGCGGGACTGTTTCAACAGGCCCAATCCTCAGAACCAGACAACCCATCCTCCGCGCGCTAGCCTCCCATCCTCGGCCCAACTCTCGGCCCAACCAGTCATTGCTAGGCAACCGACCACTACTCCGGTGATTGTGACTAATCAGCCCGTCGCAAGAATCCCTTCTTTTGGCATAGACGCCTCGATTCTGCCACCTTTGGTAGGTGCCTCTCATTACGCTGCCGCTCCAAATTCCATTGCACAATGCCTCCGCTCTGCTGTGATTCAGGGTAATCCACTACCCCTCCCCCATCTGCAGTCTCCTCCACCACCGCCTCCTGCCCACACACCATCCGCCGCCACCATGGCTGCTTTCCCTTTTGATCCGACGCCATTCCTCCCCCCAACCATCAACGCATTGACGTTCCAGGCAGACCAGCAAGGATCAAGGTGCTCTCCGGCACTGCGCCTCCCACTCATGAGGAGTGGGCCATTGCGACGATTGTTCCAATGCCCAATCTACCCGTGCAGTTCAACACAATTCGTGAGGTACTTTCTGAGTTCCTCACAGATAAGCAGCTGGGTTTCTCTGAGATTTCTCCCTGCCCTTTTGGACAAGCATACATCAAGCTCGCTAGTGTGTTTGGTAGAGATTCGCTGGTTAATAATAGTCCCCATCAGTTTACGGATGTTCACGTCATCTTTGAGAAACATAATAAAGGAATGAACTGGAGAAGGCTTACCTTAAACAGAGAGGTTTGGATTCTGCTGTGTGGTTTCCCCTTTGATAAACGCAGTATTGGAGAGGTTAATGAAGCCGTTTCTAAATTCGGCAAGTTCATTATGTGGGATCGAGTCCGGAGTACCAGAGCGAATTTGATGGTCCAAGTTAGAGTTGAGGAATTAAGTGACATTCCAGCTAGTATCGTGTTCGGAGAAGGGGATGATTTTCAGACTGGCTCACTGACGGTTCCTGTGGTTATCCTTCAGCAGGCCATCTTGGGGGTATTTCCACCCGACGAAGACCCCATTCCCCCTTATGGCAACCCACATCCTATCCCAAATCAGGCTAACCACCACCCGAATCAACATAATCATTTTCTCGGACCCCTCCAACAACATGAGCAGGAAGTGCATAATCAAGTGCACCATCATGAGCCCAACCACAACCAAAATCTGAACCTTCAGTTAGCTCTGCATAATGGTCAGGACTTCCAAGAGATGGAGATTGAGGAGGAGGAGGCTGAAATGCCTGGCTGGGGACACTGGGCTCTGCCTCAAGATAACATGCAGATTGATCAAGAATTGCACGATGGTGAGTTTCTGGCACATCAGGATATAGTGGCACCACTTGATGAGAATGCACAGCAAGTCGTTGAAAACCTGCAACTGGGAGATAACAATAGTAATATTACAACTTCTTCAGCACCTCCCCTCCAGAGTGCAGACACAGCTGCTTCTGCTAATGGGCCATTGGGGCCTCCGAATGAAATCCCAGATTTAAATCTGCTGGCTGGGCCTCAGGGAGAAGAACCACTTGCTCCCCCAGGCCCACTCATCAGGCCTACTGTTCCTGCCATAGGATGGGAAGACTTCCACCTCTCTGCTGTGATTATGGATTCTGTTGTAGCTGCTGAAAACAGTCTTGATCCCATGTTTCTGGAAGCTTCAGCAGTTTTTGTAGGACAGAACACTTCTGCCACTTTACCTCTGATGCTGGAAGAGCTGCAGGTTATCCCTTTACCTGAAAAAAGTGACAGAGGTGTTATCTTTCAGGCTACAGAGCAGAGCCCATCTCTGCTAGACAAACCTAGTGGTGCTCCTGAGACTGAATGCTGCAACTTCATTCAGCAGACTGCAATGTCAGAACATACAGACTCTGAGATAAAGAAAATAAACCCGGACACTCAGGATATCACTCCTATTGAGATTCAGCAGTCACTTAACCCTGTAGAGCAGAGAGAATCTGAAACACATGGTGAGTGTACATCAGACACCACTGCCCCACCTGGATTTCCTGATCCTGTTTATTTACCTCATGGTGAACCTCAATCTCATGCATACAAGGAGGTAGAGGATCTGCTGGGAAAAGAAGGAACCCTCATTTGGAAGAAACATTTTGCTCCAACCATGGACAGTACAAACATCATCCAGGTACCTTCAGATTGGGTTAATTTCTTATCTATCACATTATTCTCAGTTGATAAATATGATTGGCCAAGCAATTCTTGACATCTAAGGTTTGGGGGATCATTACTCAAGGAGCAGATAAAACAGTTTTCCTTCCTTTTGTGGTACCAGACTCATGTCCTTCATCTGACCTCAGTACAGTTAACTCTACCCAGCAGGACAAGTCTGAGCAGGAGAATACACCCTCAGATAAGGCAAGCTTGCATGAGGAAACTCTGCTTCATCAACCTCTGCCCTGCATCAAAACAGGAAAAGGAAGGAGAAAATGCCACTACTTGAGACAGAGGTAAGGAGGAGTTGTAGACTTCAAAAAGCCAATAAAGGATTTAAGAATGCAGTATGTAAAGATAAAAACTGCCTTGCCTGTAATGCCAAACCTCCTATTATTCCTCCCAAAGTGGTTAAAAATCTCAACTCTGCTCTTTGCAAGGTCAACATCCAAGACACTAATGAGGAGAAACTGAACAATAGAAACAAGAAGTCTAGAGGAACACAGGCTACATCCAAGGTGGGGACCCAGGCTGCGACCAAGGAGGGAACCACAACCACCATTTGACTAGTCTGCAGTCAGGATCCGTTTACTGTCAGCACAGCTGCTAGAGTTACAGTTTAGTGACTTTGTCTTCTTTTGGGTCTGTAATAAACCAGTTTGTACCACAGGCTGGCTTTATGTGCTGTCGTGCTTGTATGACTGTTTGTACCTCTGGGGAGTCTAGAGAGGACCAGGAAAGTATCTGTTTGAAAGTGTTTTGCAGTTTATGTACACTGGAATATGGCTAGAACCTGGAATATCCTGAACTAGAATGTGAGAGGATTGAATGATCCTAAGAAATGGACTGCTATTGCTAATAAAATTGAAGAATCTGCCTGCTCTATTATCTGTTTACAGGAAACCAAACGAGAAAACATTGACAGTCTATACCTCAAAAATTTCTGTCCTAGAAGGCTTTCCAAATTTGCCTATCTTCCATCTGTTGGGGCTGCAGGTGGTTTGTTAATTGCTTGGTCTGAGCACCTCTTCCAGGGTCAACTCTTCCATGAAAATGATTTCTCTATCACTATTCATTTCACATCTACTCACACAGGGGAATCATGGTATCTCACCAATGTTTATGGTCCTTGTCAACCTGATATCAGACCAGATTTCATTAATTGGTTCCATAATTTTCAAATGGTTGACAATGCAAACTGGATGATCCTTGGAGATTTTAATTATGTGAGATATCCTCATAACAGAAGTAGAGAAGGAGGTTGCATTAATGATATGCTACTGTTTAATGAGGCCATCAACCATCAAGCTCTCATTGAGATCCCTTTGAGAGGGAGGAATTTCACCTGGAGCAATATGCAGGATGCTCCACTTTTGGAAAAACTTGATTGGTGTTTTACATCAGAATCTTGGGCTCTCTCCTACCCTGCCACATCTGCTTCTCCACTTGCCAAAACTACCTCTGATCATATTCCCATTAGCATTAAAATTGGTACCTCCATCCCCATAGCACAAATATTCAGATTTGAGAATTTCTGGATGGAACACAGGCAATTTAAAGAAGTGGTCAAAAACATTTGGGAGCAGCATGTAGATGAAACTGATAGTGCTAAGATCATTGCTGCTAAGTTAAAGAGATTGAGAAAGGGACTCAAGATTTGGGCCAGATCTCTATCTGAACTGAAACAGATTATTGCAGACTCCAATTATTTGATCTTATTCTATGATACCATAGAGGAGTTCAGACCTCTTTCTGTTGCAGAACACAATGGCAGGGCAATTCTCAAAGATCATTTGTCTCAGACATTGAATAACCAAAGGATCTATTGGAAGCAAAGAGCCACTTTCAAGAAAATCAAAGTTGGGGAGGCTAATACTAAATTCTTCCAAGCTAGAGCAACCATCAAGCACAGGAACAACCAGATTGCTTTGTTAAGAGATGAGATGGGTCAGGAACACACTGATCACCAGACAAAAGCAGCCATTCTGCACAGAGCTTTTAAAGAGAGACTGGGTACTAGTGCTATTAATCAAAACCCCTTACTCTTGCATACCTTGATTCAGCCTATGGGGATCTCAGTGAACTGGAACTACCCTTCACCAAAGAGGAAATTGACAAAGTTGTTAAGCATATGCCTGTGAATAAGTCACCTGGTCCTGATGGTTTTAATGTAACATTTTTGAAAAGATGTTGGGACATAATAGCCCCAGATTTCTACAATCTAATTGAGGATTTCTACAAGGGCTCTGTAAACCTGCAGTGCATTAATTACTCTTTTATCACTCTGATCCCCAAGACTGATGCAGCTGCCACTCCAGGAGAGTTCAGGCCTATTTCCCTGCTTAACTGCACATTGAAGATTATTACTAAGCTTCTGGCCAATCGACTCCAAAAAGTGATTCTAAAGCTTCTTCATAAAAACCAATATGGTTTCCTCAGTAATAGATGCATTCAAGACTGTCTAGCTTGGACTTATGAGTACATCCACCAATGCAAGATATCTAAGAAGGAGATTATTCTGCTCAAACTAGATTTTGAGAAGGCTTTTGACATGTTAAACCATAAGGCTTTAATGGAAATTCTCAGAGCTAAAGGTTTTGGAGAAAGGTGGCTTCACTGGATAAACTTAATTTATAGCACTGGTTTCTCTTCGGTTCTTCTTAATGGGGTACCAGGAAAACAGTTTCTATGCAAGAAGGGTGTCAGGCAAGGTGACCCTTTCTCACCTTTGATCTTTGTCCTGGCAGCTGATCTCCTCCAGTCCATGATGAATGAAGCAATGAGAAACTCTATGATCTTCTCACCATTGACTCATCACTCCCAGAATTCCCCATTATCCAATATGCAGACGACACAATTTTGGTTACCCAAGCTGATGCTAGCCAACTCAACCATATTAAAAATCTGCTGCTACACTTTGAAGCTTACACGGGTCTGAAGGTCAATTACAACAAATCCACCATGATTCCTGTCAGCACCCCTGAACAGAAGATGCAAGAACTGTCCACCGTTTTTGGCTGCAAGATTGGATCTTTTCCTCATACTTACTTGGGTTTACCACTTAGCCTAAGCAAGCCCGGGATTGAAGATTTCATGCCACTTATCCAAAGAATTGCAAAGAGGCTTGAAGGATGCTCTACTCTACTCTCCTTTGGAGATAAATTGACACTGATCAAATTTGTTTTCACTAGCATGCCCACCTTTGTCATGAGCACTTTAGCCCTACCTACCACTGTGATCCAACAGATTAATACCTATCTTAAAAACTGTTTCTGGAGAAAATATGGTTCTCAGGATTCTGGGGTAGCACTCATTGCTTGGGAGCAGATTAGTAAGCCCAAAAAACAGGGAGGTTTAGGAGTCTTGAATATCGAAGCTCATAACAAGGCCTTGCTCATGAAATTTCTATTCAAATTCCTCAACAAGCATGATCTTCCATGGGTCCAAATGATTTGGCAGACTCATTATTCACATTCTCTTCCTGGCACTCGGATGGTGGGCTCTTTTTGGTGGAAAGCAATTCTCAGGCTGTTGCCTTGTTTCAAGCAGTGGATCATTTGCCAAGCTGGAGTTGGAAACACTATTCTCTTCTGGTCTGATGGATGGTGGAACCAAGGATTATGTAACCAGTTTCCTGAATTATATTCATTTGCCATCAACAAAGATATCACATTGAGTCAGGTCCTATCAACTCCGGACATAAGCAACTTATTCCACCAACCTCTCTCCATTCAAGCACATCAACAATTCCTCACTCTACAACAACATCTCCAACAACGCGCCTCAGTGGATACAAGGGACTGTTGGAAGATAACAGCAAACAGCTCAGCATACGCTTCTATGAAGATGTATAGACACATTATGGACAAAGGATCAGCACACAACATCTTCATTGCCCTCTGGTCTACGACATGCAGGCTCAGACATAAGATTTTCTTTTGGCTTTTGCTACATGACAGAAACAACACTAGAAACATGCTCCAACGACGTTCGATGCAACTCCCCAGTTTTGAATGTGCCCTCTGTCTAGATCACATAGATGAAACCTCCGAACATCTTTTCTGGAACTGTCCCTTCACACTTTCCTGTTGGGATAGCATAATTCCAAACAGGCAGAGAGGTATCTCAAGTTATGATGAAATCCTTCTTGCTATGTCTCAGCTTCCTCCAACCTTTGCATTAGAGATTATTGTCATGGGATGCTGGGCTACTTGGAGTATCAGGAATGACAAAATCTTCAGGATGGCAGCCATCAGCATTGATAACTGGAAATTCTACCTACAAGAAGGGTTATGGGCATGCCAGCTGAGGGCCAAGCAAGGGAAAGCGGACAGGATTCGAGCTTGGACTGAATTAAATTTGTAAACTCTTATGATGATGTTTCCTAGAGCTGGTATTGGTTGAAGGACTGTATGGCTATGTTTTGTAATCTGTAAATATTTATTAATGAAAACAAATACCGTAGAACAATTGTTCTACGGTCTCAGGGTAAAAAAAAAGAATGCCCTTCCATCTGGTTAAAGTTGGTTGACCAAACTTTAAAAATTCATAACAAATTCATATAAACTCAGAATAATCCAGAATAAGATATCAAAATGTTCATAAAAAACATCGCCTATATGCACATGTCATTTACATTCATGACAAAAGCACTCTTTAAAGCTTTTTAAGGTTTATAACATTAAAAAACTATTTAGGTGAATTCAAATAAATGCACGTGTAGGTGATGAACGTAAATGGCATGCGCGTATAGGTGATATTTTATGAACATTTTGATATCTTATTTGCATTCGTCCGAGTTCATATGAATTTGTTATGAATTTTCAAAGTTTTGGTCAAACAACTTTGACCAGCTGGAAGGGCATTCTCGTGACCTAAAATGCTTTTTAGGGGAAAATTTGAGCACATCAAAAAGTTAGGAGTAAATATGAGAGTGTGCGCAAATTAGGGGCATAAATGTAAATGCCCCTTCTTTTTTCTATTACGCAACAATATTTTTAGAATTATTTCCTCCATCTTTTCTTTCAGAGAGTTTATAGAAATAAAATTTTCATCACTAGCAATTGGTTTAGCATAATTAGGATATTCCAAAAGTCCAGCTAGTGGAGAAGGATCCATGTATCTTTTATTTTTATTTCTGTTTTAGTGAGTCAAAGATAAGGATATCATATATAACTAGGCAAGAAATAAAACAAACAAATAAGAATTTTGTGTGCAGGCACCTGATTTGGTAGTTGTTGACTCTCTGGCAATGACGTCAAAAATTCTTGTGCTACTCACGTAGGAGTTGTTAGATTCCCCGAAGAGGAATGGTGATGTAGCACAACAGCAGAAAGTATTTCTCTCAGTTAAGAATCAAGGTTTATTGAACCAGTAGGAGTCACGAAGCTAACAATGTAAACAACACCTGCACACAAACACAAACAAATTATTGCACCCAGCTTGGCAAGTGGGTTGTCAGTCCCCTTGTGTTGCCAATTACAAGATTAAAAGCAAATTTACAGTGATAATGGTGAACAACAAAAAGGAAAATAAAAGAGTAAATTGCAAGGGCTTTGTATTAATGGAGAATGGACATGGGAGCCATAGGTTCACTAGTGGTATCTCTCTCAAAAGCAGTTAGTGGCTTGGTAGACAAATTACTGTTGGGCAATTTATTGAATAGCGCATATTATAACTATGATCATTGATGGCATAATATCCTATATGCATTACGTCCGTGATAAGTAGACCATTCAACTTACTGATGTCTACTAGTATTTATCCATCCCAAGAACGCTATCCATCATGCATCTCAAAGTATTAATTTTACAAGAAATAGAGTAATGTAATAAGCAAGATGACATAATGTAGACAAGATAAAATCTATTAATAAGATTGAACCCCATCATTTTATCCTTAGTGGAAATAATACAAAGACGTGTCTTGTCCCTTTTTGTCACCGGGACATAGAAATCACCGCCACATTGAACCCACTACAAAGCACCTCTCCCACTAAAGATAAATAAATCATACCTGGCCAAAGTAGACGGATAGATCAGAGAGAAATACAAAGCTATTTAATTATGCAGCAAAGAAACTTCAAGGGATTCAGTATAAATCAATGAAAAATGTGATCATAAATCCTCAATTCATTGGATCCTAACAAACACACCACATGAACTACATCAGATTGATTTCAAACGAGAAAAGATACTGAAGATCCAGAAAAGATAGAGAAAGCCATTTAACTACTACTATGGTCCCGTAGGTCCTGAAGGAACTACTCAAACATCATCATGGGGTTAGCAAGGTTGTTGAAGATGGCCACCCTAATGGCTTCCCCTCCGCAGAGCTCCAAAACAGGGCTCTAGATGGGATCACTTTAGAATAGAGGCTTGCGGCAGTGATAAAATTGTTACTGGTCTCACTCTGAGGGCTTGGGAATATATGTGAATTTATAGGCTAGGAATTAGGGAAAACAGAGGAGCCAAGGCCCCACAAGCCTGTAGGGTATGACCTACTGACGGTGTCCTGGACTAGGTGGTACTCACCACGTCGTCTCCCGACCTGTGGGTCGGGCCGAGGACCCCCATGGCGGTTCACTATTGGGCCAGTTCGGATAGCCCATACCGCATACAAGGGATATTCCACAAGATTTGGTGCCCAAGACAAGGACTCTCCTAAACCCTAGGCCTCTGGTGTGTTATATAAACCGGGGCCAGGCTAGTCAATAGATCATCTAATATTCATTAGAACAATCTCGTGGTAGACATGTACTCTATACTACACCCATATGAATACAATCAAAAGCAGGATGTAGGGTATTATCTCTTCGAGAGAGCCCGAACTTGGGTAAAACCATGTGTCCATGTTACCATCGCTCCAAGATGCCTAGCTTAGGACCCCTACTACGAGATACGCCGGATATAGAACCGACATTGGTGCTTTCATTGAGAGCCTGCTGGCAGTCGCCACGGTGCGATGGGAATTTGGATCGTCTCCGGCGTGATCTACGCATCGGAGCCGAGCTTTATTGTCGATGCCGGCTTCTTCGTCGCCGGCTCGACTGGTCAGCTCGGCTGGACCAAGGACCGCTCTCCAAGTCAAATCATCAAGATTGGACGGATACTTTCATCATCATCAACTCAAATCTCGACCGAGACCATGGAAAAGTCGTCCATGGAGCTCGGGGGCTCAACGTCAACATTGCCCTCGTGCGATCGCACAATTTTTTCTGTATAGCGGACTTGTTTTCGCTGCCACCGCCTCCTCGGAAGTCGATCTGACGGACCCTTTGGTGGAATTGTGCGGAACCGAGTATACAACAACCCTATAAAATTTCTCCGCCTTCCGATGGAGGGTCTCCGGCGATCTATGATATACTGGAGACCTGTCGAGTCTGGACGGGAATCTGAACGAGTTTAGGGCGTGGCCTCCAGAGCCTAGCTCGGAGGTCATTTGGAAGATCCAACCGTTCATCTTCTGCATAATTTCCATATCTACCACCTCTCAAAATTTCCGCTCGATCCGACCGTTCAAACTCCGGGAACCTTCCGATTAGTGCATCACTTTTCGGATATGTTTTCTGCGCGAATACAAATCCGACCCGAGTTCATCTTTCTTCATGAATGGGATATTGGACAACCTTTTTCGAAAATTCTCTTTGTAGGGTATTGTGTTTTGTTTCCGAAAACATGCTCACAAATTTTCTCCTTTTCGGAGGTAATCTTCACCGTCGCGCCGGTGTCAAACCAGCCCTTGCTCCACGTCTGCCAACCTGCACTAGACAGATCGTCGCTTCATCGAGCCGAGCCCAACCTTATCGGATCATCATCTCGGCAAGCTGAACAAGAGTTCGGCATCGCGACGACTAAATTATCACCAACACCATCGCCCCACGGATTGCACGGATCAGGTGCGCCGATATCGCCGCTCGGTCACTTCATCAATCCGGCATTGACCGCGTCACAAGTTATGACCAGTGTCGGCATGGCCGAGCCGTAGCTTCTTCAAACCGATGTCTGCCACACCGAACCGCTTCAACACCTCGGCTGGCACGACGGCTGCAACGTCACCTTACCGACCTGTTCCATCACCTCGTCTGGATCGGGGGCTTCACCATCTCTTCGTCAACCTACTCCGGAGACTTTAGCGTTAACAGCCGGCCAGCTTTGTCACGTTAGCTGGACCAGGGGGCTTTGCCTCGGTGAGCCAACCTTTTCCAGCATCGCCATGCCATCGCTTCATCGCCCATCAGGCAATGGGTGTGCAGATCGAGTCCCAATTTTGGGAGTAACCTTTCTTCAGATTGCTACAACAGATAAACCAGGTGCTATTAATCCTAGTATTTTTTTCTTGCTTGGGTTTATTTTTTCCAAGGAATTATTACTCTGGTTTGTTCCATCATCTATACACAGGTCTGTCAAATGATGGCCGCATTAACGATGGTTGCGTGATGGTTCGGTCAGTTTCCCGTCCGCAGTTCGGCGAACGCCTCATCGTGGACTTGGACCGCCCTGTGAATACAGGCTTTGTCACGGCGGCGCCCTGCACCGACATTGGCTTCGACGCCAGGCCACATCTCTTTAAAAAAATTGCGTAATCGACTTCGACTATGTCACGCGGTCACTTCGGCAAGCCGACGTCGTCGTCCCAATCGACGTAAATCGGCTCGCGGGATCACCTTGTTGGTCGAATTGCCATACCGACATGTTCGGTTGCCTCGGGGACTTCAGCATCGCTGAGAGAGCTCTACCTCATCAAGCGTTCGACACACGGGCCATATTTCTTTTATTGCTCACTTTGCATAAATTATTTATTATGCTATGAATTTGTTTTTTATTTTATTATTACTATTATCTGCGGCTTGCACTATTTTCTGTGCACAGGTAAATGATCCGGGTTGGGTAGCGCTGTCACCTCGGCGTACCGACATACCACGTCACCTCGGCTGGACCGAGGGCTTCGTCGTCACTTCTTTAACCCAAGCCAGGAACTTCGGCGTCATACTGCTGGCCTGCTCCGTCACCTTGGACGGACTGGGGGTTCCACCTCGCGATATTGGCCGTGCTATGTCGCTACTTCGGAGTGCCGAGCTGTTTGCTCTGCCACCTCGGGACCGGCTTGGGGGCTGGGACCTCGTCCCGCCGTAAGCTCGGGCCGCGCATCGACACCGAGCACATTAACCAGCTAAGTCGCTTCCATGCTCAGTTTTTTTAATTCTTGTTCGGTTCGACCAAACATTATATTTGTGTTGAAAACTTAGTTTGTCAACAAACGTTGTTTGTCAAAAACACTTCCTTTACCCAAGTTAACTGGGGGGCTCTTAAATTTGTATGAGCCATTCTATATAATTGTTTTCTTCCTAGTCGTTGCAAAATCTTTTTCTATCACTCCTTTTTCGACGCGAGTGTGTGGTCAATAGCCGGGGAGCCTAGTTTCTCTCTCAAAGCCGCTCGAGTTTAGTTTGCTAAACTGGCCTAACGAGCAGTATTCCGCCTTCGGGATAGGAGGTTGCAGCCGTAGGCTGACCCGCTTGAAGTCTTGAAATCAGATGTGTCATATTAATGCACGACAGAAGCACAAAAATTTTAAGACCAATTTTCGGATTGGCACCAAATGACTTGATTTAGTTCGGACGTCAAGCTTTTACATATTTTTTTTGCCTTTTCGAGCTTATGGCATTTTAAACCTATTTGTGTGTCTCTAGCATAAGTCTCGCAGTACAACGCCGGACACCTTTAAAGCTTCGGCAATATCAAAGAGGGGCTGCGGCTAGAGCCGAACCCACCAAAGGCCAAGGTATTCCATGGACTCCTCAGCAAAACATTCTCGGATACTGCTTTGTATGCATTGGTTTCAAATTGTGTCTTCGGTCAATAGTTGGGTTGCCCGACTTCCGTGCTTACCCTTATGTTCCCGATTATTCGGCTAAGGGTAAATGGAGAACCACTGCGATTGTGCTTCTGGTTCAACTGGTCAAGTGCCTCAATGGAGAAAGCCGAAAACTGACTGTCACAATAAGCGTAAACTGGTCAGCGATCCGATGACTGTGTTAAACTATAGATCAATGGAGGTCACCCCATGTTAAACGACAGGCCGTTCATAACATTGGCCGAAGTGTTTACGGCTTGACCTCGACTGTCGCCGAACACTAACCGGGGGCTAGTAACTGGCCTCCAAACTTTAAGCTCCTATGACTAAGTGAAAGTTATAAAGCTTGCATATCTGATTGCCTCGTTTCCGCTAACACAACCGCCTTCGGGCACCGAGACGTCGGCTAAGGGTTGTTTTGTTAATGCGGAAACACCCTGCGTAGTATCTACAAGGGGGTGGAAGCCGACGATGGGCCACTTTCAACTGATAAACGGTCGCAACGGAGTCAAAATAAACATATCATCAGCGTTTGTATTTAATATACGAGGGCTGCCTTCCGTAATCATCGTTATAAAGCCATAAATATGCATCAATTTGACTTAAGATTTTGGCCAAGCTGGGTTGCCTGGCTCTTGTGTTTACACCCTATGTTCCCGATTGTTCGGCTAGGGGGTAAAGGGAGCACCTCTGTGATTGTTACTTCCGGGTCATCCGGGTTAGTACCTCAGACTGGGTGAAGCCGAAAGCTAGCTATCTTAAAGAATATAATTGGTTGGGAACGACGGAAGTGAAAATTTTGGTTCATTAAGACCATAGAGTTCGGGAACTTCCCCTGAACTAAATCCTCAATATTTTTCTCCCGCATTGATCGGGGGTGAGGTTTCATGATCATGGTCGACATGACAACCCAAAGAAAGGAACCGATAGCGGGTCTATTTTATTTGGAAGATGTTTCTTACATTAAATAGTAATATAACATTCTCTTCGCATACCTTTGTTTATAAAACCGTATGGCCGGATTGCCTTGTTTGTCATAAAACTTTGCCCTCATAAAGGCTTTATACAGTGGGACAAACACTCCCCGTCTACTGGCTGAGGAGGTTGAAGCCGATGGTCGGTCCACAAAGTTTTATACAATGCGGATCCGAACATTAATGATGTGAAGTACTTGGATACATAAAGTCATTTGATACGTCTCCAACGTATCTAAATTTTTTGATTGTTCCATGCTATTATATTATCTGTTTTGGATGTTTAATGGGCTTTAATATGCTCTTTAATATTACTTTTGGGACTAACCTATTAACCGAAGGCCCAGTGCCCGTTTCTGTTTTTTTTGCCTATTTCAGTGTTTTGCAGAAAAGGAATACCAAACAGAAACCAAATGGAATGAAACCTTCGCGATGATCTTTCTTGGAACAAACGCAATCTAGAAGACTTGGAGTTGAAGTCGGGAACTCCGCGAGGCAGCCACGAGGCAGGAGGGCGCGCCCAGGGGGGTAGGCGCGCCACCCACCCTCATGGGCCCCATGGAGCTCCACCGACGTACTTCTTTCGCCTATATATACTCTTATACCCTAGAAACATCAGGGGGAGCCACGAAACCACTTTTCCACCACCGCAACCTTCTGTACCTGTCAGATCCCATCTTGGGGCCTTTTCCGGCGACCTGTCAGAGGGGGAATCAATCACGGAGGGCTTCTACATCAACACCATAGCCTCTCCGATGAAGCGTGAGTAGTTTACCACACACCTTCGGGTCCATAGTTATTAGCTAGACAGCTTCTTCTCTGTCTTTGATTCTTCATACAAAGTTCTCCTTGATGTTCTTGGAGATCTATTCGATGTAATACTTTTTGCGTTGTGTTTGTCAAGATCCGATGAATTGTGGATTTATGATCAAGATTATCTATGAATATTATTTGGTTCTTCTCTGAATTCTTATATGCATGATTTGATATCTTTGCAAGTCCGTTCGAATTATCGGTTTAGTTTGGCCTACTAGATTGATCTTTCTTGCAATGGGAGAAGTGCTTAGCTTTGGGTTCAATCTTGTGGTGTCCTTTCCCAGTGACAGTAGGGGTAGCAAGGCACGTATTGTATTGTTTCCATCGAGGATAAAAAGATGGGGTTTATATCATATTGCTTGAGTTTATCCCTCTACATTGATACGTCTCCAACGTATCTATAATTTTTGATTGCTCCATGCTATATTATCTTCTGTTTTGGACATTATTGGGCTTTATTATTCACTTTTATATTATTTTTGGGACTAACCTATTAACCGGAGGCCCAGCCCAGAATTGCTGTTTTTTTGCCTATTTCAGAGTTTCGCAGAAAAAGAATATCAAACGGAGTCCAAACGGAATGAAACCTTCGGGAACGTGATTTTTGGAACGAACATGATCCAGGAGACTTGGAACCTACGTCAAGGAAGCTTCCAGGAAGCCACGAGGTAGGGGGCGCGCCTACCCCCCCAGCCACGCCCTCCACCCTCGTGAGCCCCACGTTGCTCCACCGACATACTCCTTCGTCCTATATATACCTACGTACCCCCAAACGATCAGATACGGAGCCAAAAACCTAATTCCACCGCCCCAACCTTCTGTACCCATGAGATCCCATCTTGGGGCCTGTTCCGAAGCTCCGCCGGAGGGGGTACCCATCACGGAGGGCTTCTACATCAACACGATAGCCTCTCCGATGAAGTGTGAGTAGTTTACCTCAGACCTTCGGGTCCATAGTTATTAGCTAGATGGCTTCCTCTCTCTTTTTGGATCTCAACACAATGTCCCCCCCTCTCTCGTGGAGATCTATTCGATGTAATCTTCTTTTGCGGTGCGTTTGTTGAGACCGATGGATTGTGGGTTTATGATCAAGTTTATCTATGAACAATATTTGAATCTTCTGAATTCTTTTATGTATGATTGGTTATCTTTGCAAGTCTCTTCGAATTATTAGTTTGGTTTGGCTTTCTTGCAATGGGAGAAGTGCTTAGCTTTGGGTTCAATCTTGCAGTGTCCTTCCCCAGTGACAGTAGGGGCAGCAAGGCATGTATTGTATTGTTGCCATCGAGGATAACAAGATGGTTTTTTAATATCATATTGCATGAATTTATCCCTCTACATCATGTCATCTTGCTTAAGGCGTTACTCTGTTCTTATGAACTTAATACTCTAGATGCATGCTGGATAGCGGTCGATGTGTGGAGTAATAGTAGTAGATGCAGGCAGGAGTCGGTCTACTTGTCTCAGACGTGATGCCTATATACATGATCATACCTAGATATTCTCATAACTATACTCAATTCTGTCAATTGCTCAACAGTAATTTGTTCACCCATCGTAAAATACTTATGCTCTTGAGAGAAGCCACCAGTGAAACCTATGGCCCCCAGGTCTATCTTCATCATATTAATCTTCCAACACTTAGTTATTTCCGTTGCTTTTATTTTACTTTTCATCTTTATCATAAAAATACCAAAAATATTATCCTATCATATCTATCAGATCTCACTCTCGTAAGTGACCGTGTAGGGATTGACAACCCCTTATCGCGTTGGTTGCGAGGATTTATTTGTTTGTGTAGGTGCGAGGGACTCGCGCGTAGCCTCCTACTGGATTGATACCTTGGTTCTCAAAAACTGAGGGAAATACTTACGCTACTTTGCTGCATCACCCTTTCCTCTTCAAGGGAAAACCAACGCAGTGCTCAAGAGGTAGCAAGAAGGATTTCTGGCGCCGTTGCCGGGGAGGTCTACGCAAAAGTCAACATACCAAGTACCCATCACAAACCCTTATCTCCCGCATTACATTATTTGCCATTTGCCTCTCGTTTTCCTCTCCCCCACTTCACCCTTGCCGTTTTATTCGCCCTCTCTTTTTCGTTCGTCTTTTCGTTTGCCTTGATGTCTTACTTGGCTCGTTTGTACGTTTGGTTGAAATAGTTGAGTATTTATTCCTAAACAGAGAAGCTAAGATCTATGGATCCTCATCCGCTTGCTAATCTTTTTAAGAGATCCAATTATGATGAACCAATTGCTAGTGAGTTTTGTGCACTAGATTATCTTTATGAAGTTTTGCTTGAAATTTGTGAATCTGAAAATTGTGATGAAGAAATTTATGAAGAGATTCACGATAGCTCCTTGAATAAAAAGCATGATTGCAATAATTTTATTATAAATTCTCTTGATGTCAATTGTGCTAATATTATGCAAAACCGTAAGCTTGGGGATGCTAGTTTTGCTATGTCTACTACTTGTTGCAATGATCATGATTGGGGTGATAGTTCTTCTTATAATCTTGAAAATTTATTTAAGCCCCATGATGAATATGAGATTGATATAATGTTCGCAATAATATTGAAAGTGGGTTTGGAAGAGTGTCGACTTTAGATCCCACATATTTGGAGAATGTTCAATCTTATGATATTTTTGATAAAAGTGGGTTTGGAGAGGTCATGACTTTAGTTAATGTTAATCCCACTATTTTGGAAGAGTGTCAACTTTGCATGCATGTGGATCATGTTGAGAATATTGTATGTGATAGTTATATGATTGAGTTTGATAACGATCCTACATGTAATTATTATGAGAGAGGAAAATATTGTTATAGAAATTTTCATGTTACTAAATTACCTCTCGTTATGTTGAGATTGCTATTGTTCCTTTCTGCTTCCTTGCATATGCTAGTTTTTGCTTGCTATGATAATTTGTTTTTCTATAAGATGCCTATGCATAGGAAGTATGTTAGACTTAGATGTGTCTGTCATGTATTTCATTATGCTCTCTTCGCGCTTCAATTCTTGTCTTTTATGCGAGCATCATTAAAATTATCAATGCCTAGCTAAAAGGCTTTAAAGAAAAGCGCTTGTTGGGAGACAACCCAATATATTTCCTTTCTGTCGTTGAATAAATATTTGATCTAGCCTCTGGTTAGATGTGTTTTTATGTTTTAATTAGTGTTTGTGCCAAGTTAAACCTATAGGATCTTCTTGGATGATAGTTATTTGATCTTGCAGAAAATTCCAGAAACTTTCTGTTCACGAAAACAATTGTTAAAAATCACCAGAACGTGATAAAATATTGATTCCAATTGCTGCTGATCAATAAACAAATTTTCTAAGTCTTCCTATTTTGGCTGATTTTTTGGAGTTCCAGAAGTTTGCGTTAGTTACAGATTACTACAGACTGTTCTGTTTTTGACAGATTCTGTTTTTCGTGTGTTGTTTGCTTATTTTGATGAATCTATGGCTAGTAAAAAAGTTTATAAACCATAGAGAAGTTGGGATACAGTAGGT
Source organism: Aegilops tauschii subsp. strangulata (assembly GCF_002575655.3). Taxonomy (NCBI): domain Eukaryota; kingdom Viridiplantae; phylum Streptophyta; class Magnoliopsida; order Poales; family Poaceae; genus Aegilops; species Aegilops tauschii. Next base: position 524,862,056 of record NC_053039.3, read on the forward strand.
TTAACACCAATATAAATAAATAATGAGTTCATTACAGTACCTTGAAGTGGTCTTTTGGTTTCTTTCGCTAACGGAGCTCACGAGATTTTCTGTTAAGTTTTGTGTTGTGAAGTTTTCAAGTTTTGGGTGAAAGATTTGATGGATTATGGAACAAGGAGTGGCAAGAGCCTAAGCTTGGGGATGCCCATGGAACCGCCAAGATAATCTAAGGACACCAAAAAGCCAAAGCTTGGGGATGCCCCGGAAGGCATCCCCTCTTTCGTCTACTTCCATCGGTAACTTTACTTGGAGCTATATTTTTATTCACCACATGATATGTGTTTTGCTTGGAGCGTCTTGTATGATTTGAGTCTTTGCTTTTTAGTTTACCACAATCATCCTTTCTGTACACACCTTTTGAGAGAGACACACATGATTCGGAAATTATTAGAATACTCTATGTGCTTCACTTATATCTTTTGAGTTATATAGTTTTTGCTCTAGTACTTCACTTATATCTTTTAGAGCACGGTGGTGGATTTGTTTTATAGAAACTATTGATCTCTCATGCTTCACTTAGATTATTTTGAGAGTCTTAAATAGCTTGGTATTTTGCTTAAAAAATCCTAATATGCTAGGTATTCAAGATTAGTAAAAACTTTCTTATGAGTGTTTTGAATACTAAGAGAAGTTTGATGCTTGATGATTGTTTTGAGATATGGAGGTAGTGATATTAAAGTTGTGCTAGTTGAGTAGTTGTGAATTTGAGAAATACTTGTGTTGAAGTTTGCAAGTCCCGTAGCATGCACGTATGGTAAACGTTATGTAACAAATTTGAAACATGAGGTGTTCTTTGATTGTCCTCCTTATGAGTGGCGGTCGGGGACGAGCGATGGTCTTTTCCTACCAATCTATCCCCCTAGGAGCATGCACGCAGTGCTTGGTTTTTGATTACTTGTAGATTTTTGCAATAAGTATGTGAGTTCTTTATGACTAATGTTGAGTCCATGGATTATACGCACTCTCACCTTTCCATCATTGCTAGCCTCTTCGGTACCGTGCTTTGCCCTTTCTCACATTGAGAGTTGGTGCAAACTTCGCCGGTGCATCCAAACCCCGTGATATGATACTCTCTTTCACACATAAACCTCCTTATATCTTCCTCAAAACAGCCACCATACCTACCTATTATGGCATTTCCATAGCCATTCCGAGATATATTGCCATGCAACTTTCCACCATTCCGTTTATCATGACACGTTCATCATTTTCATATTGCTTTGCATGATCATGTAGTTGACATAGTATTTGTGGCAAAGCCACCGTTCATAATTCTTTCATACATGTCACTCTTGGTTCATTGCATATCCCAGTACACCGCCGGAGGCATTCATATAGAGTCATACTTTGTTCTAGTATCGAGTTGTAATCATTGAGTTGTAAATAAATCGAAATGTGATGATCATCATTTTCTAGAGCATTGTCCCAAGTGAGGAATAAAAAAAAAGAGAGAGAAAGGCCATAAAAAAAGGAGAAGGCCCAAAAAAATGAGAGAAAATGAGAGAAGTGACAATGTTACTATCCTTTACCACACTTGTGCTTCAAAGTAGCACCATAATCTTCATGATAGAGAGTCTCTTGTTTTGTCACTTTCATATACTAGTGGGAATTTTTCATTATAGAACTTGGCTTGTATATTCCAACAATGGGCCTCCTCAAGTGCCCTAGGTCTCCGTGAGCAAGCAAGTTGGATGCACACCCACTTAGTTTCTTTTGTTGAGCTTTCATATATTTATAGCTCTAGTGCATCCGTTGCATGGCAATCCCTACTCCTTCCATTAACATCAATCGATGGGCATCTCCATAGCTCATTGATTAGCCTCGTTGATGTGAGACTTTCTCCTTTTTTTTCTTCTCCACATAACCCCCATCATCATATTCTATTCCACCCATAGTGCTATATCCATGGCTCACGCTCATGTATTGCGTGAAGGTTGAAAAGTTTGAGGTTACTAAAGTATGAAACAATTGCTTGGCTTGTCATCGGGGTTGTGCATGATGAGAGCATTCTTGTGTGACGAAAATGGAGCATGGCTAAACTATATGATTTTGTAGGGATGAACTTTTTTGGCCATGTTATTTTGAGAGGACATAATTTCTTAGTTAGTATGCTTGAAGTATTATTATTTTTACGTCAATATGAACTTTTATCTTGAATCTTTCGGATCTGAATATTCATACCACAATTAAGAAGAATTACATTGAAATTATGCCAAGTAGCATTCCACATCAAAAATTCTGTTTTTATCATTTACCTACTCGAGGACGAGCAGGAATTAAGCTTGGGGATGCTTGATACGTCTCCAACGTATCTATAATTTTCGATTGCTCCATGCTATATTATCTTCTGTTTTGGACATTATTGGGCTTTATTATTCACTTTTATATTATTTTTTGGACTAACCTATTAACCGGAGGCCCAGCCCAGAATTGCTGTTTTTTTGCCTATTTCAGAGTTTCGCAGAAAAAGAATATCAAACGGAGTCCATACCAAGGGAAAGCCAACGCATGCTTAAGAGGTAGCAAGAAGGATTTCTGGCGCCATTGCCGGGGAGATCTACGCTCAAGTCAAGACATACCAAGTACCCATCATAAACTGTTCTCCCTCGCATTACATTATTTGCCATTCGCCTCTCGTTTTCCTCTCCCCCACTTCTAAAACGATTTTCAAAAAGATTTGCCTTTTCTTCGCCTTCTTTCCTTATGTCTTTTTGTTTGTGTTTCCATGTGCCTTCTATTTGCTTGCATCTTTGCTTGCTAAAAATCTGTTGATATGGATCCACTTAAAGTGTTCTACTTGGATCATCTTCGATCTATATGTGCTCGTGCTGAAACCCCAATTAGTTTAGTTGAGGGAAAATCTTTAGATGAGCATGCTCATTTTGTGCATCACCGTTTGTCTGAAAAAGGGAGACTCTTATGGTATCAAATAAACTATTTGCTGTGTTATGCTTGGAATCTTTGTGAAATTTATGATTTTACTTGTTGCTCTAAGAACCCTAAAAAACACCTTCCCTACCTATGTGAGTTTAATGATAATGAAATCTTATCTTCTTATGAAAAGGGTGTTTATAGTTACTATGATATCGAACAAATTGAAGAATTTGTCATTTTTAAGGGTGCTCATGAAGTTGCTTCTTTGATTGAAAAGTATGATATTACTCTCTACAAATCTGAAAATTCCGACATACTTAAATATTGCTATGAAAACTATGCTCACAATGCCTATGTTAAGGAATTTATTGAGAGAATTACCGCTGCTTTGGAAGAAAATAACGATATGCATGAATCTATAGATGATTATGATTCCGATGATTTGATTGAAATATCCCTTGATGAACATGATGCTTGCTATTCTTATGGCGATGCCAATATTTATGGAGATGAATTTTCTATAGTTCCTTATGTTAAACATGAGATTATTGCTATTGCACCCATACTTGATAGTCCCTTAAATCAAGAGCATGATTGCAATGATTTTATTATAAATTCTATTAATGTCAATTGTGTTAATGATATGCAAAACCCTAAGCTTGGGGATGCTAGTTTTGCTATGTCCACTACTTGTTGCAATGATCATGATTGGGGTGATTCTTCTTATGATCTTGAAAATTTATTTAAGCCCCATGATGAATATGAGATTGATAATAGTGTTTGCAATAATATTGAAAGTGGGTTTGGAAGAGTTTCAACTTTAGATCCCACATATTCGGAGAATGTTCAATCTTATGAATTTTTTGATAAAATTGGGTTTGGAGAGGTCATGATTTTAGTTAATGTTAATCCCACTATTTTGGAAGAGTGTCAACTTTGCATGCATGTGGATTGTGTTGAAAATATTTTATGTGATAACTATTTTGTTGAATTTGCTTATGATCCCACATGTAATTATTATGACAGAGGAAAATATGGTTGTAGAAATTTTCATGATAATAAATTACCTCTCGTTATGTTGAGATTGCTATCGTTTCTTTCCGCTTCCTTGCATATGCTAGTTTTTGCTTGCTATGATAACTTGTTTGCCTATAAGATGCCTATGCATAGGAAGTATGTTAGACTTAGATGCGTTTGTCACATGTTTCATGATGCTCTCTTTGCGCTTCAATTTTTGTCTTTCATGTGAGCATCATCGAAATCTCAATGCCTAGCTAGGGGCGTTAAACAATAGCCTTATTGGGAGGCAACCCAATTTTATTTTTGTTCTTTGCTTTTTTCTCCTGTTTAGTAATAAACAATTCATCGAGCCTCTGGTTAGATGTGGTTTTGTGTTTTAATTAGTGTTTGTGCCAAGTAATACCTTTAGGATAGCCTACGGTGATAGTTAATTTGATCTTGCTGAAAAAACATAAACTTTTGCACGCACGAAAATAATTTTCATAAATCACAGGAACGCGCTTTTTAGTTGATTCTTTTTGTAGGAGATTAATAAACCAATTGCTTAGGACTTCCTAATTTCTCAGGATTTTTGGAGTTACAGAAGTATTCGAAAGTTACAGATTGTTATAGACTGTTCTGTTTTTGACAGATTCTGTTTATCGTGTGTTGTTTGCTTATTTTGATGAATCTATGAGTAGTATCGGGGGGTATGAACCATAGAGAAGTTGGAATACAGTAGGTTTAACACCAATATAAATAAATAATGAGTTCATTACAGTACCTTAAAGTGGTGGTTTATTTTCTTATACTAATGGAACTCATGAGATTTTCTGTTAAGTTTTGTGTTGTGAAGTATTCAAGTTTTTGGGTAAAGATTTGATGGATTTTGGAATAAGGAGTGGCAAGAGCCTAAGCTTGGGGATGCCCAAGGCACCCAAAGGTAAAATTCAAGGACAACCAAAAGCCTAAGCTTGGGGATGCCCCGGAAGGCATCCCCTCTTTCGTCTTCATCTATCGGTAACTTTACTTGAGGCTATATTTTTATTCACCACATGATATGTGTTTTGCTTGGAGCGTCTTGTATGATTTGAGTCTTTGATTTTTAGTTTACCACAATCATACTTGCTGTACACACCTTTGGGGAGAGACACGCATGAATCGGAATTTATTAGAATACTCTATGTGCTTCACTTATATCTTTTGAGCTAGATAATTTTGCTCTAGTGCTTCACTTATATATTTTTAGAGCACGGTGGTGGTTTTATTTTATAGAAATTATTGATCTCTCATGTTCACTTATATTATTTTGAGAGTCCTTTAACAAGCATGGTAATTTGCTTTGGTTATAAAACTAGTCCTAATATGATGGGCATCCAAGATGGGTATAATAAAAACTTTCATATAAAGTGCATTGAATACTATGAGAAGTTTGATGCTTGATGATTGTTTTAAGATATGAGGATGGTGATATTAGAGTCATGCTAGTAGAATAATTGTGAATTTGAGAAATACCTGTGTTGAGGTTTGCAAGTCCCGTAGCATGCACGTATGGTAACTGTTGTGTAACAAATTTGAAGCATGATTTATTCTTTGATTGTCTTCCTTATGTGTGGAGGTCGGGATCGCGCGATGGTTAACTCCTACCAACCCTTACCCTAGGAGAATGCGTGCAGTAATTTGTTTTGATGACTTGTATATTTTTGCAATAAGTATGTGAGTTCTTTATGACTAATGTTGAGTCCATGGATTATACGCACTCTCACCCTTCCACCATTGCTAGCCTCTCTAGTACCGCGCAACTTTCGCCGATACCATACACCCACCATATACCTTCCTCAAAACAGCCACCATACCTACCTATTATGGCATTTCCATAGCCATTCCGAGATATATTGCCATGCAACTTTCCACCATTCCGTTTATTATGACACGTTCCATCATTGTCATATTGCTTTGCATGATCATGTAGTTGACATCGTATTTGTGGCAAAGCCACCATTCATAATTTATTCATACATGTCACTCTTGATTCATTGCACATCCCGGTACACCGCCGGAGGCATTCATATAGAGTCATATTTTGTTCTAAGTATTGAGTTGTAATTCTTGAGTTGTAAATAAATAGAAGTGTGATGATCTTCATTATTAGAGCATTGTCCCGTGTGAGGAAATTAAAAAAAAGAGAGGCCAAAAGAGTCTAAAAAAAAAGAGAAATAGTCTCCAAAAAAGGGGAGTCTCTAAAAAAAGAGAGAAAAAGAGAGAAGGGACAATGCTACTATCCTTTTTTCCACACTTGTGTTTCAAAGTAGCACCATGATCTTCATGATAGAGAGTCTCTTATTTTGTCACTTTCATATACTAGTGGGAATTTTCGTTCTTGAACTTGGCTTGTATATTCCAACGATGGGTTCCTCAAATGCCCTAGGTCTTCATGAGCAAGCAAGTTGGATGCACACCCACTTAGTTTCTTTTGTTGAGCTTTCATACATTTATAGCTCTAGTGCATCCGTTGCATGGCAATCCCTACTCACTCACATTGATATCTATTGATGGGCATCTCCATAGCCCATTAATATGCCTAGTTTATGTGAGACCACCTTCCTCTTTTTTGTCTTCTCCACAACCACCATTCTATTCCACATATAGTGCTATGTCCATGGCTCACGCCAATGTATTGCGTGAAAGTTGAAAAAGTTTGAAAATACTGAAGTATGAAACAATTGCCTTGCTGAAACCGGGGTTGTGCATGATTTGAATATTTTGTGTGACGAAGATGGAGCATAGCCAAACTATATGATTTTGTAGGGATGAACTTTCTTCGACCATGTTATTTTGAGAAGACATGATTACTATGTTAGTATGCTTGAAGTATTATTATTCTTCTGTCAATATTAAACTTTTGTCTTGAATCTTTCAGATCTGAACATTCATGCCACAATAAAGAAAATTACATTGATAATTATGTTAGGTAGCATTCCACATAAAAAATTCCGTTTTTATCATTTACCTACTCGAGGATGAGCAGGAATTAAGCTTGGGGAAACTTGATACGTCTCTAACGTATCTATAATTTTTGATTATTCCATGCTATTATATTATATGTTTTGGATGTTTAATGGGCTTTAATATGCTCTTTTATATTATTTTTGGGACTAACCTATTAACCGAAGGCCCAGCGCCAGTTTCTGTTTTTTTGCCTATTTCAGTGTTTTGCAGAAAAGGAATACCAAACGGAAGGAAACCTTCGCGATGATCTTTCTTGGAACAAACGCAATCTAGAAGACTTGGAGTTGAAGTCTGGAACTCCGCGAGGCGGCCACAAGGCAAGAGGGCGCGCCCCCGGGGGGGGGGGGAGGCACGCGCCCACCCTCGTGGGCCCCACGGAGCTCCACCGACGTACCTCTTTCGCCTCTATATACTCTTATACCCTAGAAACATCAGGGGGAGTCATGAAACCACTTTTCCACCGCCGCAACGTTCTGTACCCGTGAGATCCCATCTTGGGGCCTTTTCCGGTGATCTGCCGGAGGGGGAATCGATCACGGAGGGCTTCTACATCAACACCATAGCCTCTCTGATGAAGCGTGAGTAGTTTACCACAGACCTTCGGGCCCATAGTTATTAGCTAGATGGATTCTTCTCTCTCTTTGATTCTCAATACAAAGTTCTCCTCGATGTTCTTGGAGATCTATTCGATGTAATACTTTTTGCGGTGTGTTTGCCGAGATCCGATGAATTGTGGATTTATGATCAAGATTATCTATGAATATTATTTGGTTCTTCTCTGAATTCTTATATGCATGATTTGATATCTTTGCAAGTCTCTTCGAATTATCGGTTTAGTTTGGCCTACTAGATTGATCTTTTGTGACGCCCCCGATTTGACCGTACACTAATCATGCACGCAAATGTGTACGATCAAGATCAGGGACTCACGGGAAGATATCACAACACAACTCTACAACATAAATAAGTCATACAAGCATCATAATACAAGCCAGGGGCCTCGAGGGCTCGAATACAATTGCTCGATCATAGACGAGTCAGCGGAAGCAACAATATCTGAGTACAGACATAAGTTAAACAAGTTTGCCTTAAGAAGGCTAGCACAAAAGTAGCAACGATCGAAAAGGCAAGGCCTCCTGCCTGGGACCTCCTAACTACTCCTCGAAGCCGAACTCCATGTAGAATCATCCTCGGGATCTCTAGCTCCTGGACTCCAGCATCTGGTTGCGACAATCAGGTATAGGAAGGGGAAAAGAGGGAGAAAAGCAACCGTGAGTACTCATCCAAAGTACTCGCAAGCAAGGAGCTACACTACATATGCATGGTATATGTGTAAAGGGCCATATCAGTGAACTGAACTGCAGAATGCCAGAATAAGGGGGGACAGCTAGTCCTGTCGAAGACTACGCTTCTGGCCACCTCCATCTTGCAGCATGTAGAAGAGAGTAGATGGTAAGTTCACCAAGTAGCATCGCATAGCATAATCCTACCCGGCAATCCCCTCCTCGTCGCCCTGTTAGAGAGCGATCACCGGGTTGTATCTGGCACTTGGAAGGGTGTGTTTTATTAAGTATCCAGTTCTAATTGTCATAAGGTCAAGGTACAACTCCGGGTCGTCCTTTTACCGAGGGACACAGCTATTCGAATAGATAAACTTCCCTGCAGGGGTGCACCACATAACCCAACACGCTCGATCCCATTTGGCCGGACACACTTTTCTGGGTCATGCCCGGCCTTGTAAGATCAACACGTCGCAGCCCCACCTAGGCACAACAGAGAGGTCAGCACGCCGGTCTAAATCCTATGCGCGCAGGGGTCTGGGCCCATCGCCCATTGCACACCTGCACATTGCGTATGCAGCCGGAAGCAGACCTAGCCTAGTGGCGTTCCAGTCCAATCCGGCGCGCGCCGCGCGGTCGCTGACGTCACGAAGGCTTCGGCTGATACCACGACGCCGGGATACCCATAACTACTCCCGCGTAGATGGTTAGTGCGTATAGACCAAATGGCCAGACTCAGATCAAATACCAAGATCTCGTTAAGCGTGTTAAGTATCTGCGAACGCCGACCAGGGCCAGGCCCACCTCTCTCCTAGGTGGTCTCAACCTGCCCTGTCGCTCTGCCACAAAGTAACAGGCGGGGGCCGTCAGGAACCCAGGCCCACCTCTACTGGGGTGGAGCCACCTGTCCTTTCAGCCCCCTCATCAGAATCACTTGCGGGTACTCAACGAGCCGACCGGACTTTAGTCACCACATGTGTCATGTATATAAAGTATATAGTATATACCCGTGATCACCTCCCGGAGTGATCACGGCCCAGTAGTATAGCATGGCAGACGGACAAGAGTGTAGGGCCACAGATGGAACACTAGCATCCTATACTAAGCAGTAGGATAGCAGGTAAGGGTAACAACTGTAGCAACAATGACAGGCTATGCATCAGGATAGGATTAACGGAAAGCAGTAACATGCTACACTACTCTAATGCAAGCAGTATAGAGAAGAATAGGCGATATCTGGTGATCAAGGGGGGGGGGCTTGCCTGGTTGCTCTGGCAAGTAGGAGGGGTCGTCAACTCCGTAGTCGAACTGGGCAGCAGCAGTGTCGGTCTCGTAGTCTACCGGAGAGAAGAGGGGGGAAGAAACAGTAAATACAATGCAAACATAAGCATGACGATGCGTGACATGACAATGGGCGGTGCTAGGTGTGTCCTAACGCGACAGTAGGTGGTACCGGCGAAGGGGGGGGACATCCGGGAAAGTATTCCCGCTGTTTCGCGTTTTCGGACAGATGAAACGGAGGGGGAAAGTTGCGAGTTCGATATGTTAGGGATGTGTGGCGGACGAACGGGCTGCGTATCCGGATTCGTCTCGTTGTTCTGAGCAACTTTATGTAGAAAGTATTTTCATCCGAGTTACGGATTATTTTATATGATTTTCTAAAGATTTAATCATTTTCTGAATTTTAATTAATTATTTAATTCAACATTATCCAAAACAGTGTTTGGTGACGTCAGCATGACGTAGGGGTGACGTCAGCGGTCAACGGTCCGCTGACCAGAGTCAAACCTGACCGGTGGGTCCAGTGGGACCCACCTGTCATAGTCTGAGACTAACTAATCAGGTTTTAATTAGTTTATTTAATTGATTAGGTTAATTACTGATTAGATTAATCTAAATATGATTAATTAACTTAATTAATTCCTTAATTAATTAATTAATTAATGAATTTATTTATTTATTAATTCCTTTTTTCTTTAAACATTCTGGGGCCGGGCCCCTCTGGTCATAGGCACGGGGGCCTAACGGGCGAAACGGGCGCACTGGCGTTGTCAGGTGCGGGCGCCGCGCACCCGCGCGGAGGCGACGGAGGGCGCCGGCGGGGTCGTGCCCACGACGCGTCCAGGGGAGGGCGTGTGGGCGTGCGGGAAGGGGAACCACGGCAGCGGCTCGCCGGAGTTGCGTTCCGGTGACCATTTGGTCACCCACGAGCATCAGTAGGACGAGCGCGTTGGCGCGCATCGAGTTGGGCTAGGGGTTGGTGCTGGAGGTGTCGGGATGGACGCCGACGACGAGGTCTAGCGGCAGCGAAAACATCCTGGGCATCCATGAACAAGACGGCAGCAGTGTTTCATCCAGGGGTCAACGCAACGACGACAACAAGCTTGGCCGCGGCGGCATGGCCACCACCGGCTCTCGGCTTCGGTCACGGCTAGCTGGCGACGCGTGCGAGGCAGGGAAGAGAGGGGAAATATGGCGGCGCTCACATCGATGATGAGGAGCAGCTCGGGGCAGCCGGAGGGAGACGGCGGCGCGAAGTAGGCCGGCAAGAGGAGGCGCGGTTGGCGACGGCGGGCGTCGGGGCGCCGGCATCGGGTGGCGGGGACGTCGGTGCTGCCTCCCCTCGATCCAAATGGGATCGATCAGAGTTGGGGCGGGGGAGAGGTGGTCGGCGAGGAGGAGGTCGAGGACGGCCGGCGAGGAGGGAAGGTCCGGCGAGGGGCGGCGTTGTCGTGCCCGATCCAGATTGGATCGGGGGAGGAGACGAGGGAGCGAGAGGGGGAGAGATCGGGGGGAGAGTGGGGAGTGGGCAGGTTAGGTTTTCGGTCGGGGTGGGGTGGCCTATAGGCCAAGGGGTGAAGGGGTCGCGTGGGCCAGCCTAGTGGGCGGCCTGGTCGGCCAACTGGGCCGTTTGGCCCGGGCGGGCTCTTTTCCTTTTATTAGTTTTCTGTTTTTATTTTTCCTTTTTATTTATCTTATATCTTTTCTTTTATTTATTTTCCTTTACTATTTTATTTTATTTCTTTAATAGTTATAGTTTTATAATAAGTTAAAGCCCACACCTAAATTGGAGTAGTAAAAAGTTTTTAGTGACTAAATAAACTAGTTTAATATTTGTTTATATTTAATAACACTTATATAATTGTTTTTGCTACTGTTTTATTCATCTCATAGTATTTAAACATTTTATAATGGTGTGGTTTCTCCACCATAATTATCTGTGCAATATTTGGCTCACTCCGAACATTTTTGTTTCAATATTTGAAAAATCTTTACCGTTTGACTTTATTTTAAGTTTGAATGTTGAATCGATTTTGAACTATCACGAGATTAACAACAGTAACCGTGGTGACGTGGCATCATTAACGTGGGATTACTGTAGCCTAATTATCCGGGCGTCACATCTTTCTTCCAATGGGAGAAGTGCTTAGCTTTGGGTTCAATCTTGCGGTGTCCTTTCCCAGTGACAGTAGGGGTAGCAAGGCACGTATTGTATTGTTGCCATCGAGGATAAAAAGATGGGGTTTATATCATATTGCTTGAGTTTATCCCTCTACATCATGTCATCTTGCTTAATGTGTTACTCTGTTCTTATGAACTTAATACTCTAGATGCATGCTGGATAGCGCTCGATGTGTGGAGTAATAGTAGTAGATGCAGAATCGTTTCGGTCTACTTGACACGGACATGATGCCTATATTCATGATCATTGCCTAGATATTCACATAACTATGCGCTTTTCTATCAATTGCTCGGCAGTAATTTGTTCACCCACCGTAATACATGCTATCTTGAGAGAAGCCACTAGTGAAACCTATGGCCCCCGGGTCTATTTTACATCATATTAGTTTCCCGTCAACTTGCTAATTTCTGTCGCCGTTCTTTTATCTTTACCTTCCAATCTATACAACAAAAATACCAATTTTTTTTACTTTATTATCTTTATTAGATCTCACTTTTGCGAGTGACCGTGAAGGGATTGACAACCCCTTTATCACGTTGGTTGCAAGACTCTTGATTATTTGTGCAGGTACTAGGTGACTTGCGTGTTATCTCCTACTGGATCGATACCTTGGTTCTCAAAAACTGAGGGAAATACTTACACTACTTTGCTGCATCACCCTTTCCTCTTCAAGGGAAAACCAACGCATGCTCAAGAGGTAGCATCATTACACTTAAATTGTGATTTTAATCCGGATATCAATCCTTAATTCAGCCACTCATGCCCACATTAAGGCTCGAGGGCTACTGGGCTTCGGGCTTATCATTTACTAATATTAAAGGGGCACATCGATCCCCTGATCTGGTGTTGCCACCCGACCAGTTTCTCGGGGGCTACTGCATTGCCTATTCAATGCAGAAAATTCAATGTGATCAGTGTTCGGCTTGACCGGACTATGGGCAAACGCGTCTTTGGACAACAATAGGTACCATCTGGGACTTATCCGGCATCAAGCTAATATATTACGGCGACTTCTCAAAACCCTCTCTCAAGGGCCCGTCCGCAGATCACTATCTTCTCCAATGTGCATCTCGGATTTTAGGCCGACACACACCTTGAGGGCTACTGGCTATATATCTCGTCAGTAAATAAATTGCATCAATCGGAAATAAAATCCGCAAACAATCAGCCCAAGCCCGAGGTGGTGCATCACCTCGGAAGCAGTCTGGAATAAAGCTCGGATGCAAGTGGCTGGCTCTATAGAGGGCATTCCCGGCATTAAGATCGGCTAAACTCCTTCGACTTTTTCAAACCAAGGTGATCTATGACACCTTGGATACAGTCCGGCGTTGGAGCTCGGATACAGTCCGGCTTTGGAGCTCAGATACAGCCCGACTTTGGAGCTTGGATGCAGTCCGGCATTGGAGCTCGGACGTAAGAGGGCACCGTCGCACTTGAACAATTTCAAACCTGAGGTGTGGCATAAAAATAACAAGGCATTGATAAATGCCACAAACTTAAAGGGGCTCCTCGGATACCCGACGTGTAAACTCTTCGGATCCACTTCGGCGATCCTCAAGATCGAAGATGAGAAGATATGTTGAACCAGTTTTCAAGACCGATGACCGAAGATGAAGAACAATTCGGAAGAATCGAGGAGCGTCCCCAACTTGAAGACCGGTTCAGGGGGCTACCGATGGTGTCCTGGACTAGGGGGTACTCACCATGTCGTCTCCCAACCTGTGGGTCGGGCCGAGGACCCCCATGGAGGTTCACTATTGGGCCAGTTCGGTCAGCCCATACCGCATACAAGGGATATTCCACTAGACTTGGCGCCCAAGACAAGGACTCTCCTAAACCCTAGGCCTCCGGTGTGTTATATAAACCGAGGCCAGACTAGTCAATAGATCATCTAGTATTCATTAGAACAATCTCGTGGTAGATACATGTACTCTGTACTACACCCATATGAATACAATCAAAAGCAGGATGTAGGGTATTATCTCTTCGAGAGAGCCCACACATGGGTAAAACCCTGTGTCCATGTTACCATCGCTCCAAGACGCCTAGCTTAGGACCCCTACTACGAGATACGCCGGATATAGAACCGACACCTACCCCCAGGCAGCGCCCCTTGGGCTTGTGGGCACCCAGTCCATCTTCTGGTCTCCCTCTGAAGATTCTAGGGTTTATTATCATCAAAATTTCACTGTGTTAGGACTTCGTAGGTATACCAAAAACAAGTAGAAAACAACAAGTAGCACTGGGCAGTGGATTAATATGTTAGTCCAGAAAAATAATATAAAATGATGCAAAATGATGTCCAAAGTATGTAAGATTGATAATATAATAGCATGAAACAATCAAAGATTATAGATATATCAAAGACGTATGACCGCTTGTCAATTCCTTTTGTTTCTCATTGGTTTCGGAACTCTTACTTATGAAAATGACTACGATTGATCCCCTATACTTGTGGGTCATCAGTTGGTCAGTGATGCATAAATCTAGCTACAAGTCATGGCTATATTGCTAGCAGTCTAGTAGTACGGTAGGACTACTGCTAGCAGTGCAACCCCAACTGCACAACAATAAAAACACAACAGAACATCACATACAAATATTTTCAATACTCCATTTCGTATGCACATATACAAAATGTTTTACGTTGCATTTCATAGGATACCCATGCATTTAAACTGGGTAGCCTCACATACAGAAGTGTGAATTGGTACCTTGTGACGCTTCAGTGGTTTGTGCTCCTTCAATAGCTTGTGTGTTGTCTTCTTCCATTATTGCAATTGGTCTCTTTATCATTGGTTGAGCTCCCGATTCTTGGTTGAGCTCAAGGTCAACCATTTCGTTTTACTAGACTATTGAAGGAATCAAAGCATGTTGCATTTCAAAGCCAAACAACTATTTGATGCGAAGACTTAATGTTTTGTACGGTGTGGCAAAAATCGAGAGGCGTCACTATTGTGAAATTCCCGTCGCACTACACAAAACAATCTTCTAAAAGAAATGTGATTTTACAGTGCATAGAAATGTCACAATATCAAGGTGAATAATGTCCCCATGTAAGCAAAAAAGAGCAAATGACATTATAGCATAGCAATTCACAAACCAATAGAAACATTCTTCTTTTTTAACTACCACCACAATGACATTATTATATAACAACTGATAAACTAGTGGAAGTGTTTTCCTTTTTTAACTCACACCACAATGACAAATAGACATAACTAAGGAAACATTCTTATTTATTTTAACTCAAGCCACAATGACATTATGACATAACAATGAGAACATTCTTCTTTTTAACTCAAACGACAATGACATTATGATATACCAATTGCAAGATTCACTTTTTAGTAATAACTCTTGTCACAATAACATCTTAACATATCTATCAATTTAGTATTTGCAACATAAATATTTATAGTCTCCATAGTCAATTTCTAAACTAGGTTACAAAATCATCTGCAACTTTTGCTACTAATCCAAGATATTTCCATAAAATGAAGTATAGGTTAGCCAAGTATTCCCTTTGGACAAATGATACTAAGTTCACACATTAACATGAAAAGATATGAGTGTACAATACACATGGTCATGGTCATTGTTGTGGCTGAAGAAGTTGACACTGTTGCTGGGGTCAACAACCGTGCACGATAGTGCGGAAGAACCGGCACCACCGCACATGCTCCAACACAAACGGGGACCATGACCACACACACACGCGCGTACCAGCCAAGCATCTGAAAGAATGGGTATGAACAATCCACGAGCACGCATGCACGAGCACCAAAGACATGCTGCGTCGATGAGGACGCACCATTGATGCATAGGGAGCGAGCACAACAAGCTGTTGTAAATCCGACGATGATGTGCACCAAAGACGATGCAACCTGGAGGATGCGGTCAGCTCTATGGGCTAGAGTTAAGTATTCTAGTTGGGGCAACTGTTATAATAGCATGGGATATCATCACTGACTGACTACCCAAAAGTGTTTTGGTTTGTGAAGCTATTGCAGAAAACTACCTAGGGTATATTTTTGTTGTTCCAAACTGACCTTTTGGCGAGGGAGTCGACTCCGTTGTGTTCTCAATGCACATGGTTGAACTCAAGACCTGTGTCATGGGGTTAGCAGGTCAGATGCCCTAGTGAAAGGTCTTAAGTGTGAGGCCATCGCTACGGTGACTAGCTTGAAGGGGTTGAGTAGACGAAGGACACGAGTTTACCCAGGTTCGGCCCCTCTCGATCGAGGTAAAAGCCTACGTCCTACTTTGTGTTGTATTGCTTGAGTATCGATTACAAAGGAGTGGATTCGCTTGACCCCGCTATCGATTGATTGTAACTTAAGTTTACCCGCCGCAGGGACTTGCCTTTATATACACAGGTCGAGGCCCTGGGCTGACAAGAGTCTGGGTCGGGTTATACTTCCTAACAAATCCTGACTCTAAGTTGCCTTGTCTTCTTAGCCAAGTCTCCATCGTGCGGCTTACGTACGCTTCCGGGTCACGCACCGTCTTCTGGCCTTGGGCCTCCATCCGGCCCAGTTCATAAGTCGCCTCCCTGGCTCCACATCTTGGTCTCTTGGGCCTGTCTAAGGCTTCACTGTTAAGTCGCCACCAGCCTAACCCGACCCTTCTAGGGCGGGTTACACCGTGGGCTCATATCCCCAACATTAAGCTCCAAATTGATTTGAAGTTGTTCATGTCAATCTTCAATGCCTCTAGTTGGCGAGTCTTCTTTGATCCTTACAAAGGTCTAACCTTGAACAGATCATCATAACCCGCCATACGAAAGGCATCATCTTCATAAATTCAGAAAAACTCTTATGATGTCACAACGGATCTCTTGCATTAATTAATCGACCATTCCAAAAATCGAGGCACCATTTTTGTTGTAGTAGTTATTACACCTCCTCGATTTTCTCATATGTTTGTTACTGTTGCATATTTTTTTGTATAAATAGGCACGGGGGGCCTGCCTTTTTCACTTTTCACCCCGCCGGCTCCACTTCTTCTTCTTCCTCGCGACGCTCGCCGCGACCGGAGCTCCGTCGTCCCTGTCGAGCTGCGCCAGCTAGTCCCAGCCGAGGTTGCTGCATCATTTCGGCGCTGTCAAGACTCAGCGGCACACCTCTGCTTTCCTCTACCGCCATCAGGTTCCACCTTCCTCCTTTCATAAGAGTTCATCGGCGTTCATCGTAGTTCTTCATACCATTGAACAAAACCTGTATCCAATCCAAAATGCCATAGAAATACTACGGTAGGTAGTTTAGCATTCATCTTGTATCTTGAATAGTTTGCTTCTTCTTCAGAATCAGTACATAGCCAGCTAGCTCTTCTGTCACTGTCTTTTAGGTTTAGCAATTATTTTTCTTTTTGAACTGCTCGTAGATCCATGAATATAGCTGTAGATTGTAAAACCTGTTTGTCCACACTTAGCAATAGCTTCAATAAGTCTCTGCTTAGACAACCCACCAGCATGCTGCCAGCTTATACTTTCATAATTTAACCCGCCGTATCTTAACGGCCTGATAGTCACCTTACTCCCATAGTTAGGGTGGCTCATAATTTCTCAATGGTTCACCGTAACACATTTGTTGTCTTATAGTCATAACTGGCCTATTATTGCTGAGATAGCATATAATCACTTAGGTGGCTTACCATTGCAGTTTTAACCCGCCATACTCTTATTCCTTGTCCGCAACTTTTAACCCGGCCAATCATGTCTAAAGCTCCCACTTATTGTGACTGGGTAGCCTCCCAAGTCTCAGAGCTCATGCTCAATGAATATGTGGACATGGGTGTTTTACCGGCTAAAGAAGTTATCCACTGGAGGGTTCCCGGTCCTGAAACTATTCCTCAACCCGGAGAGGGTGAGGTTGTAATTTTTACGGATCACCTCCTCCATGGCTTTTCACCACCTGGGTCAAAAAAATTCTAGGACGCTCTGCATTTTACAAGCTTCATCCTCAAGATATCGGTCCCAACTCCATCTCCAATCTATGCCAATTTCAAGTATTCTGTGAAGTGTATCTGCAAGAAGAGCCCACTGTTGATCTCTTTAAAGATTTCTTTTATATCAACCATCAAACTGAAATGACAGACGTGCCCAGTCTAGAGCTTCGAGGTGTTTCCATCCAGAGGCGGAGAGATGTAAACTTCCCCTCAGCCGTACTGCCCAGCCATCCCAAGGGATGGAACTGCACTTGGTTTTATTTCAAAAACACTGCTCCGGCTGAAGAAAACCCCCTGCCGGGTTACCGCCCATACCGGCTGAGTACTATCAGCGAGCTTCCTGGTCGATTAACCGCCACAGATCGCGCTCAGTATGCGCACATATTTTCAAAGATAAGGGCTTTAATAGCCAACGGCTTAACCGAATTCGACTTGACCCGCTGCTGGGTCTCATGGAGGATTTTACCGCTGAGCTGGCGCAGCGGCTTAATGTGCCAATACACTGGTGATGTGAAGGACCCGCAACACTATAGTCAAAAACCTCTGACTGATAGGGAGATTAATGAAATGGTTAAAGCACTGCTTGGGGAGCCTCAAGAAGCCTGCAATAAGATGGGGCTGAAATCTTTCTGCATTTGTAATCCAGCTCCTGCAGTAAGTTCTTTGAGTAAATCTTCATCTTGCTTATCTATCTCTTATGCTGCATATCCTTTTAAATTACTACTGATATATATATATGTATATAGGCCAGTTCTACTTTTTGGAAGAAGAAAATAATAGCAGCCATGCCAGCTAAGAAGAGTAAAGCAGTGAAGCCTCGTGGTCCGGCTCGCCAGAAGAAACAGACCGTAGAAGAGTTACTCTAGCTAGATGAGTCAGAGGTAGAACTTGACTCCCTTGGTCTTCTTTTCATGCAACTTATTGATGCTGATTCCTCTCAGGACGAAGTGGCGACAAGCCAGGTGGACGAAGTAGAGGTAATTCTTATCTCCTCCAACTTAGAACTCTTGCCAAGAAAGAAAACACGGTGGGTCATCCAGAAAGTAAGATTTTCTCACCCTCATGCTTATTTGGACCCCAACTTTCTTTTCAAGAAGCAGCAACATGAGTCCAGGCGTCAGACCCGAAGTGGCGGCTCTGAAGATCTCGTGGCCGGTTTGTCCAACATGCCGGCTCCTCGGAAACTTCGCAATGAGGTGCCTCATTGCCCGACTCTATATCTTTCGCGAGTCGGTCTCGTGCGGCAACCTCTTAACACTCGTAACTCCAAAAATCAGGAAACACCTGTATCATCTGGCGACTCAACTGGAACATAGCTTCCTGCCTTCATTGTTAACCCAGGATAAGTATTTGCATTTATTAACAAAAACTTGTTATCATATATACTCCTAAGCTTTTATATCCTTGTCACAGGGCCAAAGCAAAAATTGGTAAGAAGCAAAAGGTGGGCGGCTCTTCCAAGGCCCCCGAGGTCTCTGAGCCGGAGAAAGAGGTGCTGAAAACCCTGATGTCCCAATCCAGAATCCTGAAGAACCTATCAATCCACAAAATAATCCGCCACCATCAACTGATGCAGCAGCTTCTCAGTCCATGGACACTGACGCTAACCCGGTAGATAGCCATGACCCGCCAAGTCATATACCATCTTCAACTCCTATCAAACCAGTTGAAGAAATCCCTTCTCAGAAGAACACCGATGATGTTACTATCACTGGGACGGGTTATAAAACGCCAGGAGCCTCCACTGTGCTAGCTAAGCATACTGCTAAAGAAGAAGCGCCTTTATTGGAGAAAGGCAAGACAAAGCTGGATCTGCAAAGCTATGCATAATTTAGTGCGAGCGAGTTGCACGCGCACTGGTAAGCGTCGGTCCTATACAAACGGTTTTTAATCCCTTTCCACGACGACATTTGGAACCATCGCCTAGTGAGTGTGGGTGATAGGGGGGTCCTTCCCACACGACCAAGAAACCGTCGGGGATATTCCCTCCTGGCACACACGCTCGACAAAATGAGGTCGTGTGCGACCGGCGAGCGCTCAAATATGGAAATACATACAGTAGAGCTAAAAAAATACAATTATACGACAAAATTGTTTCCGGTCGCAAGTACATCCCACATAGTCAGTCCCCGCTAAACATTTCGGCTCGTATGTACATCCCACACAGTCACTCCAAGGAAAACATTTTCGTTCACAGGTACATCACACACAATTTTTCCCGTTAAATCGTTTGCGTTATTGAATGTATCACACACGGTCCGTAGAAGAAAATGTGTGGCAAAGGCTATCCATCACACAAAGTTTTTATGTGGTAAACGTTTGCGCAAGGTGGCCTAATGCAAACAGTTTTCAAGAGAAAGTCGTGTGTGATTGTTCATTGATCCAACACGGTTTATTCGTAGAAACTCTGTGCGTTGCCTGAGGTCATCGCCCACGGTATTTTTTCAACAACCGTTTGCAATAGCAAAACCCAATTAGCAGGCTAATTGCCCTATTATTAATAATCCATTTATTAATCTAATTGACATTCATATTAAGCACATAATATATTTCATTTCCATATTAAGGAAGCAGAATTTCATAATTGAAATACATCAGAGTACAACATGATATAGCTTCAGCACTCAGCTACCCCATTACATAACTGCACCAGCACCAAGTTTCACATGCAACATGTAGAACCTTTCTAAATTAGCATCATAGACGGTATATAGACAGATGCATCTCATTTGGAAAACTGCTGAAGCGGAAGGCGAATATTGAGCCTTCATTCATGTTGAAGGTCTTTGCAACTTTAGGCCAGTGCCTGTGGGTGATTGACCGTCCGTCCTTCGTCCTCTTCAGGAACACTTCAATATTGAACCGTGGGTGTTTATGAAAACCTTCCTCGCCTCCTGACCATATAGGTGGTTTTAGAGGTAATCATCGGTGAACTGCTTTGGAAAGGCCTGAAAACAAGGATGTGCATAAATATCTTCTCTATACTGGAAATGGGGCAAAGGAATAAAAAAAAGGCAAGGTATAATAGTTAGTACCATCTTGTAGTGAACTGATGTCTTCTTCATTGTGCAGACAAAGATATTATTGTTTTTTGTCGCTAATTTCTTTATCCTAACAATCTTTCTGACTTTCTTGATTTTATTGATATTCATGGACAACTCATTTCCCCATATGCAAAAAGGGTCGAACAGTGGGTCAAAACCTATGACAGCAGGACCTACGTGTGCAAGACCAAATTGTTAAAAACCAAAATATTAGAATGGTTCCTGCAATTGCACAATAATGTGCTATTAGACAACGGACCATGCACGTGCTAACCTCGATTGTAAACCTCGGTGCTTCCCATTGTTTCCCTACAACACATATAAGGTAGTTAATCATCAGGTTAAGTAAGGGTTCGCATGCTATCGTTAAAATATGTTGATGAAAAATAAGCACATTGCAGATTCATCAGATTAATTCAAGCCACATGGAAAACCCATTTATCCAAACCAAGCATGATTAAGAACTAGGAAATGTAGCACTTGTATATGTTTCTCATGTATTAAGTGCAGCCAAATTCGATTTATTCCTCACACGCACAACAATACAAAATTCTACCCACGACAATTGGACATCGCATTGCAAAATTGAACCAAGCAGTTAACTAAACACCACAACAAATGAACCAACATTAACTGAGCACAACATTGCACAATATAACATACGCCTAATAGAAGATCAGACAGTTAACTACAAACAATTGTAGCAATTCTATTTGTTTCTTGATACGTCTCCAACGTATCTATAACTTTTGATTGTTCCATGCTATTCCATATTCTGTTTTGGACGTTCAATGGGCTTTATTATACACTTTTATATTATTTTTGGGACTAACCTATTAACCGGAGGCCCAGCCCAAATTGCTGTTTTTTGCCTATTTTAGTGTTTCGAAGGAAAGGATTATCAAACGGAGTCCAAACGGAATGAAACCTTCGGGAACGTGATTTTCTTAACAAACGTGATCCAGAGGACTTGGAGTGGACGTCAAGCAATCAATGAGGAGGCCACATGTAGCGACCAGACCTCAAACAGTCTGTGCTGCTGTGCACCAGTGTCATCCCTGGATCAGTAATGCTGACACGCACAGTACTTGGAGGATTTATAACAGAGTAGCAATCACACACTTATTACATCGAGTATCTCAAGAGAGAAATAAGTATGACAAATATGGCTTAAGGCCATCTAAAAACGATAACAACGGAAGACTTGGAAGATAAGTGAGTCCATCAACTCCAACGGCATCACTGAGTATAAGACCACGACCTAAGGCACCTTACTCGTCGTCTGAAAAGTCTGCAACATGAAATGTTGCAGCCCGAAAACGGGTCAGCACATGGAATATGCTGGCAATGTAACACATAGAGAGTAATGAACAAAATAATGCTATACTACATGCATATATGGCTGGTAGAAGGCTCTATCGTTACAGTTTTGCGAAAAGCCAATTTTTCCCTACTTCAAAGGAATAAATTTTATTTAACTATCATGGTGGTTGTTAAACATTGAGAATGGTTGACAGCATTCTCAATCCCAAATAAGTATCATCATTAACCCAACAAAATTAATTAAAGTAACATGATGAGATTCACATGATAATCCAGATACTAGACACTCAATGTCACGACCGGTTTTTCAATAAAATAATTATTGAGAGACCAATCCCTTTTACGGACCAATAAGGAAGAATTCCTTCTCACTGGTAGACAATATCATGGTCACAGAAGAAAAATACCAGGAGTACTGAATATAATACAAGGTTGAGCGGAGGATGCCCAACAATTTATTACATGCACGCCGCTAAAACAAGACGGCGGATAGGGTGGCATACTACTAACTCACGATAATGACGGTGGTGGAAATATCACTGCGAAGCGAGTGATATGACTCCTGAAGACTACAGCTCTTCGAGCGTCGGAGTGAGGCTCGAGGAGACTTATTGCGGGTGGCGGAAGCGTATATAAAACAAGTGACCAAAATCCGGGATCGCGCAGGACTGACTGGGACTCCTCTAGGCGTCGGACGCGCTATCAAACTCTTCATCCAAGAGATCGCCTTCGTCAACATCTGGCCAAATCAACAAGCCAGGTGAGTACTATGAAAGTACTCGCAAGACAGCTCGGACAAAAGATATAACAAATGCAAACATGAAGCATGAGAACAATTTAACCAGTGCGATCAGACATAGAGATAATAAATACTGGGTGCCAAGCGAGGGTCTGAATGACTCCTCGAGCGGAAAATGCAAGAATAGTAATACTGGTGCCAAACGAGTGTCTGAATGACTCCTCGAGCGGAAAATGCAAGAATAGTAATACTGGTGCCAAACGAGTGTCTGAATGACTCCTCAAGCGGAAAATGCAAGAATAGTAATACTGGTGCCAAACGAGTGTCTGAATGACTCCTCGAGCGGAAACTGCAAGAATAATGATAATACCACAGTCGGACGTCTGAGCGACATCACATAAAGGGCTTATAACCGAAAATAAAAGACGAACATGCCACAGTCGGACGTCTGAGCGACATCACCTAAAGGGCTTATATTGTAGCTCAATAATACAATAGTTCGGGAACATAAATTATCACAAGTACGAGACAAATATAAAGTTAGTCCATCCACAGGAATAATAATTTAACTGGATTTACCACTTGAGCTTGTTCACCGGGGACAAGTTTTTCACGCGGATAGATATGGGTATACTGGTTTCACTACGTGATCATGGATACGATGACTTGGAAGAATTTGACTCTACAGAGTTTGTACTTAACCACAGCCAACGGATTTCAGTAGTCACAGGGACTAGTTCCGTCTACGGTGTTTTAGAAGAAACACGTCTAACCAGTACACACCCAATTCAACCTTCCGAAGCCAGGGATCACCCTCAGCAACGTTCAAGAAAAACCTTGAGACGGGGAGGCTACAACCTCGCGTAGCATGGGATCAAATTTCTATACGCGCGCTCTAAGGGGGTGCCCCCCCTCTCGGTCCCAACCGGAAACACCCATGCCCCCTGACTGGATGACTGGCTTTAATCCTGGGCCAAGGTACCATCATCCCGGCCTCTCTGTTTGGTGTGTACACGGAAAGAGGTTACCAACTTACTAAACCGCATCCTGGCAAATGAAACATGTGGTAGCACGGAAGGGGGAAAGAACGATAACGTGACTCCGTCCACGTTAACGTCGGATGACGCAAGGCTGGTATGCTACAACATTACCACCTCGCTGCCCTTCATGTCACCACATGATTAGGCCATCTCTCATCAGAGATCATCGCAACTTTGGAACATGCGGTTAGTTGCCTTACAAGCAACGAGGTATTTACCGACACTCATATGCCACGCACAAACTTTCAAGCAAACATGCAAAACACTTATCATATCAAATGTTCAAACATGCTTGCCTGGTTCGGAGAAGTCGGAGTCTAGCTCGGCGAAGTTCGCGGCTCCGTCACCTCTTCCGGAACCTACGGCAATCACGAAAACGGGTACTAACGTGAAAATCAACGCGCGCACAGAAACTTCTCCAAATTTTTTCCAAATAAATCCCATAAAAAACTAGAAAAAAATTTAAGAAGGTCAGAAAAAGAATCACTCAAAAATCCCTTTTCATTTAAAAGTTATAAAGGTTTCTGTCCAGGGACTTATCTGTAATGAAACAGAAAAGTTCCAGGGTTTAAACTGAGAAACCAGAAAACGCTTCGAAAAGAAATGCGCTAGCTAAAGGAAGAAAACGTATTTTGCCCGAAGGTGCCAACAGAAAACGGTTCGCGAAAGAATAGAACAGAGGCTGACATGCGGGGTCCACATGTCAGGTTTGAAAAGCTCGCCGGCGCCCGAAGACTGCGGTGGACGCCGGCGTCGAACCACGGCGAGTCAGGAGGATCGGAGGGTACCAAGAGCTTCAGCGTGTTCTTCCGCATCGGTGGGTGGTGGACTCGACCAACGGGGAGCACCACGTCGACGGCGACACTATCTCCGGCGGACGGCGGTTCGGGTGATGGTGGGGAACTCCGATGGAGGGCTGCAAACTTCGAATTGAAGCGCAGGTCAGAAGGAGGGATGCATAGTGAAGCTACTGGCAAGAGATGGGAGGCGGAGGTGCACGCACGGGGGCGAATCGAGCTGGATCCCGTGGCGGGTCGCGGCGGCCGGAGTCGAGGAAGGAGACCTCCTCGGGGCTCTTCCAGTGGCTAGGCGTGCTCTAGGTGGAGTGCAGGGATGGTGTGTGCTCGAGTTGAAGCTCTGGGCCTCTATTTATAGGCGGATCGACGGGGTGGCCGTGAACAGAGAATCTCCGGCGAGCGATTACGGCGATGCAGTGGATTGGCAGGAGGTTTGAGTGGCCAGGCAGCATCAGTGGAGGTTACTGGTGTCATTCCACAGCTAAACGGAGTTGGTCTTGGCGTAATGGCGTCGGTCCACGGTGAGATGGCCGCACGGGCTCGACGGCGGCAGAGAGCGCGCTCCGCGCCCTGCGGTTCACGACGAGGGTGGCAGCGCGTTCGGGGGAGTGGAAGGCCACGCGGCGAGCTCCGGTGGCTTGGGCGGCGCTGGGTGGCGCCGTCTGCGCCGTGCTTCCCGCTGGCGGCCGCAAAGCCGCCGCTGGCGTCGGTCACGGGGCGGCGCACCTTCTGCTGCTCGTCGCCGACGTCCACAAGGTGCCAGACGCTCGTGCGGTGCAGGAACAAGGGGGAGGGGACGAGGAGCAAGGCGACACAGTGGCACTGGCGAGATCGATGTCGGGTTCTGAAGAAAACGACAGTGCACTGCAATGCTCTCTGAACTTAACTAAATCTTGACATTGACAATGCACTGCAGGTGTTCGACAGAAAGATTTGGCAATGAGATAAATTTTTCTGGAGCTGGTACTTGGTGAGGTGACCACTCAATGCACCCAGAGGCTGCCTGATTTTACTTGAAATTTTTGGAAAAGGATTTGAATGAATTTCACCAAATTTGACAAATCTGGTCCAAACTTGCAGCAAGTGTAGTTTGAAAAATTTGAACTGAAGACCAGTGGATCTTCATGGATCTTGGTTGAGGGTTCAAAGGACTAGGAGGGGAAAAAGGTTTGGGGGCAAAAATCAAGACAGAAAATGGAGTTCCTTTGAAAAACACCAATGGCTAGACTGGAAGACAGAAATTTATTTGAATGAGATTTAAATGGAAATTAAACATAGGGGAGGTTCAACTTGCTGGACTAGATGCCAAACATGATCCAAAGATGAGGGGAGGGTTAGGAGAGAGAATTTGCACTAAGGCCATGGCAAGAGGGAATTGTTGAAAGTGGTAAAGGATTATTCCAAAAGCCATAGTGCAAATTTCAAAGAGATTTTCAAAAGGCATTTTTCCAAGTGAAAAGTATTTTGTCTTGAGTCCAAAAGAAAAGCAAGAACCTCCAAGACCAAACAGATCCTGGGGTGAATCCAAATAAAACTTTTGCCAAAAAAAAATTGAAAGGGAGAGTTCTTTTGAAGAAAAATTTAGATCACCTCCCTCAAGTCAAATAAAATCTTTTGAAACAATCCAATTAAAAACTTGGGTGTCACACTCAAGATGTCCATAACCGGGGACACGGCTAACCATGATTAGTTTATACACTCTGCAGAGGTTTGTACACTTTTCCCCACAAGACTCGATCGCCTCCGCTTGATTCTCGCACTACATGATGTTTGAGAAACGGATGACCGAGACACAGTCTTTCAGAAACAATAACTCTTTACTCCGGGTGGACAGTTACACCTACTTTCCCCAACATCTGCTAGCCCACCTCTTCAAGAGATCATGTAACCTACTCAACTATGCTAGAGCCCATAATAGCTTGTGGCTGCACACGGAAGTTTCTAGCATGAATAATGTCATGATCCCTTTGAACATGGGTGGCGGTCCAAAAGAAAAACAGGCAATCCTGGAATACCCAGGTACCTCAATCCACCCAGATGTGAGTTTTAGTTGCCACCTTAAGGTTAACCATTGATTAACAATCTCACATCTGTCATGGTAACACTCAAACCCAATCCACGTCTACTAGCATAGCATAGCAATATGAGCGAACGTAGAAGTAACTCCCAAGGGTTTGAAAAAAAAACAGGTGATAGCTACTACCTCAACTACTTCCCAATTCCCACAGTTTAATTAGATCCTAACCATGCAATGTTTGAGGGTTGATCTAATGCAATAAAACTGGGTAGTAAAAGAAGTATGATCAAAGTGTTACTTGCCTTGCTGATGATCCGTGAAACCTAGAGATTCGAAGTAGCAAGCGGCGCACTCCGGGTACTCTATCGCAAACAAACAAGCATACAATAAGCACTCATCTAATGCACAGGTAAAACTCAAATAAAGAACTAACCAGAAAGTTCAACTCAAGAACTCCGGTTTGCAAAAAGAATCAAATCAAACGAAGCAACTAAAGTCAAACGGCGAAAGAAACAAGCTTCATTTACTAATCTGGATCTAAGTCAAATTTTACAGTAGAAAAAACTTGTTTGAATAGGTTAAACGGAAAGAGAATTTCGAGACGAAACTCTAGGCGCTTGAATCGCCTGATTCCGATAAACGAGCTAAAAGATATACCAGAACGAAAATCTGATCAGAAATCGCGATCTGGAATAATCGCGGATAATCCGACGAAAAATAAAACTGACGAACAGTTAAACGAACGGACGTTCGTTCACTGCGACTATCCGACGAACACGTTCGTTAAAATGAACGGATCAGCGAACATTCACTAACTAACTAAACCAAAAAATAAACCGATCTAAAAAAATAAACCTAGGGTTTCGAAAAAAAATAAACCGAGGCGGTTTTGAAAAAAAAAACCGGACGGTCGGCGGCGGCTGCGGCTACCTCGTCGGGGCAACTCCGGCGGGGCTCGGGACGGGCTCCGGCGGGGCTCGGGGGTGCGGCGAGGGGCGGCGGGGCTCGGTGAGGCGACGGGAGGCGGCGTTCGGGCTCCGGGCGGCGAGCTCCTTCGGCGGCGGTGACTCGGCTCCGGCGTCGGCGGCTTCGGTCGAGGCGGGGAACGGGGTGAGGGAGGCGGCGGGGTCGGGCGGGGATATATAGGAGGGGGGGTGCCGTGGGGGAGGGGTAAGGCGGCGGCGGCGTCATACCCGACCGGGACTCGGGCAGCGGCGGGAGCTAGGTCTCCGGGAGGGAGACGGCTCGGGCGGTGGGTTGGGCCGTCGGCTGGGCTTCGGCCCAGTCGGCTCGGGATTTTTTTTAAATTAATTCCGCCAAACCAAAAAAAATCCTAGAAAAATAAATAAAAACCTAAAAATGCCAAAATAAATTTTCACCGTCTAATTGTAATAATTAGAACGGGGTGAACATTTTCTTGGCCCAAAAATGCAGTTTTGAAAACGTGCTGTAACGCCCACGATGCGGCTATATCTCCCACGTGTCGAGGCACGACTTAGAGGCATAACCGCATTGTGGTTTTGTCGCAAGAAGGGTCATCTTCACACAATCCCATGTAATGAACAAGAATGGGATAAAGAGTTGGCTTACAATCGCCACTTCACACAATACATAATAAAATCATACATCATAGAAGATACACACATAGGTCCGACTACGGAACCAAAAGAAAAGAAGATAACCCAACTGCTAGATCCCTGATCGTCCCAACTGGGCACCACTACTGATCAAAATGAAAAGAAACAACACAACGAACAAGATCTTCATCGAGCTCCCACTTGAGCTCGGTTGCGTCACCTGCACTGGTATCATCGGCACCTGCAACTGTTTTGGAAGTATCTGTGAGTCACGAGGACTCAGCAATCTCACACCCGCGAGATCAAGACTATTTAAGCTTAAAGGAAAGGATGGGGTAATGAGGTGGAGCTGCAGCAAGCACTAAGCTTATATGGTGGCTAACATACGCAAATGAGAGCGAGAAGAGAAGCAACGGAACGATCGTGAACTAGCAATGATCAAGAAGTGATCCTGAACTCCTACTTACGTCAAACATAACCCAGAAACCGTGTTCACTTCCCGGACTCCGCCGAGAAGAGACTGTCACGGCTACACACGCGGTTGATGCGTTTTAATTAGGGTCAAGTGTCAAGTTCTCTACAACCGGATATTAACAAATTCCCATCTGCCTCATAACCGCGGGCACGGCTTTCGAAAGATATAACCCTGCAGGGGTGTCCCAACTTAGCCCATTATAAGCTCTCACGGTCAACGAAGGATAAACCTTCTCCCGGGAAGACCCGATCAGTCTCAGAATCCCGGTTTACAAGACATTTCGACAATGGTAAAACAAGACCAGCAAAGTCACCCGAATGTGCCGACAAATCCCGATAGGAGCTGCACATATCTCGTTCTCAGGGCACACCGGATAAGTCAAGCTACGAGTAAAACCAGACCTCGAGTTTCCCCGAGGTGGCCTCGCAGGCTGCTTGGTTCGGACCAACACTCGAAGGAGCACTGGCCCGGGGGGGGGGGTCTAAAATAAAGATGACCCTTGAGTCTGCAGAACCCAAGGGAAAAGGGGATATGTGGTAGCAAATGGTAAAACCAAGGTTGGGCCTTGCTGGAGGAGTTTTATTCAAAGCGAACTGTCAAGGGGGTCCCATAAATCACCCAACCGCGTAAGGAACGCAAAATCAAGGAACATAACACCGGTATGACAGAAACTAGGGCGGCAAGAGTGGAACAAAACACCAGGCATAAGGCCGAGCCTTCCACCCTTTACCAAGTATATAGATGCATTAATTAAATAATAGATATTGTGATATCCCAACATAAACATAATCCAACATGGAGCAATCTTCATCTTCACCTGCAACTAGCAACGCTATAAGAGGGGCTGAGCAAAGCGGTAACATAGCCAAACAACGGTTTGCTAGGAAGGGTGAAAAGGTTAGGGGCTGACGTGGCAGTATGGGAGGCATGATATAGCAAGTGGTAGGTAGCGCAGCATAGCAATAGAGCGAACAACTAGCAAGCAAAGATAGAAGTGATTTCGAGGGGTGGTCATCTTGCCTGAGATCCCGCAAGGAAGAAGAACGAGTCCATGAAGAAGACAAACGGATGTAGTCGAACGAATCCTCACAACTCCGGAAAGAAACCGAAGCTAACAAGAGAAGCACCCCGGAAAGAAGCAAACAGCACGGTAAACACACAATCATAAACAAGGCATGAGGCACAAACAAGTATGATGCATGTCCGGTTTAATGAGCATGGCATGGCAAAGTGCAACAAACAACACTACAAATTAAGTGGAGCTCAATATGCAACGAGTTGCATATTGACGAAACACCACATTTAATTATTTAGTTCGCTCTCATTATGTACTCGACCATATTAAATGTTGATTACCAAGTAAAGAGGTGAAGCATAATTAAACAACCTATCTAGGCACGTTTAAAAGAGGCCGGAAATAACAAACCACAATACCGGAAAAACCCCATATGACATTTAGAAATTTTAATGCAAACATCAATTGTAGGCATTTAAATGTTGTTATCATGATGCGAATGACAGATGTAAGTTATATGCAATTTTATGAAAGTGTTGGTATAAAATGATACGAGGCATTTGTTACCGTGGTGGAAGAAAGGGGTGCCACGGCAACGAATCCGAAAATGATGCCACGGCACCATATCGGTTCCGGTAGCTAATGGAGATACCGGCACAAAAGAGAATTGTGCGGATGTGTGAAATGCGCAAGAGATGGTGGGGTGCTCCCGGATTCCGGGTTCCCACGGTACGACGGCATGGCAATCGAGGAACGTGCAAGACCTCTCTCGGAAACGGTGCAAACACGAGCATCTCATACAACACACATGCATTCGGTCCACGGACGTCGTCTCGGGGTTATACCTTCGAAGCGTGCATTCGGGGCGGAACACGTTCGAAGTGGAAGTAGTTGTTCACGTGTTGTAGGGGAAGTAGTGGTACACACGAAGGTAGGTCGAACTTGACGGTTCCGTTACACGGGTCTTCGGCGACGGTAGTGGAAGTAGTGGTACCCGTTCGTTTTCGGAGAGGTACTTGACGGGTCCGAGTAACTTAGGGTCGACGGTAGTCGTTCACGTTCATAGTCGCACAAGTTTCCGTAGATGTTCTGGGTCGTCGGTAGAGGTACTTGACGTCCACGGGGTCGACGCTAGAGTTACCCACGTTGTCAGGGTACTTGTTGTTCCGGGCTTGGCGTCCGTAGATGTACATGGAAATCGTAGTGGTACTTGGCGGTTTCGTGTAGTCGAACTTGACGATCCAAGGGGTACTTGGCGCATCACCGGATAGTTGTACACTTGTCGGAGAGAATCTTGGCGCAACCAAAACGAAGCAACACAAAACATCACAAGGCCTCGGGATGCCAGCAGCAAGGAGGCGACGGTGGTCTAGCAGCAGCAGCAAGGGCGTCGGGGAGGTGATGGCCGGGACGGAGGGAAGCGTGTGGAGGAGGTTCACCGACGAGAGGGTGTTGGTCGTGGTCGCCGGCGATGGAGGCGGAGCAGAGGACAGGCGAAGCAGGAGGTTGGGCGCGCGGCGCTCGCCCGCAGAAGCGACGGGGCCGTCGGAGTTGGTCGCACCGTAGCTCAGGGCGGAGCAACACCTGCAGAAGGGAGCAGGGCGCGGCGAGGGCAGGGCCAAGACGCGGTGGTGGAGGAAGGAACTGTAGAGGAGTGGTTGGAGATGGAAGGGGCGCGACGGCGACGAGGAGCTTGGGCGCGGGACGACGGCCGTTGCCAGAGGCGGGGAGGCGGCGACGACCCAGCGATGCGGTGCAGGAGAGGGAGGCGCGAGGAAGGAGGCGAACGGCGGGTCGACGACGAGCTGGAGAGGGAGCTGCAGCGGGGGTCGTGGAGAGGCAGGAGGCGCGGCACTCGACTGAGGGAGATGGGGATCGGGCGAGGCACTGCCGTTCTCTCTCTCTGGCGGCGCTGGAGAGAGAGATCGAACGAGGGGAGAGGGGAAATGGATCGGGAGAGAGCGAGAGGAGGGATGGGCTCGGTCCCTGGCGGCTAGGGTTAGGCTTAGGTGGGCCGCGGGGGTGGGCCGGCTGCTGTTGGGAGGCCCAGCGGGGCCGGCTGGGGTCTCTCTCTTCTCTCTCTCTCTCTTATTTCTTTTAGCAGAAAAGAACTAGAGAGAAGAAAAAGAAAGATAGGGTTAGGGAAAGAATTGGCATGGGGTTAATTTTCTCAGACTCAGAAAAATGAGTTTAATCCAAGAAAATAGGAGTGGGCATGGATGCAAGGTTTAGATTCAAAAACATTTGAATTTAATTCAAATGGGTGAATAGGAAGTGGAGGTTTGGAAAGCCCAAAAATGTTGAGAATTTTAGAGGAGCCACAATAAATGGAGAAATAATTGTTGGC
The DNA here is from genome assembly GCF_002575655.3 of Aegilops tauschii subsp. strangulata. Lineage (NCBI taxonomy): Eukaryota > Viridiplantae > Streptophyta > Magnoliopsida > Poales > Poaceae > Aegilops > Aegilops tauschii. The sequence continues at coordinate 524,894,043 of NC_053039.3, forward strand.
AAAGTTAGAGAGATCGAATCAAAGCAGAAAAAGGCATAGGATTAATTCTGCACGTGTGTTAAGGTGAACTCCAATTAATGGAATATTTAATATAGCTCCCTAATATTGGGAGGATATGTTCTAAAGAGAAGTCACCCTTCCCTCGATTTAAATAGATCGAAGATCCATGCAATTTATTTAGTTGAGTTTTGATGCAAAGATTAATGACATGATGGCATGATGACATGATGCAATGCAAAAATAAAAGAGCAAGCACCGAAAGAAACACGCGGTGATCACGAAAATAAGGAAGTCTTCTGAAGCGTCGGTCTCGGGGCGTTACAACACTCCACCACGACAAGAGGATCTCGTCCCGAGATCTAGGACGGCACCGGAGAAAAACGGAAGAGGAAGAGAAGAGGTAAAACTAAGTTGCTTCTTCGTACAATGAGTGAAACCACGAACCTTGGGAGGTTGAGCAATTTAAAAGAAAGAGCACAACAGAGATGAACGGGATTGCAAACAATCCGTTAGAAAAGAGGAACAAGGAACATTACGAGAACTTGAAGGTTGCAAAGACATGAATCAAGAGTTTAATGGACAAGATAAAATTCGAAACCACTTTGGTTAAAACAAGATGAGAGAGGAAGAATTCGGGCAGCACTCCGGTTGAACATGGAAGGAATTGAACAAGAACTTGAGAAGATGGGATGATACTTGATGAAATCAACAACACACTGCCTCCGGAACTATTGAAAGAATGGCACAATGGGTAAGGAGGATTTCAGACAGCACTCAGGTTGAAAAGAGAGGCAAAACTTGATAAGATGAAAAGAACTCGAATGAAAACACGACACTCCGGCAAAACAGATAAGAAAGGAAAAATTACATGATCTTGACAAAACAAGATGATTGGTTGAAGAGAGCAACATCACAATGCCTCCGGAAGAAAAATAGAAGATATATCATTGGAATAAAGAATGGAGAAGAAAATGACAACTTCCACCACAATTGAATTTGGGAAGCATCCTTCCAAGAAGGTTAGAACGGAGTTGTTGGAAAACCAACAACTAAAAGAACAAGCTTGTTGTGGGCTTAAGGAAAACATCTCAAAAACTTGAGGTGAAATTCTGCCACTAACGGAAAACAATAGATTGGATTGATATGAACAAGGAGACGAGAAACTTATTTCGCCGGGAGGATAAATGAAGAACTTGGGTCATTGATAAGCACCATAATAGCAACATCCCTTAGGGAAGGCTTTAGGTGAAACATGACACAAGATAAATCCAACAAAGAGATTGATGGATTTAAAATACCTCATTCTTAACAACAAGTGAATCATGGAACATGACTGGAAATTGTCAAGAAGGACATAACACCATCTCAAAATGAGGTAGAAAGAATTGCACTTCGGAATGCAAGATGAAGAATGCTTGAACTCGTCAAAAGAACACATGTGTTGAACACCATGTTTATTTTAGAGTAAAGCTTTACGGATCTTAACTCCGAGAGAAATCTTGAAAAACAATTGAAGAATGAAAAGAATCCTTGACGAACCACCATGTAGAGCCTCCATGAATAACTCTGGTAATAAAAGAATGATCAAACAAAATGGAAACTTGAAAAGAACTCCGGGAGAAACCTTGCAATGATTAGATGAAGCTTTGAAATGATATAACCGAGAAAACTTGGAACTCCGGAAAAAAAGATGAATGACTTGGAACCGAAAATTTGATATCATGAACGAACTCCGGAAGAAGGAATTAATCACTTGGATGAAACAAGAATAAGAATTACATTACGCGTATCCTTCACCAATTTAAATTGATGACAAGCAACGGATTTAGGCATACTACTTATTCTCGTAGAAAGGATTAAGATAGATATAGCGCAAACTTGAGAAAAGTCTTCAACGAACCAATGGTAGGATTGAAACAACGAATAAATTGATATGATAATGAAGGAAGAGAAATCTTGAACGAACCACCATAAGAATTGAAAATGAAAGTAGCAAAGGCACAATTGAACGGAAAGAATTAGAAAATGAATGAAGATACTTGACAGAATTTAGATACACGAGAAGGAAGATATCATGAACTGATTAGAGGAAATTTGAGTGATGCACCGGGAGAATATGGAGAAGAACGAAGAGACATCAATTTAGAGTAATTGGAGAACGAAGCTGAAAACTTAGAACGAAGAAATCTTCTGAAATGATGGCCTTTGGAGAATCAAACTGAAAAGACTCATGAAATGCTCCGGATGGGTATGAAAAGAATTCTCACAATCGAAAACAATTATGAGAGGATGGCATAAGCTAGAACTATGAATCTTCAAGAGAACGGACCAAGATTTAGGAGAAATTCTTCTTCAGTCTTCAAATGTTGAGAATCATGATGAGAAACACCACCATGAATTGTTGAGGCACTCCGGATGAAAATTAGAAAGGTTGGATCAACAATGAAAAGAATTTAAAAGATCTTGGAGAAAGACATGACTGATGATAATTCATTCTTACGTCAAACTTTGAAATGAATTTGAGAATAACTCCAGAAAAATCAGAAGAGTCAGGTAAGATCCTGGGAAAATACCTGTGGGTTAGGGCCCACTGAAAAGAACCACCGTTGAAATGATTACTTGAAAAGGAGATTGCACCGGTTGAATTAAATGGCTTGAATGAGGTAACAACCTCGAAATAGTTAGAATTGATGCGGAGTGGAAACACGAATCTTCAGAGATATCTTCAGCAAGCCGGAACAAATGAATGACGAGAAGTGGATGATTAAGAGGTGCACCGACATGAGAAAACATTTGAAACGATGAAAAGAATACGATCAACACTGAAAGCTTGAATTGAATTCACCGGAGAAGAAAAAAAATGAAGAATGATAAAATTGAAGAACAACTTCATGAGAACCACCGGGTAAGCACATTGATTGAAAAGAATGAAGGGGCTTTACATGAATAAAAAGGATACTTGGTTAAGACATCTGATTCCTTGAAGGAAAAGGGTGGGAGGGCGGGAAAAACAAAGTCACCTTGGGACGGAAGAAACAAACACCGTTGAGAAAACTTATTATTGATCTTCCGAATGGGGAGAATGATGGGATCATCTTGAAGAGAAACACGCCGGTTGGAAGGAATTAACATGACGACCTCGATGATCAAGAAGGATTATCATCCACATAGAAATATGAGAACACCACTTAGGATAAGCTATGGAATCAACACTTGTCATTGAAGCAACTCGAATACCACAAATAAAACAAAACAAGGGATTGGCTCGCAGAATAAGCCGGAACAAACATATGATAGAGATTTCGTCCGAAGTTTTCGTGGTGGGGCCCACACGGGCTCAATCGTACAGCACCATCATGTACAAGGCTGTGCACATGACATACGAAGCGTCCCCGAGTCGGCATAGCCAAGGACTCTTTAAGACACTACGAGACCACTGTAAAACCAACCGTGGAAAGGCGGACCACTAGACGTCGAACCCCAATCTCATATCATGCGTCTGTCGGAAAGATATCCTAAGGCTACTAGAATTCCCACTTATAAACTCCCGAAACTTTCTGGTTATGCAATCTGGTGTTGGGGATACAGGGGACACAAAATATATCACCCAAACTAGCAATCCCTAGATCCAGCTGTATCCATCCGTCAACACATAACCAAGAAATCTTCGAAAATCGTTTACCTCAACCTTCGAAAAACATCCGTTATACAAGTTATGGCAATACTCCCGAACTCCCGCCTCAGTACTGGGTGGCGTCGAGGTGATCTCACCAACAACTGCATAAAAGAGATTTCGATGTCGGCGAAACTCAGGTGTTCCAGAACTGCAACGATAAAATTGTGACGACAACACATCGGAGCTCAACTCCCCGGGACACTGCCACAACCCCTAAATGTCAGGAGGCACCAAGAACAATGTTCTCGTCAGAAAACCATCGGAATGATTCCAAGATACCCACGTGATCCAATTTTTTTTAGTGAAATTTGAGGAGAGAATAGTCAAAACTTCTACGTCAGGAGACCTCACCAGAGCGACGAAGGGACTGAGGAGTAAAAGGAATCCTACTCTCCGATATATATAATCCTAAGACTCAAAACATTTTTGTTCTAGACTCAACAACGCCAGCGATTCGATCAAGCAGGGGGCTCCTAAGTCGGGGATGGCTCTGATTACCAACTTGTAACGCCCACGATGCGGCTATATCTCCCACGTGTCGAGGCACGACTTAGAGGCATAACCGCATTGTGGTTTTGTCGCAAGAAGGGTCATCTTCACACAATCCCATGTAATGAACAAGAATGGGATAAAGAGTTGGCTTACAATCGCCACTTCACACAATACATAATAAAATCATACATCATAGAAGATACACACATAGGTCCGACTACGGAACCAAAAGAAAAGAAGATAACCCAACTGCTAGATCCCTGATCGTCCCAACTGGGCACCACTACTGATCAAAATGAAAAGAAACAACACAACAAACAAGATCTTCATCAAGCTCCCACTTGAGCTCGGTTGCGTCACCTGCACTGGTATCATCGACACCTGCAACTGTTTTGGAAGTATCTGTGAGTCATGAGGACTCAGCAATCTCACACCCGCGAGATCAAGACTATTTAAGCTTAAAGGAAAGGATGGGGTAATGAGGTGGAGCTGCAGCAAGCACTAAGCTTATATGGTGGCTAACATACGCAAATGAGAGCGAGAAGAGAAGCAACGGAATGATCGTGAACTAGCAATGATCAAGAAGTGATCCTGAACTCCTACTTACGTCAAACATAACCCAGAAACCGTGTTCACTTCCCAGACTCCGCCGAGAAGAGACCATCACGGCTACACACGCGGTTGATGCATTTTAATTTGGGTCAAGTGTCAAGTTCTCTACAACCGGATATTAACAAATTCCCATCTGCCTCATAACCGTGGGCACGGCTTTCGAAAGATATAACCCTGCAGGGGTGTCCCAACTTAGCCCATTATAAGCTCTCACGGTCAACGAAAGATAAATCTTCTCCCGAGAAGACCCGATCAGTCTCGGAATCCCGGTTTACAAGACATTTCGACAATGGTAAAACAAGACCAGCAAAGCCGCCCGAATGTGCCGACAAATCCTGATAGGAGCTGCACATATCTCGTTCTCAGGGCACACCGGATAAGTCAAGCTACGAGTAAAACCAGACCTCGAGTTTCCCCGAGGTGGCCCCGCAGGCTGGTCGGTTCGGACCAACACTCGAAGGAGGGCTGGCCCCGGGGGGGGGGGGGTCTAAAATAAAGATGACCCTTGAGTCTGCAGAACCCAAGGGAAAAGGGGATAGGTGGTAGCAAATGGTAAAACCAAGGTTGGGCCTTGCTGGAGGAGTTTTATTCAAAGCGAACTGTCAAGGGGGTCCCATAAATCACCCAACCGCGTAAGGAACGCAAAATCAAGGAACATAACACCGGTATGACGGAAACTAGGGCGGCAAGAGTGGAACAAAACACCAGGCATAAGGCCGAGCCTTCCACCCTTTACCAAGTATATAGATGCATTAATTAAATAAGAGATATTGTGATATCCCAACATAAACATAATCCAACATGGAGCAATCTTCATCTTCACCTGCAACTAGCAACGCTATAAGAGGGGCTGAGCAAAGCGGTAACATAGCCAAACAACGGTTTGCTAGGAAGGGTGAAAAGGTTAGGGGCTGACGTGGCAGTATGGGAGGCATGATATAGCAAGTGGTAGGTAGCGTAGCATAGCAATAGAGCGAAGAACTAGCAAGCAAAGATAGAAGTGATTTCGAGGGGTGGTCATCTTGCCTGAGATCCCGCAAGGAAGAAGAACGAGTCCATGAAGAAGACAAACGGATGTAGTCGAACGAATCCTCACAACTCCGGAAAGAAACCGAAGCTAACGAGAGAAGCAACCCGGAAAGAAGCAAACAACACGGTAAACACACAATCATAAACAAGGCATGAGGGACAAACAAGTATGATGCATGTCCGGTTTAATGAGCATGGCATGGCAAAGTGCAACAAACAACACTACAAATTAAGTGGAGCTCAATATGCAACGAGTTGCATATTGACGAAACACCACATTTAATTATTTAGTTCGCTCTCATTATGTACTCGACCATATTAAATGTTGATTACCAAGGCAAGAGGTGAAGCATAATTAAACAACCTATCTAGGCACGTTTAAAAGAGGCCGGAAATAACAAACCACAATACCGGAAAAACCCCATATGACATTTAGCAATTTTAATGCAAACATCAATTGTAGGCATTTAAATGTTGTTATCATGATGCGAATGACATATGTAAGTTATATGCAATTTTATGAAAGTGTTGGTATAAAATGATACGAGGCATTTGTTACCGTGGTGGAAGAAAGGGGTGCCACGGCAACGAATCCGAAAATGATGCCACGGCACCATATCGGTTCCGGTAGCTAATGGAGATACCGGCGCAAAAGAGAATTGTGCGGATGTGTGAAATGCGCAAGAGATGGTGGGGTGCTCCCGGATTCCGGGTTCCCACGGTACGACGACATGGCAATCGAGGAACGTGCAAAGACCTCTCTCGGAAACGGTGCAAACACGAGCATCTCATACAACACACATGCATTCGGTCCACGGACGTCGTCTCGGGGTTATACCTTCGAAGCGTGCATTCGGGGCGGAACGCGTTCGAAGTGGAAGTAGTTGTTCACGTGTCGTAGGGGAAGTAGTGGTACACACAAAGGTAGGTCGAACTTGACGGTTCCGTTACACGGGTCTTCGGCGACGGTAGTGGAAGTAGTGGCACCCGTTCGTTTTCGGAGAGGTACTTGACGGGTCCGAGTAACTTAGGGTCGACGGTAGTCGTTCACGTTCATAGTCGCACAAGTTTTCGTAGATGTTCTGGGTCGTCGGTAGAGGTACTTGACGTCCACGGGGTCGACGCTAGAGTTACCCACGTTGTCGGGGTACTTGTTGTTCCGGGCTTGGCGTCCGTAGATGTACATGGCAATCGTAGTGGTACTTGGCGGTTTCGTGTAGTCGAACTTGACGATCCAAGGGGTACTTGGCGCATCACCGGATAGTTGTACACTTGTCGGAGAGAATCTTGGCGCAACCAAAACGAAGCAACACAAAACATCACAAGGCCTCGGGATGCCAGCAGCAAGGAGGCGACGGTGGTCTAGCAGCGGCAGCAAGGGCGTCGGGGAGGTGATGGCCGGGACGCAGGGAAGCGTGCGGCGGAGGTTCACCGACGAGAGGGTGCTGGTCGTGGTCGCCGGCGATGGAGGCGGAGCAGAGGACAGGCGAAGCAGGAGGTTGGGCGCGCGGCGCTCGCCCGCAGAAGCGACGGGGCCGCCGGAGTTGGTCGCACCGCAGCTCAGGGCGGAGCAACACCTGCAGAAGGGAGCAGGGCACGGCGAGGGCAGGGCCAAGACGCGGTGGTGGAGGAAGGAGCTGCAGAGGAGTGGCTGGAGATGGAAGGGGCGCGACGGCGATGAGGAGCTTGGGCGCGGGACGGCGGCCGTTGCCAGAGGCGGGGAGGCAGCGACGACCCAGCGATGCGGTGCAGGAGAGGGAGGCGCGAGGAAGGAGGCGAACGGCGGGTCGACGAAGAGCTGGAGAGGGAGCTGCAGCGGGGGTCGTGGAGAGGCAGGAGGCGCGGCGCTCGACGGAGGGAGATGGGGATCGGGCGAGGCACTGCCGTTCTCTCTCTCTCTGGCGGCGCTGGAGGGAGAGATCGAACGAGGGGAGAGGGGAAATGGATCGGGAGAGAGCGAGAGGAGGGATGGGCTCGGTCCCTGGCGCTAGGGTTAGGCTTAGGTGGGCCGCGGGGGTGGGCCGGCTGCTGTTGGGAGGCCCAGCTGGGCCGGCTGGGGTCTCTCTCTTCTCTCTCTCTCTTATTTCTTTTAGCAGAAAAGAACTAGAGAGAAGAAAAAGAAAGATAGGGTTAGGGAAATAATTGGCACGGGGTTAATTTTCTCAGACTAAGAAAAATGAGTTTAATCCAAGAAAATAGGAGTGGGCATGGATGCAAGGTTTAGATTCAAAAACATTTGAATTTAATTCAAATGGGTGAATAGGAAGTGGAGGTTTGGAAGGCCCAAAAATGTTGGGAATTTTAGAGGAGCCACAATAAATGGAGAAAGAATTGTTGGCAAAGTTAGAGAGATCGACTCAAAGCAGAAAAAGGCATAGGATTAATTCTGCACGTGTGTTAAGGTGAACTCCAATTAATGGAATATTTAATATAGCTCCCTAATATTGGGAGGATATGTTCTAAAGAGAAGTCACCCTTCCCTCGATTTAAATAGATCGAAGATCCATGCAATTTATTTAGTTGAGTTTTGATGCAAAGATTAATGACATGATGGCATGATGACATGATGCAATGCAAAAATAAAAGAGCAAGCACCGAAAGAAACACGTGGTGATCACGAAAATAAGGAAGTCTTCTGAAGCGTCGGTCTCGGGGCGTTACACGTGCAATTTTTCTAATGCAAATAAAATTGCAAGGAAAATTCAAATAAAATCAAATATTTGATTTTAATATTTTCCTCCAATATTTCAATTATTTTGGAGAAGTCATATTTTCTCCTCTCATATATTTTAATATGAAATATTTTTCGGAGGGAAAAATGAATTAAACCAAAAATCCTCGTTTGAAAACCGGGAAAATCCCCAACTCTCTCCGAGGGTCCTTGAGTTGCTTAGGATTTTCGAGGATTTTGCCAAAATGCAATAAAATATGCTATGCAATGATGATCTAATGTATAACATTCCAAATTGAAAATTTGGGATGTTACAAACCTACCCCCTTAAGATGAATCTCGCCCTCGAGATTCGGGTTGGCTAGAAAATAGGTGAGAGTGGTTCTTCCGTAGATCTTCCTCTCGCTCCTAGGTGGCTTCATCCTCGGTATGGTGACTCCACTGAACTTTGCAAAACTTGATAACCTTGCTGCGGGTGACTCGGCTGGCATACTCAAGAATCTTAACTGGTTTCTCCTCATAGGTCAAGTCACTATCCAGCTGAATCGCTTCCAATGGCACCGTATCTCTCTGTGGTATCTCAGCCATCCCTGCGTGGCACTTCTTCAACTGGGAAACGTGAAATACATCATGAACTCCTGACAATCCTTCAGGCAATTCCAGTTTGTAAGCAACTTCTCCCATACGCTCCAAAATTTTGTATGGTCCTACAAAACGTGGCGCTAACTTTTCTTTAACTCCAAAGAGCTTAACTCCTCGAAGTGGTGATACTCGTAGGTAAACTCTGTCTCCGACTTCGTGAACTGTGTCCTTGCGTTTAGAATCCGCATAACTCTTCTGCCTGGACTGGGCTACCTTGAGCCTATCGCGAATCAATTTCACCTTCTGTTCTGATTCCTTAATCAAGTTTGGTCCAAACAACTGGCGGTCTCCAACTTCGTTCCACAACAAGGGTGTTCTACACCTCCTTCCGTACAAAGCTTCGAAAGGGGCCATCTTCAAACTGGATTGATAACTGTTGTTGTAAGAAAACTCTGCATACAGGAAATTGTCGCCCCAACTAGATCCATAATCTAGCGCACAAGCTCTCAGCATATCTTCCAAAATCTGATTGACTCTCTCGGTCTGTCCGTCTGTGTGTGGATGAAAGGCTGTACCGAACTCTAGCCTGGTACCCAAAGTTTAATGTAACTGATTCCAAAACTTTGAAGTAAACTGGGTTCCTCTATCTGATACAATGGTCCTCGGAACTCCATGCAGACATACGATCCTGGTCATGTATATCTTTGCCAACTTAGCACTGGTGTAAGTGGTCTTCACTGGGATGAAATGAGCTACTTTCGTCAAACGATCGACTACAACCCATATTGAGTCATAGCCTGAACGAGTCCTGGGCAATCCCGTGATAAAATCCATGCCTAGTTTATCCCATTTCCATTCGGGTATCGGCAATGGCTGTAGCAATCCTGCTGGCTTCTGATGCTCTGCCTTCACTCTCTGACATACATCACAAACTGCAACATACTCCGCAATATCTTTCTTCATTCCGGTCCACCAGAAAGTATCCTTCAAATCCAAATACATCTTGGTATTTCCTGGGTGAATCGAATACGGTGAATCATGGGCCTCTTACAAGATCAACTTCCTGATCTCCGGATCATTGGGCACATAAACGCGGTCCTCAAACCATAAGGTATCGTGCTCATCCTCACGAAATCCCTTGGCTTTTCCTTTGCTCCTCCTTTCCTTTATCTCGTCAATCTCCTTGTCTGTCTTCTGAGCTTCTCTGATCTTTTCCATCAGGGTAGACTGAATCTCCAACGTTGCTAAATAGCCTCTTGGAACTATCTCCAAACATAGCTCCCGAAGATCCTCGGCTAATAATTTCGGTAACTCTCCGGTCATGAGGGTGTTAACATGTCTATTGTGGCTCAACGCATCAGCTACTACGTTAGCCTTCCCTGGGTGATAATGCAATCTCATATCATAATCCTTAATGAGCTCCAACCATCTCCTTTGCCTGAGATTCAACTCCTTCTGCGTGAAAATGTACTTCAAACTCTTGTGATCCGTGTACACCTCACAGTGATTTTTGATGAGAAAATGTCTCCATGTCTTCAACGCATGTACTACGGCTGCTAACTCCAAATCATGGGTGGCATAATTCTTCTCATGGGGTTTAAGTTGTCGTGAAGCATATGAAACAACTCTTCCCTCCTGCATTAGCACTGCTCCAAGTCCTCGACGTGAAGCGTCGCAATATACTTCATAATCCTTGCGTTGATCTGGCAGAATCAGCACTGGTGATGTAACCAAACGTTTCTTCAACTCTTGGAAACTAGCTTCACATTCCTCAGTCCAATTGAATTTGGTGTCCTTCTTTAACAGCTCTGTCATGGGCTTAGCAATCCTCGAGAAATTCTCAATGAACCTCCGGTAGTATCCTGCAAGTCCAAGAAAACTCCGGATCTCTCCCACTGATGCGGGTGATTCCCAGTTTATCACAGTGTCGACTTTGGTGGGGTCTACTGCTATTCCTTCTCCGGATATAACATGTCCGAGGAATCCAACTTCCTTCAGCCAAAACTCACATTTGCTGAACTTGGCGTATAGCTGATGTTCTCTGAGCTTCTCAAGTACCAAACGCAAATGTTCCTTATGCTCCTCTTCATTCCTGGAGTAGACTAAAATATCATCAATGAACACTACGACGAACTTATCCAAAAACTCCATAAACACTTTGTTCATCAGGTTCATGAAATAGGCAGGTGCGTTAGTCAGACCAAATGACATAACGGTATACTCATATAGCTCATACCTGGTGGTAAAAGCCGTCTTAGGTATATCCTGCTCTCGAATCTTCAACTGATGGTATCCTGATCGTAGATCGATCTTGGAAAATACCTTAGCTCCTTGTAATCGGTCAAACAAATCATGGATCATCGGCAGTGGGTACTTATTTTTGATGGTCACTTCATTCAATCCTCGATAATCAACAACCATCCTCAACGATCCATCTTTCTTCTCCACTAGAAGTACGGGTGATCCCCAAGGTGAAGAACTTGGGCGAATATAGCCTTTATCCAGTAACTCCTTAATCTGCTTCTTAATTTCTTCCAAATCCTTAGCGCGCATCCTGTACGGTCTCTTAGATATCGGCCCTGTGCCTGGCAAAAGTTCAATCAAAAACTCTATGTCTCTATCTGGTGGCATGCCTGGCAAGTCTTCTGGAAATACATCCGGGTAATCCTTCACCACTGGTACTTCCTCCTGTACAACTCCTGATAAGGAATTTACTTGAGTCCTCTTCGGCATATGCCGGGATACATACTTAATCCTTCTTCCTTCTAGGGTGGTAAGCAAAATCGTCTTACTGGCGCAATCGATGTCTCCCCCATACATCGATAACCAATCCATGCCTAATATCACATCCAATCCTTGCGACTCCAAAACTATTAGGTCTGAGGGGAAAACATGCCTACCTATGGCCAATGGCATCTGAAAACATCCATGGCTTGCCATATACTCTGCTCCTGGCGAGGTTACTAACATAGGTGTTCTGAGAACTTTGGTGGGCAACTTAAACTTATCCACAAATCCCCTTGATATGTATGAATGCGATGCTCCAGTATCAAAAAGAACGAGTGCAATAAATGACTTAACCAAAAACTTACCTATTACTGCATCTGGCTGTGCTTCAACCTCCTCCACGCTAACGTGGTTCACATGTCCTTTGTTGAAAGGGTTCGACTTCTTCCCAGAGCTTCCATTGCCATTTCCATTCTGGGCTTCAGGACATTCATTGGCATAATGTCTAGTCTTCTGGCACTTAAAGCAAGTGACTTGGCTCAGGTCTCTCTTAGCTGGGGTTGAAGGGTTGGTACGGTTCTGGCCGTTGCTTCCTCCATTCCCATTACCATTCTTGGGGCCATTATGGTTGTGCGAACTACCTCCTCCATGGGTATGCTGAAACTGTCCTCCCGATTTCGGGGTAAAACGTGGCTTCTGCTGAGCTCCAGAATTGTACTTCCCTTGTCCATACTTCCTCTTACGGTTTTCAATCTGCTGCTGCTTCCCTTCAATCATTAAAGCTCTATCTACCAACTCCTGGTAGTTGTTGAAGGTTGCTACCATTAACTGCATGCTCAGCTCATCATTCAGTCCTTCCAGAAACTTCTCCTGCTTGGCTGCATCTGTAGCAACGTCATCTGGAGCATAACATGCTAACTTGCTAAAGTCCTCCACATATTGGCCTACGGTGCATCCTCCTTGGCATAGGTTGCGAAACTCACGCTTCTTCATAGCCATAGCTCCTTCTGAAACATGGGCAGTACGGAAAGCTTGCTGAAACTGGTCCCATGTGACAGCGTCAATAGGGTGTGTGGCTGTGTAATTCTCCCACCATGACGCTGCGGGTCCATCAAGCTAATGTGCGGCAAAACGCACTCTCTCCGCATCTGTGCATCCTGCAGTGGTCAACTCCCTTCCAACTTTGCGGAGCCAATCATCTGCAACAATCGGCTCGGTGCTGCTAGAAAACACCGCCAGATTTAGCCTCAAGAAACGGGCTAAGTGATCAACAGGTGGTGGTGGTGGTGGGTTGTTGTTGTTGCCTTGGTTCTGTACTAACACTTGCATCAGGGCATTCTGCTGCTGAATCAATTGAGTGATCTCCGGTGGGAAAACAAATCCGGTGTCGCGTCTCGGAGGCATCTGATAGGTTTAGAAAAGATGAGAATTTAGAATAGAATGAGGTCTAGAGAGAAAACACTACCCATATGCTCATGAGACAAACACAATCAATATCACTCAATCAAACAAGGCATACAATCGATCTAACTATCGTCACAAAGTGCTCGGACTATACTATATACATGGGGAATACTACTACTGATATGGTGGTCTACTAGAAATTTTGATCGGTCGAAGACTCCATGATATCTGCTCCAGCTTCATCAACAAAGTTATCTTCACTGGGGTCCGAGTCGGTGTCATCGATGATGATGTAGTTATCCGGGCAAGTAGAATCGTCATCTCCTCCTCCTGGTGCTGGGTCTCCCATGAATACTCCGATCTTCTTTATCAGGTCGTCGTTCTTCTCCAACAATGTGGCGATCTCCTCCTCATATCCATCGCGCGTAGACTTGAGTTCTTCCTCCAACTCTGTGATCTTGGTCAATGCCTTCTTCAGATCTATCATGTCTGCGCACATCTGGTTCTCCTGGCGACGAATGTGTTGGTTTTGCTCCTGGATGAAAGCTGCAATTGATCCATCCTTCTTGGTGCTGATCATCTCCCATTGCTCATCTCGGCGTCCACAAATCTGATAAATAGTATCCTTAAGCTCCCTGTGGTAGACTTCTCCAATGCGTCCCATAGAGATGTGGGCTGCCATGCTCTTCCCTAAACTCCAGGTTGGTGCATCAAAGGAAAACTCTATAGGCTCAGTGACTGGCGTAAACGTCCTTCCTGGAACTTGAACTTGAATCTTCCAGCGCTCCTCTTCTAGTAGTGTGGCTTTGTAAGTCCCGGTGAAGCTTGGTATTTCGATGTTCAGGTACTTAGTGACTTCCTTCAAGTGTCGTCCAAAAGGTGTATCTTCATCTGGTTGCATGAACTTGTTCCTTGCATCCGCCATTCCTAAAAGAGTAGAAAGTGGAGAGGAGTCAGAAATGAGAAGAGAGTAGTGTTCTAGGGTTTAAGCTTAGTGGTCGTGTCCTACAGTCAGCGTGTGCTCTGATACCACCTTTGTAGCGACCAGACCTCAAACAGTCTGTGCTGCTGTGCACCAGTGTCATCCCTGGATCAGTAATGCTGAGACGCACAGTACTTGGAGGATTTATAACAGAGTAGCAATCACACACTTATTACATCGAGTATCTCAAGAGAGAAATAAGTATGACAAATATGGCTTAAGGCCATCTAAAAACGATAACAGCGGAAGGCTTGGAAGATAAGTGAGTCCATCAACTCCAACGGCATCACTGAGTATAAGACCACGACCTAAGGCACCTTATTCGTCGTCTGAAAAGTCTGCAACATGAAACGTTGCAGCCCGAAAACGGGTCAGCACATGGAATATGCTGGCAATGTAACACATAGAGAGTAATGAACAAAATAATGCTATACTACATGCATATATGGCTGGTAGAAGGCTCTATGGTTACAGTTTTGCGAAAAGCCAATTTTTCCCTACCGCAAAGGAATAAATTTTATTTAACTATCATGGTGGTTGTTAAACATTGATAATGGTTGACAGCATTCTCAATCCTAATTAAGTATCATCATTAACCCAACAAAATTAATTAAAGTAACATGATGAGATTCACATGATAATCCAGATACTAGATACTCAAGATGTCCATAACCGGGGACACGGCTAACCATGATTAGTTTATACACTCTGCAGAGGTTTGTACACTTTTCCCCACAAGACTCGATCGCCTCCGCTTGATTCTCGCACTACATGATGTTTGAGAAACGGATGACCGAGACACAGTCTTTCAGAAACAATAACTCTTTACTCCGGGTGGACAGTTACACCTACTTCCCCCTACATCTGCTAGCCCACCTCTGCAAGAGATCCTGTAACCTACTCAACTATGCTAGAGCCCATAATAGCTTGTGGCTGCACACGGAAGTTTCTAGCATGAATAATCTCATGATCCCTTTGAACCTGGGTGGCGGTCCAAAAGAAAAACAGGCAATCCTGGAATACCCAGGTACCTCAATCCATCCAGATGTGAGTTTTAGTTGCCACCTTAAGGTTAACCATTGATTAACAATCTCACATCTGTCATGGTAACACTCAAACCCAATCCAGGTCTACTAGCATAGCATAGCAATATGAGCGAACGTAGAAGTAACTCCCAAGGGTTTGATAAAAAAACAGGTGATAGGTACTACCTCAACTACTTCCCAATTCCCACAGTTTAATTAGATCCTCGCCATGCAATGTTTGAGGGTTGATCTAATGCAATAAAACTGGGTAGTAAAAGAAGTATGATCAAAGTGTTACTTGCCTTGCTGATGATCCGTGAAACCTAGAGATTCGAAGTAGCAAGCGGCGCACTCCGGGTACTCTATCGCAAACAAACAAGCATACAATAAGCACTCATCTAATGCACAGGTAAAACTCAAATAAAGAACTAACCAGAAAGTTGAACTTAAGAACTCCAGTTTGCAAAAAGAATCAAATCAAACGAAGCAATGAAAGTCAAACGGCGAAAGAAACAAGCTTCGTTTACTAATCTAGATCTAAGTCAAATTTTACAGTAGCAAAAACTTGTTTGAATAGGTTAAACGGAAAGAGAATTTCGAGATGAAACTCTAGGCGCTTGAATCGCCTGATTCCGATAAACGAGCTAAAAGATATACCAGAACGAAAATCTGATCAGAAATCACGATCTGGAATAATCGCGGATAATCCGACGAAAAATAAAACTGACGAACAGTTAAACGAACGGACATTCGTTAACTGCGACTATCCGACGAACATGTTCGTTAAAACGAATGGATCGACGAACGTTCAGTAACTAACTAAACCGAAAAAATAAACCGATCTAAAACAAAATAAACCTAGGGTTTCAAAAAAAAATAAACCGAGGCGGTTTTGAAAAAAAAACCGGACGGTCGGCGGCGGCTGCGGCTACCTCGTCGGGGCAACTCCGGCGGGGCTCGGGACGGGCTCCGGCGGGGCTCGGGGGTGCGGCGAGGGGCGGCGGGGCTCGGGCAGGCGACGGGCGGCGGCGTTCGGGCGGCGAGCTCCTTCGGCGGCGGCGACTCGGCTCCGGCGTCGGGCTTCTCCGGCGTCGGCGGCTTCGGTCGAGGCGGGGAACGGGGTGAGGGAGGCGGCGGGGTCGGGCGGGGATATATAGGAGGGGGATGTGCCGTGGGGGAGGGGTAAGGCGGCGGCGGCGTCGTCCCCGACCGGGACTCGGGCGGCGGCGGGAGCTAGGTCTCCGGGAGGGAGACGGCTCGGGCGGTGGGCTGGGCCGTCGGCTGGGCTTCGGCCCAGTCGGCGCGCTTGGGATTTTTTTTAAATTAATTCCGCCGAACAAAAAAATCCTAGAAAAATAAATAAAAACCTAAAAATGCCAATATAAATTTTCACCGTCTAATTGAAATAATTAGAATGGGATGAACATTTTCTTGGCCCAAAAATGCAGTTTTGAAAACGTGCGATTTTTCTAATGCAAATAAAATTGCAAGGAAAATTCAAATAAAATCAAATATTTGATTTTAATATTTTTCCTCCAATATTTCAATTATTTTGGAGAAGTCATATTTTCTCCTCTCATATATTTTAATATGAAATATTTTTCGGAGGGAAAAATAAATTAAACCAAAAATCCTCGTTTCATTATTTGATAAAAAATCAAATATGAAAACCGGGAAAAACCCCAACTCTCTCCGAGGGTCCTTGAGTTGCATAGGATTTTCGAGGATTTTGCCAAAATGCAATAAAATATGCTATGCAATGATGATCTAATGTATAACATTCCAAATTGAAAATTTGGGATGTTACACCACGAGGCAGGGGGGCGCGCCTACCCCTTGGCGCGCCCTCCACCCTCGTGGGCCCCTCGTAGCTCCACCAACCTACTTCTTCCTCCTATATATACCTACGTACCCTGAAAACATCAGAAGAGGAGAAAAAACCCTATTTCCACCGCCGCAACCTCCTGTCCCCATGAGATCCCATCTTGGGGCCTTTTCCAGCGCTCCGCCGGAGGGGGCATCGATCACGGAGGGCTTCTACATCAACACCATAGCCTCTCCGATGATGTGTGAGTAGTTTACATCAGACCTTCGGGTCCATAGTTATTAGCTAGATAGCTTCTTCTCTCTCTTTGGATCTCAATACAAAGTTCTCCTCAACTCTCTTGGAGATCTATTCGATGTAATCTTCTTTTGCGGTGTGTTTGTCGAGATCCGATGAATTTTGGGTTTATGATCAAGATTATCTATGAACAATATTTGAATCTCCTCTGAATTCTTTTATGTATGATTGGTTATCTTTGCAAGTCTCTTCGAATTATCAGTTTGGTTTGGCCTACTAGATTGATCTTTCTTGCAATGGGAGAAGTGCTTATCTTTGGGTTCAATCTTGCGGTGCTCGATCCCAGTGACAGTAGGGGAAACGACAGGTATTGTATTGTTGCCATCGAGGATAAGAAGATGGGTTTTATATCATATTGCATGAGTTTATCCCTCTACATCATGTCATCTTGCTTAAAGCGTTACTCCGTTCTTATGAACTTAATACTCTAGATGCATGCTGGATAGCGGTTGATGTGTGGAGTAATAGTAGTAGATGCAGGCAGGGGTCGGCCTACTTGTCACGGACGTGATGCCTATATACATGAACATACCTAGATATTCTCATAACTATGCTCAATTCTATCAATTGCTCGACAGTAATTTTTTCACCCGCCGTAATACTTGTGCTATCTTGAGAGAAGCCACTAGTGAAACCTATGGCCCCCGGGTCTATTTTCCATCATATTAATCTCCCGTCAACAAGCTATTTCTATTACCATTTATTTTGCTTTCTTTACTTTTAGTCTTTATCATAAAAATACCAAAAATATTATCTGATCATCTCTATCAGATCTCACTTTTGCAAGTGGCCGCGAAGGGATTAACAACCCCTTTATCGCATTGGTTGCAAAGTTCTTATTTGTTTGTGTAGGTGCGTGGGACTTGAGCGTGGTCTCCTACTGGATTGATACCTTGGTTCTCAAAAACTGAGGGAAATACTTACGCTACTTTACTGCATCACCCTTTCCTCTTCAAGGGAAAACCGACGCAGTGCTCAAGAGGTAGCAAGAAGGATTCTGGCGCCGTTGCCGGGGAGTCTACGCACAAGTCAAGACATACCAAGTACCCATCACAAACTCTTATCCCTCGCATTACATTATTTGCCATTTGCCTCTCGTTTTCCTCTCCCCCACTTCACCCTTCGCGTTTTATTCGCCCGCTTTCCCCTTCGCCCTTTTCTTGCTTGTTCCTTGTGGTATTTGCTGCCATTATGTCTGAAACTGGGGAGGTTATCGCTGATAATAACATGGGAAACTTTGGTGCTCTTGATGATCCTCCTGAGGAACCTACTATCTTGCATACTAAAAAGTTTTGAGTTGGTAGTGGTAATATTATTGGGAAAGGAGTTATTCAAAATTTCTTTACTTGTGCCGGTGCTTTGCCCATTATGGGTAGCTCTATTCTTCATAGAACTAGTAGCCTTGCGGATGCAATATCTTGGCTCATAGTTGAACTTGAGAGGCAATTTCTTCATATGCATCCTTGCATACAAAGAATTTTCCTAGAATTTTCTAATATTGAGCACTCTTCTGTTAAGCGTGCCGCTACTATCTTTTTGGCTCATGAGTTCAGATTTATAATGAAAGAGGCTAAAGAAATTTTTGCGCATTATAGGGTAAATGCTGGTCATCCGCCCATAGAAGCTATCCTTTTAACCAAGAAGACATAATGCGTTTACAATCTTTAGATCATGTTGCTTATAATGAAAACCTTAGAAAAAGGGTTCCTACCGATGTTCTAGTTGATAGAATTTCTGAACTTAATGATGACTTTGCTATTTAGAATAACGGTTTAGGTTTCTCTCTTGAGCAAAGGCTTGTGACTTTTTGTCAAAAGAACGCTTGTAATGATGAATTGGTTGTGCAATATAAGGGGCCAAGGGAGGAACCCATACCTCCCGAACTTGATCTTGGGGACTTTTTTCCTATTAAATTTAACCCCTTTGATTACTTTTGCTTGCCACAAAGGAAACTTGATGCGGAACGTAGAGAATACGAAAGGAGTTTTCATGATTTGCCTTACCATTATTATGGCAATACTTAGATCTATCCTTGCTTTTATGCCTAGCTAGGGGCGTTAAACGATAGCGCTTGTTGGGAGGCAACCCAATTTCATTTTAATTTTCTTGCTTTTTTCTGTTTACTAATAAATATTTGATCTAGCCTCTGGTTAGATGTGTTTTAATGTTTTAATTAGTGTTTGTGCCAAGTGAAGCCTATAGGATCTTCTTGGATGATAGTTATTTGATCTTGCTGAAAATTCCAGAAACTTTCTGTTCATGAAAATAATTGTTTAAAATCACCAGAACGTGATAAAATACTGATTCCAATTGCAGTAGATCAATAAAAAATTTATCTAGGTCGTCCTATTTTGGTAGATGTTTCTGAGTTCCATAAGTTTGCGTTTGATACAGATTACTACAGATTGTTCTGTTTTTGACAGATTCTGTTTTTCGTGTGTTGTTTGCTTATTCTGATAAATCTATGGCTAGTAAAATAGTTTATAAACCATAGAGAAGTTGTAATAAAGTAGTTTTAACACCAATATAAATAAATAATGAGTTCATTACAGTACCTTGAAGTGGTGTTTTGTTTTCTTTCGCTAACGGAGCTCACGAGATTTTCTGTTAAGTCTTGTGTTGTGAAGTTTTCAAGTTTTGGGTAAAGATTTGATGGATTATGGAACAAGGATTGGCAAGAGCCTAACATTGGGGATGCACAAGGCACCCCAAGGTAAAATTCAAGGACAACCAAAAGCCTAAGCTTTGGGATGCCCCGGAAGGCATCCCCTCTTTCGTCTTCGTCTATCGGTAACTTTACTTGGGGCTATATTTTTATTCACCACATGATATGTGTTTTGCTTGGAGCGTCTTGTATGATTTGAGTCTTTGCTTTTTAGTTCCCCACAATAATCCTTGGTGTACACACCTTTTGAGAGAGACACACATGATTCGGAATTTGTTAGAATACTCTATGTGCTTCACTTATATCTTTTGAGCTATATAGTTTTTGCTCTAGTGCCTCACTTATAACTTTTAGAGCACGGTGGTGGTTTTATTTTATAGAAATTATTGATCTCTCTTGCTTCACTTATATTATTTTGATATTCCTACAAAACATCATGGTAATTTGCTTAAGTTGTGAAATTAGTCCTAATATGATAGGCATCCAAGATTAGTAAAAACTTTTTTTATAAGTGCGTTGAATATCATGGGAAGTTTGATACTTGATAATTGTTTTGAGATATGAAGATGGTGATATTAGAGTCATGCTAGTTGAGTAGTTGTGAATTTGAGAAATACTTGTTCTAAAGTTTGGGATTCCCGTAGCATGCACGTATGGTGAACCGTTATGTGATGAAGTCGGAGCATGATTTATTTATTGATTGTCTTCCTTATGAGTGGCGGTTGGGGACGAGCGATGGTCTTTTCCTACCAATCTATCCCCCTAGGAGCATGCGCGTAGTACTTTGTTTCGATAACTAATAGATTTTTGCAATAAGTATGTGAGTTCTTTATGACTAATGTTGAGTCCATGGATTATACGCACTCTCACCCTTCCACCATTGCTAGCCTCTCTAGTATCGCGCAACTTTCGCCGGTACCATACACCCACCATTACCTTCCTCAAAACAGCCACCCTACCTACCTATTATGGCATTTCCATAGCCATTCCGAGATATATTGCCATGCAACTTACCACCGTTCAGTATATTATGACACGCTTCATCATTGTCATATTGCTTTGCATGATCATGTAGTTGACATCGTATTTGTGGCAAAGCCACCGTTCATAATTTTCATACATGTCACTCTTGATTCATTGCATATCCCGGTACACCACCGGAGGCATTCACATAGAGTCATATTTTTGTTCTAAGTATTGAGTTGTAATTCTTGAGTTGTAAGTAAATAAAAGTGTGATGATCATCATTATTAGAGCATTGTCCCAAGTGAGGAAAGGATGATGGAGACTATGATTCCCCCACAAGTCGGGATGAGACTCCGGATGAAAAAGAAAGAAGAACAAAAGAGAAAAAGAGGCCATAAAAAAGAGAAAAGGCCCAAATAAAAAAATGAGAGAAAAAGAGAGAAGGGACAATGCTACTATCCTTTTACCACACTTGTGCTTCAAAGTAGCACCATGATCTTCATGATAGAGAGTCTCCTATGTTTTCACTTTCATATACTAGTGGGAATTTTACATTATAGAACTTGGCTTGTATATTCCAATGAAGGGCTTCCTCAAAATGCCCTAGGTCTTCGTGAGCAAGCGAGTTGCATGCACACCCACTTAGTTTCTTTTGTTGAGCTTTCATACACTTATAGCTCTAGTGCATCCGTTGCGTGGCAATCCCTACTCACTCACATTGATATCTATTGATGGGCATCTCCATAGCCCGTTGATACGCCTAGTTGATGTGAGACTATCTTCTCCTTTTTTGTCTTCTCCACAACCACCATTCTATTCCAGATATAGTGCTATGTCCATGGCTCACGCGCATGCATTGCGTGAAGATTGAAAAAGTTTGAGAACATCAAAAGTATGAAACAATTGCTTGGCTTGTCATCGGGGTTGTGCATAATTAAATACTTTGTGTGATAAAGATAGAGCATAGCCAGACTATATGATTTTGTAGGGATAACTTTCTTTGGCCATGTTATTTTGAGAAGACATGATTGCTTTGTTAGTATGCTTGAAGTATTATTTCTTTTATGTCAATATTAAACTTTTATCTTGAATCTTTCGGATCTGAATATTCATGCTACAATTAAGAGAATTACATTGAAAACTATGCTAAGTAGCATTCCACATCAAAAATTCTGTTTTTATCATTTACCTACTCGAGGACGAGCAGGAATTAAGCTTGGGGATGCTTGATACGTCCCCAACATATCTATAATTTTTTATTGTTCCATGCTATTATATATTCTGTTTTGGACGTTCAATGGGCTTTATTATACACTTCTATATTATTTTTGGGACTAACCTATTAACCGGAGGCACAGCCCAAATTGCTGTTTTTTTGCCTATTTCAGTGTTTCGAAGGAAAGGAATATCAAACGGAGTCCAAACGGAATGAAACCTTCGGGAACGTGATTTTCTTAACAAACGTGATCCAAAGGACTTGGAGTGGACGTCAAGCAATCAACGAGGAGGCCACGAGGCAGGGGGGCGCGCCTACCCCCTGGGCGCGCCTTCCACCCTCGTGGGCCAATCGACCTACTTCTTCCTCCTATATATACCTACGTACCCCGGAAACATCAGAAGAGGAGAAAAAACCCTATTTCCACCGCCGCAACCTTCTGTACCCGTGAGATCCCATCTTGGGGCCTTTTCCGGCGCTCCACCGGAGGGGGCATCGATCATGGAGGGCTTCTACATCAACACCATAGCTTCTCCGATGATGTGTGAGTAGTTTACCTCAGACCTTCGGGTCCATAGTTATTAGCTAGATGGCTTCTTCTCTCTCTTTGGATCTCAACACAAAGTTCTCCTCGATTCTCTTGGAGATCTATTCAATGTAATCTTCTTTTGCGGTGTGTTTGTCGAGATCCGATGAATTGTGGGTTTATGATCAAGATTATCTATGAACAATATTTGAATCTCCTCTGAATTCTTTTATGTATGATTGGTTATCTTTGCAAGTCTCTTCGAGTTATCAGTTTGGTTTGGCCTACTAGATTGATCTTTCTTGCAATGGGTGAAGTGCTTATCTTTGGGTTCAATCTTGTGGTGCTCGATCCCAGTGACAGTAGGGGAAACGACACATATTGTATTGTTTCCATCGAGGATAAAAAGATGGGGTTTATATCATATTGCATGAGTTTATCCCTCTACATCATGTCATCTTGCTTAAAGCGTTACTCCGTTCTTATGAACTTAATACTCTAGATGCATGCTGGATAGCGGTCGATGTGTGGAGTAATAGTAGTAGATGCAGGCAGGAGTCGGTCTAGTTGTCACGGACGTGATGCCTATATACATGATCATACCTAGATATTCTCATAACTATGCTCAATTCTATCAATTGCTTGACAGTAATTTGTTCACCCACCGTAATACTTATGCTATCTTGAGAGAAGCCACTAGTGAAACCTATGGCCCCCGGGTCTATTTTCCATCATATTAATCTCCCATCAACAAGCTATTTCTATTAACGTTTATTTTGCTTTCTTTACTTTTAGTCTTTATCATAAAAATACCAAAAATATTATCTTATCATCTCTATCAGATCTCACTTTTGCAAGTGGCCGTGAAGGGATTGACAACCCCTTTATCGCGTTGGTTGCAAGGTTCTTATTTGTTTGTGTAGGTGCGTGGGAGTTGAGCGTGGTCTCCTACTGAATTGATACCTTGGTTCTCAAAAACTGAGGGAAGTACGTACACTACTTTACTACATCACCCTTTCCTCTTCAAGGGAAAACCAACGCAGTGCTCAAGAGGTAGCATTTCTCATGTATTTACTACAACCAAATTCAATTTATTCGTCACATGGTATACAATAACAGAATGCACCCACAACTATTGAACATCGCATTGCAGAATTGAACCAAACAGTTAACTAAACACCACAACACAAATGAACCAAACGTTAACTGAGCACCACATTGCACAATGTATAACCAAACCAAGCATGCTTGACAACTTGGAAATATAGCAATTGTATTCGTTTCTCATGTATTTTGTAAAGATAAATTCAATTTATTTCTCACATGGAAGACAATACAAAATTGCATCCTGAAGAATTGAACATCACATTTGCAAAATTGAACCAAACAGTTAACTAAAGACGACAACTAATTAACAAAACAGTTAATAAGAGAGCACCACACTGCACGACATATAGAATATATACACTAGAGCAACAGATTGCATTGTAAAATTAGACAGCACAATTCACTAGAATTTGTGAAGGAAAGGCAGGAGCAGCACACGCAACGGGTAAACCGAGCATGCTTAACCGGCGTAGCTAGAAAACGGCAAGGTGCTCCTCCAAGATCTGGGGGTCGACACGAATGGCAGCCATCGCGACCTCATCCCCGCGTGCGGCCGCGATTTGCTTCTCCGTTGCCAAATGCTCCTTGAGATCCTGGCTATACTGCGTGCACCATGGCTTAGGGCCGCGCTTATTTGGTGGAGGGGTCAGTGTTTTGGGTGGAAGGTGTCGCGCTTGCGCCGGCGGTCGGGGCATGTGGGATGTGGAAGGAGGAGGAGGATGGGGGTTGAGTGTGGATTACCTGCCTGGATAGACGAGGCCGAGCAGCGTGAAGGAGGGTCGCCGACGAGGAGGCGGCGCTGCAAGCAAGGAGTGAAGGTTTCAACTTGGAAAGGAAGGCGGAAACAGGGGAAATGTGGCTTTTGGTAAGGGGGAGGGGGCGGGGAGGTAAATATTTCCGCGGAAGCCGAAAATTTGGAATCTCTTCAGCGAAAAAACTGGCGCGCAAAGTGTCATCAGACACGGTCCCTTATTCAGAACAGTGTACGATATCTGAACTGTAGGAAATATGCCCTAGAGGCAATAATAAATTTGTTATTTATATTTCCTTATATCATGATAAATTTTTATTATTCATGCTAGAATTGTATTAACCGAAAATATGATAAATGTGTGAATACATAGACAAAACAAAGTGTCCCTAGTATGCCTCTACTAGACTAGCTCGTTAATCAAAGATGGTTAAGTTTCCTGACCATAGACATGTGTTGTCATTTGATGAACGGGATCACATCATTAGGAGAATGATGTGATGGACAAGACCCATCTGTTAGCTTAGCACTATGATCATTTACTTTATTGCTATTGCTTTCTTCATGACTTATACATGTTCCTCTGACTATGAGATTATGCAAATCCCGAATACCGGAGGAACACTTAGTGTGCTATCAAACATCACAACGTAACCGGGTGATTATAAAGATGCTCTACAGGTGTCTCTGATGGTGTTTGTTGAGTTGGCATAGATCAAGATTAGGATTGGTCACTCAGTGTATCGGAGAGGTATCTCTGGGCCCTCTTGGTAATGCTCATCACTATAAGCCTTGCAACCAATGTGACTAATGAGTTAGTTGCAGGATGGTGCATTACGGAACAAGTAAAGAGACTTGCTGGTAACGAGATTGAACTAGGTATGATGATACCGATGATCGAATCTCGGGCAAGTAACATACCGATGACAAAGGGAATAACGTATGTTGTTATGCGGTTTGACCGATAAATATCTTCGTAGAATATGTAGGAGCCAATATGAGGATCCAGGTTCCGCTATTGGTTATTGACCGGAGATGTGTCTCGGTCATGTCTACATAGTTCTCGAACCCGTAGGGTCCGCACGCTTAACGTTCGATGACGATTTGTATTATGAGTTATGTGATTTGATGAACCAAAGTTTGTTCGGAGTCCCAGATGAGATCACGGACATGACGAGGAGTCTCGAAATGGTCGAGACATAAAGATTCATATATTGGAAGGTTGCATTCGTACATCGGAATGGTTCCGAGTGATTCGGGCATTTTTCCGGAGTACCGGGAGGTTACCGGAACCCCCCGGGGAAAGATATGGGCCTTATGGGCCATAGGAGGGAGGCTAACTAGCCCACAAGGGGCTGGTGCGCCCCCCACAAGGGAGGAGGCCGAATTGGACTTTGGAAGGGGGCGCCACCCCCCTTTCCTTCTCCTACTCCCTCTCCTTCCCCTTTTCCCCCTCCGGTAGAAGGAAAAAAGGGTGGGGCCGAATCCTACTAGGACTGGAGTCCTAGTAGGACTCCCCTCTCCCTGGCGCGCCCCTTGTTGGCCGGCCTCCTCCTCCCTCCTTTGTATGCGGGGGTAGGGGGGCACCCCAAAGGCACAACATACAATCTCTTAGCCGTGTGCGGTGCCCCCTCCACAGTTACACACCTCGGTCATATCGTCGTAGTGCTTAGGCGATGCCCTGCGCCGGTAACTTCATCATCACCATCGCCACGCCGTCGTGCTGATGGAAATCTCCCTTGGCCTCAACTGTATCAAGAGTTTGAGGGATGTCATCGAGCTGAACGTGTGCTGAATGCGGAGGTGCCGTACGTTTGGTGCTTGGATCGGTTGGATCGCGAAGACGTTCGACTACATCAACCGCGTTACTAAACGCTTCCGCTTTCGGTCTACGAGGATACATGGACACACTCTCCCTGCTCGTTGCTATCCTTCTCCTAGATAGATCTTGCGTGATCGTACGATTTTTTTTGAAATACTACGTTCCCCAACAGTGGCATCCGAGCCAGGTCTATGCGTAGATGTTATATGCACGAGTAGAACACAAAGAGTTGTGGGCGATAATAGTCATACTGCTTACCAGCATGTCATACTTTGATTCGGCGGTATTGTTGGATGAAGCGGCCCAGACCGACATTACATGACCGCGTTCATGAGACTGGTTCTACCGCCGTGCTTCGCACACAGGTGGCTAGTGGGTGTCTGTTTCTCCAACTTTAGTTGAATCGAGTTTGACTACGCCCGGTCCTTGTTGAAGGTTAAAACAGCACACTTGATGAAAAATCATTGTGGTTTTGATGCGTAGGTAAGAACGGTTCTTGCTAGAAGCCCATAGCAGCCACGTAAAACTTGCAACAACAAAGTAGAGGACGTCTAACTTGTTTTTGCAGGGCTAGCTGTGACGTGATATGGTCAAGAGATGATGATATATAAATTGTTGTATGAGATGATCATGTTTTGTAATAGTTACCCGCAACTGGCAGGAGCCATATGGTTGTCGCTTTATTATATGAAATGCAGTCGCCATGTAATTGCTTTACTTTATCACTAAGCGGTAGCGATAGTCGTAGAAGCAATAGTTGGCGAGACGACAACGATGCTTCGATGGAGATCAATGTGTCAAGCCGGTGACGATGGTGATCATGACGGCGCTTTGGAGATGGAGATCAAAGGCACAAGATGATGATGGCCATATCATATCACTTATATTGATTGCATGTGATTTTTATCCTTTATGCATCTTATTTTGCTTAGTACAGCGGTAGCATTATAAGATGATCTCTCACTAAATTTCAAGGTATAAGTGTTCTCCCTGAGTATGCACCGTTGCAATAGTTCTTCGTGCTGAGACACCACGTGATGATCGGGTGTGATAACCTCTACGTTCACATACAACGGGTGCAAGCTAGTTTTGCACATGCAGAATACTCGGGTTAAACTTGACGAGCCTAGCATATGCAGATATGGCCTCGGAACACTGAGATCGAAAGATCGAACGTGAATCATATAGTAGATATGATCAACATAGTGATGTTCACCATTGTAAACTACTCCATATCACGTGATGATCGGACATGGTTTAGTTGATATGGATCACATGATCATTTAGATGACTAGAGGGATGTCTATCTAAGTGGGAGTTCTTAAGTAATATGATTAATTAAACTTTAATTTATCATGAACTTAGTCCTAATAGTTTTTGCATATCTATGTTGTAGATCAATAGCTCGCGTATAGCTCCCCTGTTTTATTTTTAATATGTTCCTAGAGAAAAATAAGTTGAAAGATGATAGTAGCAATGATGCGGACTAGGTCCGTGATCTGAGGATTATCCTCATTGCTGCACAGAAGAATTTTGTACTTGATGCACCGCTAGGTTGCGGACATATTGCAGGAGCAGATGCAGACATTATGAACATTTGGCAAGCTCGGTATGATGACTACTTGATAGTTTAGTGCACCATGCTTTACGGCTTAGAATCGGGACTTCAAAAATGTTTTGAACGCCATGGAGCATATGAGATGTTTCAAGATCTGAAAATGATATTTCAGACTCATGCCCGTGTTAAGAGGTATGAGACCTCTGACAAGTACTTTGCCTACAAGATGGAGGAGAATACCTCAGCTAGTAAGGAGGTGCTCAGAATGTCTGGGTACTACAATTGCTTGAATCAAGTGGGAGTTAATCTTCCAAAAAAGATAGTGATTGACAGAGTTCTCTAGTCACTATCACGAAGTTACTGGAACTTCATGATGAACTAGAATATGCAAGGGATGACGAAAACAATCGAGCTCTTCGCGATGCTAAAATCGGCGAAGGTAGAAATCAAGGAAAGCATCAAGTGTTGATGGTTGACAAAGACCACTTTTTTGAAGTAAAAGGGAAAGGGAAAGAAAGGGAACTTCAAGAAGAATGGCAAGCAAGTTACCACTCCCATGAAGAAGCCCAAAACTAGACCCAAGCCTGAAACTAAGTGCTTCTACTGCAAATGAAATGGTCACTGGAAACGGAACTGCCCCAAATACTTGGCTGATAAGAAGGATGGCAAAGTGAAAAAAGTACATATGATATACATGTTATTGATGTGTACTTTACTAGTTTTCATAGTAGCCCCTGGGTATTTGATACTGGTTTAGTTGCTATGATTAGTAACTTGAAATAGGAGTTACAAAATGAACAGAGACTAGTTGAGGGCGAGGTGACGACGTGTGTTGGAAGTGATTCCAAGGTTGATAAGATCACCATCGCACACTCCCTTTACCTTCGGGATTAGTGTTGAACCTAAAATAAATGTTATTTAGTGTTTGCGTTGAGCATAAGATGATTAGGATCATGTTTATTGTAATGCGATTATTCATTTAAGTCAAAGGATAATTGTTATTCTGTTTACATGAATAAAACCTTCTGTGGTCATACACCCAAGGTGAATGGTTTATTGAGTCTCGATCGTAGTGATACGCATACTCATAATATTGAAGCCAAAAGATGCAAAGTTAATAATGATAGTGCAACTTATTTGTGGCACTGCCGTTTAGGTCATATTGGTGTAAAGCGCTTGAAGAAACTCCATGCTGATGGGCTTTTGGAATCACTTGATGTTTGCGAACCATGCCTCATGGGCAAGATGACTAAGACTCCGTTCTCTGGAACAATGGATCCAGCAACTGACTTATTGGAAATAATACATACTAATGTGTGCGGTCCAATGAGTGTTGAGGCTCGCAGCGGGTATCGTTATTTTCTGACCTTCACAGATGATTTGAGCAGATATGAGTATATCTACTTAATGAAACATAAGTCTGAAACATTTGAAAAGTTCAAAGAATTTCAGAGTGAAGTGGAAAATCATCATGACAAGAAAATAAAGTTTCTACGATCTGATCGCGGAGGCGAATATTTGAGTTACGAGTTTGGTCTTCATTTAAAACAATGTGGAATAGTTTCACAACTCACGCCACCTGGAACACCACAGTGTAATGGTGTGTCCGAACATCGTGACCGTACTTTATTAGATATGGTGCGATCCATGATGTCTCTTACCGATTTACCACTATCGTTTTGGGGTTATGCATTAGAGACAGCTGCATTCACGTTAAATAGGGCACCATCTAATCCGTTGAGATGACACCGTATGAACTATGGTTTAGCAAGAAACCTAAATTGTCGTTTCTTAAAGTTTGGGATTGCGATGCTTATGTGAAAATTTTTCAAACTGATAAGCTCGAACCCAAATCAGAGAAGTGCGTCTTCATAGGATACCCAAAAGAAACTATTGGGTACACCTTCTATCACAGATCCGAAGGCAAGATTTTTTGTTGCTAAGAATGGATCCTTTCTAGAGAAGGAGTTTCTCTCGAAAGAAGTGAGTGGGAGGAATGTGGAACTTGCACTACAAAAAAAAGACACATTCGTGACATTTTGGGCCGAACGAATTTTTTTCCTGTCATACTTATGACACTTCTATGACAATAATTGTGACAAAACACGGTATCACCATAGATGTGGAAGGGTCCTACTTATATGACAAAAAATCATGACAGAAAATGGGCTTTTCGTCCTGGGCGAGCCGGGGACGCAGCTGCATGACATTCTTTGGGCCGTCCATGACGGAAAAAACCATGGTAGAAGCGAGGGCGAGGAAAATATCGGGGTGTTCCTGGTTACGGTGGGTGGTCGGGGCCGAGCGATGCGCGTTTCTCTCATACACGCACGCGCGTGGGTGCGAGGCGTTGGGCTCTAACTGAACCCGAGTGAGGCATTGGGCTCTAACTGAACCCGAGCGATTGCACTGCAGGCTACACGTTACTGAACCCGAGCGATCGATCGATGGCTGTTAACTGAACCCGATCGAGCGATTCCTTCGCTACTGCTGCTAACTGAAGCCGATCGATGCTACCTCTGGATGAACAGTGAGCGTTGCTGGGGGGGTTCGGATGAACAGTTCCCAGTGGGGGTGGATGAACAGGACCCCTTAGTGTTGCCTCTGGATGAACAGGACCCCGATCGATTGAGCCGCTTGGGGCTGGATGAACAGGACCCCGTGGAGGGCTGGATGAACAGGACCACCCCGTGGAGGGCTGGATGAACAGTAGACGGTGGAGGGCTGGATGAATAGTAGCCCGTGGAGGGGTGGTTGAATAGGAGCCCGTGGAGAGGGCTGGTTGAACAGTAGCCGGTGGAGTAGCGCGCGGTGGAGGCTGGATGAACAGGAGCCCGTGGATGAACAGTCGCAGGTGGAGACTGGAGGAGGTCGACGGTGGATGAATAGTAGCCCGTGGAGGCTGGAGGGGGTCGATGGTGGAGATGAACAGTATCCCGTGGAGTCCCGTTTTGCGGTATGCCACACCCCTCCCGATGAACAGGACCCCCCGTTTCGACCGTAGCGCTCCAACACTAGTCCGTTTCCTCCGTTTTGCGGTACGCCACACCCCTCCCGATCAACAGGACCCCCATTTCGACCGTAGGAGGTCCCTTTCCTCCGTTTTGCGGTACGCCAGACCCCTTCCGATGAACAGGATCCCGTTTCGAATGTGGTTGATCGAACACAAGGCTGTTTCCTCCGTTCTGCGGTACGCCAGGCCTCGTTTCCATCGGCTGTTCCGTCCAAGCCCTCCTGATGAACATGACGACGCATTCCGTTCTGACCCAGCCGGTTGGCTCCCCATGAACACGACGACAATGCAGTTTCTCCGTTCCGACCCAACCATGTGCACGAGCCCTGGCCGTACGTATGCGCGAGTAGGCGTTCGAGACCCTGCCCGTATGTACGTACGTGGCCTTATTTTCTTTCTTGCACACTGGCCGCTGTACGTACGTGTACATGCTATGTGCGCGCCTCTACTACGACACGTGCGCGCCCCTACATCGACCAGTATGTACATACACGTTTGCGACCAGAATGACAACGCTACGTACGCTTCGACCAGGTGGGTCCCGACTGTCACGCACTTCCTTGCCTGCGAAGATGTAGCTGGTGGGTCCCAGCAGTCAGGGGGGCGAATCGTTTTTTTGCCCGGACGCACTTGCTTGCGTGCGAAGATGTAGCTGGTGGGTCCCAGCAGTCAGGGAGAAATGTTTTTTTTGCGAAATACCATGGCCCGTACGGTGGGTCCCTGCTCTCAGGTGGAGGAATAATTATTTTGCGCGTAATAAGGAGGCACTTCCTTGCTGCGGCCGTGGACCCAGTTGTCAGCCTCTCCACGTACAGTCCATGTCCGATGGAAGCTGTTCCTTGACCACGTTGACCACGCCGCACCGAGAGCACCAGGGCGGTGGACGACGGCGAGGCCTAGGAAGGGGACGACGCGGAGCCGGGGAAGATGCGGCAGTGGATGCCCACGCGTAGAGGAGTACGAGGGTTCACTGGTAGGCTGCGGTGTGAGGCTGCCGTCGCCGCAGAATAACATGGGTTGTGGGTGAGTAGAGGGATGGCCTGGCCAGTGGTGGGAATAGTAGGGGGCGGTGAGGCCTCCGTGGCAGCACAGCCGACCACGGGAGGCAGGAGCATGCGGCACGACTGGCGCTGCTTTGGGCGGCTGGAGCAAGAAGACCAGAGGTTGAAGAAGCACTACGGCCGTTGGATGGAGATCGTACGGTCACTGGAGCTAGAATCATTCATATTGACTAAGTTGACAAAGCACTCCGTCCCCGTCAACTTAGTAGGCCCACAAGTCAGCCTCCCACCAAGGTGGGTCCCAACCAGCAAGGGGATTATTCATTTTTTGTGCGTAATAAGGAGGCACTTCGGGTGGGTCCGAGCTGACAGCGAGGGGAACGTATTTTTCATGCAATATGGTGGCCTGTCCGGTGGGTCCCAGCAGTCAGGGGGGAAACGTTTTTTTCATGAAATACGGTCGCCCGTCCGGTGGGTCCCTGCTGTCAGGTGGAGGAATCATTATTTTCCGCGTAATAAGGAGGCATTTCCTTGCTGCCGTCGTGGACCCAGCCTTCAGCCTCTCCATGTACAGTCCACATCCGATGGAAGCCGTTCCTTGACCACGTTGACCATGCCACGCCGAGAGCACCAGGGTGGTGGACAACGGCGAGGCCTAGGAAGGGGACGACGCGGAGCCGGGGAAGACGCGATAGTGGAAGCCTGCGCGGAGAGGAGTACGAGGGTTCACTGGTTCGGCTGCGGTGTGAGGCTACCGTCGCCGCAAAATAACAAGGGGTGTGGGTGAGTAGAGGGATGGCCTGGCCAGCGGTGGGAGTAGTAGGGGGCGGTGAGGCCTCCGCGGCATCACAGCTGGCCACGGGAGGCAGGAGCACGCGGCACGACCGACGCTACTTTGGGCGGCTGGAGCAAGAAGACCAGAGGTTGAAGAAGCACTACGGTCGTTGGATGGACATCGTACGGTCACTGCAGCTAGAATCGTTTATATTGACTAAGTTGACAAAGCCCTTGGTATGCGTCATCTTAGTAGGCCCACAGGTCAGCCTCCGAAACGGTGCGCCCCAGATGTCAGGGGGAGGAATCATTTTTTGGGCGGCTGAAGCAAGAATATCCGAGATTGAAGAAGAAGCACGACATCCGTTGGATGGACATCCAACGGCCACAGCTGCCAGAACCGTGTGTTGTTGACAAAGCCTTGCATACGTGTCAACTTAGGTTTTTTTAGGGGACGCGTCAACTTAGAAGGCCCACAAGTGTGTGGCAGAGAACATATAGCCCATTTGCGATTTGTAAGAATGTACAGCCCAATTTTTCATTCTAATGGTATTTACTACAACCCATTTACAGTTTGTTAAAAGTACAACCCATTTTCTAGCTAGGACAACGATTAATAAATTCAACCAACTGCTCAAAACAGAATTCAAAAAAAATTCCCACATTTTTATGGGATCCGAAATATTTTTATCCTAAATTTCCAGTCATATTAAATATAATTTCAAAATAAAGTTGTATTACGTTAAAATCCAACGGAATATTGCACGCGCAGCAAGTAATGAAATTAAAATTTTCAAATTCCAAAAATAATATATTTTTTAAACTAATTACGCATTTGGTGCATTTTTTATAGTTACTTCCCAGTTTTTATAATTACATCCCATTTATTATTTCTTAAAGTCCATTTTCTTGTTAAGCCTAATGCATACCTCCTAGGAAAGTTTGCAGCCTAGCGCGGCGGAGAATAACAAGTTGACCCGGATATTGTGTACAACTGTCGGCCCAGTTGCATTGCTGATGTTAAAAAAAGGCCTGCGTAGTACAATACAACCTAACATGGCTACTCAGCCCACATTCAGCGACATCGGAAAGGCCCAAACAAGGCTTCTGTACAACGTTTTGAAGTCACTGAGCTCAATTAATAACTTAAGAAAAAAGTTAGATTACAGTGTAACCTAATTAAAAGCTGTCACGAGCAAAGAAATAATTCAACGGGTCCCACTTGTGCGTGTGTGCGTGTGCATGTGTGTGTGTGTGTGTGTGAGAGAGAGAGAGAGAGAGAGAAAGAGACCCATCGGTCGATGCTCGTAAATACATCTTTCAGCCATATGCATTGCTGATGCTCAGTAAAAACTTATATAGTTGACACAATCATATAGAACATCATAGCACACTGAACTTGCGTACAAAAATTTCACGCAGGCGGCACAATCAGGATGGAAGCAGTGGATCGCTACGGGTAGGGCTATGTTGAAACCAACGAACTCGTACATAATGGTTCATCATCTTTATCAATGACAGGGAATTATCTTGAATGCTGTGCAAAGAAAACAGACAGACAACACAATGAGTTCTGCTAGCACATTAAGTTGACATACAACCCTTTCTAAAAAAAGTTCAGGTACAAAATTAGAACAGGTCACAATCAAATGTACTGGCACATCAGTGCTTCACACCCATAGCTCGGATTTAACTAGTATCTGACAAGATTCAGTTGTTACCTCAAATTAGAGCACATCCAGGCAGCCAGCCATGCCTCTTCTCCCAAAGAAGAAGTGGCCTCCGCCGCACGATGGAGTAGGCCTTGTGTCATCCATCGTTCCGAGCAACACAGGGAAAGTCTGACGTTGACTCCTGTAATGGATGTCGTCGACGGACCCTGGCACCAGCGGCGGCGTCAGGACTTCGATTGATGGATTGACCATTTCTTCGACATGCACGAACACTCGATACAGGTACATCCCTAGCGTGGTCCGCGGCGGCCTTGGTGGCGACGAATAGTACAACCCCGGTTCCTGCATCGGTATCTCAACACCAATCACCTTCGGTATGGTGGACGACTTCTTCATCCAAGCCATAACCGTCAGAGCCCAGCTGTCTGGAGGAACAAACATACATACGAGCTCACCTCCAAGGTCGTTGATAAGCTCATTCATGGACTCGCTGTTCCAAGCACGTCGAGGCATGCCGTGGAAGGTAAGCTTTGTTAAAAACTCAAGCTCAGAGGGCACTGAGCCCCATCCTGGGTGCCACCGATCAAAGCTCACCAGCGCGCCATCGCAGAACAGACGCCGGGAAGATTCGAACACACGACTGCAGTCGAAAGTTGTCCGGAACCTGACGAAGAAATCAGCCGGTGGCGGACAGACTTCGACGAGCAAGTCACTTCTTTGGATGACGTGCGCAATGCTAAGAGCTTTGACAAGGTCGTCCGACGAGACGGGAGGTCGTTCGCCGTTGATGGTTACCATCAGCACTTTGCCGGCAAACTGGTCGTCAAGCGCCACCATGCCACTGTTGGTGAACGTAGTAATTTCAAAAAATTTCTACGCACACGCAAGATCATGGTGATGCATGGCAACGAGAGGGGAGAGTGTTGTCCATGTACCCTCGTAGACCGATAGCGGAAGCGTTAACACAACGCGGTTGATGTAGTCGTACGTCTTCACGATCCGACCGATCAAGTACCGAACGCACGGCACCTCCGAGTTCAGCACACGTTCAGCTCGATGACGTCCCTCGAACTCCGATCCAGCCGAGTGTTGAGGGAGAGTTTCGTCAGCACGACGGCGTGGTGACGATGATGATGTTCTACCGACGCAGGGCTTCGCCTAAGCACCGCTACGATATTATCGAGCTGTAATATGGTGGAGGGGGGCACCGCACACGGCTAAAAGATCATACATCAATTGTGTGAAAAGAGGTGCCCCCTGCCCCCGTATATAAAGGAGCAAGGGAGAGGCCGCCGGCCAAGGAGGAGAGGCGCGCCTAGGAGGAGTCCTACTCCTACCGGGAGTAGGACTCCCCCCTTTCCATGTTGGACTAGGAGTGGAAGGGGGAAGAGGTGGTGGGGAGGAAGGAAGGGGGGCGCCGCCCCCCTCTCCTTGTCCTATTCGGACTGGGGGGAAGGGGGGCGCGGCCCTGCCCTAGCCTCCTCTCCTCTCTTCCACCTAGGCCCACTAAGGCCCATTAAGTTACCGGGGGGTTCCGATAACCTCCCGGTACTCCGGAAAAATCCCGATTTCACCCGGAACACTTCCGATGTCCAAACATAGGCTTCCAATATATCAATCTTTATGTCTCGACCATTTCGAGACTCCTCGTCATGTCCGTGATCACATCCGGGACTCCGAACAACCTTCGGTACATCAAAACATATAAACTCATAATATAACTGTCATCGTAACGTTAAGCGTGCGGACCCTACTGGTTCGAGAACTATGTAGACATGACCGAGACACCTCTCCGGTCAATAACCAATAGCGGAACCTGGATGCTCATATTGGTTCCTACATATTATACGAAGATCTTTATCAGTCAGACCGCATAACAACATACGTTGTTCCCTTTGTCAGCGGTATGTTACTTGCCCGAGATTCGATCGTCGGTATCTCGATACCTAGTTCAATCTCGTTACCGGCAAGTCTCTTTACTCGTTCCGTAATACATCATCCCGCAACAAACTCATTAGTTACAATGCTTGCAAGGCTTATAGTGATGTGTATTACTGAGTGGGCCCAGAGATACCTCTCCGACAATCGGAGTGACAAATCCAAATCTCGAAATACGCCAACCCAACAAGTACCTTTGGAGACACCTGTAGAGCACCTTTATAATCACCCAGTTACGTTGTGACGTTTGGTAGCACACAAAGTGTTCCTCCGATAAACGGGAGTTGCATAATCTTATAGTCATAGGAACATGTATAAGTCATGAAGAAAGCAATAGCAACATACCAAACGATCGAGTGCTAAGCTAACGGAATGGGTCAAGTCAATCACGTCATTCTCCTAATGAAGTGACCCCGTTAATCAAATGACAACTCATGTCTATGGCTAGGAAACATAACCATCTTTGATCAACGAGCTAGTTAAGTAGAGACATTCTAGTGACACTCTGTCTGTCTATGTATTCACACATGTATTATGTTTCCGGTTAATACAATTCTAGCATGAATAATAAACATTTATCATGATATAAGGAAATAAATAATAACTTTATTATTGCCTCTAGGGCATATTTCCTTCAGTCTCCCACTTGCACTAAAGTCAATAATCTAGATTACACAGTAATGATCCTTACACCCATGGAGTCTTGGTGCTGATCATGTTTTGCTCGTGGAAGAGGCTTAGTCAACGGGTCTGCAACATTCAGATCCGTATGTATCTTGTAAATTTCTATGTCTCCCACCTGGACTAAATCCTGGTTGGAATTGAAGCGTCTTTTGATGTGCTTGGTTCTCTTGTGAAATCTGGATTCCTTTGCTAAGCCAATTGCACCAGTATTGTCACAAAAGATTTTCATTGGTCCCGATGCACTAGGTATGACACCTAGATCGGATATGAACTCCTTCATCCAGACTCCTTCATTTGCTGCTTCCGAAGCAGCTATGTACTCCGCTTCACACATAGATCCCGCCACGACACTTTGCTTAGAACTGCACCAACTGACAGCTCCACCTTTCAATGTAAACACGTATCCGGTTTGCGATTTAGAATCGTCCGGATCAGTGTCAAAGCTTGCATCAACGTAAGCATTTACGATGAGCTCTTTGTCACCTCCATAAACGAGAAACATATCCTTAGTCCTTTTCAGGTATTTCAGGATGTTCTTGACCGCTGTCCAGTGATCCACTCCTGGATTACTTTGGTACCTGCCTGCTAAACTTATAGCAAGGCACACATCAGGTCTGGTACACAGCATTGCATACATGACAGAGCCTATGGCTGAAGCATAGGGAACATCTTTCATCTTCTCTCTATCTTCTGCAGTGGTCGGGCATTGAGTCTTACTCAATCTCACACCTTGTACTACAGGCAAGAACCCTTTCTTTGCTTGATCCATTTTGAACTTCTTCAAAACTTTGTCAAGGTATGTGCTTTGTGAAAGTCCAATTAAGCGTCTTGATCTATCTCTATAGATCTTGATGCCTAATATATATGCAGCTTCACCGAGGTCTTTCATTGAAAAACTCTTATTCAAGTATCCCTTTATGCTATCCAGAAATTCTATATCATTTCCAATCAGCAATATGTCATCCACATATAATATCAGAAATGCTACTGAGCTCCCACTCAATTTCTTGTAAATACAGGCTTCTCCAAAAGTCTGTATAAAACCAAATGCTTTGATCACACTATCAAAGCGTTTATTCCAACTCCGAGAGGCTTGCACCAGTCCATAAATGGATCGCTGGAGCTTGCACACGTTGTTAGCTCCCTTTGGATCGACAAAACCTTCCGGTTGCATCATATACAACTCTTCTTCCAGAAATCCATTCAGGAATGCAGTTTTTACATCCATTTTGCCAAATTTGATAATCATAAAATGCGGCAATTGCTAACATGA
Organism: Aegilops tauschii subsp. strangulata; assembly: GCF_002575655.3. Taxonomy (NCBI): domain Eukaryota; kingdom Viridiplantae; phylum Streptophyta; class Magnoliopsida; order Poales; family Poaceae; genus Aegilops; species Aegilops tauschii. Next base: position 524,932,332 of record NC_053039.3, read on the forward strand.
TTCGGACAGACTTAAGCATCGCTACGGGTGAGAAGGTCTCATCGTAGTCAATCCCTTGAACTTGTCGAAAATCTTTCGCAACAAGTCGAGCTTTATAGATAGTAACATTATCGTCAGCGTCAGTCTTCTTCTTGAAGATCCATTTATTTTCAATGGCTTGCCGATCATCGGGCAAGTCAACAAAGTCCATACTTTGTTCTCATACATGGATCCCATCTCGGATTTCATGGCCTCAATCCATTTTGCGGAATCTGGGCTCACCATTGCTTCTTCATAGTTCGTAGGTTCGTCATGGTCTAGTAACGTAACCTCCAGAACAGGATTACCGTACCACTCTGGTGCGGATGTTAATCTGGTTGACCTACGAGGTTCAGTTATAACTTGATCTGAAGTTTCATGATCATTATCATTAACTTCCCCACTAATTGGCGTAGGTGTCGCAGAAACTGGTTTCTGTGATGATCTACTTTCCAATTAGGGAGCAGGTACAGTTACCTCATCAAGTTCTACTTTCCTCCCACTCACTTCTTTCGAGAGAAAGTCCTTCTCTAGAAAGGATCCATTCTTAGCAACGAATGTCTTGCCTTCGGATCTGTGATAGAAGGTGTACCCAATAGTCTCCTTTGGGTATCCTATGAAGACACATTTCTCCGATTTAGGTTCGAGCTTATCAGGTTGAAGTTTCTTCACATAAGCATCGCAACCCCAAACTTTAAGATACGACAACTTTGGTTTCTTGCCAAACCATAGTTCATAAGGCGTCGTCGCAACGGATTTCGATGGTGCCCTATTTAGAGTGAATGCAGCCGTCTCTAAAGCATAACCCCAAAACGATAGCGGTAAATCAGTAAGACACATCATAGATCGCACCATATCTAGTAAAGTACGATTACGACGTTCGGACACACCATTACATTGTGGTGTTCCGGGTGGCGTGAGTTGCGAAACTATTCCGCATTGTTTCAAATGTAGGCCAAACTCGTAACTCAAATATTCTCCTCCACGATCAGATCGTAGAAATTTTATTTTCTTGTTACGATGATTTTCAACTTCACTCTGAAATTCTTTGAACTTTTCAAATGTTTCAGACTTATGTTTCATTAAGTAGATATACCCATATCTGCTCAAATCATCTGTGAAGGTGAGAAAATAACGATATCCGCCACGAGCCTCAATATTCATCAGACCACATACATCTGTATGTATGATTTCCAATAATTCTGTTGCTCTCTCCATAGTTTCGGAGAACGGTGTTTTAGTCATCTTGCCCATGAGGCATGGTTCGCAAGTACCAAGTGATTCATAATCAAGTGATTCCAAAAGTCCATCAGTATGGAGTTTCTTCATGCGCTTTACACCGATATGTCCTAAACGGCAGTGCCACAAATAAGTTGCACTATCATTATCAACTCTGCATCTTTTGGCTTCGACATTATGAATATGTGTGTCACTACTATTGAGATTCATTAAAATTAGACCACTCTTCAAGGGTGCATGACCATAAAAGATATTATTCATATAAATAGAACAACCATTATTCTCTGATTTAAATGAATAACCGTCTTGCATTAAACAAGATCCAGATATAATGTTCATGCTCAACGCTGGCACCAAATAACAATTACTTAGGTCTAATACTAATCCCGAAGGTAGATGTAGAGGTAGCGTGCCTACCGCGATCACATCGACTTTGGAACCATTTCCCACGCGCATCGTCACCTCGTCCTTAGCCAATCTTCGCTTAATCCGTAGCCCCTGTCTCTAGTTGCAAATATTAGCAATAGAACCAGTATCAAATACCCAGGTGCTACTGTGAGCATTAGTAAGGTACACATCAATAACATGTATATCACATATACCTTTGTTAACCTTGCCATCCTTCTTATCCGCCAAATACTTGGGGCAGTTCCGCTTCCAGTGACCAGTCTGCTTGCAGTAGAAGCACTCAGTTTCAGGCTTAGGTCCAGACTTGGGTTTCTTCTCCTGAAGAGCAACTTGGTTGCTATTCTTCTTGAAGTTCCCCTTCTTCTTCCCTTTGCCCTTTTTCTTGAAACTAGTGGTCTTATTGACCATCAACACTTGATGCTCCTTTTTGATGTCTACCTCCGCTGCCTTTAGCATTGCGAAGAGCTCGGGAATTGTCTTATTCATCCCTTGCTTGTTATAGTTCATCACGAAGCTCTTGTAGCTTGGTGGCAGTGATTGAAGAATTCTGTCAATGACGCTATCATCCGGAAGATTAACTCCCAGTTGAATCAAGTGATTATTATACCCAGACATTTTGAGTATATGCTCACTGACAGAACTATTCTCTTCCATCTTGCAGCTGTAGAACTTATTGGAGACTACATATCTCTCAATCCGGGCATTTGCTTGAAATATTAACTTCAACTCGTGGAACATCTCATATGCTCCATGACGTTCAAAACATCGTTGAAGACCCGGTTCTAAGCCGTAAAGCATGGCACACTGAACTATCGAGTAGTCATCAGCTTTGCTCTGCCAGACGTTCATAACTTCTGGTGTTGCCCTTGCAGGAGGCCTGGCACCTAGCGGTGCTTCCAGGATGTAATTCTTCTGTGCAGCAATGAGGATAATCCTCAAGTTACGGACCCAGTCCGTGTAATTGCTACCATCATCTTTCAACTTTGCTTTCTCAAGGAACGCATTAAAATTCAACGGAACAACAGCACGGGCCATTTATCTACAATTAACATAGACAAGCAAGATACTATCAGGTACTAAGTTCATGATAAATTCAAGTTCAATTAATCATATTACTTAAGAACTCCCACTTAGATAGACATCTCTCTAATCATCTAAGTGATTACGTGATCCAAATCAACTAAACCATGTCCGATCATCACGTGAGATGGAGTAGTTTCAATGGTGAACATCACTATGTTGATCATATCTACTATATGATTCACGGTCGACCTTTCGGTCTCTGTGTTCCGAGGCCATATCTGCATATGCTAGGCTCGTCAAGTTTAACCTGAGTATTCCGCGTGTGCAACTGTTTTGCACCCGTTGTATTTGAACGTAGAGCCTATCACACCCGATCATCACGTGGTGTCTCAGCACGAAGAACTTTCGCAACGGTGCATACTCAGGGAGAACACTTTTATCTTGAAATTTTAGTGAGAGATCATCTTATAATGCTACCGTCAATCAAAGCAAGATAAGATGCATAAAAGATTAACATCACATGCAATCAATATAAGTGATATGATATGGCCAGCATCATCTTGTGCTAGTGATCTCCATCTCCGAAGCACCGTCATGATCACCATCGTCACCGGCGCGACACCTTGATCTGCATCGTAGTATCGTTGTCGTCTCGCCAACTATTGCTTTTATGACTATCGCTACCGCTTAGTCATAAAGTAAAACAATTACATGACGATTGCATTGCATACAATAAAGCGACAACCATATGGCTCCTGCCAGTTGCCGATAACTCGGTTACAAAACATGATCATCTCATACAATAAAATATAGCATCATGTCTTGACCATATCACATCACAACATGCCCTGCAAAAACAAGTTAGACGTCCTCTACTTTGTTGTTGCAAGTTTTACGTGGCTGCTACGGGCTTAGCAAGAACCGTTCTTACCTATGCATCAAAACCACAACGATAGTTTGTCAAGTTGGTGCCGTTTTAACCTTCGCAAGGACCGGACGTAGACACACTCGGTTCAACTAAAGTGAGAGAGACAGACACCCGCCAGTCACCATTAAGCAACGAGTGCTCGCAACGGTGAAACCAGTCTCGCGTAAGCGTACGCGTAATGTCGGTCCGGGCCGCTTCATTTCACAATACCGCTGAACCAAAGTATGACATGCTGGTAAGCAGTATGACTTATATCGCCCACAACTCACTTGTGTTCTACTCGTGCATAACATCAACGCATAAAACGAGGCTCGGATGCCACTGTTGGTGAACGTAGTAATTTCAAAAAAATTCTACGCACACGCAAGATAATGGTGATACATAGCAACGAGAGGGGAGAGTGTTGTCCACGTACCCTCGTAGACCGATAGCGGAAGCGTTAACACAACACGGTTGATGTAGTCATACGTCTTCACGATCCGACCGATCCAGTACCAAACGCACGGCACCTCCGAGTTCAGCACACGTTCAGCTCGATGACGTCCCTCGAACTCCGATCCAGCCGAGTGTTGAGGGAGAGTTTTGTCAGCACGACGACGTGGTGACGATGATGATGTTCTACTGACGCAGGGCTTCGCCTAAGCACCGCTATGATATTATCGAGGTGTAATATGGTGGAGGGGGGCACCGCACACGGCTAAAAGATCGTACATCAATTGTGTGTAGAGAGGTGCCCCCCTGCCCCCGTATATAAAGGAGCAAGGGGGAGGCCGCCGGCCAAGGAGGAGTGGCGCGCCTAGGAGGAGTCCTACTCCTACCGGGAGTAGGACTCCCCCCTTTCCATGTTGGACTAGGAGTGGAAGGGGGAAGAGGTGGAGGGGAGGAAGGAAGGGGGGGCGCCGCCCCCCTCTCCTTGTCCTATTCGGACTGGGGGGGAGGGGGGCGCGGCCCTGCCCTAGACTCCTCTCCTCTCTTCCACCCAGGCCCACTAAGGCCCATTAAGTTACCGGGGGTTCCGGTAACCTCCCGGTACTCCGGAAAAATCCCGATTTCACCCGGAACACTTCCGATGTCCAAACATAGGCTTCCAATATATCAATCTTTATGTCTCGACCATTTCGAGACTCCTCGTCATGTCCGTGATCACATCCGGGACTCCGAACAACCTTCGGTACATCAAAACATATAAACTCATAATATAACTGTCATCGTAACTTTAAGCGTGCGGACCCTACGGGTTCGAGAACTATGTAGACATGACCGAGACACCTCTCCGGTCAATAACCAATAGCGGAACCTAGATGCTCATATTGGTTCCTACATATTCTACGAAGATCTTTATCGGTCAGACCGCATAACAACATACGTTGTTCCCTTTGTCATTGGTATGTTACTTGCCCGAGATTCGATCGTCGGTATCTCGATACCTAGTTCAATCTTGTTACCGGCAAGTCTCTTTACTCGTTCCGTAATACATCATCCCGCAACTAACTCATTAGTCACAATGCTTGCAAGGCTTATAGTGATGTGTATTACTGAGTGGGCCCAGAGATACCTCTCCGACAATCGGATAGACAAATCCTAATCTCGAAATACGCCAACCCAACAAGTACCTTTGGAGACACCTGTAGAGCACCTTTATAATCACCCAGTTACGTTGTGACGTTTGGTAGCACACAAAGTGTTCCTCCGGTAAACGGGAGTTGCATAATCTCATAGTCATAGGAACATGTATAAGTCATGAAGAAAGCAATAGCAACATACCAAACGATCGAGTGCTAAGCTAACGGAATGGGTCAAGTCAATCACGGCATTCTCCTAATGAAGTGATCCCGTTAATCAAATGACAACTCATGTCTATGGCTAGGAAACATAACCATCTTTGATCAACGAGCTAGTCAAGTAGAGGCATACTAGTGACACTCTGTTTGTCTATGTATTCACACATGTATTATGTTTCCGGTTAATACAATTCTAGCATGAATAATAAACATTTATCATGATATAAGGAAATAAATAATAACTTTATTATTGCCTCTAGGGCATATTTCCTTCAGCCACCGTTGAGCGACAGCACGCAGCGACTGAAGGCAGGATGGACCTCAGGATCTCCGGCTCGGAGATCCGCATTGACCGGCGACATGATAGTGAGCTTGAGTACAGGGAGTACAGGAGGGGGATTTGGGGGAAATGGAGTAGGAATCGAGATTCCAGAGGTGGGGGAGGGGCGGGAGATTGGGGATGAAAAGGTAGCTTGAATTTTGTCGGAGTAAATGACCACGGGTAGCCTGACCGACTCCCCCTGACTCTTCAAAAATTATCGGGCCGATCGAGCCTTCAAGCACCCAGAGCACAGGGCCGCCTTCCCCTGGCCGGCTATCTCACAGGCCGACTACTGGAAGGTGGCCCGGCCCTAAAACCCTCCCGAAGAAAGCCACAAGAAGGCTGACTCCAAGAAGCCGGCCACAAGAAGACTGACTCCACGATGCCGGCCAGAAGAGGGCCGGCTCCCGGCAAGTGGCCAAGATTGCACCCTCAAGGACTACACCCACATAACGGTGCCGAGACGGGGCGTGGCTACAGTAAAGCTTGCCACCCCCGAATCCCGGAGCACACATGGCCACAGTGCGCCGTACGGGTCGGCCATCCCCCGTCCGGCGCGACATTGTTGCCATGTTGACCATGACGCCACCCATGACAGGGTGTCAGTACAGCCCGTGGGCGGCGGGCCCCTTCAGCCAGAGAGACGCTCGAAGGCGGCCAAGCCCCCCGAGTCGTCCTGGGGTGTAGCCGGCTCCCAATAGCCGGCTACCTCACTCACTCGAAGTATGTGCATCATTAAGGAGACAAGACGAGGTAAGACTACAGTGAGAGCCCGCCAGAAGGCGTCATGCTTACCTCGGCAAAGCCCTCGTCATCAGGGGCGCGGCTATAGTAACCAGCCGCCGGCAGGACCCCCAGGCGGTGGGGCCGGTCTGTCGGCCAAGAGGCCGGCAGCCGGCGGGACCCACCAGTCGGCGGGCCCCAGCGGCCAGCGGAGAAGCCGGCGGATACAGACACTGACGGCCTGGACCCGCATCCAGCCGGATTACCATTGTACCCCTGGGGCGTAGGCCTATATAAAACCCCCAGGGCACCCATGCAAAGGGTTGATCTCTTAGAGTTTTAGACACCACATAGAGAGAAGAGGAGAGCTAGCCTTGCCCTTCTTCTTCCTCTAGCCGAACAGCTCAAGGAGCCACTTGTAGCCACTTGTGTTGATCTAGTGATCATGCGGAAACCCCGCAGAGCAGGACTAGGGGTGTTATCTCCACGGAGAGCCCCGAACCTGGCTAAGATTCGCCGGCGTGCATGTCTTCGCCTTATCCCGTTTCCAGGTACCGGCGATGTCTTACTGGCTCACACAATGATAAGCCACCCGTTGGCATATGTCGCACCTACCACCCGACATTTGGCGCCCACCGTGGGGCCAGGTGCACCGTCGTCCGGAGACCTGTTCTGGACGGGAACCCATTTCCTTCCCAGCGAGCGTAGCCAGCCCGGCATGCCCGATGGCGCATGCCCCGACGCGCTCCAAGGTGTCGACGATGCCTGCACGGCGAGCTGACTCGCCGATCTTCTTGGCAAGGCTCGCATCTCCGACGAGCCTGCGTCCGACGCGGGCACAGACTACCCCGAGAGCCGCCTCGTCAGCCTCCTCGATCAGCTTCACGTCTCCAGGGAGCCTGCTGTGGATTTGGAGTCGGTCGGCTCCACCGACCCGATGCTTGTCGACTTCGACACGGCATCGCTTGACGCCTTCCCCACCAACGTGGTGATCATCGATGACCCTCTTCCTCGAGCCGACAGTGGCGGCAGCACTGTCACTGAGGTGCTGGTCATCGGCCATGGCGCCGCCTCAGGCGAGAACGCCCACGACGCCCTACAAGCGGCGCTACACGACCTGTCCGCCCCCATCCCGGCCGACGCCGACGCCGAGACACTGGAGGCACGCCACCTCGCCCTCATCGCGGAGGGCCAGAAGATAACATCCATGAGACGCCTCACTGAGGCTCACCAGCGCGAAGTCGACCGCGCCGCCTTTGGTACGCCGCCTCCTGGCGGGCCGAGCCGAGTCGACATCGTCAAGAAGCGCGGCGCGGCCATCGCCAGCATGCTGGGAGCAGACCGCCCAGTCTACGCCACGCCACTCGAGAACCTGCGTGCTGCTCAGGCGGCCGTAGATGAGCTGAACGGGCTGAAGGCCGACGAGCTCCCCTACATGACTAGACGCATCCAGCAGCTGATCGACTCGGCCGCAGAGCGGCATGAAGCCGGCGCCTGCGCTAAAAGTCCTCCCCCACACCGAGAGCACGGCGCGACATCCTGGATGCCGACTGCAAGCGGCGCCCGCGCGAGAAAAGACAAGGAGCCGGCAGCCAGCCGCAGTCGGACTCGGCTCACCATCGAGCGCGACGCAGAAGGCCGCCCCAAGCAGTGGAACGACGAGGCAATCCGCCTCCTCCCGTGCCTCGTGGGGAGAGATATCCCACCCCGCCGCCTGTTACGCATCCGACTCTTGGCGACCGACTAGGCCACCGCGAAGGAGTCAGCGAGAATGACGCCCGCCACCGGATCGACCGCCTAGCGCTATCCCTGGCGCTAGAAGAAGAAGATGATGTCAGTCCGCCTTGCTTTGGCCCCCGCATCCGCGACGAGCCCTTCCCCAAAGGGTTCTCACTCCCAAGAGACACGCCAAAATACAACAGCTCCGTGAAGCCGGAAGACTGGTTGATCGATTACTCCACCGCAGTCCGCATAGCAAATGGCAACAGGCGCGTTGCCGTGAAGTACATCCCGCTTATGCTTCAAGGCACGACACGCAACTAGTTGAATAGCCTCAAGCCCTACAGCGTCAACAGCTGGCTAGACTTCATGGAAGTCTTCATCCATAATTTCACCAGCACATACAAGCGGCCTCCCAAGCCCCGCCAGCTTTCCTTGTGCATCCAAGGGCCCAGCGAATAAACTCGCGACTACCTCACGCGTTGGGCCGAGCTCCACAACTCTTGTGAAGGGGTGCACGAGGTTCAAGCCAAAGAGTACTTCACCGCCGGGTGCCGAGAGGGCACCCTCCTCAAGCACCGACTCATTTGCGACGAGCCGACTACCCTCGACGAGCTGCTGATCATAGCAGACACGTACGCCGCAGCCAACTCTTCAATGAAGACTGAGCTTCGAGTAGATGCCTCTGGAAACATGCTCGCTCCGGCTCCCAACACGCCGGCCGGTGAGTCCAATCGACTCCCGTACCCAAAAGACAAGAAGCGCAAGGCCCCTATGCCGCCTTCCACCAGTCGGCAAGTAGCCACAGTCGAAGACGAACAACCTGAAGGGTGGCCAATGCCCAAGAAGCAGAAGGGCGGCAGGCCGGCTTGGCAGCCGGCTTTCTCCTACGAGCAAACCCTTGATTGAAGGAAATATGCCCTAGAGGCATAATAAAGTATTATATATTTCCTTATATCATGATAAATGTTTATTATTCATGCTAGAATTGTATTAACCAGAAACATAATACATGTGTGAATACATAGACAAAAAGAGTGTCACTAGTATGCCTCTACTTGACTAGCTCGTTAATTAAAGATGGTTATGTTTCCTAGCCATAGACATGAGTTGACATTTGATTAACGGGATCACCTCATTAGGAGAATGACGTGATTGACTTGACCCATTCCGTTAGCTTAGCACCCGATCGTTTAGTATGTTGCTATTGCTTTCTTCATGACTTATACATGTTCCTATGACTATGAGATTATGCAACTCCCGTTTACCGGAGGAACACTTTGTGTTCTACCAAACATCACAACGTAAATGGGTGATTATAAAGGTGCTCTACAGGTGTCTCCAAAGGTACTTGTTGGGTTGGCGTATTTCGAGATTAGGATTTGTCACTCCGATAGTCGGAGAGGTATCTCTGGGCCCACTCGGTAATGCACATCACTATAAGCCTTGCAAGCATTGTGACTAATGAGTTAGTTGCGGGATGATGTATTACGGAACGAGTAAAGAGACTTGCCGGTAACAAGATTGAACTAGGTATCGAGATACCGACGACCGAATCTCGGGCAAGTAACATACCGATGACAAAGGGAACAACGTATGTTGTTATGCGGTCTGACCGATAAAGATCTTCGTAGAATATGTAGGAACCAATATGAGCATCCAGGTTCCGCTATTGGTTATTGACCGGAGAGGTGTCTCGGTCATGTCTACATAGTTCTCGAACCCGTAGGGTCCGCACGCTTAAAGTTACGATGACAGTTATATTATGAGTTTATATGTTTTGATGTACCGAAGGTTGTTCGGAGTCCCGGATGTGATCACGGACATGACGAGGAGTTTCGAAATGGTCGAGACATAAAGATTGATATATTGGACGACTATATTCGGACACCGGAAGTGTACCGGAGAAGTTTCGGATTAAACCGGAGTGCCGGAGGGTTACCGGAACCCCCCGGGGAAGTATTGGGCCTTGGTGGGCCTTGAGGGGAGAGAGAGGGCAGCAGCCAGGAGGTGGCGCGCCCCCTCCCAGGAGGAATCCTAGTGGGACTAGGAGAGGGGGCGCAGCCCCCTTTCCCTCTCCCTCTCCCTCTCTTTCCTTCCCCCCTTCTCTTCCTAGTTGGACTAGGAAAGGGGAGTCCTACTCCTACTAGGAGGAGGACTCCCCCCCTCTCCTTGGCGCGCCTAGGGCAGCCGGCCTCCCCCTTGCTCCTTTATATACGGGGGCAGGGGGGGCACCTCTAAACACACTTGATATACGATATTTTAGCCGTGTGCGGTGCCCCCTCCACTATATTACACCTCGATAATACCGTTGCGGAGCTTAGGCGAAGCCCTGCGTCGGTGGAACATCATCATCGTCACCACGCCATCGTGCTGACGAAACTCTCCCTCAACACTCGGCTGGATCGGAGTTCGAGGGACGTCATCGAGCTGAACGTGTGTAGAACTCGGAGGTGCCGTGCGTTCGGTACTTGATCGGTCGAATCGTGAAGACGTACGACTACATCAACCACGTTGTGATAACGCTTCCGCTGTCGGTCTACGAGGGTACGTGGACAACACTCTCCCCTCTCGTTGCTATGCATCACCATGATCTTGCGTGTGCGTAGGAAAGTTTTTGAAATTACTACGTTCCCCAACAGTGGTATCAGAGCCAGGTTTTATGCGTTGATGCTATGCACGAGTAGAACACAAGTGAGTTGTGGGCGATATAAGTCATACTGCTTACCAGCATGTCATACTTTTGTTCAGCGGTATTGTGAGATGAAGCGGCCCGGACCGACATTACGCGTACGCTTACGCGAGACTGGTTTCCCCGTTCGGAGCACTCGTTGCTTAAAGGTGACTGGCGGGTGTCTGTCTCTCTCACTTTAGTTGAACCAAGTGTGGCTATACCCGGTCCTTGCGAAGGTTAAAACAGCACCAACTTGACAAACTATCGTTGTGGTTTTGATGCGTAGGTAAGAATGGTTCTTGCTAAGCCCGTAGCAGCCACGTAAAACTTGCAACAACAAAGTAGAGGACGTCTAACTTGTTTTTGCAGGGCATGTTGTGATGTGATATGGTCAAGACATGATGTGATATAATTTGTTGTATGAGATGATCATGTTTTGTAACCGAGTTATCGGCAACTGGCAGGAGCCATATGGTTGTCGCTTTATTGTATGAGATGCAATCACCATGTAATAGTTTTACTTTATCACTAAGCGGTAGCGATAGTCGTAAAAGCAATTAGTTGGCGAGACGACAACGATACTACGATGGAGATCAAGGTGTCGCGCTAGTGACGATGGTGATCATGACGGTGCTTCGGAGATGGAGATCACAAGCACGGTGCTTCGGAGATGGAGATCACAAGCACAAGATGATGATGGCCATATCATATCACTTATATTGATTGCATGTGATGTTAATCCTTTATGCATCTTATCTTGCTTTGATTGACGGTAGCATTATAAGATGATCTCTCACTAAAATTTCAAGATAAAAGTGTTCTCCCTGAGTATGCACCGTTGTGAAAGTTCTTCGTGCTGAGACACCACGTGTTAATCGGGTGTGATAGGCTCTACGTTCAAATACAACGGGTGCAAAACAGTTGCACACGCGGAATACTCAGGTTAAACTTGACGAGCCTAGCATATACAGATATGGCCTCAGAACACAGAGACCGAAAGGTCGAGCGTGAATCATATAGTAGATATGATCAACTAGTGATGTTCACCATTGAAACTACTCCATCTCACGTGTTAATCGGACATGGTTTAGTTGCTTTGGATCACGTAATCACTTAGATGATTAGAGGGATGTCTATCTAAGTGGGAGTTCTTAAGTAATATGATTAATTGAACTTAAATTTATCATGAATTAGTACCTGATAGTATCTTGCTTGTCTATGTTAATTGTAGGTAAATGGCCCGTGCTGTTGTTCCGTTGAATTTTAATGCGTTCCTTGAGAAAGCTAAGTTGAAAGATGATGGTAGCAATTACACGGACTGGGTCCGTAACTTGAGGATTATCCTCATTGCTGCACAGAAGAATTACGTCCTAGAAGCACCGCTAGGTGCCAGGCCTCCAGCAATAGCGACGCCAGAAGTTATGAACGTCTGGCAGAGCAAAGCTAATGACTACTCAATAGTTCAGTGTGCCATGCTTTACGGCTTAGAACCGGGTCTTCAACGACGTTTTGAGCGTCATGGAGCATATGAGATGTTCCAGGAGTTGAAGTTAATATTTCAAGCAAATACCCGGATTGAGAGATATGAAGTCTCCAATAAGTTCTATAGCTGCAAGATGGAAGAGAATAGTTCTGTCAGTGAGCATATACTCAGAATGTCTGGGTATAATAATCACTTGATTCAACTGGGAGTTCAACTTCCGGATGATTGCGTCATTGACAGAATTCTTCAATCACTGCCACCAAGCTACAAGAGCTTCGTGATGAACTATAACATACAAGGGATGGATAAGACAATTCCCGAGCTCTTCGCAATGCTAAAGGCAGCGGAGGTAGAAATCAAAAAGGAGCATCAAGTGTTGATGGTCTGTAAAACCACTAGTTTCAAGAAAAAGGGCAAAGGGAAGAAGAAAGGGAACTTCAAGAAGAACGGCAAGCAAGTTGCTGTTCAGGAGAAGAAATCCAAGTCTGGACCTAAGCCTGAAACTGAGTGCTTCTACTGTAAGCAGACTGGTCACTGGAAGCGGAACTGCCCCAAGTATTTGGCGGATAAGAAGGATGGCAAGGTTAACAAAGGTATATGTGATATACATGTTATTGATGTGTACCTTACTAATACTCGCAGTAGCACCTGGGTATTTGATACTGGTTCTGTTGCTAATATTTGCAACTCGAAACAGGGGCTACGGATTAAGCGAAGATTGGCTAAGGACGAGGTGACGATGCGCGTGGGAAATGGTTCCAAAGTCGATGTGATCGCCGTCGGCACGCTACCTCTACATCTACCTTCGGGATTAGTTTTAGACCTAAATAATTGTTATTTGGTGCCAGCGTTGAGCATGAACATTATATCTGGATCTTGTTTAATGCGAGACGGTTACTCATTTAAATCAGAGAATAATGGTTGTTCTATTTATATGAATAATATCTTTTATGGTCATGCACCCTTGAAGAGTGGTCTATTCTTAATGAATCTCGATAGTAGTGATACACATATTCATAATGTCCAAGCCAAAAGATGCAGAGTTAATAATGACAGTGCAACTTATTTGTGGCACTGCCGTTTTCATCTCGGTGTAAAGCGCATGAAGAAACTCCATACTGATGGAATTTTGGAATCACTTGATTTTGAATCACTTGGTACTTGCGAACCGTGCCTCATGGGCAAGATGACCAAAACACCATTCTCCGGAACTATGGAGAGAGCAACAGATTTGTTGGAAATCATACATACAGATGTATGTGGTCCGATGAATATTGAGGCTCGTGGCGGATATCGTTATTTTCTCACCTTCACAGATGATTTGAGCAGATATGGGTATATCTACTTAATGAAACATAAGTCTGAAACATTTGAAAAGTTCAAAGAACTTCAGAGTGAAGTTGAAAATCATCGTAACAAGAAAATAAAATTCCTACGATCTGACCGTGGAGGAGGATATTTGAGTTACGAGTTTGGCCTAGATTTGAAACAATGCGGAATAGTTTCGCAACTCACGCCACCCGGAACACCACAGCGTAATGGTGTGTCCGAACGTCGTAATCGTACTTTATTAGATATGGTGCGGTCTATGATGTCTCTTACTGATTTACCGCTATCGTTTTGGGGTTCTGCTTTAGAGACGGCTGCATTCACTCTAAATAGGACACCATCAAAATCCGTTGAGACGACGCCTTATGAACTATGGTTTGGCAAGAAACCAAAGTTGTCGTATCTTAAAGTTTGGGGTTGCGATGCTTATGTGAAGAAACTTCAACCTGATAAGCTCGAACCTAAATCGGAGAAATGTGTCTTCATAGGATACCCAAAAGAGACTGCTGGGTACACCTTCTATCACAGATCCGAAGGCAAGATATTCGTTGCTAGGAATGGATCCTTTCTAGAGAAGGAGTTTCTCTCGAAAGATGTGAGTGGGAGGAAAGTAGAACTTGATGAGGTAACTGTACCTGCTCCCTTATTGGAAAGTAGATCATCAAAGAAATCAGTTTCTGTGACACCTACACCAATTAGTGAGGAAGTTAATGATAATGATCATGAAACTTCAGATCAAGTTATTACTGAACCTCGTAGGTCAACTAGATCAAGATCCGCACCAGACTGGTACGGCAATCCTGTTGTGGAGGTCATGTTACTAGACCATGACGAACCTATGAACTATGAAGAAGCACTTTGGTTGACTTGCCCGATGGTCGGCAAGCCATTGAAAATAAATGGATCTTCAAGAAGAAGACTGACGCTGATGGTAATGTTACTGTCTATAAAGCTCGATATGTTGCGAAAGGTTTTCGACAAGTTCAAGGGATTGACTACGATGAGACCTTCTCACCCGTAGCGATGCTTAAGTCTGTCCGAATCATGTTAGCAATTGCCGCAAATTATGATTATGAAATTTGGCAAATGGATGTCAAAACTGCATTCCTGAATGGATTTCTGGAAGAAGAGTTGTATATGATGCAACCGGAAGGTTTTGTCGATCCAAAGGGAGCTAACAAAGTGTGCAAGCTCCAGCGATCCATTTATGGACTGGTGCAAGCCTCTCGGAGTTGGAATAAATGCTTTGATAGTGTGATCAAAGCATTTGGTTTTATACAGGCTTTTGGAGAAGCCTGTATTTACAAGAAAATGAGTGGGAGCTCAGTAGCATTTCTGATATTATATGTGGATGACATATTACTTATTGGAAATGATATAGAATTTCTGGATAGCATAAAGGGATACTTGAATAAGAGTTTTTCAATGAAAGACCTCGGTGAAGCTGCATATATATTAGGCATCAAGATCTATAGAGATAGATCAAGACGCTTAATTGGACTTTCACAAAGCACATACCTTGACAAAGTTTTGAAGAAGTTCAAAATGGATCAAGCAAAGAAAGGGTTCTTGCCTGTACTACAAGGTGTGAGATTGAGTAAGACTCAATGCCCGACCACTGCAGAAGATAGAGAGAAGATGAAAGATGTTCCCTATGCTTCAGCCATAGGCTCTATCATGTATGCAATGTTGTGTACCAGAACTGATGTGAGCCTTGCTATAAGTTTAGCAGGGAGGTACCAAAGTAATCCAGGAGTGGATCACTGGACAGCGGTCAAGAACATCCTGAAATACCTGAAAAGGACTAAGGATATGTTTCTCGTTTATGGAGGTGACAAAGAGCTCATCGTAAGTGGTTACGTTGATGCAAGCTTTGACACTGATCCGGACGATTCAAAATCGCAAACCGGATACGTATTTACATTGAACGGTGGAGCTGTCAGTTGGTGTAGTTCTAAGCAAAGTGTCGTGGCGGGATCTACGTGTGAAGCGGAATACATAGCTGCTTCGGAAGCAGCAAATGAAGGAGTCTGGATGAAGGAGTTCATATCCGATCTAGGTGTCATACCTAGTACATCGGGACCAATGAAAATCTTTTGTGACAATACTGGTGCAATTGCCTTAGCAAAGGAATCCAGATTTCACAAGCGAACCATGCACATCAGAAGACGCTTCAATTCCATCCGGGATTTAGTCCAGGTGGGAGACATAGAAATTTGCAAGATACATACGGATCTGAATGTTGCAGACCCGTTGACTAAGCCTCTTCCACGAGCAAAACATGATCAGCACCAAGACTCCATGGGTGCAAGAATCATTACTATGTAATCTAGATTATTGACTCTAGTGCAAGTGGGAGACTGAAGGAAATATGCCCTAGAGGCAATAATAAAGTATTATATATTTCCTTATATCATGATAAATGTTTATTATTCGTGCTAGAATTGTATTAACCGGAAACATAATACATGTGTGAATACATAGACAAACAGAGTGTCACTAGTATGCCTCTACTTGACTAGCTCGTTAATTAAAGATGGTTATGTTTCCTAGCCATAGACATGAGTTGTCATTTGATTAACGGGATCACCTCATTAGGAGAATGACGTGATTGACTTGACCCATTCCGTTAGGTTAGCACCCGATCGTTTAGTATGTTGCTATTGCTTTCTTCATGACTTATACATGTTCCTATGACTATGAGATTATGCAACTCCCGTTTACCGGAGGAACACTTTGTGTGCTACCAAACGTCACAACGTAAATGGGTGACTATAAAGGTGCTCTATAGGTGTCTCCAAAGGTACTTGTTGGGTTGGCGTATTTCGAGATTAGGATTTGTCACTCCGATAGTCGGAGAGGTATCTCTGGGCCCACTCGGTAATGCACATCACTATAAGCCTTGCAAGAATTGTGACTAATGAGTTAGTTGCGGGATGATGTATTACGAAACGAGTAAAGAGACTTGCCGGTAACAAGATTGAACTAGGTATCGAGATACCGACGATCGAATCTCGGGCAAGTAACATACCAATGACAAAGGGAACAACGTATGTTGTTATGCGGTCTGACCGATAAAGATCTTCGTAGAATATGTAGGAACCAATATGAGCATCCAGGTTCCGCTATTGGTTATTGACCGGAGAGGTGTCTCGGTCATGTCTACATAGTTCTCAAACCCGTAGGGTCCGCACGCTTAAAGTTACGATGACAGTTATATTATGAGTTTATATGTTTTGATGTACCAAAGGTTGTTCGGAGTCCCGGATGTGATCACGGACATGACGAGGAGTTTCTAAATGGTCGAGACATAAAGATTGATATATATGTCGGAGGAAAAGAGAAGGATTATAGGAGAAGAGATAGCCCGGCTTCTGGCAGCCGGCTTCATTATGGAGGTGTTTTTTCCGGAATGGCTTGCCAACCCGGTCCTTGTATTGAAGAAAAACAATAAATGGCGCATGTGTATAGATTATACCAGCCTCAACAAAGCCTGCCTCAAAGATCCGTTTGCCTAACCTCGAATCGATGAAGTGATAGACTCCACAGCTGGATGCGAGCTGTTGAGTTTCTTGGATGCTTACTCAGGCTACCATCAGATCAAGTTGGATCCAGCCGACCACCTGAAGACCGCCTTCATCACACCATTCGGAGCTTTCTGCTACCTGACTATGACATTCGGCTTGAGAAATGCCGGTGCCACTTTTCAGCGTTGCATGCAAAAATGCCTCCTCAAGCAACTCGGCAGAAATGCCCACGTCTATGTAGACGATATCATGGTGAAGACGGAGAAGCGCGGCACCCTGCTGGAAGACCTCAGAGAAACATTCGACAAATTGCGCCGGTTTTAGATCAAGCTCAACCCTGAGAAATGCGTGTTCGGAGTACCAACCGGCCAGCTTCTAGGCTTCTTGGTCTTCGAACACGGCATTGAGTGCAACCCAGTGAAGATCAAGGCCATGGAGGGAATGGAGATTCCTACCAAGCTGCGAGACGTCCAAAAGTTTACCGGGTGCCTGGCCTCCCTGAACCGCTTCATCAGCAGGCTAGGAGAGAAGGCTCTCCCCCTGTACCGACTCGTGAAAAAGTCCACCCACTTCGAGTGGAACGACCAAGCAGACCAAGCTTTTCACGAGTTGAAGAAGATGCTGACCATGCCACCTGTCTTGGCGGCGCCAACTGAGAAAGAGCCCATGCTCCTTTACATTGCCGCGACTAGCTGAGTGGTCAGCATAGTTATTGTGGTCCAACGCCCAGAAGAAGGCCGGGCTCAGTTAGTCCAGAGGCCGGTGTATTATTTGAGCGAAGTACTGTCCACCTCGAAGCAAAACTACCCGCACTACCAGAAGATGTGCTATGGAGTATACTTCACCGCCAAGAAGCTGAAGCCCTACTTTCAAGAGCACCCCATCACGGTCATATGTACTGCCACGCTTGCCGAGATCATAGGCAGCAGGGATGCATCCGGCCGGGTGGCCAAGTGGGCCATTGCGCTGGCTCCTTACACGATCTTCTACCAGCCTCGCACCGCCATCAAGTCCCAAGCATTGGCCGACTTCCTTGTCGACTGGGCCGAGACCCAGTACCTACCACCGGCTCCCGACTCCACTCATTGGTGGATGCACTTCGATGGATCCAAGATGCGCACCGGCTTGGGAGCCGGCATCGTCCTCACCACTCCCAAGGGCGACAAACTCAGATACACATTGCAAATTCATTTTGCCGCCTCCAACAACGTGGCCGAGTACGAGGCGCTCATACATGGGCTCCGGCTAGCCAAAGAGCTCAGCATCCACCGGATCCTGTGCTATGGCGACTCAGATTTGGTAGTCCAACAATCATCTGGCGACTGGGACGCCAAGGACGCAAACATGGTGAGCTACCGATTCCTCGTTCAGCAAATCAGCGGATACTTTGAAGGATGCGAGTTCCTCCACGTGCCACGGGCCGACAACGAGCAAGCAGATGCCCTGGCACGAATCGGTTCCACCCGACAAGCTATCCCAACCGGCGTCTCTCTCCAACGCCTCCTCAAACCGTCTGTCAAGCCGTCTCCAGAATCAGACTCCATCTTCGTACCGCCTGACCCT
Source organism: Aegilops tauschii subsp. strangulata (assembly GCF_002575655.3). Taxonomy (NCBI): domain Eukaryota; kingdom Viridiplantae; phylum Streptophyta; class Magnoliopsida; order Poales; family Poaceae; genus Aegilops; species Aegilops tauschii. The sequence goes on from NC_053039.3 coordinate 524,951,069, forward strand.
GATGCAGTCGGATCCGACTTGGGGAACCTAGCAGGCGGCTCGGGGACTTTGACAGGTGGCTCGGGGACTGCCGTAGTCGCACCCGGCTCGGTGACTTCAGAACCCGGCCCGGGGACTGCAACAGTCGGCCCGGGGACTTCAACGACACAACAGGCGGTGGCCGACTCCAACTCTTCACCACCCAACCCACCTACCCTGGTCGCAGTAGCCGTATTGGCAATAGAAGAAGTCACAGCTCCATCATGGGCCCAACCCATCCTCAACTTCCTGGTAAACAGAGAACTGCCGACTAACGAGATCTCGGCAAGACAAGTTCAACGCCGAGCCGGAGCATACACAATAGTAAACAGAGAACTCGTTAGGCGCAGTGTCACTGGAGTCTTCCAGCGCTGCGTCGAGCCAGAGAAGGGCATAGCAATCCTCAAGGACATCCACCAAGGCGAATGCGGCCACCACGCGGCCTCAAGATCACTTGTCGCCAAAGCTTTCCGCCATGGGTTCTTCTGGCCGACTGCTTTGGAAGATGCCAAGGAATTAGTCAAATACTGCAAAAGGGTGCCAAGTCTTCAGCTCCAAGCAACACCTGCCGGCTTCTGCACTCAAGACCACCCCCCTCACCTGGCCCTTTGCTGCCTGGGGACTAGACATGGTGGGCCCATTCAAGACGGCGCGCGGCGGCATGACACATCTGCTTGTCGCCGTGGACAAATTCACCAAGTGGATTGAAGCGAAGCCAATCAACAAGCTGAACGGGCCGACTGCCATGACATTCATCGCAGATATCACCACCCGGTATGGCGTACCACACAGCATCATCACCGAAAATGGCACGAATTTGCCAAAGGAGCACTGGCACGTTTCTATGCGACATAGAGCATCCGACTGGACTTAGCGTCCGTAGCCCACCCGTAGTCAAACGGCCAAGTCGAGCGAGCAAACGGCCTCATCCTCTCCGGCATCAAGCCCCGACTGGTCGTACCACTGGAGCGTTCGGCCGGCTACTAGCTCGACGAGCTGCCGGCCGTCCTCTGGAGTCTGCGTACTACCCCGAACAAGTCAACCGGCTTCACCCCTTTCTTCCTTGTATATGGTGTCGAGGCTGTCATCCCAACTGACATTGAGTTCGAGTCACCTCGGGTCACCATGTACACGGAGGCGGAGGCCAAGGAAGCGCGAGAAGACGGCGTTGACCTGCTGGAAGAGGGCCGGCTGTTAGCACTCAGCTGGTACGCCATCTACCAGCAGGGTTTGCGCCGTTACCACAACCGGAAGGTCAAGCCAAGATCCTTCCAAGAAGGCGATCTTGTGCTCCGGCTGATCCAGCGAACAACCGGCCAACACAAGCTCTCGGCCCCTTGGGAAGGCCCCTTCGTCATCAGCAAGACCCTAGGCAATGACTGCTACTACCTGATCGACGCACAGAAGCCGAAGGCATGCAAGAGAGATGATTCCGGCAAGGAGTCGGAACGACCATGGAACACCAATCTCCTCTGAAGATTTTACAGCTAAATGCAGTATGTACCATGCTACCTTTTGTATTAAGTACAAGACAACGGGCCCCCCGAGGAGCACTCGGGGACTACCCTCTTTTATCTACGTATGATGAGTGTCATACCTATGAATGTACTACTAGATTTTTTTTCCTGTCCGACACCGGGTTCGATCAGTCTGCCCGGGGACTTGCCGCCTTGAGTTATATTAAAGTTCTACCTGCAGTCAGACAAGTAGTGTGCCGGCACCCAAGCCCTCTCTTGTTGAAAGTTGCAGCTTGAAGAATCGACTGTCCGACTGGCAAGAGTCAAAGGCAGGAAAGGATGCCCACACGAAAAATGGCTAAGGACTAACGAACTTATATAACACAAGCCGGCCTCCCACCCCACCAACCGGCTGTCAGAACAGCCGGCTGGCCGGCTTCCGATTCACCTTGCTACAATCTAAGAAAGCTAGAGTACTTGCCCTCCCAAACGGCCAAGCCCTTCCCCAGCCACAGACTGCAGAGCAGCTGTCCGCCTGGGAAGGCGGCGACCAAGGGAGGGCGGCGAAGGAAACAGCCAAAAGGATGAAAAGCAAATACAATCGGAAGCCAAGCACATGCATGATTATATTTACACAAAAGGCCTTCGAAAGGCCGGCGTTCAACATAGTTTGAATACACCCCCAGTGGGTGGAACTGCGCAAACCTAACAAATATTGTTCAAAGAGTAATAAACAGGAAAGCAAAGGTGGCGGATCAGGCCAAAGGTGCAACAGGCGAGCCAGGAAGGTCAGTGGAGACGGCAGTGATGGCTGGAGGAGTGGCCGGCTGGCGAGTCTCAGCTTGATCATCACCGGCTGCAGGCGGCGCGCTCGCACGCGCCTCGTTGCTGGAGGCACGATCAAGCTGAGGCTGGCCGGTTGCTCCATCGTTTGGCACTGCGTCTTCACAAGCCTCTCCCTCCTCCTCTTCGCCCTCGTCACTAGAGTCGATCTCCTCCGCCGAGTCTTCACCATCCGCTGGGTTCAGCCCAAACCACTCCTCCTACTGAGCAACGCCGTCATCATTCACCTCAGGGGCAAACTGACTGGTGTCGGTTTAGTCGGCGATCGCCGAGGCGCGCTGGATGATAGCCGGCCGCACCGCCTCCAGCTCCCCGTTGGCCTCCTGCCGCTAGGTGGTCAGCTGGGCCAAATCCAGCCCAGGATACCAAGCTCGGACGAACTCCAGTGCCCACCTGGCGCCTGACCGAGCTGCAGAAGCCTTCCAGGCCTCGAAGCGGCCAACCACACCTCCAGCCAGTCGGCAGTCCGACTGGGGGTACGGGGAACCACCTCACCAGGCCAGAGGACGGCCAGCACTTGCGCCCCAACGCGCTGAAGACGGCGGAGTATGCAGTGAGCCGGCTGGAGGTGGGCTTGGATCGCCAGAAGCTGCTCCTCAAGCGACCGGCGAGCATCCGGCGCAATCTCAGCGCCAGCCTGCCTTTGCGCGTCGCGGCGGGCCTCGATGACTTGGTTGGCGGCAACGGAGTAACCAGGGAAGTACTCTGCGCATGTAAGAAAAAAAACAAAGTCAGAAAATGAACCAAATGGCAGGCGACAAGCAAAGGGATGAAGAAGAAGGCGACCTACCGTCAACCAAATCTTCGATCTGGCCGTAGCCGTCACTCACCGCTTGCCTTGCCTCAGCCTAGCTCGCCGCCTCGGTCTCGTATTCGGCTTGGAGGGCGGCCTTGCTGTCCTGCGCCGCCTTCAAGGCCGCCTTATGGCTCTCCTCCTGGTCGGCCAGCTTCTTGACCAAGCGGTCATGCTCCTGAGCCAAGGCGTTGCACTCGGCTTCCTTGGCGCGAAGGGCGGTCTGGGCCCCACCCAACTGCTCCCTCAGGTCGGCATTGGCCTCTGCAGATATGGTAAAGAAAAAAAAGCAATAAGAAAGAAGTCGCCAGGAAAGATCCGGCCCGACTGCTCAGCAGTCGGCCCGAATCTCGGGGACTACACCCAGCGGGTGCGCTGACGCGCCCCCACGTGAGATAAAAGATGAAGCACTTACTCCGGCTCTCGGTCAGATCAATGGTCTTCTGGTTCAGCTCCCGGGCCTGGGAGTTGAAGGTAGCCGCGCGGAGGTTGTGATAATCCTGCAAATAGGACAGAGGAGCGAATAAGAACAAGATAGCAATCAAAGTCTACTAAGAAGTTCCAAGCTGCCTGCTCAGCAGCTGACTCGGAACTCGGGGACTACACCCAGTGGGTGCGCTGACGCGCCCCCACAGTAGAAATCAACAAGAAACAAAAAAGCGGGAAGACTCACCCGAATGGCCGTCCGCATCGCGAGGAACTCTTGAGTACACTGCTCCAGCACGGTGGCTTGGGATTGAAGCCGGTTCCGGACTTCTTGCGCCGCCACGTTCAGCACGGCCGTCCCACCACTCGGCGTCCACCCCGGCGAGCTGGCGCTGGCCGTCTCCAGATCCTGGGCCGACGAGCTAGAGCCCGCGGCCTTCTGCGGGTCCGGCGCCGAAGTCGCCTTCCCTGCGCGCTGGCGCGATGGCGACCGGACCACAAGGTCTGCCCTCGCAGCCGGCTCGCCTCCAGCTGGTTGCACGGGCGGCGCGCTAGGCCGGCTGCCTTGGTCCTCCCCAGTCGGCGATGGCGGTGCCGCCTCCCTCTCCGGGATGACGACGTCGCCCTCCTCCCTCTCCACCACCAGCTGGTCGCCACCGGCTTCCTCCGGCGGGGGCACCGGGATCTTGGGCGCCACCGCGCGAAGGGGGACGACAAGCTGCGGATGCCGGTTACGCAGGGCCTCCGCCGCCCTTTATGCGGCTGCAGCCTCCGCCTGAGCCTTGGCCGCTGCGTCGGCTTGTGCCTCCGCCGACCTCTCCGTCGTCTCCTACGCCGCCGTGGCAGCGGCCGCCCTCAGCTCCTCCGCCTCCCGCTCCTCCCGCGCCTCCCATGCATTCCGCTCCGTCGCCGCTTGAAGCTCGGCACGGGGGTCCATGCGGCGGGCGCTTGCAGATCCTCCCGCCGCTCCAATCACAGAGGCGGCAGCGGTCCGCTCAAGAGAAAGTGGAGCCCTGTTTTTTCAAGTCAAGACAAGGACTCAGAAGAATATCCACAAAAAAGAAGAAGGAATACGTGAGAGAATTGACACTTACGCCGAAACCATTTGCGGCTGCTTCACCACCTTGCGGAAGCGGGCAGCCTTCGCGGTTGCCTCGTCCCGCTTGGTCGCTGCCACCGCGCTCTTGGGCTTCTTCGCCCGACTGCCGAATAGGCTCGGCGCGGCCCGGCGCTTCTGCGCGCCGCCTCGGGCAGCCGGTGCGGCAGATGAACCCGCGCCATGATGATCGGACGCCGGCTGGCGGCGCGGGACGACTTCCGCCTCGTCATCATCCGGCCAGTCGTCGAAGCTGGCTCCAAGCCGGAGCCGCCTGCCTCGCCACCTCCCCCTACGGTGTCGTCATCCAGAGCTGCCGCCCCCAAGTCGTGCGTCGTCCGGTCGGGGGGATATTGGCGCTCCACCCCCGCTGCCCCGGCTGCCGGTCGAATGAGGGGGCTCTGTCAAGACAAACCGACTGGTCAGAGTCGGCCAAGAGAAACTTGGTGACAAAAGTAAAGAAGAGAAGAAAAATAAAGCTTACCATAGGCGGGGGATTGGCACGGGAGTACGGCTCCTTGCCAAGCTGCCACTCGTTGGCGAGCTTGCAGTTCGCAAGGTAGTTCACCATGTGAGCTACCTCTGCATGAGGCATCTCCTTGGTACACAGCCGACTCGGATCGAGTTGGCCGCTCATTTGACAAATCATATGAGGGCGGCCTTGGAGCGGGAGCACCCGGCGCGCCACGAAGGCGGCCAGCAGGTCGGGCCCGGTCAGGCCTCCGACTGTACCAATACCCGGAGTCGCGCGACGGCGGCAGCTCCAGCAGGCGACAGTGTTTTGGCCCGATAGGACCATTGGGGCCGCCTCCCAGCCGGCGGGCCGGCTACATTAGCCAGCAAGTTGACGAATTCGCCTTTCGGAGCGACGTTCTTCACATAGAAGAGCTTCACCGACTGGATCAGCCTGATGGGAGGAAAAGGGTTGTCAGCTACCGGCCTCCGCATCACGATGAAGGCGCTGCTCTGAGCCGGCACGCCCCTCATGGCGGTATCGAGCTTGGACTGGAAGAATTCCCCCCATAGCTCGAGGGTGGGAAGGACGCCGAGGAAGCCCTCCCACAAAGTGACGAAGGCAGACAGCAGCACCACCGTGTTTGGAGTGAGGTGGTGCGACTGGAGCTGGTAGAACTCGAGGAAGGAGCGGAAGAAGCCGCTCGCAGGCAGGCCGAGGCCGCGCAGGCAATGCGAGCGGAAGATTACCCGCTCGCCCTCCTCCGGCGCCGGCGAGATCTCCCTCTCCGGCGCAAGACGGACCCGGACATGATCCTTGCCGGGCAACCGCCGCGTCTTGCGGAGGAAGTCGATGTGGTCCTCGTGGACGTTGGAGCCGTCCCAGTCTCCGCCGCGCGACATGAGGGCAAGAAGCCGATGAAAAAGGCGCGGTGACGATGAAAGCACGGCCCCGCGGCGGCGAAGCTGCGGGGTAGTGCGATGACTGGAGGGACGGCGCGGCAACGAGGGGCTACAGCGATGGAGAGGAAGAAGAAGAAGATGGCGGAGCGAGGGCGAGCGTGCGAGCGTCTGCCGCTCCTCCTCCTCCCCTTATTTTATAGCCTCGTGCGGCGAAGCCGAGGTCGCGAGGCGTAGGGGGGCGTGGGATTAACTGCGCCCACTCCCCCACGTCCCGCGATTCTTGCGCCCTAATGGCGTGCGGAAACTGCCGTTGGAAGGCGAATGGCCCGTTTTGTCGGAGTAAATGACCATGGGTAGCCTAACCGACTCCCCCTGGCTCTTCAAAAATTATCAGGCCGATCGAGCCTTCAAGCACAGGGCCGCCTTCCCCTGGCCGGCTATCTCACAGGCCGACTACTGGAAGGCGGCCCGGCCCTAAAACCCTCCCGAAGAAAGCCACAAGAAGGCCGACTCCAAGAAGCCGGCCACAAGAAGACCGACTCCACGATGCCGGCCACAAGAGGGCCGGCTTCCGGCAAGCGGCCAAGATTGCACCCTCAAGGACTACACCCACATAACGGTGACGAGACGGGGCGTTGCTACAGTAAAGCCTGCCACCCCCGAATCCTGGAGCACGCATGGCCAAAGTGCGCCGTACAGGTCGGCCATCCCCCGTCCGGCGCGGCACTGTTGCCATGTTGACCATGACGCCACCCACGACAGGCTGTCAGTACGGCCCGCGGGCTGCGGCCCCCTTCAGCCAGAGAGACGCTCGAAGGCGGCCAAGCCCCCCCCCCTAGTCGACCTGGGGTGTAGCCGGCTCCCAATAGCCGGCTACCTCACTCCCTCAAAGTATGTGCATCATTAAGGAGACAAGACGAGGTAAGACTACAGTGAGAGCCCGCCAGACGGCGGCACTGTAGCCATGCTTACCTCGGCAAAGACCTCGTCATCAGGGGCGAGGCTATAGTAACCAGCCGCCGGCAAGACCCCCAGGTGGTGGGGCCGGCCTGTTGGCCAAGAGGCCGGCAGCCGGCGGGACCCACCAGTCGGCGGGCCCCAGCGGCCGGCGGAGAAGCCGGCGGATACAGACACTGATGGCCTGGACATGCATCCAGCCGGATTACCATTGTACCCCTGTGGGGTAGGCCTATATAAACCCCCCAGGGCACCCATGCAAAGGGTTGATCTCTTAGAGTTTTAGACACCACATAGAGAGAAGAGGAGAGCTAGCCTTGCCCTTCTTCTTCCTCTAGCCGAACAGCTCAAGGAGCCACTTGTGTTGATCTAGTGATCATGTGGAGACCCCGCAGAGCAGGACTAGGGGTGTTATCTCCACGGAGAGCCCCGAACCTGGGTAAGATTCGCCGGCGTGCATGTCTTCGCCTTATCCCGTCTCCAGGCGCCGGCGATGTCTTACTGGCTCCCACAATGATAAGCCACCCATTGGCACATGTCGCACCTACCACCCGACAAATTTTGAACACGCGCCAATATGCTCTCGGCGCGCAAGCTCACGAAAACACCGGTGGCGCCCACATTTCGGCCTAAGAGTCCTTATTCTTTCTTTTTTGGAGAGCCCATCCTTTTTTTTTGAGGATCTTTTGAGAGCCCGGCCTGAGAGTCATAATTGACCTGTTTGGCATTGCGTTACTACTCGGCCCATATTCAACGACACATCACTGGCCCAAACAAGTGTACATCATCGAAAAGACACTAAGCTCAAATTATATAACTTGAAAAAAGGAGATACACTCTGAACACTGGAGAATGGTGATGCCCTCATTTAGCCCACCAGTAGTTCGAGACAATAAACAGTTCGAAACAACAATATATACAACATTCAAACACTGACTAATGACTACTACTGACATAAACAACAAGACATGATAGTTCATAAGAAGTCTTGCTACACCACCAAAACGCACCCATCTGCAGCGCTCAGACTCTCGTGATCCAGACGAGAATGACATTCTAAACAAAGGCAGCTATTACATAGTAAGAGTGACATAGACGAGGATGACCAAATGACAAGGAATATGCATAACAAAAGAAAGAACTACCCATCCAGAACAAGCAGCAAAGACAACAAAGTCATTCGAAGAGATGATCCAACACCATCATAATTTGCAGCCCCGCTTCAGCGACCAATGATCCGAAGACACCAGTACTCCACCCTTTCGACGCAACAGCCCAATTACCTATCGACCTGAAGGTTTGAACCACATCACTACCTGTCATAATTGAGACATCCAAGGATCAAAGTTAATCTGGATGCCTTTGTCATTCTCACCTTCTTTTGGCTGCAGGCTGTATCGTTGACAATCAGGGGAGTTTGCTCCTGAACTCCTAGGGCTCGCCGTGTAGACACAGTTTTCCATAGCAAACAGAGCCTCTCTGCTATCAAGGTCCTTGCCAACGGTGATCTCCTGATTAATCGGATAATTGAGTCCGAGAAACAGAGAGTGTGAACCAAGGCTGTTTACCCGCCTTGTCGGGGGTTGGGTGCGACATATGCCAAAGGATGGCTTATCATGGTGGGAGCGAGTAGAACGTCGTCGGTGCCTGGAAGCGGGATGAGGCATAGACACGAACGCTGTCGGGGGTTGGGTGCGACATATGCCAATGGATGGCTTATCATGGTGGGAGCGAGTAGAACGTCGCCGGTGCCTGGAAGCGGGATAAGGCGTAGACACGAACGCCGGCGCACTTTACCCAGGTTCGGGGCTCTCCTAGGAGATGACACCCCTAGTCCTGCTCTGCGGGGTCTCCGCATGATCACTAAGGCACAAGTGAATACAATGGTGCTCCTCGAGCTGTATGCTAGAGGTAGGAGAAGGCAAGGCTAGCTCTCTCCTTTCTCTATGGGTTGGTCTAGTTCTAACAGGTTGGGAACCCTTTGCATGGGTGACCTGGGGGGGTTTAGATAGGCCTACCCCCCAGGGGTACAATAGTAATCCGGCCAGGTGTAGGACCCGGCTGTCAGTCTCTCTGGTTGCTGGCTTCTCCACCGATTGCTGGTGCCCGCCTCCTGGTCTGGTACGGGGCCGACAGGCCGCCTCCGCCACTCACAGGTCCTGTCAGCTGCTAATCACTGTAGCCGTGATGTTAATGACGCAGGCTTGGTCAGGGGAGCGTGGCTACAGCCCCGCCGCCTAACGGGCGATTACTGTAGCCACTCTGCATCTCGTCTGGTTCATGGCGCGTGGGGCCCGAGGAAGGGGCTGGCCGACTGCTGGAGGCCGACTTCCCTCGGATCCGAGTGGTGGGGCTCTAGCCGTCTTCCGGGCTCTCGCTGATCGGTGGGGCCCATCGTCCCCTGGCCGTGCCGACAGGCCGTCATGGGAGCAGGGCCCTGCCTACTTGTGCTGACGTCAGGGGTGGAGTGGCAACAGTGCCGCACCGGGCGGAGATCTCCGCTGGTACGGTGCACTGTGGCCACGCCCGTCCCTGGACCGGGGGGGGGGGGGATGGGCTACGCTGTAGCCCCTCCCTGTCTTGTCTTTCTTGATGAGGGCGCGTGCTTCGTTGGCGCCACAGGCCGACTGCTAGGGGCCGGCTTCTCTAGAAGCCGCCCACTAGGAGTCGGCTTGCCTTGATGTCGGCTTCTGGGACTCGGCCGCCGGCACAAGTCCTCCAGCCGGCCACCAGAAGGCGGCACCTCGTCTTGGGGCCTTGAGGGGCGCAGCCAGCCCCGATGTCTTGAAAGGCACTCGGTCTCGGGTTAGCCTACCCGTGGCCCATTACTCCGACAGTAGTCCCCGAAGCTGGTGAGGTGCCACGGCTGATCAGCCGAGGAACCTCAGAAGTTTCTTTCTTCAAGAGCCGAGGTGGAGTTTCGTCCAGCTTCTGCCGAGCCGACTGGCGGGAGTCGACCTCGTCCAGCCTGACCTATCCAAACTTCGAGTGCGGCGGCGGGAACCAAGTGGCGTGCTTGCTAAGTCTCCAGGCTGCCGCCCGTTGTGGGCATGTCACGTGGCGTCGAGCGGCCGGGCCAGTCTGCCAGCCCACGCTCGCGATGGGACGCGCCTGCTGGCGGGGCCCGCCACTACCACGCCTCGGCACGCGAGCGGATCCGCTGCGGCTGAGGTGGGCGGTTGAGGTTCCCGCGGAGTTAATGCATGCAGTAACTCGTGCGATAAACGTGGGGGGCGTGGGATCGTGGGCGTAGTAAATCCCACGATCGCCCCCTCGGCTGCGCAGCCCGTAGGCCTGTAAGTAGGGGGAGGAGGGGGGAGCGGCAGAGCACGCGCGTCCCTCCTCCCCATTCTTTCCTCCTTCCTCTTGTCGTAGCGCCTCCAAGCCATGCTGAGCACTGCGGTGGTTCGTCTCCGATGAGCTCATCTTCCAACCCCATGCCCCCCATCGCGCGCTCCGGAGCATGGGACGGCTCCGAGGTTCATGATGACCACATCGACTTCCTCCGCCAGACGTGGCGGCTGCCCAGCAAGGACCATGTGAGGGTCCGCCTCGCGCCGAAGAGGGAAATTTCGCCGGCGCCGGAGGAGGGCAAGCGGGTCGTCTTCCGCTCGCACTGCCTGCGCGGCCTCGGTCTGCCGGCGAGCAGCTTCTTCCGATCCTTCCTTGAGTTCTACGGTCTTCAGCCGCACCACCTCACCCCGAACACGGTGGTGCTGCTGTCCGCCTTCGTCACCTTGTGCGAAGGCTTCCTCGGCGTCCTCCCCACCATCGAGCTCTGGGGGGAGTTCTTCTACATCAAGCTCGGCACCCTCGTCGCGGGCGTGCCAGCTCAATGCGGCGCGTTTATCGCCGTGCGGAGGCCGGCGGCCGAAAATCTGTTTTCTCCCATCCCGCTGATCAAGTCGGTGAAGATGTGGCAGCGGTCGTACTTCCACGTGAAGAGCGTCTTCCCGGAGGGCGAATGGGTCAACTTGCCGGCTTACAAAGCCGGCCCGCCGGCTGGGAGGCGGCCCAACTGGTCGTACCGGGCCAAGACGCTGTCGCCTACTGGAGCCGCCGCCATCGCGCGGCTCCGAGTGCTGACATAGTCGGAGGGCCTGACTGGGCCCGACATGCTGTCCGCCTTCATGGCGCGCCGAGTGCTCCCGCTCCAGAGCCGCCCTCACATGATCTGCCAGATGAGCGGGCATCGGGACCCAAGCCGGCTGTGCACCAAGGAGATGCCTCACGCAGAGGTAGCTCATACGGTGAACTATCTTGCGAACTGCGAGCTCACAGAGGAGTGGCGGTTTGGCAAGGAGCCATACTCGCGCGCCGACCCCCCGCCTATGGTAAGTTATCCTTCTTTTTCTCTATCTTTTTTGCTGCCAAGCCCGGCCTGTATGACCTAACCAATTCGGCCTTTGATCAGAGCCCCATCCTCCAGCCGACAGCCGGCGCTGCAGGGCCAGAGCGCCAATTCCTCCCCGACCGAGTGGAGAGCGACATCGACGACCCCGACTTGGAGGCGGCAGCCTTGGAGGACGACGCCGAGGGAGGAGGCGGCGAGGCGGGCGGCTCGAGGCTCGGAGCCAACCTTGAAGACTGGCCCGACGATGATGCGGGGGAAGTCGCCCCGCGCCACCAGCCAGGGCCTCCACCGCCGCTGTCTGGGAGCGCGCAAGGCGAGCAGCCGGCGGACCCGCCAGTGCCACCAACTGAAAAGGAGGTGGCGACAGGCCTGACACTTGAGGTCGGCACACCGACGCACCGCCGACTTGCGAAGGCGGCTTCGGCGCCACGCCCGCTGGGGGTCGGCGCCGCGAGCTCCTCAATCCCGGACACCGAGGCGACCAGCGCCGCGCCCACTGGGTGGGTGAGGGGAGGTGGGACGGGCCCTCTGAACAAGGCGATCCTGGATGTTCAAGCCAAACTCCGCGCCAAGGCCGATGCCATCAAGCACTGCAACAAGACGTTCCTGGCATCGCGGGAGGCCATCCGGGTACGCTTCTTGCTTCTTCGTTTCTAAATTTGGTGTTGCTTTGTAGGGGCGCGTCAGCGCACCCACTGGGTGTAGTCCCCGAGTTCCGGGCCGGCTGCTGAGCAGGCGGCTCGTAACTTTAATTAGCAGGCTCTGAGTGCTGATATCCTTGCTGCAGGATTATCATAACCTTCGTGCTGCCGCTTTCAACTCCAAGGTCCAGGAGGTGGATCAACGCGCTGCGGACTTGTCGGAGAGCCGAAGTAAGTCTTCTTTCTCTACGGGGGCGCACTGGCGCACCCGCGGGCTGTAGTCCCTGAGATCTGGGCCGACTGTTGAGCAATCGGGCCGGATCTCCCCGGCAACTGTTCTTCTTTCTATTGATTTTGATGACTCCTTTCTCCGCGGGGGCGCGCTGGCGCACCCGCGGGCTGTAGTCCCTGAGATTCGGGCCGACTGTTGAGCAGTCGGGCCGGATCTCCCTGGCGACTCTGCCTCTTCTCTGCTGGCTACTGACGCCTTTCCCTTCTTCTTTTCTTCTGCAGAGGCCAACGCCAGCTTGCAGCAGCAGCTGGGTGAAGCCAACACCGCGCTGCGTGCTAAGGAGGAGGAATGCGGCAAGCTGGCTGAAGAGCGTGACCAGCTGGTCGCGCAACTGGCAGAGCAAGCGGAGCTCCTCTAGAAGGCTCAGAAGGAGGTGGAAGACAAGGAGACCGGCCTCCTTGCTGAGTTCGCGACCGAACGCTCGGCCTGGACCGAGAGGGAGGCGATGCTGACTTTCGGCTTTCACGAGATGGAAGACATAGTCGATGGTGAGCTTCCCTCTTTTTCCTTCTTTGAGCTGCCGGCTACTGGCCGAGCCGGCCTCTTGTCTCTAACTTTGGTTTTTTGCTTTCTGTCTTGGCAGACTTCTTCCCTGCTCACTCCAACGCCGCCAATCAAGCCATTGAAGCTGATCGCGAAAGACGGAGGGCGGAAGGCGCACAGATCGCTGCCGACGCCCCCCGAACCCTTATCGAACAGCTCCTGAGCATCGAGGCCCGTCTTCGGCCGGCTCACCGGATGCTGCGCCGCCTTCAGCGTGTCGGCGCCCAGGCGATCGCCGCCCTGTGGCCGGACATGACGGCACCACGCACTCCCAGTCGGACTGCCGACTGGCTGGAGGTGGCGGCCGGCCGTCTTGAAGCCTGGAAGGGCTCCTCGGCCAGGGCTGGAGCGCGCCGGGCCTTGGAATTCGTCAAGGCGTGGTATCCTGGGCTGAGTCTAGCCCAGTTAGCCACATTTCGGCTGGAGGCTCAAGAGGAGTTGGTGGTCGTGGAAGATGATCTTGTCAAGCGTGCGGCGGCAATCGCCGAGATCACCGACACCAGTGTCTTCGTCCCAGAGCGAGTCGAAAACGGTGCCGAGGCGCCACCAGAATGGTTTGGGCTGAACCCGGAGGACGGCGAGGTGATTGGCTCCAGCGGCGAGGAAGAAGGCGAGAAGGAGGAGGAAGGCAAAGAGGAGCCACCAGAGGTTGGAGCGGACGGCCAACCTCAGCTCGACCGTGCCTCCAGCAACGAGCCAGGCCCAAGCGAGCCGGCTGCCACTGGAAACGACCAAGCGGAGACTGACCAGCCGGCCGCTCAACCAACTGATGCCACCGACTCCTCCGATCCACCGAACCCGTCTGCCGCTCCCTAAGCCACCAGTTTATCTTTTGCTTTACCTGCTTATCAGTCTCGATGAACTTGTTGATTTGCACAATTCCACCCACGGGGTGTATCTTTAAACTTCCGTTAAATATCGGCCAAGGGCCTTTGCTATGTAAATATTTTTCCGAGTTCTATCTTTTCTTGCTTGCTGCTCTTTGGCTTTTCCTTTGCCACCTTCCCTTGGTTGCCGTCTTGCCAGCCGAACAACCGCTCTGTGAACTGCAGCTGGGTCAAGCACTTAGCTACTTCCGGGGAGGCAAGTACTTAGCCGTTTTAGAACATTTTAGCAAGTTAAGTAGAAGCCGGCCGGCCGGCTGCTCAACAGCCAGTCACAGAGGCAGGAAGCCGGCTTGAACTATGCACATGCTTTGGGTCCTTAGCCATTTTTCACGTGGGCACTCTTTCTGCCTTTCTCCTACCCACCACACAGTCGCTCTGCGAGCTGCGGCTTCTGGCAGGAGACAGCTTAAGTGCGAGCACATTACTTGTCCGGCTGCTGGAAGCATTTCATAGTACAAGGCGGCGAGTCCCCGGGCAGACTAGTCGGACCCGGTGCCAAGTGGCACGAAGGGAATAACACATTCGTAGGCATAATTTTTGTCATATAGATAAAAGAGGGCAGTCCCCGAGCTCTTCTCGGGGGACCCGGAGTCTTCGTACTTTAATACAAAAGGTAGCATGGCACGTACTTCATTAAGTGTAAAATCTTCGGAGGAGATTTGCATTCCATGGCTGCTCCGTCTCCTTGCCGGAGTCGTCCCTCTTGCGCGCTCGAGGCTTTTGGGCGTCGATCAGGTAGTAGGAGTCGTTGCCCAACACTTTGCTGATGATGAAGGGGCCTTCCCAAGGCGCCGAGAGCTTGTGCTGGCCGGCTGTTCGCTGGAACAGCCGGAGCACAAGGTCTCCCTCTTGGAAAGATCTCGGCTTGACCTTCCGGTTGTAGTATCGGCCCAGGCTCTGCTGGTAGATGCTGGACCGGCTGAGTGCCAACAGCCGACCCTCTTCCAGCAGATCGACGCCGTCTTGTCGCGCTTCTTCTGCTTCCTCTTCGGTGTACATTGTGACTCGAGGAGAGTCAAATTCTATGTCCGTCGGGATGACGGCTTCGGCATCGTAGACGAGGAAGAAAGGCGTGAAGCCGGTTGATTTGTTCGGAGTTGTGCGCAGGCTCCAGAGGACGGCAGGTAGCTCGTCGAGCTAGCAGCCGGCCGAACGCTCCAGAGACTCGACTAGTCGTGGCTTGATGCCGGACAAAATGACGCCGTTTGCTCGCTCCACCTGGCCGTTTGACTGCGGATGGGCAACGGATGCTAAGTCCAGTCGGATGCCCTGCGTCGCGCAGAAACAGGCCAAGGCGCCTTTGGCAAAGTTTGTGCCATTGTCGGTGATGATGCTGTGTGGTATGCCATACCGGATGGTGATGTCGGAAACGAAAGTCACAGCAGTCGGACCGTTCAGCTTCTTGATTGGTTTGCTTCTATCCACTTGGTGAACTTGTCCACTGCGACAAGCAGATGAGTCATGCCACCTCGTGCGGTCTTGAATGGTCCCACCATGTCCAAGCCCCAGATGGCAAAGGGCCAGGCAATGTGGCTTGGTGCGGAATTTCTGGCACCCTTTGCATTTTTGGAACAAGTCTTCGGCGTCTTCTAAAGCAGTCGGCCAGAAAAAACCATGGCGGAAAGCTTTGGCCACGAGTGCTCTTGAAGCCACGTGATGACCACACTCGCCTTGATGAATATCTTTGAGGATTGCTTGGCCTTGCTCCGGCTCTACGCAGCGCTGGTAAACTCCAGTGACACTGCGCCTCACAAGCTCTCTGTTGACTATGGTGTATTCCGCTGCCCGGCGTTGCACTTGCCGGGCCGAGATTTCATCAGTCGGCAGCTCTTTGTGCACCAGGAAGTTGAGGATGGGCTGGGCCCATGAAGGTGCTGCGATTTCTTCGACTGCTAGGACTGCTACTTGCACGAGGGCGGTTGGGCCGGGAGGTGGAGGGTTCGAGTCAGCTGCCGCTTGCTGAGTTGATGAAATCCCCGGGCGATTTGTGCAGTCCCCGGGCCGGGTTCTGAAGTCCCCGAGCTGGGTGCGACTGTTGCAGTCCCCGGGTCGCCAGTCGAATTCCTTGTGCCGGCTGCTGGGGTTCTCAAGTCGGATCCGACTGCTTCAGGAGGAGCCAGCACAAAGATGGAATCCGACTCTGGTGATGGCTTGACAGATGGCTTGAGGAGGCGTTGTAGGGCGACGCCGGTTGATATTGCTTGACGGGTGGAGCCGATTCGTGCCAAGGCATCTACTTGCTCATTGTCATTCCTTGGCACATGGAGAAACTCGCATCCTTCAAAGAATCCATTGAGTTGCTGTACGAGGAAGCGGTAGCTTGCCATGTTTGCATCCTTGGCGTCCCAGTCGCCCGACGACTGCTGGACCACTAGATCAGAGTCACCATAGCACAGGATCCAGCGAATGCCGAGTTCTTTGGCAAGCCGGGGCCCGTGAATGAGTGCCTCGTATTCAGCAACGTTGTTGGAGGTGGCAAAATGGATTTGCAGCACATATATGAGCTTGTCGCCTTTGGGAGAGGTGAGGACGATGCCGGCTCCCAAACCGGTGCGCATCTTGGAACCATCAAAATGCATCCGCCAATGGGTGGAGTCGGGCGCTGGCGGCAGGTACAGGGTCTCGGCGCAGTCGACGAGGAAGTCGGCCAGTGCTTGTGACTTGATGGCGGTGCGAGGCTGGTAGTAGATGGTGTAGGGGGCCAAATCAATGGCCCATTTGGCCACTCGGCCTGAAGCGTCTCGGCATCCAATTATCTCGGCTAGTGGAGCTGTGCAGACCACGGTGATTGGGTGCTCTTGAAAATACGGCTTCAATTTCTTGGCGGCAAAGTGCACGCCGTAGCACATCTTCTGATAGTGGGGGTAGTTTTGCTTGGAGGCTGACAACACTTCTCTCAGGTAATACACCGGTCTCTGGACTGGTAGTGCCCTGCCTTCTTCCTTGCATTCTACCACTATGACTGTGCTGACCACCCGGCTGGTGGCGGCGATGTAGAGGAGAATAGGCTCTTTAGGAGTCGGAGCCGCCAGTACAGGTGGAGTGGTCAACATCTTCTTGAGCTGGAAAAAAGCTTCATCCGCCTTGTCGTTCCACTCGAAAAAAGTGGTCTTCTTCATGAGCTGGTACAGGGGAAGAGCCTTCTCTCCCAGCCGACTGATGAAACGGCTGATGGACGCCAAACAGCCGGTGAACTTCTGCACATCCAGCAGTCAGGTGGGCACTTCCATCCAGCTATGCCGCGCTCTGAGACCAGGAATCCAAGAGGCTGGCCGGCCGGTACTCCGAAGACGCATTTCTCCGGGTTGAGCTTGATTTGAAATCGGTGGAAGTTCTCAAAGGTCTCCTTGAGCTCTTCTAGCAGCGTTCCACGCTTCCGTCTTCACCACAACATCGTCCACATAAACGTGGGCGTTTCTGCCGAGTTGTTTGAGGAGGCACTTCTGCATGCAACGTTGAAACGTGGCGCCGGCATGCCTCAAGCCGAACGTCATGGTCAAGTAGCAGAAGGCTCCAAATGGTGTGATGAAGGCGGTCTTCAGTCTATCGGCCGGGTTCAGCTTGATCTGGTGATACCCTGAGTATGCATCCAAGAAACTCAATAGCTCGCATCTGGCTGTGGAGTCTATCACTTGGTAAATTCTCGGCAAAGCAAAGGGGTCCTTGGGGCAGCCTTTGTTGAGGCTGGTATAATCTATACACATGCGCCACTGCTTGTTTTACTTCAACACAACGACTGGGTTGCCCAGCCATTCTATCAAGAATACTTCCATGATGAAGCCGACTGCCAGCAGCCGGGCTATCTCTTCTCCAACGACTTTTCTCTTCTCTTCTGACAGGCGGCGCAAGGGCTGCCTGACCGGCTTGGCATCAGACCGGACATGTAGCTTGTGCTCGGCGAAATCCGTCGGAACACCCGGCATGTCCTTGGGAGACCAGCAAAGATGTCCCGATTCTCACGGAGGAAATCGACGAGCTCGCCTTCCTATTTGCTGTCAAGGTTCGCACCTATGACAGCGTGCCTCTCCGGGTGCTCCGGGTCCAAGGGTATCTTCTTTGTCTCTTTGGACGGCTTGAACGAGCCCTCGGCTTCCGACTCCTTGGGGTTGGGTGACATTTCCGGCTGCTTGCCTGCCATCGCCATAACTCGGTCAAGGAGCCATTTCTCAGCCGCGATGACAAGGGACTCGGCCAGCCGACTGCTATCTGCCGCACAAGCGGACGACTTCTTGTAGTCCCTGACTATGGTCAGAATTCCCTTTGAACTCGGCATCTTCATCTTGAGGTAGGCATAGTGGGGGACCGCCATGAACTTGGCCAGAGTAGGCCGCCCAAGTAGTGCATGGTATGGGCTCTCAAGGTCCACCACCTCAAACCAGACGGGCTCTCGGCGGAAATGATCTTTGTCTGCCAAGAGGACGTCTATCTAGATCTTACCGATTGGTGAGCAGGAAAGGCCAGGAACTATGCCATGGAATATAGTCTGACTGGGCTGAAGCTGCCTTTGCTTGATTCCTAACATCTCCATGGTATCCTTGTACAGGATCTTGATGCTGCTGCTGCCATCTATCAGAACTCGGGAAAAGCGAGCAGCTCGCCTATCAGTGGCAAAGGTGGCATTTAGAACCAGGGCGTAGGAGCCAGGATTGGGCATCACATCCGGGTGGTCGGCTCTGCTCCAGCTGATGGGCTTCTCAGACCAATGCATGAACTCGGGGGTCTCTGATGCTACTGCATTTACTTCTTGCTGTCGTTGCCGTCTACTGTGCTTATCGTCGGCCACGCTGGTGAACACGACATAAGCCCCGTGCTCTTCGGGATACTCTTCTTGTATGGCTCCGACTGGTCAAACTGCCGGCTGCTGGGGTGGAGGAGGAGGCGGCTGCCCAGCAGGCGGAGGAGGCAGAAGGCCGTCACCCTTGGCGATCCTGGTGAGCCAATGGCACTTCCGAGTGGTGTGGTTGGACGGCTTCGCGCCGCTGTGAAATTTGCAGGGCGCGTCAAGAGTCTGCTCATACGAGAAAGCAGGAAGCCAATTGGGCTTGCCGCCCTTCTGGCGCTTGGATGGAGGCTGCCCTTCTGGCTGCTGGTCTTCGACTGTCACCACCTGCCGGCTTGTGGAAGCCGGCTGCATGGCCTTGCGCTTGTTGTTGCTTGTTTGCTGGCGCCGACTGGTGTCGCCCGCTGGGGTCCGTGGAGCTTGAGGGGCCACTTTGCCAGATGCATCAACTTGGATCTCTGCCTCCATGGAGGAGTCGGCCGTGGCATATTTATCTGCTATGATCAGCAGCTCATCGAGGGTCGCCGGCTCGTTGCAGAGAAGCCTGTGCTTGAGGAGGGTGCCCTCTCGGCACCCGGCGGTGAAGTACTCGATGGCCCGCACCTCGTGCACGCCCTCGCAAGAGTTGCGGAGCTCAGCCAGCGTGTGAGGTAGTCACGAGTCGACTCGTTGGGGCCTTGGACGCACAAGGAGAGTTGGCGAGGCTTGGGCGGCCGCTTGTATGTGCTGGTGAAGTTGTGGACAAAGGCTTCGGTGAAGTTGACCCAACTGTTGATGCTGCGGGGCTTCAGGCTGTTCAGCCATGTCCGGGCCGTGCCCTGGAGCATGAGCGGAACATACTTCACGGCAACGCGCTTGTTTGCCGTTCGTGATGCTGACGGCTATGGAGTAGTCGACCAGCCAGTCTTCCGGCTTCACGGAGCTGGTGTATTTGGGCGTGTCTCTCGGGAGCGTGAACCCTTTGGGGAAGGGCTCATCTCGAATGCGGGGGCCAAAACAAGGCGGACCCAGCTCGTCTTCTTCTTCCAGCGCCAGGGATCGGTTGAGATGGTCGATCCGGTGCGGGCATCGTTCTCTCCGACTCCTTCTCGACGGCCAAGGCGGTCGCCGAGTGTCGGGTGTTCAACAGGCGGTGGGGAGACGCGCCTTTCCTTACGAGGGGGAGGAGGCGGGCAGTCGTCCGGTCGTTCCACTGCTCTTGGGCGGCCGTCTTGGTCGCGCTCGATAGTGATGCGAGTCCGGCTGCGGTTGGCAGCCGGCTCCTTGTCTCTTCTTCCGCGGGCGCCACCAGTTGGTGTCCGGGAGGTCGCGCCTTGATCTCGGCGGGGAGGTGGATCGTCATTTTGCCGGTTGGGGGCTTCAGTGCGGCAGCCGGCCTCGTGCTGCTCAGCAGCCGCGTCAAGGAGTCGCTGGACACGCTCCGCCATCTGGCGACGCTCTTCGCCCTCGAACTTGTCCAGCTCTTCTGCTGCCGCCTGGGCAGCTCGTATGTTTTCCGCTGGCGTGGCGTAGACGGGGCAATCTGCCCCAAACAGGCTAGCGATGGCCACGCCGCGTTGCCGGACCGTGCCGATGCGGCTAGGCCCATCAGGAGCCGGCGTGCCACCCATAGCGCGGTCCATCTCGCGCTGGTAGGCCTCCGACAGGCGTCTCATGTTCGCCAGCTTCTTGGCGCTCTCGACGAGCTGGACGCGGCGCGCTTCCAGCGTCTCGGCGTCGGCGTCTTCTGGAATAGGCGCAGTCAGGTCTTGCAGTGCCGCATTGAGTGTGTCGTGAGCACCTCCGCCGGAGTGCTCGCTGTAGCCGATGACAAGCACCTCCGTGACGGCGCTTTCGCCGGTCTCCGCGCGAGGGAGCGGCTCGTCGTAGACCACCACGTTGGCGGGGACTGCGTCAAACGACGCAGTGTCGGAGTCGACAAGCATTGGGTCGGTGGAGCCAACAGACTCCAAGTCGACAGCAGGCTCGCTGGGGACGTGGAGCTGATCGAGGAGGCTGACGAGGCGGCTCTTGGCACTATCACAGCCCGCATCAGATGCAGGCTCGTCGGAGAGGCGAACCTCGCCAACAAGATCAGGGAGGCAGCTCACCGCACAGGCGACCTCCGCGCCATGCAGCGCGTCGGTGCAGACTCCGTCTGGCGTGCCGGGCTGGCAGCGCTCGCCGGGAAGGAACAAGGTTCCCGTCTAGAACAGGTCTCCTGATGACGGTGCACCTCGCCCCATGGTGGGCGCCAAATGTTGGGGGTTGGGTGCGACATATGCCAATGGATGGCTTATCATGGTGGGAGCGAGTAGAACGTCGCCGGTGCCTGGAAGCGGGATAAGGCATAGACACGAACGCCGGCGCACTTTACCCAGGTTCGGGGATCTCCTAGGAGATATCACCCCTAGTCCTACTTTGCGGGGTCTCCGCATGATCACTAAGGCACAAGTGAATACAATGGTGCTCCTCGAGCTGTATGCTAGAGGTAGGAGAAGGCAAGGCTAGCTCTATCCTTTCTCTATGGGTTGGTCTAGTTCTAACAGGTTGGGAACCCTTTGCATGGGTGTCCTAGGGGGTTTATATAGGCCTAGCCCCCAGGGGTACAATAGTAATCTGGCCGGGTGTAGGACCCGGCTGCCAGTCTCTCTGGTTGCCGACTTCTCCGCCGACTGCTGGGGCCCACCGCCTGGTCTGGTACGGGGCCGACAAGCCGCCCCCGCCGCTCACGGGTCCTGTCGGCTGCTGATCACTGTAGCCATGATGTTAACGACGCAGGCTTGGTCAGGGAGCGTGGCTACAGCCCCGCCGCCTGGCGGGCGATTATTGTAGCCACTCTGCGTCTCATCTGGTTAATGGTGCGTGGGGCCCCAGGAAGGGGCTGGCCGACTGCTGGAGGCCGACCTCCCTCGGATCCGACTGGTGGGGCTCTAGCCGTCTTCCGGGCTCTCGCCGATCGGTGGGGCCCGTCGTCCCCTGGCCGTACCGACATGCCGTCGTGGGAGCAGGGCCCCGCCTACTTGTGTTAACATCAGGGGTGGAGTGGCCACAGTGGTACGATGCACTAGGGCCACGCCCGTCCCTGGATCGGGGGGGGGGATGGGCTACGCTGTAGCCACTCCCTGTCTTGTCTTTCTTGATGAGGGCGCAGGCTTCGTTGGCGCCACGGGCTGACTGCTAGGGGCCGGCTTCTCTAGAAGCAGCCCACTAGGAGTCGCCTTGCCTTGATGCCGGCTTCTGGCCGCCGGCACAAGTCCTCCAGCCGGCCACCAGAAGGCGACACCTCGTCTTGAGGCCTTGAGGGGCACAGCCAGCCCCGATGTCTTGAAAGGCTCTGGGTCTCGGGTTAGCCTACCCGTGGCCCATTACTCCGACAAACGCTGACGCACTTTACCCAGGTTCGGGGCTCTCCTAGGAGATAACACCCCTAGTCCTGCTCTGCGGGGTCTCCGCATGATCACTAAGGCACTAGTGAGTACAAATGTGCTCTTCGAGCTGTATGCTAGAGGTAGAAGAAGGCAAGGCTTGCTCCCTTCTCCCTCTATGTGTGATTCTAGTTCTAACAGGTTCGGAATCCTTTGCATGGGTGCCCTGGGGGGTTTATATAGGCCTACCCCCAGGGGTACAATGGTAATCTGGCCGGGTGTAGGACCCGGCCGTCAGTGACACTGGACACCGGCTTCTCCGCCGGCTGCTGGGGCCCGCCGCCTGGTCTAGTACGGAGCCGACAGGCCCCTTCCGCCGCTTGCGCGTCTGGTCTGCGGCTGATTACTGTAGCCGCAATGTTTATTACACATGCTTGGTCAGGGGAGCATGGCTACAGTCCCGCCGCTTGGTGGGACATCACTGTAGCCACACCCGGTCCCATCTGGTTAATGGTGCACGGGCCCCGAGGGAGGAGTGGACCGCCTGCTAGAAGCCGGCCTCCCTCGGGTCCGACTGGTCAGGTTTCCGCCGTCTTTCGGGCTCTCGCTTCCTGGTAGGGCCCGTCGCCTGCAGGCCATACCGACAGGCCGTCGTGGGAGCAGGGCTCCGCCTGACAGGAGTGACGTCAAGGGTGGAGTGGCAACAGTGTCGTGCCGTGCGGAGATCTCTGCCTGTAAGGGCCACTGTGGCCGCGCCTTGCCCTGGACATGGGGGTGATGGACTACACTGTAGCCACATCCTGTCTTGTCTTTTTAATGGGGGCGCAGACTTTGAGGGCGCCGTGGGCCGCCTGCTAAGAGCCGGCCTCTCTGGAGGCCGACTGCTAGGAGTCGGCTTGTCTTGGTGCCGTCTTCTGGAGCTTGGCCGCCTTCCGGCAGCCGACCACTTGAGCCAGCCGGCCACCAGGAGGCAGCGCTTCATTCTGGATGTTTGTGGGGCACAGCCGGCCCAATGTCTTGAAAGGCTCAGGGACTCGGGTTAGGCTACCCGTGGCCCATTACTCCAACAGTAGTCCCCGAAGCTGGTGAGGCATCGCGGCTGATAGGTCGAGAAGCCTCAGCAGTTTCCTTCTCCGAGTGCTCTTGCTGAGTGCCTTGTCCGTCTCCTGGCGCGCTGCCTGTGGGGAGTCGGACGCAACCAGGCGGCTTCGTGTGATGATTTTGAAACGCCAAGGCAGGAACCAGGTGGCGTGCTTGCTAAGCCTCTAGGCCTGCCGCCCGCTGCAAGTACGCCACGCGACCCAGCCAGCCGGGCCAGCCTGCCAACCCACGCTCACAATGGGACGTGACAGCAGGCCGGTCCCGCCACTACCGGGCCTCGACGCGCGGGCGGATCCGCTGCGGCCGAGGCGAGCGGTTGCGATTCCGAGGGGATTTACTGTGCAGTAACTTGCGAAATAAACGCGGGGTCGTGGGCGCAGTTAATCCCACGATCCCACGCCTCGCCCCCTCGGCTTCGTAGCCCGAGGGCTATAAGTAGGGGGAGGAGGGAGAGCGGCGGAGCACGCGCGCCCTCCTCTCCCTTTTGCCATTTTCATCTTCTTCCTCCCCTCGCTGCTGCCGCACCTCCGTGCTCCGCCGAGGCGCCGCCGCAGCTCGCCGCCATCAAGCTCCTTCGCCCCAAGCTTCTCGCTCGATCCCGCTTGGTTTCCATGGCGCGCGAGCAGGGAGGGGACTGGGATGGCTCGCTCGTTATCGACGACCATCTCTCCTTCCTCCGCGCCACACAGTGGTTGCCCGGCGTGGGTTTCTTCAAGGTGCGTGTGCCGCCGAAAGAGGAGATCTCGCCGGTGCCGCAAGGAGGCGAGCGGGTCGTCTTCCGCTCGCACTTCCTCCGCGGCTCCGGTCTACCAGCAAGCAAATTCTTCCGCTCCTTCATGGAATTCTACCATCTCCACCCGCACAACCTAACGCCCAACACCGTGACGCTGTTGTCCGCCTTCGTCATGGCATGCGAGGTCTACCTCGGCATCCTCCCCACCATCGAGTTGTGGGGAGCCTTCGTCGCGGTGCGCTGGCCGTCGCCGAAGAATGTCTTCCCCGCCATCAAGCTGTCACAGTCGGTGAAACTGTGGCAGAAATCATATTTCTACGTGGAGAACGTCGACCCGGCAATCGACTTCATCAACTTGCCGCCCTACCAAGCCGGCCCTCCGGCTGAACCTCGGGCCAACTGGGGCTACAAGCCGAAGCCCGTGTCGGTCGACGCCACCGCCGCCATCAACCGGCTCCGAGTGCTGACGGAGGCGGAGGGCCTCGTGGCGTCCGACTTGCTGGTCGCCTTTGTCGAGCGCCGGGTTCTCCCGCTCCAAGGCCGGCCTCATCTGATCTGTCGGATGAGCGGGCACCGTGACCCGAGCCGGATGTGCACAAGGGACATGCCGACTGCCGAGGTGGCCCGGATGGTGAATGAGTTCACCGACCTCAAGCTGTCGGAGGGGTCTTGGCGGTTTGGCAAGGGGCCATACTCCCGCGTCAACCCGCTGCCTGCTGTAAGTTCTTCAGCTCTTTCTTTTTAGTACGAGCCTTGGTCTTGAACAGTCAATCTTTTGGGCGTAGATCTACATGTCTCCGACGACGTCCGCCATCGTAGGGCCGGGTGGAGACTACCAGCCGGACCGGGAGGTAAGCGACGTGGACGACCCCGACTTGGGGGCGGCCGCCTTGGAGGACGACGTTGTAGGCGGTGGTGACGGAGCAGGCGGCTTCGAAGATGGGGGCGGCATCGAGACTTGGCCCGATGATGACGATGAGGAAGACGAGCCACGCCCTGCACGAGGCACCGGCAAGGTGGGCGCGGGCCCCTCCGCCGAGCCGACTGCTCGAGGCGGCACGCGTAAGCGAAAACAGGGCGTCGTCTTGTTTGGCAGTGCGCCGAAGAAGGCCAAGAACCCGACTGCTGCAACCAGGCGGAAGGAGGCCGCAACGAAGGCGGCCAAGTTTCAGAAGCTCGTGAAGGCGCCTCTCATGGTGTCTGCGTAAGTATCTTTTCTTGTGCTTTTCCTTTCTTGTTGATTCTGTCTAAGCTTCCTTGCTTTATTTTCCTAGACTTAGGGCCCCGCTCTCCCTTGAGAAGTCGACCGCCGCCTTTGTCATTGGGTCGGCGAAGACCTCCACCACCACCCGGGAGGCGCATGAGAGAAACGCGCGGGAGGCGCGCGAGGAGCAGGAAGCCGCCCGCCTGGAGAAGGCGGAGGCAGACAAGGCGGAGGCCGCCGCGCTGAAGAAGTTGGCGGAGGCTGAGGCTGATGTTGCAGCGAAGAAGCGGCTTGAAGAAGCCGCGCGTCGCCAGGAGCCGCTATTCGTCGTTCCCTTGAACTCGGCGCTGCCTCCACCAGAGTTCACGACGCCGACTGGGGGAGCCCGCGACGAGCACCCGAACATGGAGCGGGAGACCGGCGACATCTTGATGCCGGACGTGGCCGTGCCTCCGCCACCGCCATCTGGAGGGGCGCGAGACAAGAAGCCGGCTGCCCCGCCGGCGCGACCAGCTGGAAACGAGGTGGTGACGGGCTTGACTACTGAGGCCCTCACACCAACGCGCCGTCGTCTTGCGAAGGCGGCCTTAGTGCCACGACCGCAGGAAGCCGGCGCCGCGAGCTCATCAGTCCCAGACGCCGAAGCGACCAGCGCCGTGCCCGCTGACTGGGTGTGGGGAGGCGGGACGGGAGCCTTAAACAAGGCAGTCCTAGACGTCCAGGCCAAGCTCCGAGCTGAGGCCGACACTCTCAAGCATTGCAACAAGGCGTTCTTGGATTCGCGAGCGGCCATTCGGGTATGTTTCTTGCTTCTCCATGTTTGATTCTTGTACTTCTCTGTGGAGGCGTGCCAGTGCACCCACTGGGTGCAGCCCCCGAGTTTCGGGCCGGCTGCTGAGCTGGCAGCTCAGAACTTTAATTGACACGCTCCGAGTGCTAACGTTGTTTGATATCTTCATTATAGGATTATCATAACCTTCGCGCGGCCACCTTAAACTCCAACGTCCGAGAGCTGGACCAGCGGACCGCTGACTTGTTAGAAAGCCGGAGTAAGTCTTTGTCTTCTTTCCCCGCAGGGGCGTGCTGGCGCACCCACGGGCTGTAGTCCCCGAGATTCGGGCCGACTGCTGAGCAGTCGGGCCGGATCTCTCCGGCAACTGCATTTCTTCTTTGCTGATCGTTGATAACTTCTTTCTCTGTGAGGGCGTGACAGCGCACCCGCGGGCTATAGTCCCCCAGATTCGGGCCGACTGATGAGCAGTCCGGCCGGATCTCCCCTGCAACTATACTTCTTCCTTGCTGATTGTTGACGTCTTTTTCTTCTTCTACTTTTGCAGAGGCCAACGCCGTCCTGCATCAGCTACTGGGCGAAGCCAACACCGCGATGCGCGCCAAAGAGGCAGAGTGCAGCAAGCTGGTCGAGGAGCGTGACCGGCTGGCCACGCAACTGGCGAAGCTTCTCCAGAAGGCTCAGAAGGAGGCGGAGGTGAAAGAGTCCAATCTCCTCACCGAGTTCGAGACCGAACGCTCCGCCTGGGCTGACCAAGAGACGCTGCTGACTGCCGGCTTCGGTAGTATTGAAGACATGGTTGATGGTAAGCTTCTTTTTTCTTTCTTTGAGCCGCCGGCTGCTGACCAAGCCGGCTTCTAGCTTCTCACTTCTGTCTTTCTTGCTTTCTGCTCGTGTAGACTTCTTCCCTGGCCACTCCAACCAGGCTATTAAGGTTATCGCGAGGAACGGAGGGCGGAAGGCGCGCAGATTGCTGCCGATGCCCCCCGTCCCTTAGTGAGCAGCTTCTCAGTATCCAGGCCCGCCTTTGGCCGGCTCACCGGATGATGCGCCGTCTTCAGTGTGTCCGAGCCCAGGGGGTCTCCGCCCTTTGGCCAGACATGCCGGCTCCGCGCACTCCCAGTCGGACTGCCGACTAGTTGGAGGTAGCGGCCGACCGCCTTGAGGCTTGGAAGGTTCCTCGGCCCGGGCTGGAGCACGCCGGGCTCTGGAGTTTGTCAAGGCATGGTACCCTGGGCTAAATCTAGCCCAATTGACCATGTTTCGGCAGGAAGCCCAGGAGGAGTTGGTGGCGGTGGAGCATGATCTTGTCAAGCGGGCGGCGGCGATCGCCGAGTACACCAACACCAGCATCTTCATCCCGGAGCTGACTGAGAATGGTGCCGAGGCGCCACTGGATTGGTTTGGGCTGAACCCGGAGGACGACGAAGACTCGGCCGAGGTGATCGACTCTAGCGATGAGGGAGAAGGCGAGGAGGACGAGGAAAGCGGAGAAGATGCGCCAGAGGTCAGAGCGGACGGCCAGCCTCATCTTGACCGTGCCTCGAGCAACGAGCCGTGCTCGAGTGCGCCGACTGCTGCTGGAGGCGACCAAGCTGAGACTGACCAGCCGTCCACTCCACCAACCGGCATCACTGACTCCGCCACCCAGCCGGACCCCTCTGCTGCTCCCTAGGCTGCCGACTTATCTTTATTTTTCCTGATCTATCAGTCTCAACAAACTTTGTTAAATTTGCACAATTCCACCCGCGGGGTGTATTTCAAACTCTGTTGAATGCTGGCCAAGGGCCTTTTGACATGTAAATATTTTTGCCGAGTTCTGTCTTTTCTTGCTTTCTGCTCTTTGGCTTTTTTCCTTTAGTGCCCTCCCTAGGCTGCCGTCTTGCCAGCCTAACAGCCGCTCTGCGGACTGCGCCTGGGTCAAGTACTTAGCTACTTTCGGGAGGGTAAGTACTTAGCCGACTAGAGCGTTTAGCAAGTTAAGTAGAAGCCGGCCGGCGGGCTGCTTAGCAGCCCGTCGTTGAGGCGGGAAGCCGGTCTTGAACTATGTACGTGCTTTGGGTCCTTAGCCATTTTTCCTGTGGGCACCCTTTTCTGCCTTTAACCCCTGCCTGCCGGACAGTCGCTCTACAAGCTGCGGCCTTGGCAGGAGAAGGTTTAAGTGCCAACACACTACTTGTCCGGCTGCAGGAAGCACTACATAGTACAAGGGGCGAGCCCCCGGGCAGACTGGTCGAACCCGGTGCCAGGCGGAAAAATGAAATAACACATTCATAGGCATAGTACTTATCATATTGATAAAAGAGGGTAGTCCCCGAGCTCTTCTCGGGGGACCCGGAGTCTTCGTACTTAATACAAAAGGTAGCATGGTACATACTGCATCAACTGTAAAATCTTCGAAGGAGATTTGCATTCCATGGCCGCTCTGTCTCCTTGCCGGAGTTGTCTCTTTTGCGTGCTCTGGGCTTCTGAGCATCGATCAGGTAGTAGAAGTCGTTGCCCAGAACTTTGCTGATGATGAAGGGGCCTTCCCAAGGTGCCGAGAGCTTGTGCTGGCCGGCTGTTCGCTAGATCAGCCGGAGCACAAGGTCTCCCTCTTGGAAGGATCTTGGCTTGACCTTCTGGTTGTAGTACCGGTGTAGACTCTGCTGGTAGATGGTGGACCGGCTGAGTGCCAACAGCCGGCCCTCTTCCAGCAGATCGACGCTGTCTTGTCGTGCTTCTTTGGCCTCCTCTTCGGTGTACATGGTGACTCGTGGGGAGTCAAATTCTATGTCCGTCGGGATGACGGCTTCGGCACCGTAGACGAGGAAGAAAGGCGGGAAGCCGGTTGACTAGTTCGGAGTTGTGCACAGGCTCCAGAGGACGGCTGGCAACTCATCGAGCCAATAGCCGGCCGAACGCTCTAGAGGTTTGACCAGTCGGGGCTTGATGCCGGACAAAATGAGGCCGTTTGCTCGCTCCACTTGGCCGTTTGACTGCGGATGGGCAATAGACGCTAAGTCCAGTCGGATGCCCTGCGTCGCGCAGAAATGAGCCTAGGCGCCTTTGACAAAGTTTGTGGCGTTGTCGGTGATGATGCTTGTGGTATGCCATACCGAATGGTGATGTCAGCGATGAAAGTCACAGCAGTCGGACCATTCAACTTCTTGATTGGCTTCGCTTCTATCCACTTGGTGAATTTGTCCACGGCAACAAGCATGAGTCATGCCGCCGCGTGCTGTCTTGAATGGTCCCACCATGTCCAGCCCCTAGACAGCAAAGGGCCAGGCAATGGGGATAGTCTTGAGTGCAGAAGCCGGCAGATGTGGCTTGGAGCGGATCTTTTGGCACCCTTTACACTTCTGGACCAAGTCTTTGGCATCTTCTAGAGCAGTGGGCCAGAAAAAACCATGGCAGAAAGCTTTGGCAACAAGTGATCTTGAAGCCGCGTGGTGACCGCACTCGCCTTGGTGGATATCTTTGAGGATTGCTTGGCCTATCTCCGGCTCCATGCAGCGATGGTACACA
Source organism: Aegilops tauschii subsp. strangulata (assembly GCF_002575655.3). Lineage (NCBI taxonomy): Eukaryota > Viridiplantae > Streptophyta > Magnoliopsida > Poales > Poaceae > Aegilops > Aegilops tauschii. Next base: position 524,980,197 of record NC_053039.3, read on the forward strand.
CCTGTGACACTGCGCCTTACAAGCTCTCTGTTGACAATGGTGTATGCTGCTGCCCGACGTTGCCCTTATCAGGCCGAGATCTCATCAGTCGGCAGCTCTTTGTTCACCAGAAAGTTGAGGATGGGCTGAACCCATGAAGGTGCTGCTATTTCTTCGACTGCTAGAACTGCAATTTGCACGAGGGCGGTTGGGCCGGGAGGCGGCGGGTTGGAGTCGGCTGCCGCTTGCTGAGTCGGTGAAGTCCCCGGGCCGACTGCTGCAGTCCCCGAGCCGGGTTCTGAAGTCCCTGGGCCAGGTGCGACTGCTGCAGTCCGCGAGCCGCCTGCCGAAGTTGCCGCGCCGGCTGCTGGGGTCCTCAAGTCGGATCCGACTACTTTAGGAGGAGCCGGCACGAAGATGGAGTCTGATTCTGGCGACGGCTGGATAGACGGTTTGAGGAGGCGTTGCAGGGCGACACCGGCTGGTATCGCTTGCCGGGTGGAGCCGATCCGTGCCACGGCATCTGCTTTCTCATTGTCATTTCTTGGCACATGGAGGAACTCACACCCTTCGAAGTATCCACTGAGTTGTTGTACGAGGAAGCAGTAGCTTGCCATATTTGCATCCTTGGCATCCCAGTCGCCCGACGACTGCTAGACCACCAAGTCGGAATCACCATAGCACAGGATCCGGCGAATGCCGAGTTCCTTGGCAAGCCGGAGCCCGTGTATGAGTGCTTCGTATTCAGCTACGTTGCTGGAGGCAGCAAAGTGAATTTGCAGCACATATCTGAGCTTGTCGCCTTTGGGAGAGGTGAGGACGATGCCGGCTCCCAAACCGGTGCGCATCTTGGAACCATCGAAGTGCATCCGCCAATGGGTGGAGTCCAGCGCTGGCGGCAGGTACTGGGTCTCGGCCCAGTCGACGAGGAAGTCAGCCAGCACTTGTGACTTGATGGCGGTGCGAGGCTCGTAGTAGATGGTGTAGGGGGCCAAATCTATGGCCCATTTGGCCACTCGGCCCGAAGCATCTCGGCTTCCAATGATCTCGGCAAGCGGAGCAATGCAGACAACAGTGATTGGGTGCTCCTGAAAGTATGGCTTCAGCTTCTTGGCGGCAAAATGCATGCCGTAGCACATCTTCTGATAGTGGGGGTAGTTCTTCTTGGAGGCGGACAACACTTCACTCAGGTAATACACCGGCCTCTGGACTGGTAGTGCGTTGCCTTCTTCCTTGCGCTCCACAACTATGACTGTGCTGACCACCCGACTGGTAGCGGTGGTGTAGAGAAACATGGGCTCCTTAGCAGTCGGAGCCGCCAGGACAGGCGGAGTGGTCAACATCTTCTTGAGCTAGAGAAAAGCTTCATCTGCTTTGTCATTCCACTCGAAAAAAGTGGTCTTCTTCATGAGCTGATACAGGGGAAGAGCCTTCTCGCCCAGCCGACTGATGAAACGGCTGATGGATGCCAAGCAACCGGTGAATTTTTGCACGTCCAGCAGTCGGGTGGGCACCGCCATCCTCTCGATGGCCTTGATCTTGACAGGGTTGCACTTTATGCCGCGCTCTAAGACCAGGAAGCCAAGAAGCTAGCCGGCTGGTACTCCAAAGACGCATTTCTCTGGGTTGAGCTTGATTTGAAATCGGCGCAAGTTTTCAAAGGTTTCCTTGAGGTCTTGTAGATGCGTGCCACGCTTCTCCGTCTTCACCACAACGTCGTCCACATAGACATGGGCGTTTCTGCCGAGTTGCTTGAGGAGACACTTCTGCATGCAACGCTGAAACGTGGCGCCGGCATTCCTCAAGCCGAACGTCATGGTCAAGTAGCAGAAAGCTCCGAATGGTGTGATGAAGGCGGTCTTCAGCCTGTCGGCCGGGTTCAGCTTGATCTGATGATACCCTGAATATGCATCCAAAAAACTCAACAGCTCGCATTCGGCTGTGGCGTCTATCACTTGGTCAATTCTTGGCAGGGCAAAGGGATCTTTGGGGCAAGCTTTGTTGAGGCTGGTATAATCGATACACATGCGCCACTGCTTATTCTTCTTCAGTACAAGGACTGGGTTGGCTAACCATTCTGGAAAGAACACTTCCATGATGAAGCCGGGCTATCTCTTCTCCAACAACTCTTCTCTTCTCTTATGACAGGCGGCGCAAGGGCTGCCTGACTAGCTTGGCATCAGGTCGGACATGTAGCTTGTGCTCGGCGAAATTCGTCGGAACACCTGACATGTCTTTGGGAGACCATGCAAAGATATCCCGATTCTCACAGAGGAAATCGACGAGCTCACCTTCCTATTTACTGTCAAGGTTTGCACCTATGACAGCGTGCCTCTCCGGGTGCTCCGGGTCCAAGGGTATCTTCTTTGTTTCTTTTGCCAGCATCAATGAGCCCTCAGCTTCCGTGTCCTTGGGGTTGGGTGACATTTCCGGCTGCTTGCCTGCCATTGCCACAACCCGGTCAAGGAGCCGCTTCTCTGCTGCAATCACGAGGGACTCGGCTAGCCGGCTGCTGTCTGCTGCATAGGCGGACGACTTTTTGTAGTCTGCGGTTATGGTCAGGATTCCCTTGGTGCTCGGCATCTTCATCTTGAGGTAAGCATAGTGGGGGACCGCCATGAACTTGGCCAGAGCAGGCCGGCCAAGTAGCGCATGGTAGGGGCTCTCAAGGTCCACCACCTCAAACCAGACTGGCTCTCGGCGGAAGTGATCTTTGTCCCCAAAGAGGACGTCTATCTGTGTCTTGCCGATTGGTGAGCCGGAAAGGCCAGGAACTATGACATGGAATACAGTCCGACTGGGCTGAAGCTGTCTCTGTTTGATTCCTAACTTCTCCAGAGTGTCTCGGTAGAGGATGTTGATGCTGCTGCCGCCATCTATCAGAACTTGGGAGAAGCGAGCAGCCCGCCTCTCTGTTGCGAAGGTGGCATCTAAGACCAAGGCATAAGAACCAGGAGCGGGCATCACCTCCGGGTGGTCAGCTCTGCTCCAACTGATAGGCTTCTCAGACCAATGCATGAACTCTGGGGTCTCTGACGCTACGGCATGTACTTCTTACTGCCGTTGCCGTCTGCTGTGCTTATTGTCGGCCACGCTGGTGAACACGACATAAGCTCCGTGCTCTTCAGGATACTCATCTAGTATGGCGCCGACTGGCCGAGCCGCCGGCTGCTGGGGAGGAGGAGGCGGAGGAGGCAGGAGTCCATCTCCTTTGGCGATTCTGGTGAGCCAATGGAATTTCTGGGTGGTGTGGTTGGATGGCTTCACGCCGCTGTGAAACTTGCAGGGTGCATCAAGAGTCTGCTCGTACGAGAAGGCGGGCAACCAGTTGGGCTTGCTGCCCTTCTGACGCTTGGGTAGAGGCTGCCCTTCCGGCTGTTGGTCTTCGACTGTCGCCACCTGCCGGCTTGTGGAAGCTAGCTGCGTGGCCTTGCGCTTGTTGTAATTCGGTTGCTGACGCCGACTGGTGTCACCAGCCGGAGTCCGAGGAGCTTGAGGAGCCACTTTGCCAGATGTGTCAACTTGGATATCCGCCTTCATGGAGGAGTCGGCCGTGGCGTACTTGTCTGCTATGATCAGCAGTTCGTCGAGGGTCGCCGGCTCGTCGGAGAGAAGCCGGTGCTTGAGGCAGTGAAGTACTCGATAGCCTGCACCTCGTGCATGCCCTTGCAAGAGTTGCGCAGCTCGGCCCAGCGCGTGAGGTAGTCGTGAGTCGACTCGTTGGGGCCTTGGACGCACAAGGAGAGCTGGCGAGGCTTGGGCGGCTGCTTGTATGTGCTGGTGAAGTTGCGAATGAAGGCTTCAGTGAAATCAACCCAGCTATTGATGCTGCGGGGCTTCAGGCTGTTCAGCCATGTCCGGGCCGTGCCCTGGAGCATGAGCGGAACATACTTCACGGCAACACGCTTGTTGCCGTTTGCTATGCTGACGGTCGTGGAGTAGTCGACCAGCCAGTCTTCCGGCTTCACGGAGCCGGTATACTTGGGCGTGTCTCTTGGGAGCGTGAACCCTTTGGGGAAGGGCTCATCTCGGATGCGGGGGCCAAAGCAAGGCGGACCCAACTCGTCTTCTTCTTCTAGTACCAGGGATCGGTTGAGGCGGTCGATCCGGTGGCGGGCGTCATTCTCTCCGACTCCTTCCCGGTGGCCAAGGCGGTCGCCGAGTGTCGGGAGGTCAACAGGCGGCGGGGAAGCACGCCTCTCCCTGCGGGGGGGAGGGGGAGGCGGATAGTCGTCCCGTCATTCCACTGCTCTTGGGCGGCCACCTTGGTCGCGCTCGATGGTGATGCAAGTCCGGCTGCGGCTGGCAGCCGGCTCCTTGTCTCTTCTACCGCAGGTGACCTCCGCGCCGTGCAGCGCGTCGGCGCAGACACCGTCGGGTGCGCCGGGCTGGCTGCGCTCGCCAGGAAGGAACAAGGTTCCCATCCAGAACAGGTCTCCGGGAGACGGTGCACCTCGCCCCATGGTGGGCGCCAAATGTCGGGGGTTGGGTGCGACATATGCCAAAGGATGGCTTCTCATGGTGGGAGCGAGTAGAACGTCACCGGTGCCTGGAAGCGAGATGAGGCATAGACACGAACGCCGGCGCACTTTACCCAGGTTCGGGGCTCTCCTAGGACATAACACCCCTAGTCCTGCTCTGCGGGGTCTCCGCATGATCACTAAGGCACTAGTGAGTACAAATGTGCTCTTCGAGCTGTATGCTAGAGGTAGAAGAAGGCAAGGCTTGCTCCCTTCTCCCTTATGTGTGAGTCTAGTTCTAACAGGTTCGGAACCCTTTGCATGGGTGCCCTGGGGGGTTTATATAGGCCTACCCCCAGGGGTACAATGGTAATCTGGCCGGGTGTAGGACCCGGCCGTCAGTGACTCTAGTCGCCGGCTTCTCCGCCGGCTGCCGGGGTCCGCCGCCTGGTGGGCCCCGCCGACTGGTCTGGTACGTAGCCAACAGGCCGCCTCCGCCGCTTGCGGGTCTGGTCTATGGCTGATTACTGTAGCCGCAATGTTAATGACACATGCTTGGTCAGGGGAGCGTGGCTACAGTCCCGCCGCCTGGTGGCAGATCACTGTAGCCACACCCGGTCCCATCTGGTTAATGGTGCACGGGCCCGGAGGGAGGAGTGGGCCGCCTGCTAGAAGCCGGCCTCCCTCAGGTCCGACTGGCCAGGCTTCCGCCGTCTTCCGGGCTCTCGCTGCCTGGTAGGGCCCGCCTCCTGCAGGCCCTACCGACAGGCCATCGTGGGAGCAGGGCTCCGCCTGACAGGAGTGACATCAAGGGTGGAGTGGCAATAGTGCCGTGCCGTGCGGAGATCTCCGCCTATACGGGGCACTGTGGCCGCGCCTTGCCCTGGACATGGTGGTGATGGACTACACTGTAGCCAGATCCTGTCTTGTCTTTTTAGTGGGGGCACAGACTTTGAGGGCACCGTGGACCGCCTGCTAGGAGCCGGCCTCTCTGGAGGCCGCCTGCTAGGAGTCGGCTCGTCTTGGTGCCGTCTTCTGGAGCTTGGCCGCCTTCCGGCAGCCGGCCACCAGGAGGCGGCGCTTCATTCTGGATGTTTGTGGGGCGCAGCCGGCCCAATGTCTTGAAAGGCTCAGGGACTCGGGTTAGGCTACCCGTGGCCCATTAGTCCGACACGCCTCCAACTAAAAAATCCTGAAGGCCCCAACAAGCTGGTATCCTGCTCATAGACGTAACAGCCAATGTCCGGATAAACACGTATTTCACGGTGCTTGTATACAGTGGGGTTTTTGCAATATAACTTTTCCGGCTCATGTGTCCGAATGATCATCAGTCTTTTGCCATCGTCTGATCGAGCGAGGAACCAGTTGTGCTTCCCTCTTTTTGGCAAAGGTGGTGTGATTACAAAGGGTAGTAACTGTAGGGACACTGCATCATATCAAAAAGGACAGGCATTGTTAATGTAAGATCAGCATTGTTCAGAGTATGAGTAGGATAATGCAAGAAACAACATTGATATGTCCCTGTTGGAACTGGGAGGAAAATACAGGGAAATATATACTGGGTTCGAAAATATAGAAGTGCGATGCATGGTTATACTCATGTTATCTCGCAATCGATTCTCCACAGGAAACTACCATGTCATGCATGTTATGTAATCATGTTCTGTCCTCACAAACAAATTCTTCAAGGTAACTAACAGACCATGCATTGTTATATACTCGTGTTCTGTGGGCAAATTTCTTGTGAGAATATTATTCTAGTCATTGATTGCTGAAGGGCGAAGGTATGTACACATGGTAAGCATTACAGGATTTCACTACTTCCAAATATAGAGTTCTCCATATGCACATTTACTTCCCTAATGTATGGTTAGATGAAACCAACAGTGTGGTGCATGTTTCTACATCATGAAAATGAGGAAACTAACATGGCCATTGATACACACTTATATTTAGTAGTAGTATATAGATTACTGTAAAATAAGGAGAATATCCATATATTCCTAACCGTTTGATTATTCAGGGGTACAAATTGGCTGTAATGATATGATCACAATCGCATGAATTAACTCATTCCAAATATAGCTGATTTATGGCGTCTCTAATACATTGCCATTGTTCTACTCAACTTCTGCTCAAACAGGGATATGCCAATCATCACAAAAAGTTCAAACAGTGTCATGGTGTCATCATTAACATGAGACGGAAACAACTTACACGCGCCGTCCCAGCAATACGTGGTGCCATCTGCTTTGTCGATCACGTAGATGATGCGATTGTGTTCAATAGCATCACAGAAGTGTGTATCAGCTTTGACGATGATCCGCTGCGAGCTGAGTTGTCTCCAGCTAAAGAAGGCACCGGCGTAAAGATAGGCGAGTCCGCGGTCGAACAAGGCAATTAGCTTGAAGTCTGCGTAATTCGCATGTCGTGTGGGCACTTGGCAGATTACAATCTTCTGCAAAACAAGGTCCGTCCAACTGACGTGGTAATCTAGATGACTAGGACCGCGATGGTAAAACTCTATGTAATCCAACGGAGGAAGGATAATCTCATGGGAGGTCTGGAAGTTCACGAGCACCAACTTTTTACCATCTTCTCTGAAGGCAGCCATCCAGTGGGAGTTCATGCCGACCCAGTACATACCTGCCAAGAAGTTTCGGGCGATGGTGATCGGATCGAAGTCGAGGTAAATGATGTACGGCGACCCACTACATACCTGCAAAGAAGTTTCGGCTAATGGAGATCGGATTGAAGTCGAGGGGCATCATGTACGCCTCCGTATCATGGTGAGCCAATCTCGCAAGACCAGATAGCAGCAAGCAGGGTGTCTTGAATAGCTTTGGCCTCGCTTTGATGATGGCCGTGTGCATGCCCCTCGAGCATGCAGCCAGCCGTAGGGCGCTCAACATATCCATACACGAACAACAGAGGTCGAGGACGTCACTGGGGAGATTTCTCAAATTGCGGCTCATATGGATCCTGCGCGGTTCGCGTTCGGCCATGGTGGAGTTTGGAAGGTGGGGTTTTGGGGGGCTTGATTTACGGGGGAGAAGGCTGTCGGTGCTGGAGCGGCTATCGAGAGAATAGTGGTACTAGGGGAGGCGAGCGAGGCGAGGGTATGCGGGGGCACAGTGAGATAATGAAGCATGACCTCAGGATCTCCCGCGAGACGGAGATGGAGATGGAGTGGTGATAGGGGAGAGGGAGACGAGGTGAGGCATGCTATACAGCAGCGGTGACAGTGACTGCACAGTGAAGGTGAGGATGACTTTGGTAACCCGGACACGCCGCCTGGACTGGTGTCACCTCGGGTGCAGGGTCTGGTCACTTCACTGTGAGGACCGGATGAATAATAGTATTTTGACCATCAAGTGTACCACAGTTGTACTACTACTAGTAGGAGTAGTAGGAACATGAGTACACTCCCGTGCTAGCATGCCTCTGGGTTCACTTCATCCTCCAGCTATCATCCGTATTGCGAGCAAAACCAAATTCTCGTGTATGCGGAAGCGTGAAGAAGGGCTTTTTTTGAGGATAACCTCATATTCCTTAACCGTAGTAGGAACATCAGTAGTACTCCCTCCGGTCCTCTTTTGTCTGCGCATAACTTTCTTTAGTATTTCTCTAATTAGTCTATGTATATACCCTTTTGCATGCGCCCATTTCCCTCCATGCCCCGCATTCACAGCATTAATTAGCGTACGCATGAGCAGCTGCAGCCAGACTGCAGCCAATAAACTGCAGTATGCAAGTGGGCCATTCTGTGCATGTGGGAGAGAGAAAAGGCAACCGAAGAGCCCGTCCAATCCATTGCATGCAGCAGTCAAACCACCGCAGCTCTCCTCATGTATGCGCATAACTTCTCCCATTTACTTCTCCATCGGGAACCGATTTTCCTCGGCTTTTTCACTACTCCTTGATCTTCATTTGCATCCAAACCACACTGCATTCAGATTGTTTTAACCTCTTCACATCCTCCTGGAGTAATTCCAAAGCCCCTATAAATAATCATCTTCTTCAGTTAGACTAGCCATCTAATCTAATTCTCCAAACCATAGCCCTCCGGTCCAGCGGTTCCAAATGGCGAAAGAGATCGAGATGCAGGTTTTTAGCGTCCAACATGTCCTCGTCGAAGGCTCGTTGAGCATAGTTGCCACAGTCACCGACCACCCAAGGGTTGTTCGGAAGTGGATCAACAATGTATCCAACTCCCTCCAAAAGGTGGAGGTGAATGTCATCGGTCTTGACGCAGAGTACAGGGAGCGTCCAGTGGGAAGATCCAACGTGTCGCTGTCCTTCAGCTATGCCTCGAAGATGATGTTTTGGTGTACCACATCATACACGCGCCGTCCATACCAGGTGAGCTTCACGATTTCTTGTCTTGGGAGGACATATACTTCTATGGGGCAGCCATCGCAGGGGACAAACAGAAGTTGGAGCCGTACAACCTTGATTTGAAAAGCATCGTTGACCTACAAACCAAAATAAAAATTCCTGTAGAAGATTGTGATAAACCGACACCATCCCTATTCGACCTAGCAATTTTTGTGCTAGGAAAAAGATCTTCAGAAGGGTGACGAGACGCTGGCATTAAGGTCATCTGGATGGGAGAATTATCCCTTGACATACGAGCGGATAAAATATGCTGCCCTCGATGCCCGTGTGAGTTTCGAGATAGCTGCAAGGTCCAGAGAGCTTGTTGCGAAGCCGTCTCCCACAGAAAATGAGAACGAGAAGAAGAAGAAGAAGAAGAAGAAGAAGATGCTGCACCAGCAGCAGGGTATTATGGATGGATGAACTACTTCCTCTCTTGTAAAAAAATATTCCCTCTCTATGTATATTGATATAGATGGACTATTTCGATGGTGTGCATGTCTTTGGGACAAGTAGTAGCGTGGGTCCGCTTGACTATAAGGAACTATTTATCCGCCTAGCTTTCTCTACTACTCCTTACAGTGATCGGTATGCAATGCATGTGTCCGTAGACATGACAGCTTGTCCATGGAAGTTCAACTACGGCGACCATCATGTTTCATCCACTGCCACTTGCGATTCCCACGACGCCGCTCCAACCCACGGCACCACGTCCCCCGACGTGCGCCTCACCCCTCTCGGCCGCACCGCCCCTCTGCCTTTGTGTGCATGACATGTGGGCCACCTTAAATGCGGTGAGCATCAAGTTTCTACCACAGCCACACGCGATTCCACGATGCCGCACGAACCCATGACACCACATGTCCCTCGACCTGCGGCTCACCCCTCTCGGCCCCACTGCCCCTCTAAATTTGAATTTGAAACTTATAAAACGAAAAGGTTCAAAACAAATAAACTGGGAGAGGGGGAGTATATCGTAGGATGTGTCCCATACGAAACAAGTCCCCTGGTTTGTCCCCGCGAAGATGCGGTTAGAAAGGAGCACAGCGTCTTCGTACTCGTACGGCAACAAATCGGCCACAGACACCATGTTCCACCTTTGACCGCCATGTGCAAGGTTCGTGCTATCTTATTCAATCTCACCGTGGTTCTATCGTACCAATTCATGCGGTGCCCCGTTGCATGGCTGATCCCAATGTTGGACAAAGGTTCTACGGGAACGGTGTCACCGTTGTAAATGTTGTGCAAATTGATGTTGGTACCCTCCCGTACATATGCAAGCCAATCTCCACTCGCACCAAGCCTAACCTGTGAAATAGTGGGTAGGGGGAGAATTAGGAAATGGACACGGAAGTAGTCTTTAGAATGCATTTACTACGTGATCAAACTCATCTTACCTGTTCATCGGAGGAAATCCGAGTGCCCCTCAACGTCGGCATCTCAAGGGGCGTCAACTTGCAACTACGACCATGCCGCGCTGGAGAGACCCCCAAGGAAACATCCTCGTGCGTTCCACGGAACATCAAGATGCATTTGTATGAGTAGTTTATCTTGTGAGAGAAAAGGATGAACGAGGGAAGGCCTCTAGAGATAGAGATAGACACTACTACTACCAATGTGCTGGCCCGTGCGTTGCAATGGATCCAAAGTAGTAGAATAATACTTGTTCACGTGCTTAAAATATAAACGCTCTAGTTTTGATATACATGTGTCAGCAGACATGACAGCTTGTCCATGGAAGTTGAACCACGACGACCATCACGTTTCTTGTTTCTACCACTGCCACACCCACACGCGATTCCCACAACGCCGCTCCAACCCTACCTGTAAGCACGACGTCCCCCGACGTGGACATGGATCCTCTAACATGGCTATCACTACCTTACCCTGCCTTTCTTTCGCTGACTGGTGGGACCCACACTTGTGGGTCCCACATGTCAGTGATAGAATGGTAGGATTGTGCACGTCAGGGGATCCTCATCCCCCCGACGTGCGCCTCATCCCTCTCGGCCCCACCGCTCCTCTGCCTTTGTGTGCATGACATGCAGGCCAGCTGAACTACGGCGACCATCAACTTTCTACCACAGCCACACCCGATTGGACACGGTTTGCCTGCTCCGCTACTGTGCTCTAATCCATACTCCCGCACCATCGAATTTTCATCTAGCGGCTGTGTCACATTTTGTACCGGGCATCAATCCTCAGCTGGAGTACTTCTGTACTACAGGTAGTACCCGCCGGTGTGGTCATCTACGCCTCGTAACGCCCCAACGCCCAGCTGTGGCACCCTCGCCACGGCCACGCCACCACCGGCCAGTTCATCTCGAATGAGTGAGTCGCGAACCACACCACCACCATGGGAATGACATGTGGGCCAGCCGCATTTAAGGTCCGCATGTCATTGACTCATAGGCCGGGCACTAAGCCACTGAAGTTCGGTCCCGTGGGCCCCGAGAGGGAAATGTAACTCCTCCGGCAGGCCTTGTGGTGCTCCCGTAGTACGAGCTCGTGCCAAACCCGGAATTTGTTTCTTACTACTACCAACTACTAGTAAGGTACACGTGCATTGCACGCATGAGATTCTGGTGGTTTGTGCATTATGCTTCTACATGTGGAGTCTTCTAGATTCTACATGTGGCAAAATCTGGTGGAATGTAGATGATATCCAACGGCCAGTGGTGCTCGGATTTTCCGTCTTTGTACCGTCGGATTGGCTTCATCCAACGACCAACTTTCAAAGTTATGGTTTGGTTTGCAGCCTAAGGTTGCCACGCCTAAGCTTAGGCGTGCCACAAGTGTGTTAGGTTGCGTTCTCGTCTCAGCATAGTTGTTCCCTCTTCATGCATGCTCAACTCAACACCCCTCTTCATGTATGCTCTCTTCATGCATGCTTCTAGTGTATTTGTGCTAATCTAGTGTGGACTCATGCACCCTCCATACACTCTACCAAACACCCAAAAGTGGGTCGAGAAGGGAACTCTTGGGATCATGCACCCTTCATACACCCTACCAAACACACCAGACATGTGTTTGGTTCATTGCTACACTTGTGGCTTGCCACACTTTTCTAGCTACATGGTCCACATGTCATAGACTCAACTTCTTGCCAAATATTGCCACACTTGTGGTGGCCATTTTGTTAGCCACATTTTTTGTGGCAGACACACTTTGCCTAAGCTTAGTTGTGGCAAAGTTAGTCATGAATGAAGTTCAACCATGGAGTCTTCTAGATTCTACATGTGGCAGAATCTGGTGGAATGTAGATGATATCCAACGGCCAGTAGTGCTCGGATTTGCCATGTTTGTACCGCCGGATTGGCTTCATCGAACGACCAACTTTCAAAGTTATTCACACACTATATAGGGGGTATAGATATAGATGTGCCGGCCTGTTGCAATGGATCCAAAGTATATCTGTTTAGTGGAGTGCACTCTAAACACATTATCTAATTATTTTTCTCTAACCTTTCGTAGCCATGCAACCAAGCCACATAAGCTTCATGGGTGCCCCCCACATCATATTATTCATACTACGTTGACTGAAAAAAAGATAAATCACCCAAAACAATATCTCCCCGTTTTTTGTTCCTACGATGCTGTGCCGTGCACGTACCTACTAGTTGTATAGTGGTAGTACTAGTTGTATAGTAGAAAATTTGTACTAGTAGGAGTAGAGTAGTATGGAATGCTCCTACTCTATCAACGAGCCCCATCTGACACCAAATTTCTTGGCTTCCATGCTACAGCTAGATCTTCCCCTCGTTTCTGTTTTCCAACCCGGCGGCGGGCAGGGGTTGCGGTTTGCCAATAGTCGGTTTGCTCAACGGCGGTCCGACATGAAAGTGAAAATGCTAGGGAGCACGCCTTCCCTAAGCTATGTGTCATGCCGGATGGGCCGTGGAGTACTCCCGATTCCCGGGCGTGTGTGGGGGGAGTGCGACACGAACGCGGCAGGCCTTTTCCTTTTACTAGCAATGTGCCCGTGCGTTGGGACGGATCCAAAGTAGTAGAATAGCAGTACTTGTTCACAAACTTGAAAGAAATCACTCTTGTTTTGATATACTCCTAATATATTACTCCCTCCGTTCCTAAATATTAGTCTTTTTAGAGATTTCAAATGGACTATCACATACGGATTATATAGACATATTTTGAAGTGTAGATTCACTCATTTTCCTCCGTACGTAGTCACTTATTGAAATCTCTAGAAAGACAAATATTTAGGAACAGAGGGAGTAGTTTTCACTCAAAATATATTTCTCAAGCTGTCTTGATGAGGTGAGGGAGGGATGTGGTTGCTTTCAAGATAATAAGTGGTTTTCTGCAAATTGGAGCAGAGAAGTGGGCTATTGTTGCAAAAATGCCACAAGTTACCTCACAGCCGTTAGATGCAGATCCAATGGTCAGAAACGACGGATGGCAGACACACCACCATCACCAATTGAGTCTTTTATAGGAGTAGGAGTAGAAAAACATGTATAAATTGTAACATTTTGGTTCTGTTCCTTGGCACGATCGATAGATAGAAATAACGATTGGAAACGCTAGGGCGGGGCTATTTCCGCCAGATAAGCAGGGTACGTAGTAGCTAGGTTGGCGCATCGTCGGTTTGGTCACACGCGGTCTGACATGTTCTAGTGTTGATGGAAAAGGTAAGCACAACTTAAAAATTGACGGATGGAGTACTAGTTACAGTGATGCATATAATTAAGCAAAGGGATCGCACATGTCGGTATTGATTGGAACGAGAATGCAACAACACAATAAGAATTAAGGCCACAATGATGATGCGATCGCAGTGGTGGTTACAGAAGGCAAGAAGAAAGATGCATCCATCAACGTACCACCTCCTCCTCCTCAACTTAGTGCGCTGGGCCACCGACCGGCGGCTAAGGAGTGGCGGCTTTTGTGGCGAGGTCGAGGTGCTTCTCAGCAAAGGTATCCAAGGCTTCCAGCCAGTTCAGGAAGGCCAATGTCGTAGCGTCCTCACAGGCCTTGTAAATACCTATGTACACGATTTGCTCGTACACGTGGATGTGTAGGTCGACGAATTCTTGCAGGGCGAGGCGCCTCGCGGCGAGCGCGACCTCCAGTTGGACATTCTTCGTGGCGTCGGCGGGTAGTCGCAGGGCCACCAGTGCTTGAACGAGGTTCCGGCCATGGAGGCCGATTAGGGTGGCAGGTAATGAGGAGCCCGGGCGTGCGGGCTGGAGGAGTACGGCGATGTCGTCCGCGAGCTTCTTGAGGACGGTGAACTTGTTGGTGGTGGCAACGATCATCTGGTCCAACTGATAGTCGTAGTTGGCGTCGACAGCGGCCATTCACCAGCCGGTCTCCAACACCGTCTGGAGACGATCCTCGGCGCCATGCCACAGGCCGACGTCGTGGACCATCTGGCACAGCAGCTGGCCGCTCGCGCGCATCGCCGCCATGGGTCTGGAGTGAGCTCTTTTGCTCTTAGTGTAGGTGCTTAGGCAAATGCTTAGGTGCGTACGATGTGGTAGATGCATTGGAATGGAGGGACGCCTTTATATGAGGGCAAACTGCGTTGCATTCACATCGTGCAGCCTCTTTTCCCGGTCCTCCTCCCATTACTTCCATCATGCATTAATTGAAGGAGGATGCATTGGCCATTCAACATTTCGGGAACCGCTACTCCCTCCCTCGTCTGCATTAAAGCCGTATCGGGAACTGCGCCGCCCGCTGTCAAATCAAATAGTACTGCGCCGCCCGCTGCACGCCCGGCTGAACACGCCTCCTCGCCTCCATCAAACCCCTCCGTTAAACCCGCATGCAAACCGAGAAACCTACTCCGGCCACACGTCCGTTCATGAGCGGGCCGGAATTAAAAGCAACACCGGCCGAGCTCCTCCTGTCCGCCCTCAGTTTAAACGAGGCCAGACACCGGCCAAGCTCCTACCGTCCGCCCTCTATTTACACGAGGCCAGACAAACAGCGGGCAAGAATCACACCCCTCCGCCGCTCCCCCATCTCCTCCTTCACCATTTTCTCCACTCTTCCGATGGCTTCCGAGGAGCCGTTCTCCGGCATATCACTACTAGGAAAAGGGCTATAGATGGAATGGCCACTAATGGCGCACCAGACATGTGGTGCGCCACTACTATATAGTAGTGGCGCACCACGGGCTGGTGCGCCATTGACACTAATGGCGCACCGGACACACGGTGCGCCATTAGTAACAAATTTTTATTTTTTATTTTTCCAAACAAACTAATGGCGCACCAGGGCACAGTGCGCCATTACTAGTTCTAACTAGTAATGGCGCACCAGCCTCATAGTGCGCCACTACTATATTTTTTTTTATTTTTTTTGCAAAACTACTAATGGCGCACCAGGGAACAGTGCGCCATTACTAGTTTAATCTAATAATGGCGCACTGTTCCCTGGTGTGCCATTAGTGTTTTTTTTGCAAAACTACTAATGGCGCACCACCAGCAGGTGTGCCATTAGTAACCAAGGTTACTAATGGTGCATTTGTTGGTGGTGCGCCATTAGTAACCTGGGACGAGCTAGATATTTTGGACAGCCACACTACCCACTCACTTTCCCCACTTCATTCTCTCCACCTCCTCCTCCAAGCTTGTCTCGGCTGCCTCCTCCTCCTCACCTCATTTGCACCATAAATTCATCCAAATTAAGTGGTTAAATTACCTTTTTTTTGATTCGTAAGTAAGGGGGAAGCTATCTTTATGTTGTTCTCCCTCCAACAACGTGCACATGCACTTTTTATGGCCTAGCTAGATCTATGTATGTTTGTGGTGTTGCATATGTTTGTGGTGTTGCATATATGTTTGTGTTTGCAGGTACCGGTATTTGAAATGCGATAGTTGCCAATATTTTGCCGGAATGTTGATTCATTTTCGTTTCAGCGAGAATTTTGGCACTATGCATTCTTTTTGGTCCTATTTTTAGGGAAAGTCATGCCAAATTTTTTCTTGGTTCTAAAATATCGTTTTGCTCTACCCCGCAGGCGACCATGGTCCGCACGATGACCGAAGGCATCGTGAATAGGTTTTTGAGCTCCGCGAAGGCCGAGATGCTTGAAAAGAACGAGACGGAGATAAGATGTCCGTGTCGAAGATGCCTTATTGCGGACCCGGATTCCGGGCAGGTGCGGGACCACCTGCTCTTGCATGGTTTCATGGATGGCTATCGGTGGCAAGGTGATGAAGATGACTATGAAGTTGTCCATGGGGGCCGGGCAAGAAATGAGGGAGGGAAGCAAGACAACCACCGCGGCTCGGGCGGGCGAGAAGACGAAAAATCTCCAGGACATGATCACGACGGTGATGCTCTACATAGTCATCATGTAGAAGATGCCGGACATGATGAGGAAGATGCCGGAGCAGACGAAGGGGATGATCATGAAGATGAAGATGCCGGCGGAGCAGACGACGATGGACCATCAATGGGCTGGGTGCGGGACCCTCATATTCAAGAGCTGCTTCTCAAGCAGACGGATAACGCAAGAGCTGCCGCCCGAGAGAAAGCCAAGCTGGATCAACTGGAGATAGACGCGGTTACTCCATTGTATGAAGGATGTAGGCCCGAGGATACCCGCCTGAAAGTAACGCTCATGGCTCTGGAGATGAAGGTAAAACACAAACTGACCGACGCATCCTTCGATGAGAACATGTCATTCTGGCACGAACGTCTTCCCAAGGGGAACAAGTGCCTGACCAGTTTCGAGGAGGCGAAGAAAATCGTGTGTCCTCTGGATTTACCGCACGTGAAATACCATGTGTGCATGAACAATTGCATCATTTATCGGGACGAGCACGCGGAGTCTACCACATGTCCGGTGTGCGGCGTCACTCGATACAAGAAGAGGAAGAAAGCTCCTCGAAAAGTGGTGTGGTACTTTCCGATCACTCCTCGTCTGCAGCGGTATTTCGCGGACCCTAAGGTAGCAAAGCTCCTGCGTTGGCACGCGGATAGGGAGGAGAAGAAGCGAGAAGATGACGGAAATGATCCGGAGATAAATAAAAAAGACAAGATGCTGATTCACCCTAAGGATGAGAGCCAGTCGCAAGCGTTGAACTTCGAACACCAAGAATTTGGGAAGGATCCAAGGAACATCGTGCTGGGCGCGAGCACCGATGGAGTCAATCCGTTTGGCAGCCAGAGAAGCACACATAGCACCTGGCCTGTGTTTGTGTGGATGTACAACCGTCCCCCCTGGTTGTGCATGAAGAGGAAGTACATTCACATGAGTATGCTAATTGAAGGGCCGAAACAACCAGGGAACGACATCAATCTGTATCTGGGGCTGCTGAAAGAGGAGCTAGACACGCTATGGAAAACGCCAGCCAATACGTGGGACGCCGCAGAGAAAGAATATTTCCCTATGAGAGTCGCACTGCTCACGACGGTGCACGACTATCTCGGTTACGGATATCTCGCGGGGCAGGTGGTCCACAGATTTTCTGGATGCGTCAGGTGCATGGATGACACAAAGTATCGCCAACTAGATAGAGATCCCGGGTCTTCAAAAACCGTGTGCATGGGACATCGAAGGTGGCTTCGCGACGATGACCCGTGGAGGAAACGCAAGGATTTGTTCGATGGTGAAACCGAACCCCGAAGACGCCCGTGTACGAGGAGCGGCGAGGAAATAGATGAGCTATTGAAAAATTGGAAAGATTGCCCACTTCAGGGAAAGAAGAAAAAGGCGCTAGAGCCGGGAAAGAAGCGAAAGGCGCCAGAGCCGCTGCTGAAGGTATGGAAAACAAGGTCTGTTTTCTGGGACTTGCTGTACTGGAAGATCCACCGTGTGCCTCACAGCCTTGATGTCATGCATATCACGAAGAACGTATGCGAGAGTCTGCTTGGTACCCTGCTCAACATGCCAGAGAGGACCAAAGATGGGCCGAAAGCAAGGGCGGACTTGAAATCAATCGGCATCAGGGAGGAGCTTCACGCTAATGATGATGATGATGATGATGATGCGAAGCAGGACACGGAAAGTCGTCGCAAAGGCAAAAAGGCCAAGAAGACCGGAAATGACTTCCCTCCCGCGTGCTTCACTCTAAGTCAGGAGGAGATCGATCAGTTTTTCACCTGCCTCGTAGGAGTAAAACTTCCTTATGGTTACGCGGGGAAGATAAGCAGATACCTAGACTCAGCGAAGCAGAAGTTCAGCGGGATTAAGTCTCACGACTGTCACGTGCTGATGATTCAGATTCTTCCAGTTGCAATCCGTGGGATCATGGACGTGCACGTCCGTGAAACGTTATTTGGCCTATGCAACTTTTTTGACGTCATCTCTCGGAAGTCGATTGGCGTGAGGCAACTCAGAAGGCTACTGGAAGAGATCGTGGTGATACTATGCGAGCTTGAGATGTACTTCCCGCCCGCATTCTTCGACGTTATGGTGCATCTGCTGGTCCATATCGTGGAGGATATCATCCAACTCGTGCCGACGTTCCTGCACAACATGATGCCGTTCGAAAGGATGAATGGTGTCATCAAAGGATACGTTCGCAACATGTCACGTCCAGAGGGAAGCATAGCCAGGGGCTTTCTGGCCGAAGAGTGCATCTCCTACTGCATGAATTATCTAGGCATCGAGAACCCCGTTGGTCTGCCCGTCAACAGGCACCTCGGCAGGCTCGATGGTCGACTCGCCGACTTTGAAAGAGCAAACCTAGTCGCGCTACAACACATAGACGTGGTCGATCCTTGGGTGGTAGAGCACAAAACCTTTATTGAGAAGACGTACATTGACCGAGGCCAACAGAGGACGGATGGAGATATAATCAAAGAGCACAACTCATGTTTCACGGGTTGGTTCAAGCAGAAGCTTCTGTCGTACCCTTTACATGAGGATTCTTCCGCGGAAGAACAACTCATATTCGCCTTGTCACAGGGCGCCGAGCACAACCTGATGACGTATGAGGCGTACGATATCAACGGCTACACATTCTACACTGAGGACAAGGACATTAAGAGCGATGGTTATCAGAACTCCGGGGTAACGATGGAATCCTACACCGGTAACGACAAGGACAGATACTACGGAAGGATCAAGGAGATCTGGGAGCTGAGCTACGCTGGAGAGAAGGTCCCGATGTTCCGTGTCAGATGGGCCAAGAGCGTCATAAAAGAAGACCGGTATTTCACCACCATGGTTATACCCGAAGCCAAATCCAAGACCGCAGGCGCGAACGTCACCGCGAAAAATGAGCCATGGGTACTGGCTTCCCAAGTGGACCAATGCTTCTTCATTACCGACCCGTCAAAGCCCAGTCGTGTTGTCGTGAGGAGAGGCAAAAGGAAGATCATCAGAATGGATGGAGTCGCCAATGAGCAAGACTTCGACAAGTAC
Organism: Aegilops tauschii subsp. strangulata; assembly: GCF_002575655.3. Classification (NCBI taxonomy): domain Eukaryota; kingdom Viridiplantae; phylum Streptophyta; class Magnoliopsida; order Poales; family Poaceae; genus Aegilops; species Aegilops tauschii. The sequence continues at coordinate 524,999,361 of NC_053039.3, forward strand.
GGCGACCCGAAGATGGAACATGACGACGACGATGAAGTATCAGCATACACCACAAGAAGAAGCAGGACCACCCTACCTAAAGGACGTCCGTTCAAGAGAAGAACTCCATTTACGAAAAATAAGGGCAAGAAGATTGTGAACGGATAGCTAGCTAAGATCGATTTTATTTAAATTGTAGCCTTCATTTCTCGATTGTATTTCATGGGCACTTTTTGAACTCATGAATATTTTTAAATTTCATGGACACTCGATCTCGATCCCCCTCCATCTCGATCGCTATCCCACCTCGCCAGATCCGGTCCCCCTCGCTGCCGAGCACCCCCCCGCACCCTCTACCCGCTCCACCGGCCGCCGCCGACCCCCCGCACCCTCCCCCGCTCCACCGCACCCTCCCCCTGCTCCACCGCCGCCGACGACCCACCGCACCCTCCCTGGCCCGCTCCACCGCCGCCGACGACCCCCCGCACCCTCCCTGGCCCGCTCCACCGCCGCCGACGACCCGCCGCACCCTCCCCGGCCCGCTCCACCGTCACAAATGAATGCAGCTAAAATTGCAAAAAAAAAATTGATTATATTTTCAAATAACAAATTTGATGATATTTTCAAATAATAAATTTGATGATATTTTTTCATATTCATAAATATTTTCAAATAACAAATTTGATGATATTTATACAAAATTATTACTATTTTTATAAAAAATTATTACTGTTTCATATTCATATTCATTTTCTAAAAAATTATTAGATGCAACAAAAAATAATAATAATAAAAGATTACTAATGGCGCACCTCTGGCTGGTGCGCCATTGCTATATAAAAAAAAGATTACTAATGGTACACCGATCGTGGGTGCGCCATTGCTATGTAAAAAAAATTCTAATGGCGCACCGCTTCGGGGTGCGCCATTAGTAAGTTTCCCCCTTAGCTAATTCCTCCCTCTCCCTCGCCAGATCCCCTTCGTCCCTCTCCCTCGCCAGTTCCACCCGCGCGCTCACCTGACCCACGACGCCGTCGCCCCGACCCCCGCCGGACTCCACCCCGGCCGCCCCCGCGCCCCCACCACTGCAGCTCCCCCGCGCCGCCGCCCCCGCGCCCCCCACCACTGTAGCTCCCCCACGCCCCCGTGCCCCGAGCCGGAGGAGGAGGACCAGGAGGAGGACCAGGAGGAGGTCTTCCTCTTCGACTACGAGGACCCGGATGAGCTCGGACGCCCTCGAGCCATCCCTTCGACGCCCGCCGATTTCCTCTGGCTCGGCCACCATCGCCACCGCTCGACGCCGAGTTCGCGCCGCCTCGACTAGCTCCGGCTACCCTGAGTCGCCCTCGACCTCCCCAGTGAGCACCCGAACCGCTTCCCCCTCTTCCCCCTCTTGATTTCCTTCTAATGTGTTCTAGGGTTGGGGGTTGGAGAATTTTGGACAAGGAAAGGGGGTTGGAGAATTAAGTAGCTAGGGTTGGGGGTTTGCAAGAGAAGAATCTTCAGGCTTACTCACTGTTCAATTTGTTGCTGTGAGTTTGAAAATTTAGTTTGATGCCATCAAATTCATTTATAGTGCCTGTTATTCAGTTATGACTCCTTCACTGAAACTGTAGTGTTAGCTAAAACTGAGATGTAAACTAAAAGAGTTTGTGATTTGCAGAAGCTGTAGCATACTCCAACAAGTGATAAATGCACTCAAAAGTTCACTAAGATTTGCAGAACAATTGTTGTGTGACCTGACAAAATATAAATGTGTTGTGTGCCATGCGTTGGTAATTCAGTAAAGTCAAACAAGCACTGGATTTAGGCATCGTGTACGAGTTGGTGTCGGCCATTACTTAATTTCCTAAGTAGTTCCATTACTTAATTGGTTCCCCCTAAGAAGATTTTTTTTGTATAGAGGAGGGTGAGTGAGGAGGGCAGGAGAAATAGATGGATCAATCACAGAGTCAGTGGTTGTTGCATTGCAGTTGCTTGTAAATTAGGAGGTACTAGGTGAGAAGGAGAGCTAAACCAGCAGAGGAGCAGCGGAGGCAGAGGCAGCTAGGCAGTCAATTAGGAAATTTGGTGTGTGCTCTGAAGCAAGAGTGAAGTCAAGGAGATTTGTTGGTTTGCTAAGTTAGAGAAAAACTTTGTGTCCAAGCACTAGCCATCAGGAGGTTGAAGTAGGGGGATCACCAATCATAGTCATCAGCTTATATTGGAGCTTGGTGTACTGAACTCTGAATATTCTTTTTGCAGTTCATCTATGTTTAGGGATTTATAAGTGGTGTCTTTCTTGTGTTTTATACTAGTAGTATCACCTTTTTTTACTAGTAGCCATTAATTAAGATTCATTTTTTAGTCATCATGCCTTGTTGCCTCTGTGCAAGTTGTGATCATCCAAGCAGAGGAATTATAATCCTTGAGCTCTTCTTCCGCTGTTTCTCCTGTCAATCTAACTGCCTCTATGCAAGTTGAGCACTGCTACAGATAGTGACTATTTTCCCACAATCCCAAGTTTCATACATGTCCTGTTCCTGCATTCTAGTTTGTGGCAGCCAAACGCTACTACCGTTGCATTTCAAGTTTTCACTAATGCTATGCTGTTGTTATAACTGGTTTCATTAATGCTACGCTACGCTGTAGGTGTAATTTGCCACCTATGAAAACATATGCTCTTGCATTTATATTCCTGGTACTCATTATTTCCTTGCCTAACAGGAAGGTCTGCTTCCTGCCCTGCTCCACTAGTTGCCCTAGCTTATCTGCTATCTGCCCTAGCTTATTGAAAATTGTAGAATATCAGATTGAAATATTGGGGAGCCTGGTTTATGAACCAGTTCCTTAGTCTGCCCTAGCTTCATTATAGTTTTTATTGATTGCAATATTGGTGAGCATTGTGCTACTGTTATGAGTACCCTCTCATCAATATTGGTGAGCATTGTGCTACTTCTTGTCTCAGATTTGTGATGCTTCTACTGTACTACTTGCTGACTGTAAGATAACTTACGTGTGGACGAGCCTAACTCAAGTGGGTACTACTTGGGAATTTTGTCAACTTGTGATGCTGCTGCAGGTACCCCGAGAGACCCTTGAGTTTGCCGGAATGTCGATTAACTTCCGTTCCGGCGAATTCGGGTACTCCATATGTCCTATTTTCAGCAAAGGTCATGCTGAAATTTTCCGTGAATTTTAGCATGACTTTGCTAAAAAAAGGACATATGGGGTATTTGCGACTAATGCATGGGCCGGGGTATCTTAGTACTTAATTAAGTAGGATCAACTGCCCCTTTATTCTTGCTGCATTAAACCATAGGTGGCAATAGAGCCAAGTGATTAGGCCCAACTTAGAGTCGACAAACCCTAAATGATAAAACCTTGACTTTTAGGGTGCCTCGGTGTCGATGAGAACCTAAATGATGTACGCTTAGGCTTTTAGGGTGCCTCGGCGTCGACAAACCCTAAATTATAAAAGCTTAGCTTTTAGGATGCCTCGGTGTCGACAAACCCTAAATGATGAGACCATGATCTTGTTCCTTGACAATAACCAACTTTTTGACCAAACTTTTTTCCTATTTAGAGCGAAACATGGCCCACAACGATGAGGCCGGCGGTTCGGGCGGCAAGCAATTCTGGGAGCTATCCCAGGAGCTAGAGGAAGAACCTCACCGCTATCAGGACGATGCCGCGGAAGACACTGATCCTGACTACACAACCCCTAGTGGGGTCGGGGATGACACCACTGATGGTGCCGCCGAGGATGACACCACTGATGATGGCGGCGCACGCACAGATGGCAGCCAACCGAAGAGGCAACAGAAGGACCGGCGCCCGAGCGTGCTCGGCACCGTCAAGGAGGAATTTACTGAAGTGAACTCTGACGGGCATCCAACGACGCCCAAACAAGTAGTCAAGGGGTACTCGGTTCAGCTCGGGTGCATTCTCCGGAGCACCGTCTCGATCAACACCGAGGACCTAAGGCATAAGGACCGAGGGAATTTGCGCAGCCTCCTCTTCACGAAGCTGCACGAACGATACAAGTTCCCCGCTGAGTTTGCAAACACACGCCTCTCAGGGAATAAAGTGAACAGTGCCGCCCTCACGAGGATGAGCACGTCCCTGTCTACATGGAGAAGCACGGTGAAGGCAATGATTGAAAAAGGTGATAGTTATGAGAAGATCAAGGCGAAATATCCTTTGATGAGCGAAGATGACTACAAGGAGTTCAAGATCAAGTGGGAGAGCAGCGCAACCTCCGAATCAAGTCAGTGGGGGAAAGAAATGTGGCAGTTGAACTTAGGGGTCCACCAACTCGGTCAGGCAGTTACAGAGTGGCGGAGCCTATATGGGACAAGGAGGACGCGGAGCGTGCCGAGCAAGGCCTACCGCCCCGCTTCGAGAAATTCCATGACAAGCAGACCAGGAACTTTGTCAGGGCCCGGTACAAGGAGGACCCGGTAACAAACAAGCTTACCACGGATCCGAAGACCAGGGCGCTTGAGCTTGTTCTGGTAAGGAATACACCCCCGCGTAATTAGCTCCATATGGTTGCATTCTAATTAATGAAGCCAAAATTCTAAATGGTTCACATTCCTTCCGCAGGAGGCTGAAAGCAGTAGCGCGGGGTCGTCTTAGAGCTCCCCTTTTGACACCCCTTTAAATAGGGCGTTGAACGTAATGAAAAACAAGGATATGCTCAGTAAGCCATCGTCAACTGGTCGTGTGGCCGGCAAAGGCTTGTCCACAAAATGGTCGTCATACTATACCACTGGTGGGCGAAAGGAGAAAAATACCAGCTCGGAAAGCCAGTCGTGCGAGGTTCAAGAACTCAAGGCACAAGTGGCGCGGATTCCGGAGACTGTCCAAGAGCAAGTGCAACATCAACTGGGAACGACGCTCACCACCATTGTGCCTACCTTGATTCAGGGGCTGACGACGTGGATTGCGGGCGGCCAACAGGGGCCTCCCCCGGTTCCCAGCTTCACGGCCAGCAACTCGGACAACGCGCAGGCGGCGCCATTGGTGTCTCCGGCGGAGGTGGTATTCATGTCTCCGGCGCCGGCACGGGCATTGGAGCTTAATGCACCCGGGTGTACGCCGGCCGGCACCTCGCCAGCAAGCGGCCCCTCCGTCAGTTGCACGCCCGCCGTTGGCGGTGCCTCGATATTAGCCGAGCTCGACGGCATCACGGTAACTAATCCTCTCGGCCGATGACTTCATCTCCTTGCCTTTGACTGGGCATCCCTGACGCCCTACATGTTTTCGCAGGGCGCCGCCGATGTTCCTTGCACTCTCCTGCACTTCATGGGCGGCGAGTTGGTCAATGTCGCCAAGGGCAGAATCGTTCAACCGGGCAACCGCGTGTTCCACGGTAATCCGATGACACCCACCTTGTATAGGGTTGAACTGGTTCGGGTGCTGCCAGGCTGCGACGAGTTGTTACCTTCGATTCGACCCGCTGGGGCCAACGAAGATGATGTGATGACCCTCAGCGCCAGCGTAAGCTGGCCCCTGCTTTGGCCGAAGAGCCAGATTTGTTTGGGGGCGGGGGACACCACCCCATAGACAAGACCGCCAGTCGTGCCGGCGCCAAGCCATGGCAAGAACGCCGCAACGCTACCGGACATGCCGGACATCCCTATGGCACAGGATCCGGACGACGACGACGACAACAACGGCGGTACATTTTCCAACGTCGATAAGTACATTGCCGAACATGGGTACGGTGACGAGTTCTGCGGGCCTCCTTCTTAAGAACCCAACCCTGAAAAAGACGACCGTGATCTAGCTGGTACGGCGGAGAAACCCAATGGCAACAGGCGTCGTCTGGCGTTCAGTTCTCAGGAGACGCCTCCAGCTGCCGCCTTCACCGAGCCTCAGATAGCTGAGGTGCAAAATATTATCAGCCCCAACACGCTCAAGAAGGTGGTCTGTGAGCAGAACTCGATCCCATTACAGCAGATCAGGAACAAGGGACGGAAACGAAAGACTAACAAGGGCACCAGTGCGAGCCAGCCGGAACCGAGTACGATCCGTGCTCAGGACGGGCCACCTTCACCTAAGGATATCTCGAGGAGGGTGCATGTGGCGGGCAGGGCGATGCTACCGACAAATATGCTCAATGCTACAACCGGTGCTACGTGGAGTCTGCATGACAGTGTTCTTTCTTTGGAGAAGCGGCGTCTCAGAGAGAATGATGTGGCATACCCGGTTTTCGTGGCCAAGGTTCCAGAGGGAAAGGGCTTTGTGGATAGCACCGTCGGGGGTACGATCGTCCTGCGGTTTGATGACATCTTTGCTATGCTTAACCTTCATCCGCTGCACTACACCTTCGTTCGGCTGTTTTCGCTGAGTATGGAGATGCAGATCATTAGAGACAAGACCCCGGACATTGTGATAGTCGACCCCTTCTACATGCGTGCCAAGATCTTGGGCAGCGCTGGGGACCGGCAAGTCGCGAGTTCACACCTCGAAGGCGTCATTCTGGCAAACCCAGATAAGGATAACTTCCTCGTGCCTTACTTTCCCGAGTAAGTCATCTCCTAACCGCCCCGTAACATATGATTTCTTAGATTTCGATCGTTCTTTTTTTTCTAACATTCCGTGTTCTGTGCAGTGACACACATTGCACACTCATCCTCTTAAGCCCGAAATATTCCATGGCCATGTATTTCGACCCGGACCGTGACTCCAAGATAGACTACACAAATATCAAGAAAGTTCTTGATGATGCTCTCCCCGGCTATGCCGCATCTGGAGGCACCTTTAAGAGGCCAGCTCGTAGGTACCGCAGGCACATGTTCACCCACAATACGACGTTCCCCTGCATCAAGCAGCCGCCTGGCGGTCAAAAGGATGCCTACTACGCCCTCCATCACATGCGGGCGATCGTACAGGACCATAATCACCTTCTGCTACCAAATAATCTCAAAGATTGGGCCGCAAACTTGGCGGCAATCCAGGACGCGGACATCCGACAAGAATTCTTTCGCATCCAGTCGGAGTTTGCAGAAATCATCCATCAAGATGTCCTTCGTACCTCGGGGCAGTTCTACCTCAAATTTCAACCGTCCAGCAGGGAGATAGACACAACGCTACAAATGCAGGCTGACAACGCCCGCGACTTCATGACCATCACGACAGACGGCGGCTTCATCCACGCTCCGGTCCCATGAGTCGAGTCGAAAGTAGTGATGCTATGTGTAGTTCTGAAACATTGATTAGCTCATGTTGTAATTAAACTTTAATGAACTTGTATGTCTCTTTGGTTTGGACAGTCAGTTCAACTTAGATGTAATCGATGCTATTTATTAGTAGGACCATGAATTGTGCTATTAATGTCTTGCTTTTCTCTTCCGATCCTTTTGTTGCATACTTATATATTGCTTATGTATTGTCTGTTGTTTGCCTAGTGCATAGAGATGCCGTCGTATGTCGTGTACAAGGGTAAGGTTCCCGGAGTCTATGACGACTGGGAGGAGTGTCGGAGACAGGTTCACCGTTTCAGCAGTAACAGTTACAAAGGGTACACCACTAGGGCGGAGGCGGAATCTAGATACGCGCGCTATCTAGCGGGAGAGAGGAGGGAGCGTTGGAGGAACCGGATGAAGACCAGTTTCATCGCAATGATGCTCATCGTGATGACCGCAGCTCTCTTCTATGTGATGGTAGTTTAGATGATCGATATCGACTTGTAATGTGAAGAAAAACTCGCTACTCACGGTCTCGAGACTTGTAATGTTCTATCTTTGTTCGGTCTTTTGAATTCGGAGACTAATATGATGAATTGTATTCGGAGACTAATCTTCTATTGTATTCGATGAATCTGCTGTTGCTGTGTGGTGCTGTTTATATTCTGTTCAATAATATATTTTGTAATCTGTGCAAATATCAAAAAAGAAAAAAAATCCCTAATATACATACTAATGGCGCATCACCCCAACGTGCGCCATTAGCATGCCAAAGGATACTAATGGCGCATCAACCCAACGTGCACCATTAGTATGCCAAAGGATACTAATGGCGCATCACCCTGCAGTGCGCCATTAGTATGGCAAAGCACATGGGTAAATATGGCCCCCTAGGAGGCATACTAATGGCGCACCGTGGCCTATACTAATGGCGCACTGCCTGGTGCGCCATTAGTATACCAGATCCTAATGGCGCACCAGTGGTGCGCCATTAGTAAAAAATACTAGTGGCGTGGTACTAGTGGCGCACCAGTAGTGCGCCATTAGTAGGCAAAACTGGTGCGCCCCTAGTAGCCCTTTTCCTAGTAGTGTATTACCCAGCTGGGTGGCCCGCCGAGCCCTCTGGATACGGGCGAGGCCGCTCAGTGCTTCACCAACGTCGCTTGGCCCGATGGAGCCAGTTACCGCCCCAAGCAGGCGCGTGGTTCAGCAACTCGCCGCTCCAGTTCAGCTCGATGAGGAGTGGCGAGTTGCTCCGCGCTGGCACGGCGGCGAGCACACCGGTACGGGCGTCATCACTGCCGCGTCGTACCGCGCCACCAGTGTCTGCGGTGCCGCGCCTCCCGTGTCTGTGGTCGCGCCTCCCGTGCCTGCGGCAGCGCCATGCAGGCAGAGACAGAAGCCGGGTGCGTGGAGAGCGACGAGTCGGTGGCCAACTTCTCCGTGTCCGCCGCCATCATCGAGGACAAGTAGAACATGCGAGGCCGCCGCCACTTGGGTCCCATGAAGGCCACCGCCGAGGCGACAACTGCGCATTCAGGTGGTTTCTTTGCTTCTTCGTCTCTTCCGAGGACCTTCGTCGACCCCGCAAAGTGTCTGCTGGACATGAGGAAGACAAAGGGATCCGCGGGCGGCCATTTAGATTATGTACTCCCTCTGCAGCTGGCGGGAAATTTTTGTTCTAAGAATGGCTAAATTGTATGTATCTGTAACTAAAATAAGTCTAGATACATCCATTTCTAGGACAAGTATTTCCGGACGGAGGGAGTATTAATTATACCAAGAGAGCCGGATTGGCACCGCTTAGTTCATGTAAATGTAATGAAATCCATCATGTTTATATGAAGATCCGGCTTTTTTATACGAAATCCTTCATGCTTATATGAAATCAGTCCGTGTTTGCACGAATTTCATCTGGTTGGTTAGAGTTGTGAAAATGTATGCCGCTGGCGTTTGATGTCGTCCTCCGCGGAAGGAAGCGGGAGGAAATTTGCCGGCTGCCATTGGAGATGCTCTTATGCTGGAAATAATAGAGTGACATCCAATCCATTTGAGTTAATTGCGTGTATGATTGTCCCTCTATAAAAAGTTAATTGCATGTACAGTGTACACGTGACTTGCAAGGTGGCTACAGCTTCGTACAGAAAGTTAAAAAGAAACAAGTCCATCCTTAATCTTGTATTCTAAGTACTCTGTGGGTTCCACTGTCAGTACAGTAGCAAAAGAAGTATATATTAAATAAGTAATATATAATATAAAAATCTAAAGTTAAAGACAGAATTCGAACTCATGTCATCGCGTTGCGAGCATCCGGCGTAACCAGTCCAGCACATTTATGTTGTAGACCATGCTGGAGATATATCTACATGTCTACTCTTATACTCCATCTGTTCCTAAATATTTGTTTTTTTTCAGATTTCAAATGGACTACCACATACGCATGTGTATGTAGTCATATTTTAGAGTGTAGATTCACTCATTTTGCTCCATATGTAGTGACTTGTTGAAATCTCTAAAAAGATAAATATTTAGGAACGGAGGAAGTAGAAAACAGAGTTGGTGATGATGGTGTGCGTGCCATCCTGCAAAATAGGCCGTCAGATTTATATCTAACGGATAGGAAGAAAACTATGGAAATTTTGCAAAAATATACCCACACCCCTCTCCACGTTCGCAAATACGGCCTTCCCTCGTTCATCCTTTTCTCTCACAAGATAAACTACTCATACAAATGCATCTTGATGTTCCATGCAACGCACAGGCATCTAGCTAGTTTCTTTTAAAATAGTTACTGCGATAATTGTGTTGAACTGATATATTTTATGTCTGCCCCGAATGATTTCAGATTCACTAGTAGTAACAAAGAAAAGGTTGCCTTGTTAATTAACAGAAAACAGGGTGAAAACTATCACATGAGGCCGGTAAAAACGAGGCACACTGGGTTCAGCGTCATCGTCACTACAGTTGTGCGCGCGCGAGAAGTCTACATATTGAGGGGGCTAATGAGCGAGGCACAGAGACACAATGTTCGAGAGAGAAACCAATTGACAGATTACGATCAGATCGAGTTGTCACCCTTCTGCTGTCATTGTTGGGGTGGGGGGAGGGGGAGGGAGAGAAAGACGTATCGAGAGTGTGCGTAGTAGGCACAGAGGCACAACTAGCGAGTGTGTGTGTATGTGTGTGTGTGTGTTTGAAAGAGGAGTAGATAGATTACTATCAAGATCGAGGTGCCGCCCTACTCCTTCGGTGTCGGGTAGTGTGTGTGTGTGTGCGTGTGTTTGAGAGAGAAGCCAGTCGATAGATTAGTATCAAGATCGAGGTGTCACCCTACTCCTTCGGTGTTGGGAAGTGTGTGTGTGTGGTTGTGTGGGTGTGGGTGTGTGTGTCGGGGGGGGGGGGCAGTGACACTTACATATCCCTACTCTTATAAAAAACAGAGTTGGTGATAATGGTGTTCCTGCCATCCTGCAATATAGGCCATCCGATTTATATCCGACGGATAGGAAGGAAACTGTGGCAATTTTGCAAAAAGATACCCACACCCCTCTCCGCATTTGCAAATAAGGCATTCCCTCATTCATCCTTTTCTCCCAGAAGATAAACTACTCATACAAATGCATCTTGATGTTCGGTGCAACGCATGGGCATCTTGCTAGTAGGGAGAAGGAGTTTGTGTGACACATATCTAGCTATATTAAGGGATAGGTAGATAGCACTTGTACGAGGCATACTTAAAGCATCACGATGATAAACAAAATTGTGTGCATGCAAGTGCCGAAAAAAATGAAGCGAGAAACAATGTGTGTGCGCGCGTGCGTGTGTGTTTGAGAGAGAGAGAGAGAGAGAGGGAGAGAGAGAGAGGGCGACATCTCAAAACAAAAGGTGCTCTGCTGGAATCCCATTGTATGTATTCATATGGTTACGGAACTCGAGTTAACCTTAGGCATATGTGTGAGAGACATTATTATACTTTGAGACATTAGTGGCTGTGGGTGGGCGGAATTAAAGGGGTGGGCGTGTTCGACAGAGAGAGCGTGTGTGTTTCTGTGTGAGAGACTTGTAGGACGGGGTAGAAAGACGAATTCTAACCTTGACGGAGGGAGAGAAATACAAGAAGTGCGCGTGTGTGATTCCGATGCCCACAGGGAAATGAGATATGTATGCGTGTGAGAGAGATTGCACAATTCATTCACGTATCACTATCTAGCGATCGTGGACGTGCATCGCTTGAACATAAATCAATATCTACTTCGTATCGTGGCCAAAGGTACAATATCGATTCAACGCTATAAAGATTGGACACTCACATATCAAAAAAAATTCTATTTAAATAAACCTTTTCAGTTGTGCATGCCAAAGTTAGAGTGATGTTTCTTCAAACAACCAATGTAGCTATCATGTACATGCCCCATTGTTACTCTTGCATTCAAAATCATTAGTCTTGGATGATTTAAGGTTCTATTATGAAGTAATATATGTAATATTCATATATGAATTCAACGGGTACGCAATTTATGAAATGGAGGCTATGTAATCATATGAGGTAACACTATTAAGTAGCGGACTACAATGTCCATTTCTTTTTGTGCGCCTCTACACTAACACGTCAATGCATTATGTTTAAAGTAAATAACCAATTGCACTAAATTATCTATTTACACGAGAAATACATAGGCTGCGCGTTTGATCCCTTTTTTGTGAACGCGCCACTACATCCGTACGATTGGCCGCGCCCGTGTGAACGTCTAAGTTATCGGCGCATCATCCCGAGTTATTGTCTTTTTTTCTGGGGTGGACTTCACACCAGTTATTAACTGCTGACGCGTGCCCTGTGTACACAGTCTTGCATGACCTTCCCGCTAGCATGGTCCAAAATTAGTTGAAACTGGATACGTACGATCCCGCGGGCGGCAAAATGTCCCGCCTCCTTCTAAAATTTCCGCCACCTTAGTCTTTAGCATGCGAACTTCCCCTTTTGTCCTTGGTGCACGGAGACCAACAGTTACAATACCGCCCTCATCAACATAATAGGTCGGGGCAGCTTTGGTAACTTCTGGTTCCCCCCACTACACGGCACCCCCATTTCCTCTCCCCCTCACTACAAAAAAATACACTTCCGTGATGATACGTGTTTTTCACAGTAGGTCAAGTTTTCTGTCATGCATGTACATCCATGACAAATTTATGACAGAATCAAGATAGTCATACCTGTGTTGTCCTAGAAGTGTTCCATGACATTACCAAAATTATCATCACGGAAGTGTCCACTTCCATGATGTTAAATCGCGCGTCACAGAAGTGCTTTCATCAAGGGTGACCGACACGTGGCATCCACCGTAACAGAACGCCGTTAAGCTATCGGGTCCGGTCTTGGATCCGATAACCCGTTAACAGCCGGGACCAATGGGATTTTCCACGTGTAAAATTCTGATTGGCTAACGGAAACACGTGTCAGCTCCACGTTGGCACAGGTGTCACTCATCCAATGGGCGAGATGTGCCTATGATATGTTGACACATGGACCGGCCCAAAAGTGGCCCATAAAGTTTAAATGGGCCGGCCCAACTAAAGGCCCACAAGATTTTGCGGTCCATAATGGGCCGGCCCAGCAAAAGGCCCACGAGATTTTGCATATCATAATAGGCCGGGCCATCTAAGGGCCCACGAAATTTTGCGGGCCATAATGGGCCGGCCCAGCTAAAGGCCCGCGAGATTTTGCGGACCATAATGGGCCGCCCCAGCTAAAGGCCCATGAGATTTCGCCGACCATAATGGGTTGGCCCAGCAGAAGGCCCAAAAGATTTTGATGACACTAGTAGGCTGGCCCATTAACAGGTTGAACAGGCTGCCATGTTTTGGGCCAAATGCCGGGCCATATTTGATCCGGTCCATTAACAGGCTGCCACGTTCCGGGCCTAATAAAGGCCCATATGTGATCCGGCCCGTTAAAAGCCTACCACGTTGTGGGCCAAATTACGGCCCTGATTAGGTCCGGCCCTTTGAGAGGCTTTATCATATTCGGCCCGTCAACTGGACGCTATCCTTTTGGGCCCACTTGATAAAGGCCCATTTAGTAATTCGGCCTAATATTAGTTTCGGCCTGTTAAAGGCCCATTTAACATTTCGGCCCTATATATATTTCGGCCTGTTAAAAGCCCATCATATAGTTGCACCTAACTACGGCCCCGTTTGCATCCAGCCTGCTCATAGACGATAATCTAAGTGGGCCAAACAAGGACCGAGACAATTTTGGCCTGTTATAAGCCCATGATTTGATTGGCACAATCATGGGCCGGGGTCTATTTTGGCCTGATGCCGGCCCATGAGCTGTTCGGCACGTTTCAGGCACAACCTACTTTTCAGTCTCCTAAAAGCACATTGAGTTTTGTTGGGAAAATAGGGCCAGCGGTTTACTCGGCCTATTAAAGGCCCGAATCTACTAGTGGGCCAGTTTACATTTAGGCCTGTTAACGGACCAAGATGATGGGGCCCATGATGCGGATCATACATGGTGATTTGCGTGACGACCCGATTATGTACCGTAATTTTACGGTTTGGCCGGTTTACTGCGAAGACAGGATATATATACAGTAAAATAACAGCAACATCGTGAATAAGAAAAAAAACCTAGACTATACAATAAAGAAATTACAGCATATTACATCCACTGGGCATCAAAGTTCGCCACTATGATAATAAAGCACAAGCAGACAGCAGATTACATACACTGGGCATCAAAGATCGCCACCAGTGCAATTAAACACGCCGATAAAATAATATACAAAACCGACAGCACTTCAATAGAGTTCAATAAAGGTTAGCCCTGCTTGGGAACTGCAGCGCAAGCAGCTGAGCAAGCTGGTGAGACTGCAATTGTTTGACACTTATATCCTCCTCACTCTAAAAGATAAACAAGCAGACAGATGACATGTTTTGCACATTTAAGTATCAGTGCTGACAATTCATCACATTTCTTACTGACGAATAAAGTGACACAGTTTAAAATAGCATTAACACAATATGGTATTGTTCAGGTCAAGACATGGCAGGAAATGACATTGTGAAGGAGTTGGCAGCTTCACGACACCACTGGATTACAGATCAAGAACTCATAAGTATCAATGGTTAGTGTGCTGTCAATTTATCCCATTTCAGATTGGCAAAATAAGATCACTTGCTCTGTATAGTTTAATTTACATGGTATGAAGAAGGAACTCGGTTGTACAACTGAAAACTTAAATTGAGAAGGACAAACTTTTGTTTATGAAGTACATAATAAACTTTAAACATGCAATTTGATGCAAACACCAAAAATAAGCAGCTGTTCCAGTCATGCCTAACCAAATATACACAACAAAGTTTGAAGGCTTGAGAAGGACAAACTTACATTATTGGTGAAGGCAGGCTCTATAAAGCCCTTGTCCATGCTGATGGAGAGGGGGGCAATTCAAGAAGTTTACAACAAAATCTTCTTCATAAGCATTGCCTTTATTCTACATTTTGTTAAGAGTAAATATAGATGTGACAATATAAGAAAAATGGAGAATATTTAAGATAAGATGAAGAGTGATGCTACATAACCAAGTAGCTATAAATGTAAGTACAGCGATATAGGCAAAAGGTATAGCCAAGAGAAATGCAGAGCTAAACTTCTTCAGTACCATCGGTGTTATCCAACCTTATGGTAAGAGTAAATATAGATCTTATGTGTAGAAAATGGAGGGTAAAGGAAAATAAGCTGCAGAGTGATGGTACATGAACAACTACCTGTCAATATAAGTACATTGATAAAGGACAGCAGGTACTTATAAGAACAATGCAGAGCTAAAAAATTCATTGGCATTGGATATATTCTACACTAATGTAGGCATTCATACAGATCAGATAATTTGGAGCGAACAATTGATAAGCAAGCTATCATGCATACTGCTGTCACATAATGAACTAGGTATGTATGCAAGTACAGTGATACAGGACAACATGTACTAACAAGAGCAATGCAACGGGTAGCATATTTGCGATATCTTGTCATTCTTTTCAAACCGGAATTCTTTTTCGAGTAGATTTCCGGCAAAAAAGATCTGTAAGGCACATGCAGAAAAGTAGAAGTTCAAATTGTCATGCGATATCACAGACAGTACCTCATCCTCAGAACGAGACCAGTGCATAACAAGGTTCTTCCATTCAATGTCTTCTAAATTTAGCACAGGAGACTTCACCAGAAATTCGTTTATAGACTTGCCATCAAAGTGTGATTTCCTCTAGTAACACCAATACTGCTGCAATGCTTCCTTGAAAAGCGCAAGGAAGCTTTGCTCGTCATGACTATCCAGATTGACCCTCGCCTACTTACAACAATGTAATGTAAATCATTGATGTGTTCAATCAGCAGAAAACTGGAAAATAATCACCATGAATAATAACACTTACACGTAAGTGAGACAGGAAGATGTGAAAATGGTGTTTGTCTTCACTATAATCTTCCCATGATGGGAATATATGCACATAGTCCCTAACAACATTGAAAGCATTGTCTTTTAAACTGGGAATAAATGGAATGGGGTTCCAATCTGCAGGAATTGGCCGTCTCTGCAGTTGGGATAGGTCTTCGGCCGGTGGACTTGCTGTACTTTTTGCTGGAGTGGGATTTTTCTGTGGTACCGCTGGTGCTATGGCAACTGAAATCGGCATACCTTTTGCTGGAGTGCAGGTCCTGTGTGGTGCGGCTAGTGGTGTGGCCAGTAAAGTATGGGTACAGTCTGATGGAGTCGGTCCTACGTTTTTTGTCACTGGTTGTACAGCCAATATAAGTGGGGTGCTGTCTGATTTCTCCGGCACAACCACGTTTTTCAAGGACTTTGCTGGTGCTCCTTCAGGTTCGGCAATCACCCTCTTTCTTTTTGATGTCTGATGCACAAGAACAACATTTGAGTGGGAAAACATGGTATGATGACAGATGGAATATGTATTGATAATGGATGGGCATGGCATCTCGACATATATGATGAGTAAACTAAGCAGATGGCGGTGCAACAAAGTAGAAGAAATGCAAGACAACATATGCAAGATACACGCAATCAATAAAACCTTGCCAAATTAGAACAGGCACATTGATGGGTGAACAGGACAGGCCATCTGCCTTTGACTCCTCGAGGTTAGAATAGTCATTAGGATCATATTTTGAACAAGAATCAACAGGTGGGGAGCGTATGAGTTTCATTGCATCCAGAATGGCACTCAATGCCTTGGTGCCAATTTTGTAAGTCATTGCGGTGTTTAGCTTCAAGAGTGGACTGCTGCTAGTGTGACACAAAGCAGCGACACAGATCATAGTGTAGATATAACGGGAAAACCGTAAGCATCAGAGTAAAATCAGCAAAGTGGAACTTGCTGGAATATATGTGCTAGTATTGCCGGTACGGCTAGAAAGGCTTTGGATACCAGCTCTCTTCAACTGAAGGTGCGGAACTGTTAATATCAGTGTAACTCTCAAAGGCGACATAGCTCCCCGCATTTCCTTGCTATTCTTATAGGATTCAAGTGGGCAGGCCACTACAAATCCTATTTCCATGTTTACAAAATCCTACGAATCAAAGAGGCCCGAAGAGTTCAAAGTGTCCATACCAACCGACCGTATAGACCTCTACACTGCAAATGTCCCTGCTCATCTTCACTACAAGGAACATAGTGTACTACTATCATACTCCCTCCGGTCCAAAATATAAGTCTTGGTAGAGATTTCCACTATGGATCACATACAGATGTATCCAGATACATTTTAGAGTGTAGATTCACTCATTTTGCTCCATATGTAGTCCATGG
The DNA here is from genome assembly GCF_002575655.3 of Aegilops tauschii subsp. strangulata. NCBI lineage: Eukaryota > Viridiplantae > Streptophyta > Magnoliopsida > Poales > Poaceae > Aegilops > Aegilops tauschii. The sequence continues at coordinate 525,016,340 of NC_053039.3, forward strand.
TGGAATATATACAAAGACTTGTATTTAGGAACGGAGAGAGTACTTATTAAAGAAGAACGGAAGAGGAACATGCTAAAGAAGAGCAAGCAGATTTTGGATAATAAAATGTTCATTGCGCAGTGCCCACACATGATGAACCAGAGCGCATTAAGAAAGCAACTCCCTGCTGTCTCTCTATATGTGGTGCACGTGCTTTTTCAAAAGTAAAGTAGGAACATTAGCTGACCAATTAAATGTTATCTGTTTTAGTAATATCAGCATCATATCAGATTCGTACTTGAGCAACAAGTTTGGAATTATGAGTGGCACGTTGTTTAGCTTAATGGATTCAGGAGCAGTGCTAAGTAGGTAGGATGATGGTACTGAATATAAAGGCATGTCTGCATGCAAGTCGCGTGACTTTTGTCATTTGGGTCAGTCGACCATTTCAGGCGGTTGGATGAAGATCCTACGTCTCCTAACCCTTCTACTTCCTCGTCTCTGATTCTTCCCATACAGAACACCGCACAGGCCACCGGCCGGACCACCGGCCCCCACCGCCTGTGTTCCTCCGCCACCCCCCCCCCCCCCCGCCCCCACCCACGTCGAGTTTTCTTCGTTCGGTGAGGCGCCACCACCGCCCCCCACAACCAAAGTCCCCACCTGAGCCCCTTCGTTCGCACCTGCGAACTCCGGCGAGCTCTGAAAAATCGATTGACCCAATTTTGAAATTTAGTCTACTGTGATTTAACTAGTGTGGAATATAAAAGGCGAAAACCATAAGCATTGGGAGTATAGTGTTGAGCGTGCCATGGCGGATCTGAAGGTGCAAACCGGACAAAGGCAACTTCGCAACCAATGTTTGCTTTCAACTAGCAAGTAGGTGATGGACAAGAAATCAGAGTAAAGAAGTGGCGACCTATTTTCTCGTTGCGATAAATAAGTTGAGCAGATACGAAAGAGTACCGCCTCTGGTGCGGCGCCGTGTATGCATCTGCTGAGAATTTGACGGTGCTACGGTAGCAATGGCTGTCGGCGGCGTGGAAGCAGATCTAGGAGGGTAGACGATGGCGGCGGGGCGCGGTGGACGAGACGGTCGTAGGAGCGGCGCCGGCAAGGTGGACGACGGCGGGGATGAAGCGAGAGGACGGGATGCAAGGATCCCGGTCCGAAGCCGTGGATGAGAGAGGTCGATCTCTTGGAACGGACGGCGACGTTGGGGTAGCAGCTCCGGCATGGTGGAGGAGGACGGCGGTGGATGGAATGGCGGACGGAGGAGGCTGGGGTGGAGAGGGTGTTTTGGCGCCCACGGAGTACGAATGGGGAAATGGAGGTGGAGAGGAAGGGGGGAACCATGTCTTTAGGGCGCGCTTGTCTCAAATGCGAGGAAATTTACAAACTTAGCCCCCATTTCAAATTTCCTACATCACAACAATATTAGTCGGTTGGGGATAGGACGGTAATCTCACATACACCGAATATTTGCCGATGAGAGTTTGTTTTTGGAGCCCACTGTGTATGAATCGGGGAGGGAGTCGATTTGAGCCGAGGACACACTGTGTTTTGGGGCCCACCATGTATGAATCCGGGTGATAGGCGGTTATGTCACGTTTGAGTGAAATTACAAACCTACCCCTATCGAACCCTATAGAAATCGAGCAGATAGGCTTTGCGTGGCAGGGATATGCAGTAGTAATTTCCATCTCGCAGATTTTGGTTTCGGGCGGTTACTGCGACTTTCCCCGGTTCGTTCAAATTTTGCAGAGTGCACGTTTACCGTGCCAACTCAATTCGAATCCCGTTTGTATCTATTTTTTTCCGGGCGGGATCCATTTTTGATTGGAATAAAATTCTATATACATCATTTTTATATATACTTTCAAAAGCAAAACACCCTTTACTCATAAGGTTGTATCCATCAATTTGGATTTTCAAATATTTGAAACCACTTTATGTTGAAATCCAATGGATGCATTCCTCGCTAACTGTCTCCAATTAATGTGTGTTTCATGCGGGGTTTTTTTACTTCTCAAACATGTATAATGTGTTTCACACACGCAACATATAGTGTAATCCCGTTTAGACATTAATTGCATATAAACCATGCATTGTTTCTAATTAAAGAATCTATGGATCACCAATACTGATAAACTATATAACATTACACGTGTCCCCAAATTCAAATGAATATGCATGTTTGATACACCAATTTGCGTTATGATATTATCGATGTCGTGATCTCCAGTTTAAATATTTGAATCCCATTTAATCCATATATTCGTCTCATATAACTATCACTCATGCTTATATAGGACTATCTCTCGGGTATCTCTCGTGCTACCTGTATGTCGACAATCATCTTTTATCTTCGTAACACACTGACAGTACTCTCTCCCTCGACCTTCATCACTCTATCTCTCTCTAAGTATATCTCGCTCCCTGCTATGTGTCTCTAACTATGATTCTCCATGTGGAATCTCTTTTTCTCACACATACACAAAACTTTGTCTCCCGGGGTCTCATTTCTCTCTACTATTCCCGTGTGTGCCACTCGGACACCCCTCATATAGAGATGTCTTTCGCTCCTTAGGTATGAGAACCTATGACTCTTCCTCTTAAATATCTTTTTCTCACACACACACACAAACTCTGTCTCCCAGGGTCACATATTTCTCCACAGTTCTCTTGTATGTCGCTCACACACACTCTCTCTCCCTAGAGATATCTTGCATTCCCTCGTATGTTTCTCTAGCTATGACTCCCGTTTTGAAATCTCTCTCGCAGACACAAAACTCCGTCTCTCGGGATCTCATTTCTCTCTGATATTTGTTTGTATGTGAGTCACATGCACCCTTTCTTCATCTCTCTCACACCCACACCCATAACTTAGCCTTCTGATCCACTCGACTCCTATCTCAAACACACACTAGCTAGCATCTTTATCTTTCTATTTATCTGTTTCTCCATCAATCTTCTTTCATTTATAGGTTGATCTCTTTTGCACAATCGTTGTGCCTCACTCCCTCTGCTCGCCATAGATGCATGCTCCAGCCCACGCCACCATCTCTTAAAGACAAAAAAACATGCTCAATTGTCGGGCCTTCTTCCCTGCATTCTTGCATGCATGCATATTGTCATACCGATCCGTCTCTCCCATGTCGTTGATCTTAGCTTATGACTTATTTCTTCTTTCTTTTATCTCGATCATGCACGCACACACACACACACATCCCACGTATACATGTATACCTCTCACACATGCACGTTGAAGGTCTCTATGTGTCCATACATAGTTAATTACCCTCAACCCTAATGCCACATCGAATCGTTCTCTTCTTGTGTGCACATAACTTCCGCCTGGATGGGTAAAACACACACTCACACTTAACAATCTCCTTCTAGCTACCCCCCCCCCTCACTGTTCCCCTATATCCCCGAAACCAATAAGACCACCCCTTCGTTTAATTCCCGCCTACATGCACCATCGATATATAGTAGTCTTCCTCGGTGTCTCTCGAACAAACACGTTCTCTCGATGTCGACTACTCTCACGTGCACACACCTTCTCTTCCCTCTCTACGGGCATTTTCTCTATCGCACCCCATCGTTGGTGGCCTTTGCCATACACATCACCTCTCTATGATGAAGCCCTGCACACTTAAAGTACATCCTCCACCGAGGACCCAGCGACACACACACACACACACACACATGCACGCACGCACGCACCCACCCACCCCCCCCCCCACACACACACTAAGACTCAATCGCACACACACACACTAAGACTCCATCTCTCTCTATCTCTCTATCTCTCTCTCTCTCTCTCTCACACACACACACACCCACCCACCCACACACACACACACACTGAGACTCCATCTCACACACACATGCTCTAGGCGGAGCATTTGTTCCAACCACCCTTCATCGACCCTTACCCGTATGATAAACAATCACCTTAATTTACTTGTATAACATGGACAAATTCCACTTTACTTTAGTAGTTAGCAAACTTATCATCTGTACCCTTTATAAAAAGCCGAGTTAACGATGATGGTGTGCCTGCCATCTTGTAATATAGACCGTCTAATCTATATCAGATGGATAGAAAGCAAACTATGATAATTTTACAAAAGATAGCAGCACCTCTCTCCACATCCTTATCTCCCACAACCTCATTGCTGAGCAATTAAAAAATAAAGTCTCTGGAACAATCTAGCATGGTGGCCGCTGCCACCTGCCGGCGCCGTCCATCCCCATGCCTCCGCCCATTCCGACCACCAGTCACCACCACGCTCCACTCCTCCTCACCTTATCTCTCATCTTTCATTTTTTCGATGACATTCTCGAGATACCAGTTTTCCGATAAAATTCTCGAAATATCATTAGTTTTTACACATGGGATTACTCCTGCGTGGGTAAATCACAACAGGTGTTTTGTAACAAAATGCATATTGATGTTTCGTGCAATGCATGAGCATCTTGCTTGTAATTATATAACGCAAATCATGAGCAGGAAGTGGCATTTTTTTACACAACAACATTAACATGGCCACGTAAATCACTAGCTAAAGTAAATACCATTATACTTATATCCCGATGCAAAAGGTTGAGTACATGTCCGAAGAGTAGAGTCGCACACACGCACTCTGTCTCTCAGAATCACACACACACACACACCAGTTACGTGACGCCCACTTAAGCAGACACGTATGTTACAATTTGTGCACCCGCGGGTACACGTGATGCTGCGCATTTATTTAAGCCGAACGGCGAACCCAAACAGTAGCTGCATTCATTCCCCTCCCACCGCCTCTTCTCTGGTCACTGTCGCCCGGATGAGGATCCCCTGACGTGAACAATCCTACCATTCTATCACTGACATGTGGGACCCCCAAGCGTGGGTCCCACCAGTCAGCGAAGGAAAGGCAGGGTAAGGCAGTGATAGCCACGTCAGAGGATCCATGTCCGGCCCGTAGCCATGGCCCGGCCGAAGGTAACAACATACGCCATACTCCCGCCGGAGCGGCTCTTTAATATGGAAATTTTAGTGGTCATGCATGCATCTTTTTGTGCTAGCAGTCCTATATAAGGGTTGACTGGTCGCTTCCCGCGGATGTGCGCGGGCGGTGGAAGAGGAAGGAGATGGGAAGCGGGCTGTGGAGTAACGTTTTTTACCACAATTTCTTAGGAAACTGAGTGCAATAATTGAGTAGTTTTGCAAACTAGCAGTACTACACCTGAAACGGTTCAAAACCTATACTCCCTTGCCAGCGCGCGCTTCCCGCGTGAAACGGTCAGCGTCGCCCTAGAGTGTCAGTGCTGCATTAATGCCCGGCCAGAGCAGAGGCGACCTCTCACTGGCGCCGGCTTTGAAGCGGCGCGACGGCCGAGAGAGCGCTGCTTCCCGGTGCACCGACTGCTCCGCGTCGAGGCTGGCCATAGGCCCTGTTTGGATCCATGGGTGATACGTCTCCAACGTATCTATAATTTTTGATTGCTCCATGCTATATTATATTCTGTTTTGGACATTATTGGGCTTTATTATACACTTTCATATTATTTTTGGCGCTAACCTATTAACCGGAGGCCCAGCCCAGAATTGCTGTTTTTTGCCTATTTCAGAGTTTCGCAGAAAAAGAATATCAAACGGAGTCCAAACGGAATGAAACCTTCGGGAACGTGATTTTCGGAACGAACGTGATCCAGAGGACTTGGACCCTATGTCAAGACATCAACCAGGAGGGAACGAGGTAGGGGGCGCGCCTACCCCCCTAGGCGCGCCCTCCACCCTCGTGCCCCCCTGTTGCTCCACTGACGTACTCCTTCCTCCAATATATACCTACGTACCCCCAAACTACCAGATACGGAGCCAAAAACCTAATTCCACCGCCGCAACCTTCTGTACCCGTGAGATCCCATCTTGGGGCCTATTCCGGAGCTCCACCGGAGGGGGCATCGATTACGGAGGGCTTCTAGATCAACACCATAGCCTCTCCGATGATGTGTGAGTAGTTTACCTCAGACCTTCGGGTCCATAGTTATTAGCTAGATGGCTTCTTCTCTCTTTTTGGATCTCAATACAATGTTCTCCCCCTCTCTCATGTAGATCTATTCAATGTAATCTTCTTTCGCGGTGTGTTTGTTGAGACCGATGAATTGTGGGTTTATGATCAAGATTATCTATGCACAATATATGAATCTTCTCTGAATTCTTTTATGTATGATTGGTTATCGTTGCAAGTCTCTTTGAATTATCAGTTTGGTTTGGCCTACTAGATTGATCTTTCTTGCAATGGGAGAAGTGCTTATCTTTGGGTTCAATCTTGTGGTGTCCTTTCCCAGTGACGGTAGGGGCAGCAAGGCACGTATTGTATTGTTGCCATCGAGGATAACAAGATGGGGTTTATATCATATTGCATGAGTTTATCCCTCAACATCATGTCATCTTACTTAAAGCCTTACTATGTTCTTATGAACTTAATACTCTAGATGCATGCTGGATAGCGGTCGATGTGTGGAGTAATAGTAGTAGATGCAGGCAGGAGTCGGTCTACTTGTCTCGGACGTGATGCCTATATACATGATCATACCTAGATATTCTCATAACTATGCTCAATTCTGTCAATTGCTCAACAGTAATTTGTTCACCCATCGTAAATACTAATGCTCTTGAGAGAAGCCACTAGTGAAACCTATGGCCCCCGGGTCTATTTTCCATCATATTAATCTTCCAACACTTAGTTATTTTCATTGCCTTTTATTTTACTTTGCATCTTTATCATAAAAATACCAAAAATATTATCTTATCATATCTATCAGATCTCACTCTCGTAAGTGACCGTGTAGGGATTGACAACCCCTTATCGCGTTGGTTGCGAGGATTTATTTGTTTGTGTAGGTGCGAGGGACTCGTGCGTGGCCTCCTACTGGATTGATACATTGGTTCTCAAAAACTGAGGGAAATACTTACGCTACTTTGCTGCATCACCCTTTCCTCTTCAAGGGAAAACCAACGCAGTGCTCAAGAGGTAGCAAGAAGGATTTCTGGCGCCGTTGCCGGGGAGTCTATGCAAAAGTCAACATACCAAGTACCTATCACAAACCCTTATCTCCCGCATTACATTATTTGCCATTTGCCTCTCGTTTTCCTCTCCCCCACTTCACCCGTGCCGTTTTATTCGCCCTCTCTTTTCAATTCGCCTTTTTTCGCTCGCTTCTTGTTTGCTCGTGTGTTGGATTGCTTGTTTGTCACGATGGCTCAAGATAATACCAAATTGTGTGACTTCACCAATACCAACAACAATGATTTCCTTAGCCCTCCGATTGCTCCTCTTACCGATACTGAATCTTGTGAAATCAATGCTGCTTTGTTGAATCTTGTCATGAAACATCAATTCGCCGACCTTCCTAGTGAAGATGTCGCTACCCATCTGAATAGCTTCGTTGATTTGTGTGATATGCAAAAGAAGAAAGATGTGGATTATGATATTGTTAAATTGAAGCTATTTCCTTTTTCCCTTAGAGATCGTGCTAAACCTTGGTTTTCGTCTTTGCCTAAAAATAGTATTGATTCATGGAATAAGTGCAAAGATGCTTTTATCTCTAAGTATTTTCCTCCCGTTAAGACCATCTCTCTTAGAAACGATATTATGAATTTTAAACAACTTGATCATGAACATGTTGCACAAGCTTGGGAGAGGATGAAATTAATGATACGTAATTGCCCTACGCATGGTTTGAATTTGTGGATGATTATACAAACTTTTTATGCCGGATTGAATTTTTCTTCTAGAAATCTTTTAGATTCGGCCGCGGGAGGCACTTTTATGGAAATCACTTTAGGAGAAGCTACTAAACTCATAGTTAATATTATGGTTAATTATTCTCAATGGCACACTAAAAGATCTACTAATAACAAAGTGCATGCGATAGAAGAAATTAATGTTTTGAGTGGAAAGATGGATGAACTTATGAAATTATTTGCTACTAAGAGTGTTTCTTCTGATCCTAATGATATGCCTTTGTCTACTTTGATTGAGAATAATAATGAATCCATGGATGTGAATTTTGTTGGTAGGAATAATTTTGGTAACTATGCGTATAGAGGAAACTTTAATCCTAGGCCTTATCCTAGTAATTCCTCTAATAATTATGGTAATTCTTACAACAATTATTATGGAAATTTTAATAAGATGTTCTGTGAATTTGAGACTAGTGTTAAGGAATTTATGCATTCGCAAAAGAATTTCAATGCTTTGCTTGAAGAAAAATTGCTTAAAGTTGATGAATTGGCTAGGAACGTTGATAGAATTTCTCTTGATGTTGATTCTTCAAAGCTTAGATCTATTCCTCCTAAGCATGATATCAATTAGTCTCTCAAAGCCATGAGAATTTCCATTGATGAGTGTAAAGAAAGAACCGCTAGGATGCGTGCTAAGAAAGATTGCTTTATGAAAGCGTGTTCTTCAAATTTTTTTGAAAATAAAGATGAAGATCTAAAAGTTATTGATGTGTCCCCTATTAAATCTTTGTTTTGCAATATGAATCTTGATAATGATGGGACTGAATATGATCCACCTTTACCTAGAAGGCGTTCCAGAAATTCGGAGTTGTTAGATCTTGATGCTAAAATTGATAAAAGTGGGATTGAAGAGATCAAAACACTAGATATTAATGAACCCACTATTTTGGATCTGAAGGAATTTAATTATGATAATTGCTCTTTGATAGATTGTATTTCCTTGTTGCAATCCCTGCTAAATTCTCCTCATGCTTACACTCAACACAAAGCTTTTACTAAACATATCATTGATGCTTTAATGCAATCTTATGAAGAAAAACTTGAGTTGGAAGTTTCTATCCCTAGAAAACTTTATGATGAGTGGGAACCTACTATTAAAATTAAAATTAAAGATCATGAATGCTATGCTTTGTGTGATTTGGGCGCTAGTGTTTCCACGATTCCAAAGACTTTATGTGATTTATTAGGTTTCCATGAATTTGATGATTGCTCTTTAAACTTGCACCTTGCGGATTCCACTATTAAGAAACCTATGGGAAGAATTAATGATGTTCTTATTGTTCCAAATAGGAACTATGTGCCCGTAGACTTTATTTTTCTTGACATAGATTGCAATCCTTCATGTCCTATTATTCTTGGTAGACCTTTCCTTAGAACGATTGGTGCAATCATTGATATGAAGGAAGGGAATATTAGATTCCAATTTCCGTTATGGAAAGGCATGGAACACTTCCCTAGAAAGAAAATAAAATTACCTTATGAATCTATTATGAGAGCCACTTATGGATTGCCTACCAAAGATGGCAATACCTAGATCTATCATTGCTATTATGCCTAGTTAGGGGCGTTAAACGATAGTGCTTGTTGGGAGGCAACCCAATTTTATTTTTTGTTTTTTTGCTTTTTGCTTCTGTTTAGGAATAAATCTTTGATCTAGCCTCTGGTTAGATGTGTTTTTATGTTTTAATTAGTGTTTGTGCCAAGTTAAACCTATAGGATCTTCTTGGATGATAGTTATTTGATCTTGCTGTAAATTCCAGAAACTTTCTGTTCATGAAAACAATTGTTAAAAATCACCAGAACGTGATAAAATATTGATTCCAATTTCTTCTGATCAATAAACAAATTTTCTAGGTCTTCCTATTTTGGCTAATTTTTTGGAGTTCCAGAAGTTTGCATTAGTTACGGATTACTACAGACTGTTCTGTTTTTGACAGATTCTTTTTTCGTGTGTAGTTTGCTTATTTTGCTGAATCTATGGCTAGTAAAAGAGTTTATTGTTTGGGAACGTAGTAATTTCAAAAAATTTCCTACGCACACGCAAGATCATGGTGATGCATAGCAACGAGAGGGGAGAGTGTTGTCCACGTACCCTCGTAGACCGACAGCGGAAGCGTTATCACAACGCGGTTGATGTAGTCGTACGTCTTCATGATCCGACCGATCAAGTACCGAACGCACGGCACCTCCGAGTTCTACACACGTTCAGCTCGATGACGTCCCTCGAACTCCGATCCAGCCGAGTGTTGGGGGAGAGTTTCGTCAGCACGACGGCGTGGTGACGATGATGATGTTCCACCGACGCAGGGCTTCGCCTAAGCTCCGTAACGGTATTATCGAGGTCTAATATGGTGGAGGGGGGCACCGCACACGGCTAAGAGATCTCAAGGATCAATTGTTGTGTCTCTGGGGTGCCCCCCTGCCCCCGTATATAAAGGAGCAAGGGAGAGGCAGCCGGCCAAGGGGAGAGGCGCGCCAAAGGGGGGAGTCCTACTCCCACCGGGAGTAGGACTCCTCCTTTCCTTCTGGGAGTAGGAGAAGGGAAGGGGGAAGGAGAAAGAAGGAAGGGGGCGCCCCCCCTCCCTAGTCCAATTCGGACTAGCCCATGGGGAGGGGTGCGGCCACCCTTTGGGGTCTTTCCCTCCTTTCCCGTATGGCCCATTAAGGCCCAATACGAATTTCCGTAACTCTCCGGTACTCCGAAAAATACCCGAATCACTCGGAACCTTTCCGAAGTCCGAATATAGTCGTCCAATATATCGATCTTTACGTCTCGGCCATTTTGAGACTCCTCGTCATGTCCCCGATCTCATCCGGGACTCCGAACTCCTTCGGTACATCAAAACTCAATAAAACTGTCATCGTAACGTTAAGCGTGCGGACCCTTCGGGTTCGAGAACTATGTAGACATGACCGAGACACCTCTCCGGTCAATAACCATTAGCGGGACCTGCATGCCCATATTGGCTCCCACAGATTCTACGAAGATCTTTATTGGTCAGACCGCATAACAACATACGTTGTTCCCTTTGTCATCGGTATGTTACTTGCCCAAGATTCGATCGTCGGTATCTCGATACCTAGTTCAATCTCGTTACCGGCAAGTCTCTTTACTCATTCCGTAATACATCATCCCACAACTAACTCATTAGTCACAATGCTTGCAAGGCTTATAGTGATGTGCATTACCGAGTGGGCCCAGAGATACCTCTCCGACAATCGGAGTGACAAATCCTAATCTCGAAATACGCCAACCCAACAAGTACCTTTGGAGACACCTGTAGAGCACCTTTATAATCACCCATTTACATTGTGACGTTTGGTAGCACACAAAGTGTTCCTCCGGTAAACGGGAGTTGCATAATCTCATAGTCATAGGAACATGTATAAGTCATGAAGAAAGCAATAGCAACATACTAAAGGATCGGGTGCTAAGCTAACGGAATGGGTCAAGTCAATCACGTCATTCTCCTAATGAGGTGATCTCGTTAATCAAATGACAACTCATGTCTATGGCTAGGAAACATAACCATCTTTGATTAACGAGCTAGTCAAGTAGAGGCATACTAGTGACACTCTGTTTGTCTATGTATTCACACATGTATTATGTTTCCGGTTAATACAATTCTAGCATGAATAATAAACATTTATCATGATATAAGGAAATAAATAATACTTTATTATTGCCTCTAGGGCATATTTCCTTCAGTCTCCCACTTGCACTAGAGTCAATAATCTAGTTCACTTCGCCATGTGATTTAACATCAATAATTCACATCATGATTAACACCCATAGTTCACATCTCTATGTGACCAACACTCAAAGGGTTTACTAGAGTCAATAATCTAGTTCACATCGCTATGTGATTAACACCCAAAAAGTACTAAGGTGTGATTATGTTTTGCTTGTGAGATAATTTTAGTCAACGGGTCTGTCACATTCAGATCCGTAAGTATTTTGCAAATTTCTATGTCTACAATGCTCTGCATGGAGCTACTCTAGCTAATTGCTCCCACTTTCAATATGTATCTAGACCGAGACTTAGAGTCATCTAGATTAGTGTCAAAACTTGCATCGACGTAACCCTTTACGACGAACCTTTTGTCACTTCCATAATCGAGAAACATATCCTTATTCCACTAAGGATAATTTTGACCGCTGTCCAATGATCTACTCCTAGATCACTATTGTACTCCCTTGCCAAAATTAGTGTAGGGTATACAATAGATCTGGTACACAGCATGGCATACTTTATAGAACCTATGGCCAAGGCATAGGGAATGACTTTCATTCTCTTTCTATCTTTTGCCGTGGTCGGGCTTTGAGTCTTTACTCAATTTCACACCTTGTAACACAGGCAAGAACTCTTTCTTTGACTGTTCTATTTTTGAACTACTTCAAAATCTTGTTAAGGTATGTACTCATTGAAAAACTTATCAAGCGTCTTCATCTATCTCTATAGATCTTGATGCTCAATATGTAAGTAGCATCACCGAGGTCTATCTTTGAAAAACTCCTTTCAAACACTCCTTTATGCTTTGCAGAATAATTCTACATTATTTCCGATCAACAATATGTCATTCACATATACTTATCAGAAATGCTGTAGTGCTCCCACTCACTTTCTTGTAAATACAGGCTTCACCGCAAGTCTGTATAAAACTATATCCTTTGATCAACTTATCAAAGCGTATATTCCAACTCCGAGATGCTTGCACCAGTCCATAGATGGATCGCTGGAGCTTGCATATTTTGTTAGCACCTTTAGGATTGACAAAACCTTCTGTTGCATCATATACAACTCTTCTTTAATAAATCCTTTAAGGAATGCAGTTTTGTTTATCCATTTGCCAGATTTCATAAAATGCGGCAATTGCTAACATGATTCAGACGGACTTAAGCATAGATACGAGTGAGAAACTCTCATCGTAGTCAACACCTTAAACTTGTTGAAAACCTTTTGCGACAATTCTAGCTTTGTAGATAGTAACACTACTATCAGCGTCTGTCTTCCTCTTGAATATCCATTTAATCTCAATGGCTCGCCGATCATTGGGCAAGTCAATCAAAGTCCATACTTTGTTCTCATACATGGATCTCATCTCAGATTTCATGGCTTCAAGCCATTTTGCGGAATCTGGCTCACCATTGCTTCTTCATAGTTCGTAGGTTCGTCATGGTCTAGTAACATAACCTCCAGAACAGGATTATCGTACCACTCTGGTGCGGATCTTACTCTGGTTGACCTACGAGGTTTGGTAGTAACTTGATATGAACTTACATGATCATCATCATTAACTTCCTCACTAATTGGTGTAGGAGTCATAGGAACAGATTTCTGTGATGAACTACTTTCCAATAAGGGAGCAGGTACAGTTACCTCATCAAGTTCTACTTTCCTCCCACTCACTTTTCTTTCGAGAGAAACTCCTTCTCTAGAAAGGATCCATACTAAGCAACGAATGTCTTGCCTTCGGATCTGTGATAGAAGGTGTACCCAACTGTCTCCTTTGGGTATCCTATGAAGACACATTTTTCCGATTTGGGTTTGAGCTTATCAGGATGAGACTTTTTCACATAAGCATCGCAACCCCAAACTTTAAGAAACGACAACTTTGGTTTCTTGCCAAAACACAGTTCATAAGGCGTCGTCTCAACGGATTTTGATGGTGCGCTATTTAACGTGAATGCAGCTATCTCTAATGCATAACCCCAAAACGATAGTGGTAGATCGGTAAGATACATCATATATCGCACCATATCTAATAAAGTACGATTACGACGTTCGGACACACCATTACACCGTGGTGTTCCAGGTGGCGTGAGTAGTGAAACTATTTCACATTGTTTTAACTGAAGGCCAAACTCGTAACTAAAATACTCTTCTCCACGATCAGATCGTAGAAACTTTATTTTCTTGTTACGATGATTTTCTACTTCACTCTGAAATTCTTTGAATTTTTCAAATGCTTCAGACTTATGTTTCATCAAGTAGATATACCCATATCTGCTCAAATCATCTGTGAAGGTCAGAAAATAATGATACCTGCTACGAGCCTCAATATTCATCGGACCACATACATCTGTATGTATGATTTCCAACAAATATGTTGCTCTCTCCACAGTTCCGGAGAACGGCGTTTTAGTCATCTTGCCCATGAGGCACGGTTCGCAAGCATCAAGTGATTGATAATCAAGTGATTCCAAAATCCCATTAGTATGGAGTTTCTTCATGCGCTTTACACCAATATGACCTAAACGGCAGTGCCACAAATAAGTTGCACTATCATTATTAACTTTGCATCTTTTGGCTTCAATATTATGATTTATGTGTATCACTACGATCGAGATCCAACAAACCATTTTCGTTGGTGTGTCTGACCATAGAAGGTTTTTATTCATGTAAACAGAACAACAATTGTTCTCTAACTTAAATGAATAACCGTATTGCAATAAACATGATCAAATCATATTCATGCTCAACGCAAATACCAAATAACACTTATTTAGTTTCAACACTAATCCCAAAAGTACAGGGAGTGTGTGATGATGATCATATCAATCTTGGAACTACTTCCAACACACATCGTCACCTTGCCTTTTACTAGTCTCTGTTTATTCTGCAACTCCCGTTTTCAAGTTACTACTCTTTAGCAACTGAACCCGTATCAAATACTGAGGGGTTGCTATAAACACTAGTAAGTACACATCAATAACATGTATATCCAATATACCTTTGTTCACTTTTCCATCCTTCTTATCCACCAAATGCTTGGGGCAGTTCCGCCTCCAGTGACCAGTCCCTTTGTAGTAGAAGCACTTAGTCTCAGGCTTAGGTACAGACTTGGGCTTCTTCACTTGAGTAGCAACTTGCTTGCCGTTCTTTTTGAAGTTCCCCTTCTTCCCTTTGCCCTTTTCTTGAAACTAGTGGTCTCGTCAACCATCAACACTTGATGTTTTTCTTGATTTCTACCTTCGTCGATTTCAGCATCACGAAGAGCTCGGGAATTACTTTCATCATCCCTTTCATACTATAGTTCATCACGAAGTTCTACTAACTTGGTGATGGTGACTAGAGAATTCTGTCAATCACTATTTTATCTGGAAGATTAACTCCCACTTGATTCAAGCGATTGTAGTACCCAGACAATCTGAGCACATGCTCACTAGTTGAGCGATTCTCCTCCATCTTTTAGCTATAGAACTTGTTGGAGACTTCATATCTCTCAACTTGGGTATTTGCTTGAAATATTAATTTCAACTCCTGGAACATCTTATATGGTCCATGACGTTCAAAACGTCTTTGAAGTCCCAATTCTAAGCCGTTAAGCATGGTGCACTAAACTATCAAGTAGTCATCATATTCAGCTAGCCAAACGTTCATAACGTCTGCATCTGCTCCAGCAATAGGTCTGTCACCTAGCGGTGCATCAAGGACATAATTTTTCTGTGCAGCAATGAGGATAATCCTCAGATCACTGATCCAATCCGCATCTTTGCTACTAACATCTTTCAACATAATTTTTTTCTCTAGGAACATATCAAAAATAAACACAGGGAAGCAACAACGCGAGCTATTGATCTATAACATAATTTGCAAAATACTATCAGGACTAAGTTCATGATAAATTTAAGTTCAATTAATCATATTACTTAAGAACTCCCACTTAGATAGACATCCCTCTAATCATCTAAGTGATTGCGTGATCCAAAGCAACTAAACCATGTCCGATTAACACGTGAGATGGAGTAGTCTCAATGGTGAACATCACTATGTTGATCATATCTACTATATGATTCACGCTCGACCTTTCGGTCTCTGCGTTACGAGGCCATATCTGTATATATGCTAGGCTCGTCATGTTTAACCTGAGTATTCCGCGTGTGCAACTGTTTTGCACCCGTTGTATTTGAACGTAGAGCCTATCATACCAGATTAACACGTGGTGTCTCAGCACGAAGAACTTTCGCAACGGTGCATACTCAGGGAGAACACTTTTATCTTGAAATTTTAGTGAGAGATCATCTTATAATGCTATCGTCAATCAAAGCAAGATAAGATGCATAAAGGATTAACATCACATGCAATCAATATAAGTGATATGATATGGCCATCATCATCTTGTGCTTGTGATCTCCATCTCCGAAGCACCGTGCTCGTGATCTCCATCTCCGAAGCACCGTCATGATCACCAACGTCACCGGCGCGACACCTTGATCTCCATCGTAGTATCGTTGTCGTCTCGCCAACTAATTGCTTTTACTACTATCGCTACCGCTTAGTGATAAAGTAAAACTATTACATGGCGATTGCATTTCATACAATAAAGCGACAACCATATGGCTCCTGCCAGTTGCCGATAACTCGGTTACAAAACATGATCATCTCATACAACAAATTATATCACATCATGTCTTGACCATATCGCATCACAACATGCCCTGCAAAAACAAGTTAGACGTCCTCTACTTTGTTGTTGCAAGTTTTACGTGGCTGCTACGGGCTTAGCAAGAACCTTCTTACCTACGCATCAAAACCACAATGATAGTTTGTCAAGTTGGTGCTGTTTTAACCTTCGCAAGGACCGGGCGTAGCCACACTCGGTTCAACTAAAGTGAGAGAGACAGCCACCCGCCAGTCACCTTTAAGCAACGAGTGCTCCGAACGGTGAAACCAGTCTCGCGTAAGCGTACGCGTAATGTCGGTCCGGGCCGCTTGATCTCACAATACCGCTGAAACAAAGTATGACATGCTGGTAAGCAGTATGACTTATATCGTCCACAACTCATTTGTGTTCTACTCGTGCATAGCATCAACGCATAAAACCAGGCTCTGATACCACTGTTGGGGCACGTAGTAATTTCAAAAAATTTCCTACGCACACGCAAGATCATGGTGATGCATAGCAACGAGAGGGGAGAGTGTTGTCCACGTACCCTCGTAGACCGACAGCGGAAGCGTTATCACAACGCGGTTGATGTAGTCATACGTCTTCACGATCCGACCGATCAAGTACCGAACGCACGGCACCTCCGATTTCTACACACGTTCAGCTCGATGACGTCCCTCGAACTCCGATCCAGCCGAGTGTTGAGGGAGAGTTTCGTCAGCACGACAGCGTGGTGACGATGATGATGTTCCATCGACGCAGGGCTTCGCCTAAGCTCCCTAACGGTATTATCGAGGTGTAATATGGTGGAGGGGGGCACCGCACACGGCTAAGAGATCTCAAGGATCAGTTGTTGTGTCTCTGGGGTGCCCCCTGCCCCCGTATATAAAGGAGCAAGGGGGAGGCAGCCGGCCAAGGGGAGAGGCGCGCCAAAGCGGGGAGTCCTACTCCCACCGGGAGTAGGACTCCTCCTTTCCTTGTGAGAGTAGGAGAAGGGAAGGGGGAAGGAGAAAGAAGGAAGGGGGCGCCCCCCCTCCCTAGTCCTATTCGGACTAGCCCATGGGGAGGGGTGCGGCCACCCTTTGGGGTCTTTCCCTCCTTTCCCGTATGGCCCATTAAGGCCGAATACGAATTCCCGTAACTCTCCGGTACTCCCAAAAATACCCGAATCACTCGGAACCTTTCCGAAGTCCGAATATAGTCGTCCAATATATCGATCTTTATGTCT
Organism: Aegilops tauschii subsp. strangulata; assembly: GCF_002575655.3. Classification (NCBI taxonomy): domain Eukaryota; kingdom Viridiplantae; phylum Streptophyta; class Magnoliopsida; order Poales; family Poaceae; genus Aegilops; species Aegilops tauschii. Next base: position 525,033,745 of record NC_053039.3, read on the forward strand.
CGGCCATTTCGAGACTCCTCGTCATGTCCCCGATCTCATCCGGGACTCCGAACTCCTTCGGTACATCAAAACTCAATAAAACTGTCATCGTAACGTTAAGCGTGCGGACCCTTCGGATTCGAGAACTATGTAGACATGACCGAGACACCTCTCCGGTCAATAACCAATAGCGGGACCTGGATGCCCATATTGGCTCCCACATATTCTACGAAGATCTTTATCGGTCAGACCGCATAACAACATACGTTGTTACCTTTGTCATCGGTATGTTACTTGCCCGAGATTCGATCGTCGGTATCTCGATACCTAGTTCAATCTCGTTACCGGCAAGTCTCTTTACTCGTTCCGTAATACATCATCCCGCAACTAACTCATTAGTCACAATGCTTGCAAGGCTTATAGTGATGTGCATTACCGAGTGGGCCCAGAGATACCTCTTCGACAATCGGAGTGACAAATCCTAATCTCGAAATACGCCAACCCAACAAGTACCTTTGGAGACACCTGTAGAGCACCTTTATAATCACCCATTTATGTTGTGACGTTTGGTAGCACACAAAGTGTTCCTCCGGTAAACGGGAGTTGCATAATCTCATAGTCATAGGAACATGTATAAGTCATGAAGAAAGCAATAGCAACATACTAAACGATCGGGTGCTAAGCTAACGGAATGGGTCAAGTCAATCACGTCATTCTCCTAATGAGGTGATCTCGTTAATCAAATGACAACTCATGTCTATGCTAGGAAACATAACCATCTTTGATTAACGAGCTAGTCAAGTAGAGGCATACTAGTGACACTCTGTTTGTCTATGTATTCACACATGTATTATGTTTCCGGTTAATACAATTCTAGCATGAATAATAACCATAGAGAAGTTAGAATACAGTAGGGTAAACACCAATATAAATAAAGAATGAGTTCATTACAGTACCTTGAAGTGGTTTTTTGTTTTCTTTCGCTAACGGAGCTCACGAGATTTTCTGATGAGTTTTGTGTTGTGAAGTTTTCAAGTTTTGGGTAAAAGATTTGATGAATTATGGAACAAGGAGTGGCAAGAGCCTAAGCTTGGGGATGCCCATGGCACCCCCAAGATAATCTAAGGACACCTAAAAGCCAAAGCTTGGGGATGCCCCGGAAGGCATCCCCTCTTTCGTCTACTTCCATCGATAACTTTACTGGGAGCTATATTTTTATTCACCACATGATATGTGTTTTGCTTGGAGCGTCTTGTATGATTTGAGTCTTTATTTGTTAGTTTACCACAATCATCTTTGCTGTACACACCTTTTGAGAGAGACACACATGATTCGGAAATTATTAGAATACTCTATGTGCTGCACTTATATCTTTTCAGTTATATAGTTTTTGCTCTAGTACTTCACTTATATCTTTTAGAGTGAGGAGGTGGTCTTGTTTTATAGAAACTATTATTCTCTCATGCTTCACTTAGATTATTTTGAGTCTTAAACAGCATGGTAATTTTCTTAAACAATCCTAATATGCTAGGTATTCAAGACTAGTAAAAACTTTCTTATGAGTGTGTTGAATACTAAGAGTAGTTTGATGCTTGATGATTGTTTTGAGACATGGAGGTAGTGATATCAAAGTTGTGCTAGTTGAGTAGTTGTGAATTTGAGAAATACTTGTGTTGAAGCTTGCAAGTCCCGTAGCATGCACGTATGGTAAACGTTATGTAACAAATTTGGGACATGAGGTGTTCTTTGAGTGTCCTCCTTATGAGTGGCGGTCGGGGACAAGCGATGGTCTTTTCCTACCAATCTATCCCCCTAGGAGCATGCGCGTAATGCTTGGGTTTTGATGACTTGTAGATTTTTGCAATAAGTATGTGAGTTCTTTATGACTAATGTTGAGTCCATGGATTATACGCACTCTCATCTTTCCACCATTGCTAGCCTCTTCGGTACCATGCATTGCCCTTTCTCACATTGAGAGTTGGTGCAAACTTCACCGGTGCATCCAAACCCCGTGATATGATACACTCTTTCACACATAAACCTCCTTATATCTTCCTCAAAACAGCCACCATACCTACCTATTATGGAATTTCCATAGCCATTCCGAGATATATTGCCATGCAACTTTCCACAGTTCCGTTTATCGTGACACGTTCATCATTGTCATATTGCTTTGCATGATCATGTAGTTGACATAGTATTTGTGGCAAAGCCACCATTCATAATTCTTTCATACATGTCACTCTTGGTTCATTGCATATCCCGGTACACCACCGGAGGCATTCATATAGAGTCATACTTTGTTCTAGTATCGAGTTGTAATCTTTGAGTTGTAAATAAATAGAAGTGTGATGATCATCATTTATAGAGCATTATCCCAATAAAAAAAAAGAGAAAGGCCAAATAAAAAAAAGGGAAGGCCCAAAAAAAAGGGGGACAATGCTACTATCCTTTTTCCAAACTTGTGCTTCAAAGTAGCACCGTGATCTTCATGATAGAGAGTCTCTTGTTTTGTCACTTTCATATACTAGTGGGAACTTTTCATTATAGAACTTGGCTCGTATATTCCAACAATGGGCCTCCTCAAGTGCCCTAGGTCGTCGTGAGCAAGAAAGTTGGATGCACACCCATTTAGTTTCTTTTGTTGAGCTTTCATATATTTATAGCTCTAGTGCATCCGTTGCATGGCAATCCCTACTCCTTGCATTAACATCAATCGATGGGCATCTCCATAGCTCATTGATTAGCCTCGTTGATGTGAGACTTTCTCCTTTTTTTTCTTCTCCACATAACCCCCATCATTATATTTTATTCCACCCATAGTGCTATATCCATGGCTCACGCTCATGTATTGCGTGAAAGTTGAAAAGGTTTGAGATTACTAAAGTATGAAACAATTGCTTGGCTTGTCAGCGGGGTTGTGCATGATGAGAGCATTCTTGTGTGACAAAAATGGAGCATGACTAAACTATATGATTTTGTAGGGATGAACTTTCTTTGGCCATGTTATTTTGAGAAGACATAATTGCTTAGTTAGTATGCTTGAAGTATTATTATTTTTATGTCAATATTGAAATTTTATCTTGAATCTTTCGGATGTGAATATTCATACCACAATTAAGAAGAATTACATTGAAATTATGCCAAGTAGCATTCCACATCAAAAATTCTGTTTTTATCACTTACCTACTCGAGGACGAGCAGGAATTAAGCTTGGGGATGCTTGATACGTCTCCAACAGATCTATAATTTTTGATTGCTCTATGCTATATTATATTCTGTTTTGGACAATATTGGGCTTTATTATACACTTTTATATTATTTTTGGGACTAACCTATTAACCGGAGGCCCAGCCCAAAATTGCTATTTTTTGCCCATTTCAGAGTTTCGCAGAAAAAGAATATCAAATGGAGTCCAAACGGAATGAAACCTTCGGGAACGTGATTTTCGGAACGAACGTGATCCAGAGGACTTGGGCCCTACGTCAAGACATCAACCAGGAGGGCACGAGGTAGGGGGGCGCGCCCTCCACCCTCGTTGCCCCCCTGTTGCTCCACCGACGTACTCCTTCCTCCTATATATACCTACGTACCCCCAAACTACCAGATACGGAGCCAAAAACCTAATTCCACAGCCGCAACCTTCTGTACCTGTGAGATCCCATCTTGGGGCCTGTTCCGGAGCTCCGCCGGAGGGGGCATCGATCACGGAGGGCTTCTACATCAACACCATAGGCTCTCCGATGATGTGTGAGTAGTTTACCTCAGACCTTCGGGTCCATCGTTATTAGCTGGATGGCTTCTTCTCTCTTTTTGGATCTCAATACAATGTTCTCCCCCTCTCTCATGGAGATCTATTCGATATAATCTTCTTTTGCGGTGTGTTTGTTGAGACCGATGAATTGTGGGTTTATGATCAAGATTATCTATGAACAATATTTGAATCTTCTCTGAATTCTTTTATGTATGATTGGTTATCTTTGCAAGTCTCTTCGAATTATCAGTTTTGTTTGGCCTACTAGATTGATCTTTCTTGCAATGGGAGAAGTGCTTAGCTTTGGGTTCAATCTTGCGGTGTCCTTTCCCAGTGACGGTAGGGGCAGCAAGGCACGTATTGTATTGTTGCCATCGAGGATAACAAGATGGGGTTTATATCATATTGCATGAGTTTATCCCTCTACATCATGTCATCTTACTTAAAGCGTTACTCTGTTCTTATGAACTTAATACTCTAGATGCATGCTGGATAGCGGTCGATGAGTGGAGTAATAGTAGTAGATGCAGGGAGGAGTCGGTCTACTTGTCTCGGACGTGATGCCTATATACATGATCATACCTAGATATTCTCATAACTATGCTCAATTCTGTCAATTGCTCAACAGTAATTTGTTCACCCACCGTAAATACTTATGCTCTTGAGAGAAGCCACTAGTGAAACCTATGGCCCCCGGGTCTATTTTCCATCATATTAATCTTCCAACACTTAGTTATTTTCATTGCCTTTTATTTTACTTTGCATCTTTATCATAAAAATACCAAAAATATTATCTTATCATATCTATCAGATCTCACTCTCGTAAGTGACCGTGTAGGGATTGACAACCCCTTATCGCGTTGGTTGCGAAGATTTATTTGTTTGTGTAGGTGCGAGGGAGTCGTGCGTGGCCTCCTATTGGATTGATACCTTGGTTCTCCAAAACTGAGGGAAATACTTACGCTACTTTGCTGCATCACCCTTTCCTCTTCAAGGGAAAACCAACGCAGTGCTCAAGAGGTAGCAATGGGTTAGAGTTAGTTTGAGCTAGTTGGGGCTGAAATAGCCCCAAAGTATCCAAGCATGAGGGTTTAAATTGGAGCAAGTTGCACCCAACCCACCAAAAAAAACTATCCCACCCAAGAGGTGCTAACTGGAGATAGTTCTCATTGGGACCACTGAAAAATCACTTCTCTCTCTCCATCAAGTGCATTTATTGTCAATCTAACCCTGTCACCCAAACACCTCTTTCGCTGCAGTTAGTTCAGGGTTAGTCATGAGTTAGTCTAACCTCTAGCTAAGTTAGAGTATCCAAACAGGAGCAGTATAGGACATGCAAGTTGCTCAAAGCATACAGTCAAATTCGTACGTGAAAGGATTTTTTATTTTTGAAAAAGAAACGTGAAAGGAATTTTTTTAGAATGCTCTTGGCATGTCGCTAACATGTGATGAGATAACCGACCTCAATAGGCGGCAAAAACGCCAGCCCGCCGCACTTTGAGAGAGACGAGGAGGGAGAAGCAATACGGGCTGCTGGATTACTAGAGATAGGTGTCGCACGGAAGCCAAGAAATATGGTGATAGCGTGGGTTAGCCATGTACTAGTATGATGTAACTACACTGGGCTGCCGTGTTTCGTACTCTTCCAGTCCACTCTGGAGATGATTGGTTGACTTTATATCGCTGAATAATATAAAATATTATGAGTGCAGGCGATCCACCCCGAGGTTCCTTGCTCCTTCTCGGTCGTCGGGAATCTATGTTCTTCCACTCTATTTTTTTTACGTGAGCTTTGTTCATCCTTTTGCCAACACGCAACACATCAGGCATCAAGGTGCACGTGTCATGCAAGGATCATTCCATCTATATGAAGAACACGTGGGACTGGAACTACGAGACGGACATGTACCCAGGAGTGGACGTGCGAACCTGTGTAATATAGCGCAGTAAGTGAAGTAGAAAGTCACAAATAGTATGAACATGCGTGGCATATAGGCATTTGTCTCTTACTACCACTAAATGTTGTATGTGCAATGCCCGGTGATGTTATGGAGTACGTGACTAAGTACTCTACTACTACTATATTAATTGGAGGCACATATTAGGTTTTATATTTGTTTACGTGTATGCCCCGAGACCTTCCAACTAGACGTGTCTTTCTCTCCGGGTCGCACTTTGTGTCGTTCATACCACTAGTACAGTAGTACTACTACGTGTGGTCTCTGACCCAGAAGTGGATATGCTCTACCACGCTGTTCATGTCCCACTCCTGTCGCTGACGTGTGCGACATCCAGCACGTGCCGTGTGTTTGGCACTCCTTCGTCGTAAGAGTTGAAACGCTAGCATTCATTAGAAATAAAAAATAAATATAAATCACCTGTGATACTATACCACGAGGTTACCTTGCTCCTCGATATCGGAATGAATACTTCCGCTCGCCGACATGTGGGACGTCGACCATCCTGGTCCACTTGCCATTCCCGCAGAACTCCAGGGGAGAGTCACCCCGGACGTCGCGCCGCAGTAATTACTAGTGAGCCGTCAAATCACAGGCCCAACCTTTTAGCCACTGTGAAGTTGCTCGGACGAAGGAACCATAATGACTTCGTTGAATTCCGCTTCTGGAAGAAAACTACTGTACCACACTAGAAAAAAATACACTTCCGTGATGATACGTGTTTGTCACAGTAGGTCACGTTTTCTGTCATGCATGTACATCCATGACAAATTTATGACAGAATCAAGATAGTCATACCTGTGCTGTCGTAGAAGTGTTCCATGACATTACCAAAATTATCATCACGGAAGTGTCCACTTCCATGACGATAAATCGCGCGTCACAGAAGTGCTTTCGTCAAGGGTGAGCGACACGTGGCACCCACTATAACGGAACGTCGTTAAGCTATCGGGTCCGGTTTTGGATCCGATAACCCGTTAACAGCCCGGACGAATGGGGATTTTCCACGTGTAAAATTCTGATTGGCTAACGGAAACACGTGTCAGCTCGGCGTTGGCATAGGTGTCACTCATCCAATGGGCGAGATGCGCATATGATATGCTGACACGTGGACCGGCCCAAAAGTGGCCCATAAAGTTTAAATGGGCCGGCCCAACTAAAGGCCCACAAGATTTTGCGGTCCATAATGGGCCAGCCCAGCAAAAGGCCCACGAGATTTTTCGTATCATAATGGGCTGGCCCAGCTAAAGGCCCACGAGATTTTGCGGGCCATAATGGGCCGGCCCAGCTAAAGGCCCGCGAGATTTTGCGGACCATAATGGGCCGGCCCAGATAAAGGCCCAACATTCTTAGTTAAGGCCCGTACGGCTAGTGTCAAATCGGCACGTCAACGGCCTGTCCTAAACTTGTCATCATCGCGGCCCATGATCACTTCTGGCCCGTTAACAGTCCGCTAACTATGTGGGCCGAATTACGGCCCGGTGTATTTCCGGCCTGTTAAAGCTCCTGCTTCATTTGGGCCCATTTACAGGCCATTGAAACTTTCGGCCCATAAACGACCGTGAAGGATTTGGGTCATATTCGGCCAGGTCTGACATTCGGCCTGTTAGCGGCCCACTATAGATTTGGGCCACTTTCGGCCTGTTGTGATTTTCGGCCTATTAACGTCGGACGAAATCCATGGGCCATATGTGGCCCAACATCACATCGGACCCATTAACGGACCATATAAAAATGACGATAATCTAGCCAGACCGAACTTCCAGCCTGTTAAAGGCCCGTGTATTAGGTCGGCGCATTTATGGCCCGTCCGAATTTTGGCCTATGAAAGATCCGCATCGTAAATGGGCCCAATCTCACTTTCGGTCTTTTAAAGGCCCATGTTTTTATGGGCTCGAGATATTTACACCTATAAACGGCCTATTGTTACTGAGGGCCCAAATTATGTTTAGGTCTGTTAAAGGCCCACTATGGGCACAAGCCTACCAGGAAAATATGAAATCTTATGCTGATTTAGGCCCAGATATTTTTAGTGGGCTACATGCAAATTTTGGCCCATAATCGTTTTTGGCCCAATTGGAATGGGCCCGACGAATGTTGGCATGTTGGGCTCCTACGAACCTTTCAGCCGAATACATTACTAAGATAAACCTACACTATACAAAAATAGCGTCGTAATTATTCCAGCCTTTGGCAGCAGCATAAATGCTGTATCACAACAAAAGGCCTGTTGGCATAAAGTTTACAGTCCTTGCAGATAAAAGCACCATCAGATGTATAGAAGCACAGATCATTTGACCTGAGTGCTAATGTTTCAGGCTATAGAATCTGATGGAGCAGCACGATCTTCACCTTTTTCCGCCATTGCTCTTGAACAACGAAGCGAATGTCTGATAGTCTGGTTTCAAAACCATTCATATCTTGATGACATTTGTCAACCACTATTCTTGTTTCCAAAACGACGTCCATTAGGGATTGGACTTGTGTCTGGAGCATAGATATATCACTCTGTCTAGCAGGAAGATTTTGTTCAATAGGCGATTTGGACGAGGTTACCTTGACAACCAACCCAGAATTACGCAGGAAGGTGCTTTTTGCACTGTTAGTGGAGAGATACTGACGCACTGCAGCAAGAGGTGACATTGTGCATGTGGTAGCCTCGTCACCTTCAGGTGGTTGTGGCTGTTCAATCATTTTTTCCATAGCTTCCTGAAAGTTTGAACTTGTAGATTAGTGTACTAGATAAGTTACTAATGAGACAAAAACAAACAAAGTAGGTTACACGTTTATACATAAATTATTTTGGTGAACTACTGTAATACATTAGCATGTATTGTAGTTCCAACTACATAATAACTTTCGGAACATATGTCCATGTAGCATGCCTACTGTATTGTCTATTTCCTCACATTCGTTGAAATCTAAGGATAAAGATACATGGTTTAAAGTAGGATGAACATAGTATGACATCATTCATATCATGGGCAAATAGATATAAAACAAACAGGCTAGTTTATCATTGTGTGCGCACGTGAACGTAACAACTAGAATACAGATCAAGACCAAAAGAATATCCTTCATCTCTTTTAAACCATGTAAGGTGAAATGATACGTTAAGACAACTGTGTATAAAAGTGAATAGAGTAATTGACATTGGCTGCAAACCAAGTAGTTAAATGAACACATCACAGTAGCAATCAGGTCAAAGGCAGGAGGAGTAAGGACTTACAACAGTGGCTTGAACTGGTGTGCTCATGCCCTTCATCTTACTGGACTGGCAATCCTTGAAGATTTGCACTGCATTCGGTTCAGGTTCTTTTTGGTCCGCACAGGCTTTCCTCTGTATTTGGAACAAGTCAATATAGATACGATAATATGGCATAGAAAAAAGAAGGAAGTAGCAGCTATTTACAAGAGCCTCGCAGTGTGCAATATAGCTACGAGATACTGTTGTCTGTTGGAATTTCACTTTAGAACGGTTCGTCTTGTTCTTCAAACAGTTAGCCTAGAAGAAGATACACTTGTAAGGCACATACATAAATACAAGTTCAATATGTGGTCTGATCAAATACATATAGCCTACCTGATACTTTGGATCAGACGAGTGTTTAACGAGGGTTGTCCAGTCTTCATCTGTAATATATTCCACTGGAGATGTTTGGGCGATTTCATTGTTAGCCTTGCCTTCAAAGTGAGATTTTCTAAGGTGGTACTGCCGGTGTACAAAAAGAGGGGTGCGTTTTTGTACCCCTATACCTGTGCATGGGCAGTCGGAGCCGCGCCTACGGTCACGCTAAGCAGAGCAGGGGAGGTGAGCCAAGGTAAGACCAAAGCCCAAGATGATCAGAGCGACGCCAAGACCAAGACCACAAAGAGCAGAGGGACGAAGCAGGTTCCCCCGGAAAGACCCTTGCCGGGGGCAGCCACAGCAACCCCGGCAAGATCCTTGCCGGGGCAGCTCGCCCCACACCAATGGAGTGAGCCACCCGTGAGCCCACGGTCCCCAACGCCATCATCAACGTAGGGCCAGGGCTCGGGAAGGCACCTCTGTGGTGGCATGCAGATCTTTGTGAAGACATATTCAAGATCGGATGAGGATTAGAAGACGACGATCAAGATCCTTGCCGAGGAAGGCCAGCAGACCCCCGGCAAGGCCCTTGCCGGGGACGACAGCACGCCACGGCAAGACCCTTGCCGGGCCGCACGGCAAGACCCTTGCCGGGCCACCTGGCAAGGCCATCACCAAGGACGTCAGCAGGGCCACCGCCAGGCCCACGTCAACCAAGCTTCCACCGCCGTTCACATGCAGCTGCTAGCCCAACTAGCTAGGCAGGCACCTGCATGGCAACATGCAGCTCCCAGTCCAACTCATCAAGCGCCTGTGTGGCGGCATGCAGATCTTCGTGAAGGCTCCACCACCGCGCCACCTCAGCTGCCTGCCTGCCTACATGGGACCGCACGCATCACTAGCCGAAGTGCGTGTCGAAGCAAGGAGGAGCGGCGACGGATGGGACGGGCCTCGCCCCCGTCCCCGATAAATCAAGAGGACACCTAAGCTACGCATTAAATGTGTCTTGTCCAATAATACGAGCGATAAGCTCAGGGTACTGTACGCCTTTCCACCTCCTGTGTGCCACTGTGGCAGCCCCTTCTGACTATAAAAGGAGGCCCATGTCATACTGGAGAAGGATTCGGATCTTTCGAACCACGCACTGACCACAGCTAGTTCGAGAGCTCATGAACTCTCTGAAATACACCCACCAAAGCAGGACTAGGGTTTTATGCATCCTCGCGGCCCGAACCTGGGTAAACGATCCTTGTGCTGTCTACTAGCCCTGCTCTTCTCGCAACCCCGCACCCCGGCAACCGTAGTAGGGATTCTTGTGATCCCATAGGTGTCGTTCCACCCCGACATCCTTGGCGCGCCAGGTAGGGGGGTGCAATTGTGAGAATCTGGTCTAGTAGTTAGCCTAGCAGTTCTTCATCGCCCTTGGCTCCTGAGAAGGAGGCGGCCGGAGGAATGACGCCGGCTCGGCCACAGAAAAGCTAAGTCATTCAGAGATTTTAGTTATTTCCTCCAATATAAGGTTATCATCCTCGAAGATCTCGCCTAGGTATGAGAAACCTGCACGCAAAGGGGCCCTCCCGCAATTGGCAACGCCCTTGTTCTGTTTCGAGTCCGCTCAACAGCTCAAAGCGGCCGAGTCGAGAGTGGAAGGGTAGCCTTCGCACTTGGCAATGCTCCCGACTCTGACTCGAGTGAAACTCGACAGTTCGGGCGGCCGCGCTAAGGGCGGCAAGGTGGTTCGCCCGGCAGCAAGCACACCCGGCAGGCCAATGGGGATCCGTCCCCAAGACGCCGCCATGGGTTTACGCGCCGGCGAGCCTACCCAGTAACGTAGGGAGGACATACAAAGGAAAGTCGAACCGGAAAATAAAATGCATAATACTGAAAGTGCTGCAGGGTTATATTACATCAAATTGTTGCTGCGGTTCTAACTAGAGATAGCAATTGTCTTGGTTGTGAACCTGCAGCGACGATAAAGAACGGGGTGCCTAATCCCGACGCTGGCCCTCCCCCCTCAGAATTCCGCCGACACGGCTGATGATGGGCTTGATGCGCTCCCTGAGCGGCGCAAGGTCAGTACCCTCCGGCAAGCTCTCCAGCGCGGCGTCGAAGTCGAGGTCGGAGTTCCAGTGCGCCACCTTGGTGAGAACCTTGGTCTGGGCACCCTGGCAAAGCCTCCGGGACTCGTCGGCCAGTGAGGCCGCCCGGTTGGCGTGGAGCTGCTCCAGAGCGCCGACGACCTTCTCAAAGAACATGGTCAGGCTGCAATTGGCGCTCACGCTCCGCTCCGGGACATACCTCACGTCCGGCATCCCCATGATGGCCAACTGCGCGGCGGCCTGGTTGGCGACGGTGGCGAGGCAATCGAGCCAACGGTTCTCGCCCGCCACGTGATCCGCGAAGTTGAGGCCCTCGTTTGCCAGCAACTGCTTCTCGGCCTCCAATTCCTTTGCCAGGGTCCCCTCTTGGGTTTTGGCCTCCGACAGCACCTTCTCGAGACCCTCCAGCTTCAGCTTGAGGTCTTTGATGGAAGTGTTGGCCTCGGAGAGCTCCCCAGCCTTGCTGACGATCGCGCCATGCGCCTCTGTCGGGGCACTGTTGAGCGTGTGCCTCTCCTGGGACAGCTTCAGGGCTTGCTCCTTCAGCCCGTCGCGCTCTGCCTCCAACTCCTCCACCTTGTCGGCGTGAACCTGGGCCTGGGCATCGAGTGCCTCTTTGTGCCTCTGCTCCAGCTCACTGGTCTGCTGCAAGACAAACTTCTCCACTTCTTCATCCTTGCCGTGAAGCATGGCGGCAAGCTTCTCCTCGCGCGCGGCAAGGTCCTCCTCCTGGGAATTCAGTGCGGCTTGGTGCTGAGTCTGGGTGGCCTCGGCTGCCGCGGCCAAAGCCTCCGCCTTTTCCTGGGCCTTCTCGTTGTCGGCCAGCTTCATGGTGAGCTCCACGTTGCGTTTGGCCAGCTCGCCCTGGGCGGCCTTCAGCTCCTCGTAAGCCTCGCGGAACCAGTCCTGCGTCTCGGCAACGCGCTTCTGGAGGTCCGACTCCGCCTTCTCCACCACCACCGTCCTGGACTTAGCCTTGTCCAGGCGGGCGCGGTGGAGCGCCTGGAGCTTCCGGAAGCTGGCGCCCATGGTGTGGAGGAGCCGCTCTTCCCTCGGGCCGTCTCCGCCAACGCTCGGCTCATCGACGACCACAAGCCCGGCGGCAGCAAGCACTTCGTCGTCGAACACCTCTCCCTCGACGGGCGTCCTGCTGCTCGACACGCCTGGAAGGTGGACGAACCTTCATAATTCTGTTTATGCCATGCTCAGTTTTTCTGCTAAGTCTGAATCTGTTTATGAAACTTGCTATGTTTACATGGGTGCATCTTCTGTGCCTTTTTGGCTCGTGATCAGTAAGGGACTTTTGTTCTATGCAATTAGTAGATTCATGCCATGCCTTTGTTTTCTATGATCTGTTCCTGTAGCATGTTGTTTGATAGCTCTAACCTTTGCAGCCTGATATTATTTCTTCCATGTCCAGTGATCTCTGCTAAGTCTGTGAAACTGTTATTATTTGCAATCTTGCCATGCCCTTTTGAGCATGTTCTAGTGGTTTATGGAGATAGCTCAGTGTTCAAGTTTTGTCATGCTTTACCTGTACATCATGCCCATGCGTTTTGTTTTCATGTTGAGGTGCTATAGCATATTGTTTTGATGCTTGCAAGATACCTGGTTGCTGTTTTGGACAGATTGTTGTTATGTCTTGTTTGGAGTGTATGTGTTGCACCGTTGCTCCGTTTTGAGCATGCACTATATGAAACTTGCTTAGTTTTGCATGTAGTTTCATATTATCATGTTGCATCCTTACCTTGAGTGTGTTTGCTTGATGTTCGAATGCATTTTGCATCAATGCCATGTTTAACTTGTTTTGCTCATATCTTCTAGGCCGTAGCTCCGAACTAAATGAACTTTATATGTAAATTGACTAGAATTTTGTGTAGATCATCTTGGTGCATCTTAACTTGCTGTTTAACAACTTGAACATAAGGCTTATTCAGAACTGGACCAATTTCGAAATTTGCATATGAGGACTTACCGGAATTGTCATATGTTGTTTCCGGCCTCATTTAAACTTGCTTTGATGTGTTGTTCTTGTATACATCATCTCTTGCCATTAGTAGCTTCATGTAGCCTTGTCATGCATCATACTTGGTTGAGCATCATGTCTTGTTTATGTGTTGAGTGTTTACCATGTTGTTTGCTTGTTTCCGGTTGTCGTCCTTCTCGTTAGTTCCTGTTTTGTTGCGATCGTGAGGATTCGTTCGTCTTCGTGGCTTCATCTTGTTCATGGACTCATTCTTCTTCCTAGCGGGATTTCAGGCAAGATGACCGTTACCCTGGATCTCATTACTATCATTGCTATGCTAGTTGCTTCGTTCTATCGCTATGCTGCGCTACCTATCACTTGCTCTTCAAGCCTCCCAAATTGCCATGAACCTCTAACCTTTGTCACCCTTCCAAGAAAACCGTTGTTTGGCTATGTTACCGCTTTTTTCTCAGCCCCTCTTATAGCGTTGTTAGTTGCAGGTGAAGATGAAGATTGCTCCATGTTGGTTTATGTTTATGTTGGGATATCACAATATCTCTTATTTAATTAATGCATCTATATACTTGGTAAAGGGTGGAAGGCTCGGCCTTATGCCTGGTGTTTTGTTCCACTCTTGCCGCCCTAGTTTCCATCATACCGGTGTTATGTTCCTTGATTTTGCGTTCCTAACGCGGTTGGGTGTTATGGGAACCCCTTGACAGTTCGCTTTGAATAAAACTCCTCCAGCAAGGCCCAACCTTGGTTTTACATTTGCCTCACCTAGCCTTTTTTTCCCTTGGGAGTCGCGCTCCCAAGGGGTCATCTTATTTTACCCCCCGGGCCAGTGCTCCTCGGAGTATTGGTCCAATCTAGAGCACCGTGCGGGACTATCCCTTGGTAACTTGGGTTACGTCGGTACCTGTATGCTTAGGTTATCCGGTGTGTCCTGAGAACGAGATACGTGCGACTCCTATCGGGATTGTCGACACATCGGGCGGCTTTGCTGGTCTTGTTTTACCATTGTCGAAATGTCTTGTAAACCGGGATTCCGAGACTGATCGGGTCTTCCCGGGAGAAGGAATATCCTTTGTTGACCGTGAGAGCTTATAATGGGCTAAGTTGGGACACCCCTGCAGGGTATAAACTTTTGAGAGCCGTGCCCGCAGTTATGTGGCAGATGGGAATTTGTTAACGTCCGGTTGTAGAGAACTTGATGCGTGACTTATTTAAAACGCATCAACCGCGTTTGTAACCGTGATGGTCTCTTGTCGGTGGAGTCCGGGAAGGGAACACGGTTTCTGGGTTATGTTTGACGTAAGTAGGAGTTCAGGATCACTTCTTGATCATTGCTAGCTTCACGACCGTTCCGTTGCTCCCCTTCTCGCTCTTATTTGCGTATGTTAGCCACCATATATGCTTAGTCGCTGCTGCAACCTCACCACTTATCCTTTCCCTACCCATTAAGCTTTGCTAGTCTTGATACCCATGGTAATGGGATTGTTGAGTCCTCGTGGCTCACAGATTACTACAACACCAGTTGCAGGTATAGGTTTTGCGATGATCATGACGCGAGAGCGATGTTACTTGTTTTGGAGTTCTTCTTCTGCTTCTCCTTCGATCAGGGGATAGGTTCCAGGTCGGCAGCCTGAGCTAGCAGGGTGGATGTCGTTTGAGTTTCTGTTTGTGTTTCATCCGTAGTCGGATGGTTATCTTATGTATGATGTATGTTGTTGTATTCTTGGGCGTTTGTGCCTGTTGTATGTATCCCCATCTATTATGTAATGTTGATGTGATGATATCCACCTTGCAAAAGCGTTCCAATATGCAGGTCTATTCTTGGTGGAACCTTCGAGTTCCTCTCGGATAGGGTCGCATATTGGGCGTGACAAGTTGGTATCAGAGCCTCGACCGACCATAGGAGCCCCCTTGATTGATCGTGTAGTTTGGCCATTGTTGAGTCTAGAAGAAAAACTTTTCTGAGTCTAGTTATATCGGAGAGTAGGAATTCTTTTTACTCCTCAGCCCCTTCGTCGCTCTGGTGAGAAATCTTGACGTAGGTGTTTTGAATTACTCCTCTTCCCCTTCAAACTTTTCTTAGGATCACGTGGTTAGTTTTTCGATCATGGGTTCTCAGCTCTTTTCATCCGGTGCATTTTCTCGTCAAGTCGATTCGACCTCTTTGTTTTTGCAAGTTCAATCCTCATTTCTCTCTCAACGAAGTTGTTTCTCTGTCCTTAGTTGTCTTCTTTTCCCACCCACCCACCCTTTTCTCTTCTCGGAGCCGGAGTCCGTAATCGAGTATCCATCCTACTCGTGCGAAGTCTTTGCATTCTTTCCTCAATGATTTCAACCGGCGTTTTCTCTTCAAAGCTATCCGTCGATTTCCCCTTCCATGTTGCCGTTGTTTTTCCCGCCCTCCCATCCCCTTTTATTCCCGGAGCTTGAGTCTCTTTCGAGCATCAATTTCATTCGTGCGGAGCCTCTTCAGTCTTCCCTCAATTATTTCAACCGGTGAATTCTCGTCTCGTTTGACATTTTCATCTCTTTTCTGCTCCGGTGGATTCAATTCCAATTTTCGGTAGTGATTATATTCTTTCCTCGGCTCAAATGTTTCCCGTTGCTCGATCCCCTCTCGTCATTTAATCGTTCCGGACTGATGAAGACATCTCAGGAGATTCGTCTGTGTTCGAATTAATTCGAGGTTATCACCTCATTCAAATAGTTCAATTGTTCCGGTGCATCATGTATCTGTTCAACAATCCTTTTTAATGGTGTTTTCTTTTAGTGGGCCCTAACCCACAGGTCTTTTCCTAGGATCTTACCTGACTCTTCTAATTTCCTGGAGTTATTCTCAAAATTCTTTTCGAAGTTGACGTAAGAATGAATTTCATCAGGCAGATGCCTTTCAAGATCGATTCCAAATTATTTTCATTGTTGGCTCAACCTCTTCGCTTTTCGTTTCCCCGGAGTGTCTCAACAAATTTTGGTGTTGTTTCTCGTCGTCATTCTCAACATTTGAGGACCGAAGAAGAGTTTCTTTTAAATCTTGCCCGTTCTCCCAGAGATTCGTGGTGCTAGCTTCATGTTATCCTCTCAAATTGTTTCTAGTCGTGCAATTATTTTCACCCATCCGGAGTATTCCAGGAGTTGTTCTTCCATTTCGAGTATCCGGAGGCTTCCATTTCAGAAGATTCCTTCGTTCCAAGTTTTCAGCTTCGTTCGTTCCCATATTTGTACCGGTGATTCATTCAAGCATTTTTAATCAGTTCGCGATCTCTTTGTTCTCTTGCATCTTGACTCACTCAAGCATCTTCATTCGTTTTCTAATTCTTCCTGGTGATTCATTCTCCTTCGTCATTCAATTTTGAATTCCTACGGTGGCTCATTCAAGATTCTTTCTGTTGTTATCATATCAATTCATTCGTTCTTTCCAGCCCTACCGGTGGTTCGCGAAGACTTTCTCAAGTTTTGCGCTATATTCCCCCCTTAATCCTTCCAACGAGAATAAGTATTATGGAAATCCATTGTTTCTCATCAATTTAATTGGTGGAGGATAAGCATAACGTAATCCTTATTCTTCTTTCTTCAAGTGGTTTTATCTCTTCTTTTCGGAGATTGTTCATCTTATCACATTCTCGGTTCAAAGTGTTTTCATCTTTTCTTTTCCGGAGTTCTAAGCTTCTCGCCGATTTTGTCGCAAACCTCCATCTAAATCATCGCAAGGATTTAATCTTATCCCTTCCATCCTTCAATTTTATCTCGTCATTCTTTTGTTACCGAAGTTCATCACGGTGGCTCATCATGATTTAATTCATTTTTTCAAGTGTTCAACAAGATTCTTGTAGGCGAAGCTCAAGTATCTTTTCTTCTTGCATCTCGAAGTGCAATTAATTCTCCGTATTCTTCTGAAGCAGAGTTTTGCATTTCCTCGTTCTTCTCAGTTTTTCAATCTTTTCCGCTTGTGGTAGGTTACCACCTCATAATTTTGAGATGTTATCCATAAGTCCACAACAAGCTTATTCTTTTGTTGTTGAATTGCCAACAACTCCGTTCAATGTTTCCTTCTAAGGATGCTCTCTATTTCATTCATGGTAGAAGTTGTCATCTTCTTCCCCGTTCTTCTCATTCCACTCTTTCAAGTCTTCCGGAGGTTTTGTGTTGTTCCTCAAGTCAAGTATCGTTCCATTTCTCAAGTTCATGTTCTATTCTTTCCTTGTTCAGCCGGAGTGCTGCTTAAATTCCTTCGTTATTATTCCTTTTCTATCTTGTCCTAACCGGAGTGCTTTTAAATTCAGCCTTATTCCTTGAGCTGTTGCTTCTTGTCTCATTCAACATTCCTCTTTCCTACTCGAGTGTTCTTGACTTTGTTCATCCTCACTTTTTTGTTCTTATTTCACCTCATCCCTTTTACCTTCCGTCTCGGTCCTAAGATCTCGGGACGAGATCTCTTGTTAGTGGAGGAGTGTTGTAACACCCCGGATTCGATGCTCCAGGTGTCTTCCAGTTATTCGTCTTTGTTGCCATGTCATTTGTTTGCGTGTTTCATTTTGCCATGTCATCATCTGCATTTCATCTGCATGTTTTTCAAAACTTGCATCCGGTCCTTTTCCCCGTTGTCCGTTTCGCGATCCGACACTCCCACACGCGTCCGTCGCCCCTCTCAGACCTTGTTTCGTGAACGGGAGAAAAACGTTCTTGGAATGGGCCGAGCCTTGCCGAGTGGCCTTGGTATATCACCGGTAGACCGCCCGTTAAATTTCGTTCCATTTGGAGGTCGTTTGATGCCCCAACGGTTAACCGCGTACCCCGCAAAACCCCCTTCTCTTTGGAGCCCAGCACCTCTTCACACAGCCCACCTAGCCCATCCAAACCCCCTCCATGCTCTCCGTCGTTCGATCACGATCGTGTGGGCAAAAACCGCACCTCATTTGGAGTCTCCTAGCTCCGTCTATCTATAAATATGCCCTCTCCCCCGAAATTTGCGGACGAAACCCTAGCCCCGCTCCTCCGCGCCTCTGGACGTGTCCGCCCGGCGCCGGACATGACCTCCGCCACCTCAGCTCCGCCGCCGCCCGCGCCCAACCAGGAGGCGACACGTCAGCGGCCGCCAACCCTCTCTCTCCCCCCACCGCGCCAGGCCTGCCGGGCCTAGATCGGGCCCGCGGGGCCCATCCCGCCAGCGCCGCCCGCGGGTGCTGCCCCGCCAGAGCCGCCCTTGCCCCGCCGCCTCTGCCCGCCGGCGACCCCGCCGCCCGGCGCGCCTCGCAGCCCGCGCCTTCCGCCGCCCTCCTCCGCCGCCAGGTCGCCGGAGCCCCGCCACCTCGTCGTGAAGCCGCCTCACTCCGCGCCGGCCGGAGCCGAGCGTCACCGCCCCGGCGCCGCCGCCCGTCGCCCCGCGCCGCCCTCGCCGACCTCCTCCTCGCCTCGCCGGAGCCGAGCTCGCCAGAGCTCTACTCCGGTCGGATCCGGCGGGTGGGATCAGATCCACCCGCACGACGAACCAAACGGCCACCTCATCCCACACCCCGCCGTCCCGCTCCGCCCGATCCCGCGTTGACTTTTTCCCGGGAGGTGAATTTTCATTTAAGTCCCTGAAAACTCATGATATGTGTGCATCTTTGACATGCCATAACTTTTTGCATACTGCTCCGTTTTGCATGTATGTTATGTCAAAATATTCATCATGAGATGCTCTTCCCTTCATTCCATTCTACCATGCTTGGTTGAGTTCATATTGATGCCCTAATCATCGTTGCAAGAGTGCTATATGATGTTAACCTGCTGAGACTGTTATAACTTGGTGATTTGTCTTTTTCATTGCATTTTGTGTGTGCATCCTATGAGCTTGATGTCTACATGTGTTTTGAACTACATCATTCCATATTTACAGAGGTGCTTGTCTTGTATTTTTGGATCTATGTGGTGACTAGCACAAGCATGCAAAATAGCCTCCATGATGTTGTTGATTTCTGTGACTTGGTCATTTCTGCTACCATGAGTTCTATGCATAATCTAGAGATGTTCACTAAGGGTGTTTTGTTATACATGTTATGCTCTATCCATCCATGCCCTTGTGTGCATTTATAGCCTGCTGTAGCTTGTTTTTATCTTGCTCTCAACTTGCTAATTAATGCTGTTGTCAGCCTATTAACATGAAGTTCAGTTTTGACATGTGTTTTGCTAGTGATCCATGCTTCCTATGAACTTGCTCTTGCCATGCTTAGCTTCATAATTATGACGTCTTACTGTTGGATGCCTTCACATGTCATGAAATGCTTTGTGATGAGTGATTTGAGCTCGCAAAGATGCCTTCATAATTCTGTTTATGCCATGCTCAGTTTTTCTGCCAAGTCTGAATCTGTTTATGAAACTTGCTACGTTTACATGGGTGCCATCATATCTTGTGTGCCTTTTTGGCTCGTGATCAGTAAGGGACTTTTGTTCTATGTAATTAGTAGATTCATGATATGCCTTTGTTTGCTATGATGTGTTCATGTAGCATATTGTTTGATAGCTCTAACCTTTGCAACTTGATGTTATTTCTGCCATGTCCAGTGATTTCTGCCAAGTCTATGAAACTGTTATTATTTGCAATTTTGCCATGCCCTTTTGAGCATGTTCTATTGGTTTCTGGAGATAGCACACTGTTCATGTTTTGTCATGCTTTACCTGTACATCGTGCCCATGCCTTTTGTGTGCATGTTGAGGTGCTGTAGCATATTGTTTTGATGCTTGCAAGATACCTAGTTGCTGTTTTGGACAGATTGTTGTTATATCTTGTTTGGAGTGTATGTGTTGCACCGTTGCTCCGTTTTGAGCATGCTCTATATGAAACTTGCTTAGTTTTGCATGTAGTTTCATATTATCATGTTGCGTCCTTACCTTGAGTGTGTTTGCTTGATGTTCGAATGCATTTTGCATCAATGCCATGTTTAACTTGTTTTGCTCATATCTTCTAGGCCGTAGCTCCGAACTAAATGAACTTTATATGTAAATTGACTTGAATTTTGTGTAGATCATCTTGGTGCATCTTAACTTGCTGGTTAGCAACTTGAACATAAGGCTTATTCAGACCAGCACCAATTTCGAAATTTGCATATGAGGACTTACCGGAATTGTCATATGTTGTTTCCGGCCTCATTTAAACTTGCTTTGATGTGTTGTTCTTGTATGCATCATCTCTTGCCATGAGTAGCTTCATGTAGCCTTGTCATGCATCATACTTGGTTGAGCATCATGTCTTGTTTATGTGTTGAGTGTTTACCGTGTTGTTTGCTTCTTTCCGGTTGTGCTCCTACTCGTTAGTTCCTGTTTCGTTGCGATCGTGAGGATTCGTTCGTCTTCGTGGCTTCATCTTCTTCATGGACTCATTCTTCTTCCTAGCGGGATTTCAGGCAAGATGACCGTTACCCTGGATCTCATTACTATCATTGCTATGCTAGTTGCTTCGTTCTATCGCTATGCTGCGCTACCTATCACTTGCTCTTCAAGCCTCCCAAATTGCCATGAGCCTCTAACCTTTGTCACCCTTCCTAGCAAACCGTTGTTTGGCTATGTTACCGCTTTTTGCTCAGCCCCTCTTATAGCATTGTTAGTTGCAGGTGAAGATGAAGATTGCTCCATGTTGGTTTATGTTTATGTTGGGATATCACAATATCTCTTATTTAACTAATGCATCTATATACTTGGTAAAGGGTGGAAGGCTCGGCCTTATGCCTGGTGTTTTGTTCCACTCTTGCCGCCCTAGTTTCCGTCATACCGGTGTTATGTTCCTTGATTTTGCGTTCCTAACGCGGTTGGGTGTTATGGGAACCCCTTGACAGTTCGCTTTGAATAAAACTCCTCCAGCAAGGCCCAACCTTGGTTTTACATTTGGCTCACCTAGCCTTTTTTCCCTTGGGAGTCGCGCTCCCGAGGGGTCATCTTATTTTACCCCCCCCCCGGGCCAGTGCTCCTTGGAGTGTTGGTCCAAACTAGAGCACCGTGCGGGACCATCCCTTGGCAACTTGGGTTACGTCGGTACCTGTACGCTTAGCTTATCCGGTGTGTCCTGAGAACGAGATACGTGCGACTCCTATCGAGATTGTCGACACATCGGGCGGCTTTGCTGGTCTTGTTTTACCATTGTCGAAATGTCTTGTAAACCGGGATTCCGAGACTGATTGGGTCTTCCCGGGAGAAGGAATATCCTTCGTTGACCGTGAGAGCTTATAATGGGCTAAGTTGGGACACCCCTGCAGGGTAGAAACTTTCGAGAGCCGTGCCCGCGGTTATGTGGCAGATGGGAATTTGTTAACGTCTGGTTGTAGAGAACTTGACACTTGACTTATTTAAAAAGCATCAACCGCGTGTGTAACCGTGATGGTCTCTTCTCGGCGGAGTCCGGGAAGTGAACACGGTTTCTGGGTTATATTTGACGTAAGTAGGAGTTCAGGATCACTTCTTGATCATTGCTAGCTTGACAACCGTTCCGTTGCTCCCCTTCTCGCTCTTATTTGCGTATGTTAGCCACCATATATGCTTAGTCGCTGCTGCAACCTCACCACTTATCCTTTCCCTACCCATTAAGCTGTGCTAGTCTTCATACCCATGGTTATGGGATTGCTGAGTCCTCGTGGCTCACAGATTACTACAACACCAGTTGCAGGTACAGGTTTTGCGATGATCATGACGCGAGAGCGATGTTACTTGTTTTGGAGTTCTTCTTCTGCTTCTCCTTCGATCAGGGGATAGGTTCCAGGTCGGCAGCCTGGGCTAGCAGGGTGGATGTCGTTTGAGTTTCTGTTTGTGTTTCATCCGTAGTCGGATGTTTATCTTATGTATGACGTATGTTGTTGTATTCTTGGGCATTTGTGCCTGTTGTATGTATCCCCATCTATTATGTAATGTTGATGTCATGATATCCACCTTGCAAAAGCGTTCCAATATGCGGGTCTATTCTTGGTGGAACCTTCGAGTTCCTCTCGGATAGGGTCGCATATTGGGCGTGACATCGTCACTCACCCTCAAGTACTTCCCGGAGCCGGAAGCAGCAGATTAGGAGGGCTGGTCATCGGCCACCTCCTCCTCCTCCCCGGCAGGCCCCTTGCCGGCCTCCTCAGCAATAGCCTTGCCGGCCTCCCCGGCAAGCTCCTCGGCGGCCCTGGCGGCGTCCTCGGCAGCGTCCTTGGTAGCTTCCTCGGTGGCGATCTTCTCGGCGTCCGCCTCGGAGGCCTTCGCGACGTCCTCGATGACGGCGTCCACGTCCTCTAGGTTCACCGAGGAGGCATCTGGACGCCGAAAAAGGGGGTGAGGCAAGGCCAAGACCAAGGGTCAGCCGGAAAGAAAAAGAAGCAGGGACGAACGGCGAACGACTTACCTGTGCCAGTACTCAGTTGGGAAACGGAAGCCCCCTCCCCGCCAACATTTGGCGTCGAGGCAAAGCCGCCAGCGCACAAGTTCTCCTCCTCCTCCATGTGCGTAGGCTCGGTGCTTGGCACCCTTGCCGGGGAGACCCCTCGGGGCGGCGTGGTCGATGGGGGCGGTGTGTTGGGAGTAGCCCTCTGCGGCTCCTCCTGCTGCTACTCTCCTCCTGCGTGCCGGGCAGGGTCAGCACCAAAGTGTCGTGCCCCTGACACATGTCGACAGGGGAAGAGTGATGAAATTACATTGGGGGCTATGCCGGGGGCTGCTGTCCGGGCTGCTCAACACCACCAGTGGCGCCCTCGAAGTACCAGCCGGGGGCTGGCCACCCGCGGAGACCTGGCCCCTCTTCACTCTCTGGGCCAGCGTCTCCACGTCCCTGCGAAAAGACAAAGACAAGTCAAGACGAGTGACACGGATTGATGGGGGCAGAGATGATGAAACGGGACCAGATGCTTACTCGCCGTCCGCCTCCTCCTCGGTTGTCTTCCTCTTCCTCCTCGGGCTGAGGGATCCATAATCAAAAGTGACCTCCGTGTAAATATCCGCCGGAGGAGGAGAAGGAGGTGGTGTCTGGGCACGGGTGGACGAAGAGGGGGCGGCTGTCTTCTTCTTCACCGTGGCCTTCGCCGGCTTCTTCGCCGCCGCGGCCCTCGTGTGGCGCCCGGACCCCTCCAAGGTCAGCTGTGCATGCGCAGCCCTGCCGGGCCGGACTGGCTCGCCGGAACTGGACCGCCGCAGGACTCGCCCTCTCCCCATAGCCGGCGTCAGGCCTGCGGGCTCGGCCTCCTCCTCCGACGACTCGCCGGTCACGTCTTCAACCAGAGGAGCCTCGATGCCGGTGCTGCTGGCTCCCCCGGTGGCCGCCGCCCACCGGGATAGCTCCTCCTCCTCCGCGGCCGTCGCTGCCTTGTCCTCCACACCGCCGGCACTGCCGGCCTCCTTGGCAAGCTGTGCCTCCCTCGCCCTGGCGGCGATGTAGTCCAGCTCCGCCTGGGTAGTGTCCTGGACAAGCAGCCGCTCGGCGTCAGTGTTGACGTACCCCTCGTGCAGAGTGTCAAAGAACTACTGCACCTCGGCATCTCCCGGCTCCTTCCAGCTCGGGTCGGGGCCATGCGCGTTGCAGTCCGGCATCATGGCTATGATATCGGACCGGCGCGAGTTATTGCACAACGGGACCACCCCCGTTGGCAGCTTGAACAGAGGCCCCTTGAGGACCTTGCCGGCCTTCACGGCGGCCCTCGCAACCTTGCCGGTCCGCTCGACCTCGTCGTCGCGACCCATGTCTAGCTGAAAGAGCCGCTGGCAGAAATGGGCATGCCCCATCACTATGAAATTGTGGTCGAGCCCGGGACGAAGCCGCATGATGTCGGCGGGGTTCGTGAAGAGCCAGGCTGGCCTCCCCTTGTTATGCAGTGGGGCGATCCGGCGGTGGATGAAGTCCGCCCCGATCATCTCTAGGGTGAGGCCGGCCTCAGTGAGCCGGAGGATCCTGGTGTTGGCGACCGTGAGCTTCTCGTCGTCAGCATCGACGTCGCTCCAATCGCTTCTACGGACCGGCGGCGCCCGGCGAACTTCGCAGAACGCCGGCGGGTCCTCCTCCTCGATCCAGCACCACCGGCCCCGCCATTCTTCCCACCTCTCCTTCATGGCGCCCTCCGGGTACGCCCCCTTGGATCTTGAGACCCAGGCAACGCAACCAGAGATGGCACCCCCTGGTTGGATCCGAGGGGAGAAGTAATGGCGGAAGAGCGCCGTGTTGGGGTGCACCCACGCGAAGCCCTCGCAGAGTGCGCGAAAAGGGCCATGCACGCCACCGCGTTCGGAGTAAAATCCAGGAGGCAGAAGCCAAAGTTATGCATGACGGTCGCTGAAGAAATCGGAGAAGGGAGGACAGAGCCCGCAAGAAAAATAATCGACAAAGAAGGGGTACCGATTTGGGGCAGCCTCGGCGCAGTCGGCGGGGATGGAGCGCGTGGCTGGATGCCCTGAATCCCCCCCCCCCCCCCCCCCCCGTCTTCATTCCCTGCAGGGGCCTGAAGGAGTCCCGAAGCTCGAACACATCGACTGTCGAGGGAAAGAAAAAGGCAGACTGCGTCCGCTGCACCGCCAGCGCACTCTCCGGCGGCTCCGTGTCCCCGGCATCCTTGGCCACTACCTTGCCCTTGGTGGATTTTCGCGCCATGGCGGCTGGGGGAGGAGGGCAGGACAGAGAGCGGCGGAAGCACAACGGCGGCGAACAGGAACGAAGCTTGGAGAAGAAGAGGAAGGCAGACGGAGGTTTTCCAAGATTGGGGTTGCGCGAAGGGTAAAAGGAATAGTGCACCCGCGGTTATCCCTTTTTATGGGGAAGGCGCAGGGTGCGCTGCCCATTTACTGCGATGTGACGCATGCGTGCGGAAACCGCCCCACGCATGCCGCCCACGTCACCCACACCCCTCCACGCCGCGCGCACGCGCGGGTCATGGGAAGCGCAGCGCGCGAAAAGTCTTACCGCGGTAAAAACCGCCCCGCCTGCCCGCGCACCGTTTTGGGCCTGACCCAACAACGTGTCGCGCTTATGTGTTGCCCAGGCCCGGGGGCTCCTGTCGGTATACAAAAAGAGGGGTGCGTTTTTGTACCCCTATACCTGTGCACGGGCAGTCGGAGCCGCGCCTACGGTCACGCTAAGCAGAGCAGGGGAGGTGAGCCAAGGTAAGACCGAAGCCCAAGATGATCAGAGCGACGCCAAGACCAAGACCACAAAGAGCAGAGGGACGAATCAGGTTCCCCCTGCAAGACCCTTGCCGGGGGCAGCCTCAGCAGCCCCGGCAAGATCCTTGCCGGGGCAGCTCGCCCCACACCAACGGAGTGAGCCACCCTTGAGCCCACGGTCCCCAACGCCATCATCCACGTAGGGCCAGGGCTCGGGAAGGCACCTCTGTGGTGGCATGCAGATCTTTGTGAAGACATATTCAAGATCAGATGAGGATTAGAAGACGATGATCCCCGGCAAGATCCTTGCCGAGGAAGGCCACCAGACCCCCGGCAAGACCCTTGCCGGGGACGACAGCACGCCACGGCAAGACCCTTGCCGGGCCGCAAGGCAAGACCCTTGCTGGTTCACCCGACAATGCCATCACCAAGGACGCCAGCAGGGCCACCGCCAGGCCCACGTCAACCAAGCTTCCACCGCTGTTCACATGCAGCTGCCAGCCCAACAAGCTGGGCAGGCACCTGCGTGGCAACATGCAGCTCCCAGGCCAACTCATCAAGCGCCTGCGTGGCGGCATGCAGATCTTCGTGAAGGCTCCACCACCGCGCCACCTCAGCTGCCTGCCTGCCTACATGGCACCGCATGCATCACTGGCCGAAGTGCGTGTCGAAGCGAGGAGGAGCGGCGACGGACGGGACGGGCCTCGCCCCCGTCCCCGATAAAGCAAGAGGACACCTAAGCTACGCATTAAATGCGTCTTGTCCTGTAATACGAGCAATAAGATCAGGGTACTGTACGCCTTTCCACCTCCTGTGTGCCACTGTGGCAGCCCCTTCCGACTATAAAAGGAGGCCCATGGCATACTAGAGAAGGATTCGGTTCTTTCGAACCACGCACTGACCACAGCTAGTTTGAGAGCTCAAGAACTCTCTGAAATACATCCACCAAAGTAGGACTAGGGCTTTACGCATCCTCGCGGCCCGAACCTGGGTAAAAGATCCTTGTGCTGTCTACTAGCCCTGCTCTTCTCGCAACCCCGCGCCCCGGCAACCGTAGTAGGGATTCTTGTGATCCCATAGGTGTCGTTCCACCCCGACAGGTACCAATACTGTCGCAGAGCAGACTGAAAAACATGAGTGCATGCTTGTTTAGTTGCATCATCTTTCGGATCCAACTTGAACCTCATCTGTTGAAAAAAGAATGTGAGTCTTATTAGGAGGAAGCTAGAAAGTATGGGACAGAGCAAGACAATATTACTAATTGCGATGAATAACATTACTTACGGATAAATGGTCAAGGAAGGTGTTAAAGTGGGTATTGTCTTTCTCATTCCTGTACTGGATCCACGTTGGGAGGATACGTGCATGACACCTAACGGCAACGGCTGCCTCTGATACTAACTTGGCTGACTCTGTAGCATCACGTGGCCTTCTAAAACCTGCCTCAAAATGGATCTCCATTCTTCCTCCTTTAGATTTTGTTAATCTGTAAAGCATTATCCCTGATGTCTGTTTCCGCTTGCGTCGTGGTGCTAGTTCAACAACGAATATGGAAAGTGTTAGTGTACATCAAACTGTGAGAGTACATATAAAGGAGCATGCAACTGCAACTTGACTCGGTCAGGTACCATCTTGGTGTTGATGCTCATGAGGTTCATCTGATCTTGACAAGTCTTGTTGTGTCAGCAGTGCTTCGGAAGTAGTGTTAGGTGTGAAGGCAGCTTGGGAACTGGCTAGTTCCGGAGCAAACGAACGAGTGACTTGTTGAGATGCTGGTACAGTTGAAGCGGTTGCTGCAGCTGGTGGAGCAAGTGATACTGTGTTTGTAGATTTAGCCGGTGGACTTGGACCTTCTACTGCACTATAAGTACTAGCAGAATCTGGACGGCCGATCCTTTTCCGTTTCACCCGACGAGTAACTCCACTCCCTACTATATTATTTTCCTTGCTCTTATTTGACTTTGCCATGTCAAGCCGTACCCACAACACAAAAGAATAAAATCGCTCTTCAGAACTCATTGATGCATGATATAGACAAGCCATACTTTGATGTAAGACAACCGTATGAGGATGGAATATGTAAGGAAAATAGGACGGCATGAAATATTCACAGCTACGATGTGTAAATTAAGCAGAAGGATTTTCAACAAAATAGAAGTGATGCAAGCTAGACACCATATGAAAGATGCAACCAATATTACTCTGCCAAGTTAAAAGTGTCTTGTCATAAGTGGCAATTCGAAAAATTAGAAGCAGTACAACGTAGAAATCAATGCAAGATGCAACCACCATCAAACTGTCATGTTAAAAGTGTCCAATCATGAGTGACTGATGCGGCATACACAACAACAGTACTTTGATGTAAGAACATGGTATGGTAGATAGATGCAGTGTATTCTAGACACAGAACGCCATATCATATGCACATGTATAACGTATGAACTCAGCAGGTGCAATTTAATCAAAATAGAAGAATACAGGCTAGACAACATATGCAACATGAAACTAATTATCACACTATCAACTTAGAGCAAGCACCAGCGATGGAGTACGGGAGATGAACTCATCATGTAGACTTGGGACTTCAACTTCCTTAGCAGTAGAAGTGGCAAATCTAGAGAGTCTCTGTTTGCGTCGGTGCGGAGGACCACCAACATCCCCTAACTTACTCTTTTCCTTCCTATTTTCTGATATTGCCTTCAGAAGTCAAAACCACAAGAAGATGAATAAAATTAGCTCTGCATAACTGGTTGATGCATGATACAGACGAACACTACTTTGATGTAAGGCAAGCGCATGATAGGACGATGGAATATATAAAAAAAAGACAGTGTTTCATATTCACACGTACGATAGGAGGATGGAATATGTATGAAAAAACAGTAAGCGGAAGGCATTTCAACAAAATTAGAAGAAATGAAAGCTAGGCACCATATGAACATGCAACCAATATCACTCTATCAGGTAAAAAGTGTCTCGTCGTAAGTGCCATTTCAAGAAATTAGAAGCGGTACAAGCTAGAAGACAATGCAAGATGCAACCTACATGACAGTCCCAAGTTAAATGTGTCTTATGGGTAAGTGATCGTTGCAGGTATAAGTTGTAAGCTACGCAGATGCAATTCAACATAATCAGAAGCAATACAAACTAGACATCATACGGAAAACGCAACCACATATAACAGTTCCAAGTTAGAGCAAGCACCTGTGATGGTGGAGTAGGGGAGATGTGCTCATCATGTACACGTATGTTCTAGAAACAGGAACACGTGTCATATTCACAGGAATTATGTGTAAAGTAAGAAGATGCAATTCAACAAAGTTAGAAGCAATACAAGCTAGACATCATACACAACATGCAACCACATATAATAGTGCCAAGTTAGAGCAAGCACCTGTGATGGTCGAGTAGGGGAGATGTGCTCATCATCTACACAGCTACGTTGACTGTCTAGCCTTGCGTCATCTTGCGAATCTTGTTGGGAGGATGGTGGAGTAGAATCTGTAGAGAACCTCCGTTTCAGTTGCTCGGAAGGACCACCATCATCCAATGCCTTGCCAATTTCCTTCAGCTTTATTGATTTTGCATTGTGAGGTCAAACCGACAAGAAAAAGGAATATAATTCACTCTTCAAACTCATCCATGCACGATTCTGACGAACACTACTCTGATGAAAGGCAAAGTCATGATACGAGGATGGAATATGTATTAAAAAATGGACGGCTTGACATATTCACACCTATGATGTGGTAACTAAGCAGAAGGCACTTCAACAAATTAGAAGCACTGCAAACTAGACACCATATGAAAGGTGAAATCAATATCACTCTGCCAAGTTAAAACTGTCTCGTCATAGGTGGCGTTCATCAAACTAGAAGCAATACATGCTAGAAATCATATTCAAGACGCAAACCAATATCACACTGCCAACTTAAAGGTGTTCCATCATAAGTGACTGATGCAGGATACACAAGAAGAGTAGTTTCATGTAAGAACATGGTGTGATAGACAGATATAGTATGTACCAAAAACAGGAAAGCGTGTCATATTCACACGTATCATGTGTAAGCTAAGCAGATGCAGTTTACACTAATTAGGAGCAATACAAGCTAGACACCATATGCAACATGCAACCAGATATCACACTGCCAAGTTAGAGCAAGCACCTTGGATGGTGGAGTAGGGGAGCAGAGACATGGACCTTGTAATGCACTATCAGTACAAGGAGAATCGGTACAGATGCTCCGTTTACGTTGCTGCAGAGGACCACCATCATCGCCTTCCTTACTCTTTTCCTTCCTCTTTCTTGATTTTGCCTTGTCAAGTCAAACCCACCAGAAAAAGTAAAAAAAATTGCTCTTCAGAACTCATTGATGCATGATACTGACGAACACTACTTTCATGTAAGGCAGCCGCATGATAGGAGGATGGAATATGTATGAAAAACAGGACGACGTGACATATTGACATGTATGATGTATAAAGTGTAAACTAAGCACAAGGTGCTTGAACTTGTTATAATCAATGCAAGCTAGAAACCATATGAAAGAAGAAACCAATATCACTCTGCCAAATTAAAAGGGTGCCCTAACAAATGTATTTGACCAAATTAGAAGCAATACATGGCAACAGGGCAATATGCAACGAATAAAGGTGACTCATCATAAGTGATTGATTGAGGATATAGAAGAGAGGTAGTTTCATGTAAGAACAAGGTTAACACATAGATGTAGTGTGTACCAAAAATAGGAAGGCATGTATATTCACAGGTATAATGTGTAAACTAAGAAGATGCAATTTACCCTAATTAGAAGCATTACAAGCTAGGCACCGTATGCAACATGCAACCACATATCACATTGCGAAGTTAGAGCAAGCACCTGTGATGGTGGTGTGGGGGAATTGCGGTCATCAACTAGAGAGCTACGTTGACTATGTTCATTTAGCCTTGTTGTTTCTTGAGAATCATGTGGGGAGGATGACACTGCACTCTTTAAACGAGTATGGCGTCTCACAGTAACCCACCCGGGTGACTGTCTCATCATAAGTGATTGACGAGGGATACAAAAGAGCATTAGTTTGATGTACGAACCTGGTTAATAGATATATGTAGTATGTATCAAAAACAGGAAGGCATGTCATTATCAAAGGTATAATGTGTAAAGTAAGCAGATGCAATTTAACCAAATTGGAAGCAATACAAGCTAGACACCATATGCAACATGCAACCACATTTGACAGCGCGAAGTTAAAGCAAGCACCTGGGATGGCTGTGTGTGGCAATTGAGATCATCAACTGCAGAGCTATGTTTACTGTCTCCAACTGCTGACACTGCATCCTTTAGAGCGCTGAAACGCTTAGTGCTTATCTTCGAATTACACTGGAGCGACTTCTGTCTTTTCTTTTCAGCATTCATCAACACTGCGTCTGAGTCTGAAATACCCATGCATAAAAAAACAATAGTGTGACTATGGGTGAAGTGTGTGCACAATTAGTATAGTGTAAAGGTAGCAGATAGCAGGTCGGTGAGAAATAAATGACGGGAGACATATGATAACTCTACAACATGCATGGCACACTAAATTACTACATGATTCTATGAAAATAACATTCGACTGAAAACAAATAGGTCAGTCCATTTTTTCTGCACCGTCCGATGTACAAAGAACGGGCAGATCGCCTTCATCTACCTCCAGCCAGTCAGTGTTGACGATCTTCCTCGAAACGGCAGCGACCACCGGCCCAGTCCCCTGCCGCGCCCTCCCCTCGACCTCACCGCACCGCCGTGCTTGGCACCGCCCCCGGCAATCCATTCAAGCCCCGCCGACCTCCAGATCGGGCGCAAGCAGCTCCTGCGCCCCACACCCCTATGATAGACACCGATGCGCCGCTTCCCCGGCGAACAGGCGGACTAGGTGCTCCGCGCGCCTAAGCGGGTGCTGCTTCTTTTAATTGCGGTTCGACTGACCCAGAATTGAAATCTAGACGGGCTACTGACCTCTAGCAAAGGTGAAATAGTAAAGGGAGGAAACCTTGTCGATTTAGTATCACGAAGAAGATGCAGTAAGAAGCGCTTTACTAGTTTCTTTTGTGGGATGAATACGGTGTGAGCAGAGACGTAAGGTTTGCACGAATAAGGGAAGAGGAGTACCTCTTTCTGCTGGCAGTGCTGTGTCCTCCTTCTGTTTTTCCAACGATCCTCTTGTGGTTTGCTGGAAATGAGAAGTTGTGGAGGACGGTGCAGCCTTGGACGAACCCATGTCCAAGTTGTTGAGTGTGGTGCAGTGGCCGTCTGTCGGCGGTGGGGAAGCAGATCCGAGGCGGCGACCGACGGCGTAGCGGGAACAGCTCTGGTCCTGTGGACGGTTGCGACAGTGGAGCGGCAGCAGTGAGGCGCAGGACGGCGTGGTCGGAGTAGTTCTGGTACGGCGCACGTCGACGTCGGCGTCGCGGAGGCAGCTCTACATCGGCTTCAGCTGCTATGTCCTTGAGGGCGTTGCGGTTGCAGTTGCGTTGGACGACGACGTCGGGGTACCGGCTCCGGCGTGATGGAGGAGGGCGGCGGTGGATTGGGCGCTATGGGGTGGAGGACGGAGGAGGCTGGGGTTTCGCGGCTGGTGGAGAGGGCGTTTTTGTTGGGTAACGTAGTAATTTCAAAAAAAATTCCTACGCACACACAGGATCATGGTGATGCATAGCAACGAGAGGGGAGAGTGTTGTCCACATACCCTCTTAGACAGAAAGCGGAAGCGTTAGCACAACGCGGTTGATGTAGTCGTACGTCTTCACGATCCGACCGATCCAAGTACCAAATGTACGGCACCTCCGAGTTCAGCACACGTTCAGCTCGATAACGTCCCGCGAACTCCGATCCAGCAGAACTTCACGGGAGACTTCCGTCAGCACGACGGTGTGGTGACGGTGATAATGTTGCTACCGACACAGGGCTTCGCCTAAGCACCGCAACGATACGACCGAGGTGGAATATGGTGGAGGGGGGCACCGCACATGGCTGGAATAGATCAATAGATCAACTTGTGTCTCTTGGGGTGCCCCCTGCCCCCGTATATAAAGGAGCAAGGGAGGAGGAGGCCGGCCGTAGGAGAGGCGTGCCAAGGGAGTAGGATTCCTACTCCTAGCAGGAGTAGGTTTCATCCTTTCCTAGTCCAACTAGGAGAAGGGGGAAAGGAAGGGAGAGGGGGGCCGCGCCCCAAACCCCTTGTCCAATTCGGACTGGGCTTGGGAGGGGCGCGCGCCACCTCCTGGCTGCTGCCTCTCCTTCCCACTAAGGCCCATTAAGGCCCAATACTTCTTCCCCGTATTCCGGTAACTCCCCGGTACTCCGAAAAATACCCGAATCACTCGGAACCTTTCTGATGTCCGAATATAGTCATCCAATATATCTATCTTTACGTATCAACCATTTCGAGACTCCTCGTCATGTCCCCGATCTCATCTGGGACTTCGAACTACCTTCGGTACATCAATACACATAAACTCATAATACAAATCATCACCGAACGTTAAGCGTGCGGACCCTACAGGTTCGAGAACTATGCAGACATGACCGAGACACGTCTCCGGTCAATAACCAATAGCGGAACATGAATGCTCATATTGGCTCCTACATATTCTACGAAGATCTTTATCGGTCAAACCGCATAACAACATATGTTGTTCCCTTTGTCATCGGTATGTTACTTGCCCGAGATTCGATCGTCGGTATCTCAATACCTAGTTCAATCTCGTTACCGGCAAGTCTCTTTACTCGTTCAGTAATACATCATTTCGCAACTAACTCATTAGTTACAATGCTTGCAAGGCTTATAGTGATGTGCATTACCGAGAGGGCCCAGAGATACCTCTTCGACAATCGGAGTGACAGATCCTAATCTCGAAATACGCCAACTCAACAAGTACCTTCGGAGACACCTGTAGAGCACCTTTATAATCACCCAGTTACGTTGTGATGTTTGGTAGCACACATAGTGTTCCTCTGGTAAACGGTAGTTGCATAATATCATAGTTATAGGAACATGTATAAGTCATGAAGAAAGCAATAGCAACATAATAAACGATCAAGTGATAAGGTAACGGAATGGGTCAAGTCAATCACATCATTCTCCTAATGATGTGATCCCGTTAATCAAATGACAACTCATGTCCATGGCTAGGAAACTCAACCATCTTCGATTAACGAGCTAGTCAAGTAGAGGCATACTAGTGACACTATGTTTGTCTATGTATCCACACATGTATTATGTTTCCGGTTAATAAAATTCTAGCATGAAGAATAAACATTTATCATGAAATAAGGAAATAAATAATAACTTTATTATTTCCTCTAGGGCATATTTCCTTCAGTCTCCCACTTGCACTAGAGTCAATAATCTAGTTCACATCGTCATGTGATTTAAAATAAATAGTTCACATCTTTATGTGGTTAACACCCATAGTTCACATCGACATGTGACCAATACCCAAAGGGTTTACTAGAGTTAGTAATCTAGTTCACATCGCTATGTGATTAACACCCAAAGAGTACTAAGGTGTGATCCTGTTTTGCTTGTGAGATAATTTTAGTCAACGGGTCTGTAACATTCAGATCCGCAAGTATTTTGCAGATTTCTATGTCTACAATGCTCTGCACGGAGTTATTTTAGCTAATTGCTCCCACTTTCAATATGTATCCAGATTGAGACTTAGAGTCGTCTGGATCTGTGTCAATGCTTGCATTGACGTAACTCTTTATGACAAACCTTTTGTCACCTCCATAATTGAGAAACATATCCTTATTCCACTAAGGATAATTTTGACTGCTGTCCAGTGATCTACTCCTAGATCACTATTGTACTCCCTTGCCAAACTCAGTGTAGGGTATACAATAGACCTGGTACACAGCATGGCATACTTTATAGAACCTATGGCTGAGGCATAGGGAATGGCTTTCATTTTCTTTCTATCTTCTACAGTGGTCGGGCTTTGAGTCTTACTCAACTTCACACCTTGCAACACAGGCAAAAATTCTTTCTTTGACTGTTCCATTTTGAACTACTTCAAAAAAATTGTCAAGGTATGTACTCATTGAAAAAACTTATCAAGCGTCTTGATCTATCTATAGATCTTGATGCTCAATATGTAAGCAGCTTCACTGAGGTATTTCTTTAAAAAACTCCTTTCAAATACTCCTTTATGCTTTCCAGAAAATTCTACATTATTTGCAATAAATAATATGTAATTCACATATACTTATTAGAAATGTTGTAGTGCTCCCACTCACTTTCTTGTAAATACAGGTTTCACCGCAAAACTATATGCTTTGATCAACTTATCAAAGCGTATATTCCAACTCCGAGATGCTTGCACCAGTCCATAGATGGATCGCTGGAGCTTGCATATTTTGTTAGCACCTTTAGGATTGACAAAACCTTCTGGTTGCATCATATACAACTCTACTTTAATCAATCTATTAAGGATTGCACTTTTGTTATCCATTTGCCAGATTTCATAAAATGCGGCAATTGCTAACATGATTCGGACAGACTTAAGCATCACCTTAAACTTTGTCAAAAGCTTTTTCGACAAGTCTAGCTTTGTAGATAGTAACACTACTATCAGCGTCCGTCTTCCTCTTGAAAATCCATTTATTTTCTATGGCTTGCCGATCATCGGGCAAGTCAACCAAAGTCCACACTTTGTTCTCATACATGGATCCCATCTCAGATTTCATGGCCTCAAGCCATTTTGCGGAATCTGGGCTCATCATCGCTTCCTCATAGTTCGTAGGTTCGTCATAGTCAAGTAACATGACCTCCAGAACAGGATTACCGAACCACTCTGGTGCGGACCTTACTCTAGCTGACCTACGAGGTTCGGTAGTAACTTGATCTGAAGTTACATGATCATCATCATTAGCTTCCTCACTAATTGGTTTAGGAATCACAGGAACAGATTTCTTTGATGAACTACTTTCCAATAAGGGAGCAGGTACAGTTACCTCATCAAGTTCTACTTTCCTCCCACTCACTTCTTTCGAGAGAAACTCCTTCTCTAGAAAGGATCCATTCTTAGTAATGAATGTCTTGCCTTCGGATCTGTGATAGAAGGTGTACCCAACTGTCTCCTTTGGGTATCCTATGAAGACACATTTCTCCGATTTGGGTTTGAGCTTATCAGGATGAAACTTTTTCACATAAGCATCGCAACCCCAAACTTTAAGAAACAACAACTTTGGTTTCTTGCCAAACCACAGTTCATATCATCTCAATGGATTTAGATGGTGCCCTACTTAACGTGAATGTAGCTGTCTCTAATGTATAACCCCAAAACGATAGTGGTAAATCGGTAAGAGACATCATAGATCGCACTATATCCAATAAAGTACGGTTATGACGTTCGGACACACCATTACGCTGTGGTGTTCCAGGTGGCATGAGTTTGTGAAACTATTCCACATTGTTTTAATTGAAGACCAAACTCGTAACTCAAATATTCGCCTCTGCGATCAGATTGTAGAAACTTTATTTTCTTGTTACGATGATTTTCGACTTCACTCTGAAATTCTTTGAACTATTCAAATGTTTCAGACTTATGTTTCTTCAAGTAGATATACCCATATCTGCTCAAATCATCTTTGAAGGTCAGAAAATAACGATATCCGCCGCGAGCCTCAACACTCATCGGACCTCATACATCAGTATGTATTATATCCAATAAGTCAGTTGCTCGCTCCATTGTTTTGGAGAACGGAGTCCTAGTCATCTTTTCCCATGAGGCATGGTTCGCAAGCATCAAATGATTCATAATCAAGTGATTCCAAAAGCCCATCAGCATGGATTTTCTTCACGCGCTTTACACCAATATGACCTAAACAGCAGTGCCACAAATAAGTTGCACTATCATTATTAACTTTGCATCTTTTGGCTTCAATATTATGAATATGTGTATCACTACGATCGAGATCCCACAAACCATATTCATTGGGTGTATAACCATAGAAGGTTTTATTCATGTAAACAGAGTAACAATTATTCTCTAACTTAAATGAATAACCGTATTGCAATAAACATGATCAAATCATATTCATGCTCAACGCAAACACCAAATAACATTTATTTTGGTTCAGCACTAATCCCGAAAGTATAGGGAGTGTGCGATGATGATCATATCATTCTTGGAACTACTTCCAACACACATCGTTACTTCACCCTTAACTAGTCTCTGTTCATTCTGCAACTCCCGTTTCAAGTTACTACTCTTAGCAACTGAACTAGTATCAAATACCGAGGGGTTGATATAAACACTAGTAAAGTACACATCTATAACATTTATATCCAATATACATTTGTTCACTTTGCCATCCTTCTTATCCGCCAAGTATCTAGGGCAGTTCGACTTCCAGTGACCATTACCTTTGCAGTAGAAGCACTTCGTCTCAGGCTTAGGTCTAGACTTGGGCTTCTTCTCATGAGCAGCAACTTGCTTGCCGTTCTTCTTGAAGTACCCCTTCTTCCCTTTGCCCTTTACTTGAAACTAGTGGTCTTGTCAACCATCAACACTTGATGCTTTTCTTGATTTCTACCTTCGTCGATTTCAGCATAGCGAAGAGCTTGGGAATTACTTTCGTCATCCCTTGCATATTATAGTTCATCACGAAGTTCCAGTAACTTGGTGATAGTGACTAGAGAACTCTGTCAATCACTTTTTTATCAGGAAGATTAACTCCCACTTGATTCAAGCGATTGTAGTACTCAGACAATCTGAGCACATGCTCACTGGTTGAGCTATTCTCCTCCATCTTGTAGGCAAAGTACTTGTCAGAGGTCTCATACCTCTCGATACGGGCATGAGTATGAAATACCAATTTCAACTCTTGGAACATCTTATATGCTCCATGGCGTTCAAAACGTCTTTGAAGCCCTG
The DNA here is from genome assembly GCF_002575655.3 of Aegilops tauschii subsp. strangulata. NCBI lineage: Eukaryota > Viridiplantae > Streptophyta > Magnoliopsida > Poales > Poaceae > Aegilops > Aegilops tauschii. The sequence continues at coordinate 525,071,088 of NC_053039.3, forward strand.
ATTCTAAGCCGTAAAGCATGGTGCACTAAACTATCAAGTAGTCATCATATCGAGCTTGCCAAACATTCATAACGTCTGTATCTACTCCAACAATTGGTCTGTCACCTAGCGGTGCATTAAGGACATAATTCTTCTGTGCAGCAATGAGGATAATCCTCAGATCACGGATCCAATCCGTATCATTGCTACTAACATCTTTCAACATAGTTTTTCTCTAGGAACATATCAAAAATAAAACAGGGGAGCTAAACGCGAGCTATTGATCTACAACATAGATATGCTAATACTACCAAGACTAAGTTCATGATAAATTAAAGTTCAATTAATCATATTACTTAAGAACTCCCACTTAGATAGACATCCCTCTAATCATCTAAGTGATCACGTGATCCAAATCAACTAAACCATGTCCGATCATCACGTGAGATGGAGTAGTTTCAATGGTGAAGATCATATCTACTATATGATTCACGCTCGACCTTTCGGTCTCAGTGTTCCGAGGCCATATCTGCATATGCTAGGCTCGTCAAGTTTAACCTGAGTATTCCGCGTGTGCAACTATTTTGCACCCGTTGTATTTGAACGTAGAGCTTATCACACCCGATCATCACGTGGTGTCTCAGCACGAAGAACTTTCGCAATGGTGCATACTCAGGGAGAACACTTATACCTTGAAATTTAGTGAGAGATCATCTTACAATGCTAACGTCGATCTAAGCAAAATAAGATGCATAAAAGATAAACATCACATGAAATCAATATAAGTTATATGATATGGCCGTCATCATCTTGTGCTTGTGATCTCCATCTCCGAAGCACCGTCATGATCACCATCGTCACCGGCGCGACACCTTGATCTCCATCGTAGCATCGTTGTCGTCTCGCCAACTACTGCTTCTACGACTATCGCTACCGTTTAGTGCTAAATGAAAGCAATTACAGGGCGATTGCATTGCATACAATAAAGCGACAACCATATGGCTCCTGCCAGTTGCCGATAACTCGGTTAGAAAACATGATCATCTCATACAATAAAATATAGCATCATGCCTTGACCATATCACATCACAACATGCCCTGCAAAAACAAGTTAGACGTCCTCTACTTTGTTGTTGCAAGTTTTACGTGGCTGCTACGGGCTGAGCAAGAACCGTTCTTACCTACGCATCAAAACCACAACGATAGTTCGTCAAGTTAGTGTTGTTTTAACCTTCTCAAGGACCGTGCGTAGCCACACTCGGTTCAACTAAAGTTGGAGAAACTGACACCCGCCAGCCACCTATGTGCAAAGCACGTCGGTAGAACCAGTCTCGCGTAAGCGTACGCGTAATGTCGGTCCGGGCCGCTTCATCCAACAATACCGCCGAACCAAAGTATGAAATGCCAGCAAGCAGTATGACTTGTATCACTCACAACTCACTTGTGTTCTACTCGTGCATATAACATCTACGCATAAAACCAGGCTCGGATGCCACAGTTGGGTAACGTAGTAATTTCAAAAAAAAAATCCTACGCACACACAGGATCATGGTGATGCATAGCAACGAGAGGGGTGAGTGTTGTGCACGTACCCTCGTAGGCCAAAAACGGAAGCGTTAGCACAACGCGGTTGATATAGTCGTACATCTTCACGTTCCGACCGATCCAAGTACCTAACGTACGGCACCTCCGAGTTCAGCACACGATCAGCTCGATGACGTCCCGCGAACTCCGATCCAGCAGAGCTTCATGGGAGAGTTCCGTCAGCACGATGGCGTGGAGACGGTGATGATGTTGCTACCGATGCAGGGCTTCGCCTAAGCACCACCACGATATGACCGAGGTGGAATATGGTGGAGGGGGCACCGCACACGGCTGGAATAGATCAATAGATCAACTTGTGTTTCTTGGGGTGCCCCCTGCCCCCGTATATAAAGGAGCAAGGGAGGAGAAGGCCGGCCCTAGGAGAGGCGCGCCAAGGGAGTAGGATTCCTACTCCTAGTAGGAGTAGGTTTCCTCCTTTCCTAGTCCAACTAGGAGAAGGGGGGAAAGGAGGGGAGAGGAGAAGGAAGGGAGAGGGGGGCCGCGCCCCAAACCCCTTGTCCAATTCGGACTGGGCTTGGGAGGGGCGCGCACCACCTCCTGGCTGCTGCCTCTCCTTCCCACTAAGGCCCATTAAGGCCCAATACTTCTTCCCCGTATTCCCGTAACTCCCCGGTACTCCAAAAAATACCCGAATTAGTCGGAATCTTTCCGATGTCCGAATATAGTCGTCCAATATATCGATCTTTACGTCTCGACCATTTCGAGACTCCTCGTCATGTCCCCGATCTCATCCGGGACTCCGAACTACCTTCGGTATATCAATGCACGTAACACCACACCACACACGCAATCGGCCACTAAGAAAATAAGCATATACAATAGTACAATGTTATACATGAAAGTTAATTGCATGGTGCATACAAAAATATTTGTTCTGCATTGTGAATGTTTATATATTCTCCTAAAATATTAGTCACGGGAAAGAGAAATGAAGGGCATATCTCTCCTTGTCTCCACCGGACATCCCCTCTTTCTACACCACTTTCACGTACGCACAAAAACTATCTCTCGGCCCTCTAAAAGTATGCATGCCCACGACACATTCACGCATGACGGTCACTGTATTTCAAGCTAAAGCACTATACGGTCACTGGAGTTTAGAATATGCTCATTACGGTCACCGTATACATTCTCGTGGTGATCATACGGTATCTAGCTCACGATACGTCTCCGTATTTTCTTGATGACACTGACGGACTTTGTATTTGATGCGTGCTCCGTATTTTGTTGACGGCACTTACGGTCATTGTATTTGAAGCGAAAGCACGATATGGTTACTGGACTTCAGAATAAGCTCATCACGGTCACCACATACATTTGGTCGTGCTAACCAACATGTGGTTGGACGGTTAGGAGGACAGTGGTTTCTCGAGTCCACCAGGGTTAAAGTCCAGGTGCTCGCATTTATCCTGGGTTAATTTCAGTATTTTCCGGCGATGTGCGTTCAGTGGGAGGAGACGTTCCACTCGACTACGAGGCACCTATGGCGACTTCGTAAAATCTCAAGGTCATATGATGGCCCACTCTTCGAAGGTGCTCATAGGGGTAGGGCCTGCGTGTGTGCGCTTAAAGCGGTGAGTGCTTGCACGTATATATGAGCCCCTTGCGTCTGTACCGTGTTAACAAAATACATGTCATGATTATACGGTCACTGGCTCACCCGTACAACTCCGTATTTTGTTGATGACACAATCAATTGACCAGTCAAACATTCCACGTGGGAAACTAGTGTTGCACCATCGGGGCGCGTAACCGTGGGGCCCACCTGTCAGCCCGTATGTGAAAGAAAGAAATGGTAGTTTGAGTCTGTACCGTGTTAATAAAATACGGAGTACATTTTAGGGTGATCATACGGTCACTGGCTCACCATACAACTCCGTAATTTGTTGATGACACGATCAATTGACCAATCAAACGGTCCACATTCAGTAGCGCACATTACCATAGGGCCCACCCGTCAGCGCGTATATGAAGGATATAAATGGTAATAAATTAGTGGTCGGTGGGTACTCGAAGTCGTGAGACCTTTGGTTGGCAGTCGCCGGTGGTGGGGGGCGCGTTGATTGGGCGGTGGGGTGGGGATCGCCGGGGAAAAAGCTCGGCGCAGGGGGGCCTAGAGGGATGGCCGGTGCGGCGGCGGACCGGCGGTGAGGAGCGGTTTCGGGGCGGGCGGGGGGCGGGGCGGCGCGGGCTGGTGGTTCGGCCGGTGGTGGCTGGCAGCTCAGGGGGGTGGAGTTTGATGATAAACTACAGGCCCTTGATTTCGTATCCAACGGCTCGAAAATCTAATGACCAGAGATGAAAAAGTCAGTCAACTGACGTGTAGCCTCACCCCGCACATACACATGCACGCACGCAAGACACGCACGCATGCAGGCGTGCAACACTGACACGTACACATAACGAACACACGCACGCATGCAGGTGTGCAACACTGACGCGTACACATGCACTCACGAACACACGCATGTACGCACACATGCATGCAACACTGAAACGTACCCTTGCACGCACGCAACAATCGCACGCCTCTATGCACACAGCACAACGACGCAAGAGACACGCTCAACCTATACGTGCATGCACCCTTTGTTAAGGACATGGATTGCTACGGGTATTAATCAATCTTATCTGTGATAAGCAGAACATTGATGTTTGTAGAGGTCTTTATGAATCACAACGTATCGCATGGGCTATCAGCACAGTAGGCTTATCTACATGAAAAGGATGACGTCACACTCAATGAAAAACATCGGTTTATGAAATGCCCGCTTCTGACCGCCCTGACCCACCAAAGGTTCCTCTGCTGTGCGCTGCCTGCGCTGGGTCACTGACATGCAGGCCATGTACCCAAAGAGCCCACACGTCAGTGGAAGAACGGCGCGCTGTCCTACGTCAGAGTCGAGGGCGCCACTCGCGGCACGCCCGGCTGAACACGCCTCCTTGCCGCATTCAAACACCTCCATGAAACCCGCCCGTGTGGAAGCCGAGAAACCTACTCTGGACACACGTCCGTTCATGACCGGGCCGGCATTAAATGCAACGCCGGCCGAGCTCCTCCCGTCCGCCGTCTATTTAATCTCCTATTTAAACGAGGCCAAACGCCGGCCAAGAATCGCACACCTCCGCCGCTCCCCTATCTCCTCCTTCACCATTTTGTCCACTCTTACAATGGCTTAAGAAGAGTAGTTATTCCGCATCCAAGCCGGCTGGGTGGCCCGCCGAGTGAGGGAGTCCAGGATTAGGGGGTCCTCGGACAGCCGGACTATGTGCTTTGGCCGGACTGTTGGACTATGAAGATACAAGATTGAAGACTTCGTCCCGTGTCCGGACGGGACTCTCCTTTGCGTGGAAGGCAAGCTTGGAAATACGGATATGTAGATCTCCTCCCTTATAACCGACTCTGTGTAACCCTAGCCCCCTCCGGTGTCTACATAAACCGGAGGGTTTAGTCCGTAGGACAACAGCAACAACAATCATAATCATAGGCTAGCTTCTAGGGTTTAGCCTCTACGATCTCGCGGTAGATCAACTCTTGTAATACTCATATCATAAAGATCAATCAAGCAGGAAGTAGGGTATTACCTCCATCGAGAGGGCCCGAACCTGGGTAGACATTGTGTCCCCCGCCTCCTGTTACCATCCGCCTTAGACGCACAGTTCGGGACCCCCTACCCGAGATCCGCCGGTTTTGACACTGACACCGAGCCCGCCAGATACGAGCTATGCAGCCCACTGATCCACCTCCCTCCCCTCGCCCGACGGAGCTTGTTGTCGCCCCAAGCCGGCGCGCGGTTCAGCAACTCGCCGCTCTAGACCAGCTCGACTAGGAGCGGCGCACGGGCGTCGTTGCTGCCGTCCACGCCGCCGCCTCGTACCACGCCTCACGTAGGTGGGGAACATGCACGAAGAGAAGAGGTGCACGCACGGCGCACGTACTCCCTTCTCTTTCCCAACCACACCCACGCAGGTACACGGTGGAGCTCATTTCTATACGAAAAGGCAGCCCACGTGGTAACTTGACACGTGTACTGGTTGTCCACTAGATGGAGGGAGGATCGTCTACCACGGGTGAACAAACAAATTGTGACTTGACGCGTTATGTTAAAAAAGAGGCAAACCATGTGGGGCCTACCTTAGAGGCAAGGCTCTATACACTGGAGTACTTTTGATGTGTCCAGTCAACTCGCAGAACGAGGAGAAGCTTGCTTAGTACGCCGTCTCCCCCGCCCACGGGCGCGGTGGCTTGCAGGATGAGGTGAAGCTTGCTTACTATGCCTTACGCCCGCTCCCTCGCCCACGCGCGCGGTGGCTCGTAGGACGAGGAGAAAATTTTACTAGTACTCCCTCCGTTTACTCCTCGTCCCTACTACCTTGGTTAGAGAGATTATCATATTGTTTGGAATATATATGTCCTTTAATACTCCCTCCATTTACTTATACAAGGCCACATAAAAAAATATAGTTTGCATCTATACAAGGCCACAAATATTAATCGAGACAAAAGTTACTACTCCCTCCTTTCCAGTTTATGGCTCAATTTCAAAATCTCTCCAACCAAGGTAGACGGTGAGTGGTCAAATTAATTTCGTACTCCTAGTTTGCACAAGTAATTAGTACGCTCTTTTTCTCAAGAAGTAATGTTTACCGAGGCATTGATTAGAACGAATGCATGAATGACCACTAAATTTCCATGAACTTCTACATGCATTGGTGAGTTTTCTCTTGACACTGCTTCCATCGGGTGATCTAACGCACCTCGAAATCCAACATGTGATGGTACTACTATTAGTAGTAGAATTGAGACTTATAAAACGGAAAAACGAATGTTTTGTAGATGAGCCCTATAAACCCTAGTGGGTACGTACTCCGTAAAATCAGATTTTCCCAAAACTAAGTCGCTCAACCTTTATTTGCTTGTTTCCCTTCCTGCCTCCTTGCCTCGAACAGACTATGCCAAACTCCCCTGCCTGCCGCGCGGGAAAAGACCCGCCCTTGCCTTTTTTTAGTCCGGGTTTGTATCGATGGATCGCGCGAAGCAGCGAAAACCCAAGCCGCGTCTTGTACTCCTATGTCGACGCTCGCTTTCATGAATTCTGTACTTCCTGTCGCCGACATGTGGGACATATAGCAACCGGGTCGATGTGTCAAGCACCAAATAACAGTGCAGAACAGCAGGGGGGACGCACCCAGTCGTACCGCCCCAGTAGTAGTAGTAATGAGCAATGAGACATCAAATCACAATGCCGCACCTTCCCAGACGGACGAAGCAACCATTATTTCACACTTCGGTTCGCCATCATCTCAAACCACATAGTATTGCTTCTGCCTCAAGAGGGACACGCGCATCGCCTTGGTACATCATGACACGTGGGACTGCATGACAGGCCATGCTCCCTCGCCGATCGCTCGGTAAAATCACCTCATTTTTACTACTATACTGCCTCCGTATCGGTTTACATGGCATGCACGTTGTTCTAGGTTGAGAATTTAACTGGCTATATATGTGATGAACAGTATATGTTTAGAAACTACATCCGCTTAATAATCCAATGATATACTTTTTATGACATAGTAACTCAGATTTAGTTAGTCAAATGGATGACCTAGAACTACGTGCACGCCCTATAAACTGAGACGTCTAAAACAACGAGACGGAGAGGGTAGTTCAGTACGTGTCTTTTTAGATCAATATAGTCGGGATTCACCAAGGAGCTAAACCAAGTGGTAGGTTGCACCTGTCGTGTCGGCATAGCGACTCAAGCAGGGTCAGTCCGCACACGAAATGGTGACACACTTAACAGGACCCCTTTGGCCGACATGTGGCTCATCCACCATCTTGTTCCATGTAAGATGCACCAAATTACAGTTCGGAGCAGCGGTTGGAATTGGAGGCACCCCGATCGTAGCGCCGCAGTAGTAGAAAATGAGCGATGAGGGGTCAAATCACAAAGCCCCACCTTTCCCGCATTGAGCTGGACGGACGAAGCAACCATCATTTCACTCTAGGGCACAAGAGCATAAAGAAAAGAGAAAACCAATGTTGTGTGCGGCAGCTACCTAGGGCACCCTAGGGTAGGGGTCTCCACTACAGATCATTTTTTTGAAAGCGCCTCCACTACAAATCGGCTTCTCCCTCGTCCTCTTGAAGAAAACCGATGATGCGTGCGGCGGTAGGGTTTGTAGGAGTACTACTAGGGCATGCGGGGCCACGTCGTAGTAAATGGGAGAGGGATTGAGTTCGAGTCGACGCCTTAAATATGTGTGGGCCGCTTGGTTTTAGGAGAACGAGGCAGCATTTTGGGTTCGGGGACCGGTGGAGATATAATACGTACAAAAAATTGTGGACGTAGGTTCGACCGAAAGGCAATGATGCATGGGCCCTGCATTTTGATATACTCGGGGCCGCGTGAAATTTGCTACTCTACTCAAAACTAGTAAGGTACACATGCATTGAACGCATGAGATTTCGAAACCAAATTATGAATAAATACACACTATAGCATGTAAAGCTTTGAGTCATATATGCATGATGTAGATGTTCGTTTAGTTCTTATAGTTCATCTCATTCAAAATCAATTAGTTTTATAAAAATCTTAAGATTCATGGGGTTGTGCATTGTAAAGCATAAAGTAAGAAACAAATAATGGCATTTCATTTAGAAAAAAATCAATTATGATACGGAAGATTCTAGAACAAAGGAGAAGTGCATGTGTTTTGAGGTTTGTGCATTATGCTTAAGTTCAACCATGGAGTCTTCTAAATTGTACATGTGGCAGATCTGGTGGAATGTTGATGATATCCAACGGCCAGTAGTGCTCGGATTTGCCATCTCTACACTTTTGGATTAGCTTCATCCAGCGACCATCTTTCAAGTTATTCGCACACTATATAGTTCTTGTGCCATAGTTGCATGTCTTAGAAAAAAAGCTACTAGTGGGTTGTACTAGCTATTTAGGAATATAAGATGTATACATGGAAGTTGTAGGGAAAGAGTGACATGGATTATCTCAATTCCTATGAGTAGGGATTGGAAAAGAGATGTCATTTGGTTGACATCATAGGAACTTTTCTATTGAATCTAGAGATGACATGTATCTTAATTCCTATGAGGAGGGATTAGAAAAGAGATGTAGTTTGGTTCATAACATAGGAACTTTTCTATTGAATATACGCTAATGTTTATTTTCCTTTGAAATTATGGGAGTATAGGAATCCATTCATATGAACCAAGTGGCTCTAAAGCTATAGAAATGATATCATGTTAATTTCCTTTGAAATGTGGAGTATATGAATCTATTCCTATGAACCAATTGGCTCTAAAGGAAAAAATCCTATAAAAATCATATCATATAGAGTTCCTATGATATTCCTCCACACCAAAGGATGGTTGAAATTGATGCAGGTGATACGATGGTCTTTCTTTGTAGAATCCTCCCCCATATTTATAGTTACCTCTCGAAGATGAATGAAATGATATATACAGGGTATTCTACATGTGCAATTTGGTACATGAAAACTCGGTAAAAGTTTGCGAGGTTCGAATTTTTAATAAAGCTATATGCACTGCATTTTGTAACGGGGGAAGCATACGGCAGTTGCTAACACTCACGTGGAAGATTTGTGTGTAGGAGGAGTGGCTGTTCTGTTAAATGACATGGCAAAACTGACACTGTCGGATGCCGATCTAACGGTTCTTACGGCGTTCGTCAGGAAAAGGCTGGTGGCGAACGTTTGTCGGATAATGATTTACGGACACATGCATTGCATTGATACGTGCCCCCCTCTCTCTCATGCACACGCACCCTCCCGAGTCCTCTCGCACCCACCGTCTATCTGCAGGTAGACGTCACACACATATGTGCTCTTCACACCCTACACTCAGAACTTCTAAAAAACAAAAGACGTCGCACACATTTTATTTTAGCTCACACGTCACACACTTATACTATTACTCTTGTGGCGAACGTTCTTTGGGCATAGTATATTGTACTCTCATGAAGAGAAGCGGTGCACGCACGCACTAGTTCTCTCACACCCACTCGCGGGTACACGTAGGAGCGCATTTTTTTGAAGCTGGTAAAACAAAATCACTCCACTACATATATAAGCAGGAGCCTTAGCGCTTGCTTTACTAGGGTTCCTCTCGTTCACTCTCTCATGCTCTCCGGATCTAAGAAAGACATAGGTGGCCACACTCTCTCTCAGCTCACGGCTGGTCACAAATCCGGCCGGACAACCTCGACCGGGGCAGGGGTGTAGGTGCATCGTTCACGCTGTCGTCAGTGGCGAGGGAGGAGACCAACGGCTGCCCGCGCATCCCGATCGGCGGCCGTGCCATTCTCTCCGAGAGAGCGCCGGCTCCGGAGGGCCTCCGACCCCTTCTTCCTCCCTGCGGTATTTGTGCCCAAGATGCGGCCTCCCGACGCCGTCTTTGCCACATGCCGACGACCCTCAGGTATATATTCCTTCGAAACCTGCCTTGCTCTACTGCCCCAGCTCCTCACTTGGCTTCGTGTGGATCTTTTTCTACTTCCGTCCGCTGTTCGAAAGCCACCTAGACTTTTACTATTATTAGAGGTAAAGCTAGTTCATACAGTCGACTCTAAGAGTTGGTTCAAACAGGGAAGAAAGTGCGAAAGCTGTAGCATGAATCTAGGACTTGGTTCTAAGAGGAAACGGGGGAAAGTAGTAGATACTGGCTACCCAACTGGTCTCCTGGTTGAAAAGACGAAGAAAGCATGGTGGATGGCGAAGGGTGGGGGGAAGTGGACCTATCTCTTGGTTCAAAAAGGAAAGAAAGTGATGGGTGTTGGGGGACAACGCAAATGAGAATGAGCAGGTCTAGATTTCCTATGCTCACATAGGAAAATGTCGCCGAGGAGATAAAAAATGGGACAAATGCAGACATGTTGCCTGAGTGTTTGCCGCTCTCGGCAACCACATCTGCCTCACCACTTTATGCCTCTGCTGTCCCTACGCCCATATCGCTACCGTTAATGTAAAATCACATGAAGCATTAAGCAATGCCACCTAATGTCACTATAAGTAATGGTCTAGTGCCATCGATAAATTGAAGCAATGCCACCACCATTTTGTGAAGTGCTTCCGTCTTGCTTTATTTCCCATGAATTGTGTTTTTGCAGTTACACTTAAATCTCACACCGCTAACATTGCTTCATCCCAGTGGAACTACACAAATTTGATTGCACATTTACTGACCATGTGCTACTCTCATGACAGTAATACTAATGCTATTGTTCTGCATGTTAATCTAGTGACAGTGTTGATGTGATGTGATGCTACTTACTTAAGGACACTTTCATACTGTCAATCTAGTGCCAATTATAACACAATAGATGCTGTTGTTAATCATACGCCACTGCAAATATCTGTCATTGTTTAAATAACCGTATTTCGTATTTGCGCAAACAGGGATGTCTGTCTCCATATCATTTCGGGATGTCTCTCTCCGTATCGTTTCTATCCGCGCAATCAAAAGCACACACCTCAGTTTTAGTAGAACTGCGCAAACAGGGATGTCTGTCTCCATATCATTTCGGGATGTCTGTCTCCGTATCGTTTCTATCCGCGCAATCAAAAGCACACATCTCAGTTTTAGTAGAACTGCGCAAAATGAGATGGCTATCCCTCGTTGTCGTCGTCTAACCACCCGTCTTCCAGGTATTCCTACATTGGTAGTTACTATGTAGAATGACCAATGCAATCTAAAAGAAGCTAATTCATACGTTTTACTTCCTGATTGCAGTGCAGGGACGAGCGAAAACAACTGCATCCTAGTCTGGAATGCACTTTCCTCCAGTTCATCCATGGACCGAGGACAAGCTGGCATGGCAGCACGGAGGTTTTTGGGACAGGTGCGCAGACAAGAGGCATTGTGGTCTGCTTATTTCTGCAAATAGCAGCGCTTAAATTTAGGGGAATGCACAAGACTTTCAGCTGGTCAGTACACTGCATGGTTCAGTTCAGCATTCCAGCTGAGAACACAATTATAATTGGTCATTCTGGAATGAGAGAACCTAACCCTGGATGGTGGCAACAAGAAAAAACCCAGGAAATTTAAGCCTACCGGGAGGCCCTTTGCTCAGAGAAGCCTTGCTTGTTTTTTCCTGATTTGTAAACCTTCTCACAACTTTGTCTTTTGCTATTAACTGGTATATGTTTGTTATGTTCTATGAATCATTGAGATGTATAAAATTGCTTAACTTATGCTTTTCAAGTTTTTTATGAAGCCGAGTTTAATGTGAGTGTTCCACATGAATGCTGGACTAGCATGTGAACGTTTGGAATTTACATTGTGGCCTTAGTTAACTGCATGAACCACTGTAACAAGATACATAGTTGCTTATATGTCAGACAGCAGATTGTTGATTGTTAGCTGGTCGATAGCCTAGTGTTGCAGCGAGCTAAGCCAATGTGTCGTGTTTTGCAGAACTGCTTACAAGTGGGGTAGCACCAACAGTTTTTACAAGTACTTATGTATACGTCGGCACACAGTTCTCGAATGAGTACTCTATTTCATCAAAACACACACTGCTCGTATGATAAAACTAGTGAGGACGCATTTGTTTCGGCAACAAATACGATGATTCACGGGCACACAAAAGTAGCAGCACTTCCCATAGACGGATTCAAACAGAGTACTAGCCCCATAGGGCTCGATAACAGGCAAGGTTCAGATAATTAGACAGAATCCAAACTACTATTAAACACTAGCTGGGGCAAGTATTTCATGCCTCGATCTAATTTGGGCTGGACACAAACGGACCTTGCCATGAACATCATCGAGGACGTCCGGCAGCAGCTCAATCCTGTGAACCTTCATGAATACAACCTTGTGGCCTTGCCACTCATAAACTTGTTTGTGGAGGCAAGCCACGTCATCTTCCTGCGTAAGCTTGACAAGAATAGTATGCCTCACAAACGAAGGGGTAGTTTTGAACTTCTTGTGCTTAAGTACACCCTGGACAACACGCCTGACAACAGTGAGGCTGGAATACAACTCTTCATTGGTATAAGCGCAAATGGCTTCCACGATCCAACAGCCTAAAAACTCTGTTTTCCCAGTGCGTATATTCAGGTCAACCGCCTCATAGCGAGTGACATGTACAACCACACAATCCTTGTGTGCATCAGGGCTCTAATTGAAACAGAAACAAATTCTGAATTACTTTCCAGCATAAGAAACCACACATTATTCATCACCACATACTTAGATGAAAAACCACAATCGAGATCGGCAAAGAAGAAAATCACCTGGACAGCTCAGCAGGGGGGGACACATCCTGGAAGGGGGAAAACTGCTCCTGTGGTGCCACGGGGACTGTAACCTCAAACGGGGTGTTGACCATCTCAGTAGTGGCTGTGAGCGTATCTGGGGTCGGCTCGATGGCTGCCTCAATCTTCTTGGAGTTCTCTATCTCGTGGGGATCAGCCTCCCGCGTCTGCTCCAATATTGGCAGATCTTTGCCTGGTTCTCCTTGGTCCATCATGAAAATGACGAATACTAGGAGACCACTGAAGGGAAAACACAATCGCAATGACAATGAAGCAAAAAAGAGAGTGAGGATCGGTTACTAATTTGCAAAAGTTCTTTTTTTCTCTGAACGAAAATATACCAACATCACGGTCCGCTTACCTTCCCTTCGTTGGGAGAGAAGAACAGTGGCAGATGCGAGTGTTGCTTTTCTTGAAGACGGTGAGGGAGAAGGGGATTCAGCGAAGAGTGAAATGATGGTTGCTTCGTCCGTCAAACTTAGACTGCGGGGAGGTGGGGTGTTGTGATACGACGGCTCGTTATTGCCGCGCTACGACCGGGGTGACTCTCCGCCTGCATACTGCCTTCTAATTTGGTGGATGGCATTTGGGCCCACGCGCTGCATGGCCCGCATGTCGGTGAACAAAAGTATAACAGCATTCAGTAGAGGGAGACGTTTCGATGACCTAGGGGGAGCCAGAAGCGGTATTGTATCCACTGTACTAGTAGTAATTGTTTTTCTGGGTAGCTGTAGAGTGTCTCCACTATACTAGTAGTAATTGTTTCTCTGGGCGCAAGACAAAACTGCCCATCCACCCTAGTAAATAGTAAAATCAATTCAAAAGTCCATATATTTACTGAGTGAGAGGCGCTACCCACACCCAGCACACCGCCCCCCAAAAAACCTGGGTGTTCTTCTTCCTCCTCACTCCCACCCACCTCACGTCAGCTCGCTCCACTCGTACCCCCAAATTCCTCACCTCACTCCTACAGAAAACCCCAACTCCCCTTCTTCCTCACTACTACAGAAAAACCCCAGCTCCCCTTCTTCCTCACTACTACAGAAAAACCCCAGCTCCCCTTCTTCTTCACTCGCACTACAACTAGGCTCGTCATTCGTTACTCTGCTCAAATCTGTGAGTGCGACGCGACGCCCTCAAGGAAAATGGAGTTGGCTGACCCCAGCGCCAAGAAGATGAGGCTCCCGCCAGTGGCGACGCCTGTTGTCCCGCACCCGGCAGCATGGGGAGAAGCGGCGACCCCGCCCCCACCGGATCCTAGGAACCCGTAGAATCTCGGGTGGACCGCATCAGCGATCTCCCGAACGCCGTCCTTGGGGAGATCATCTCGCTTCTCCCCACCAAGGATTGCTGCCGCACCCAAGTCCTCTCAATTCGGTGGCGCCCTCTATGGTGCGCCGTGCCCCTTAATCTCGACTGTCGTCAGCTATCACTCTTCAATGATTTTGAAATCCCCAGATCCATCATCTCCTCCCACCAGGGCTCTGTTCAAAGCCTCTGCATCCCGTCATGCTACCTGAGCAAGCATACCATGCCCTGCACGGTGGACGCTTGGCTGAAATCCCCTGAATTCACAGAACTACAGCTGCTTGATTTCAACTATTCCCCTAGAAATCACCTACCAGATACTGAATGCCATCTACCTGTGCCCTTAGCACCGATGTCCATCTCGCGGTTTTCCTCCTCTCTCCACACCGCCACCTTTGCGCTGTGCGACCTACCAGACAATCTGGTACTAAACCTTCGACCCCCATTTATGAAGAAACTTTCACTTGTGCAGGTTCGTATATCGGAGGCCTCATTGCACAGCATCATCCACTCCAGTTGCTCTGCCCTGGAGTGCTTGGTGCTTGTTTTCACAGTTAGAATCGGTTGTCTCCAAATAAAGTCGCCTAACCTTGTAAGAATTGGAATTTGTTTTGACGGAAGGCAGCTCATCATCCAAGATGCCCCTTCACTTCAAAGGTTGATCATTGATTCTAGTTATTCACCGTTGCAAATAACCGTCCTCTCTGCGCCTAAACTGGAGACCTTGTGTGTAATACATGATCTCTGTGCTCATTTCAATATGGTGTTTGGCTCCACAGTTCTTTAGGTACTTTACATTATCATCTACACTTGTAACCATAAGCTGCATTTTAAATTTCTGTGCAAGTTATATGTCATCTTGGAGTACACATTTTGTACTAATATTATGTTCTATGCTCAATGAAGAGTTTCTCCATGGATGGCCTATCAATGGAGCTGGATTCTGTCAAGATCTTATATATCCAAATGAATAGTTTTGATCTGAAGAAGATTATTGGCTTGCTGCAATGCTTTCCATGTTTGGAGAAGTTGTATATAAAGGTGATAATTTCACGCACATTGGAAGCCCGCATCTAGTGTACTAGAATTAACCGTTTAGCTATTGCTCTTTCGACACTCCTTTTTTTAGACCTTAACTGTTTTCAATCTTCATGTCTATTTAGGCAACGGGAAGGGGTAAGAAAGTTATAACCAATCGGTGGATTCGTAAGCATCGGGATTTTCTCACTTCTCATGAGATTCGATTGAAGATAATAACGCTAGAACGATATGTAGCCAACCGTGCAAACACTAGATTTGTCACATTCTTCCTGCTGAATGCGAGGTTACTATTGTCCATCAGGCTTAAGTTTATCAGGAGCATGGTTTTGACGGATGGGTATGTGGAAGAGCAAAAAAAGGAGTTTCAGGTGGGCAAAAGAGCTTCTAAACGTGCCGGGCTTCTATTTAGAACATATTGTGGTCATAATCCAGTAAATTTTACGACCCAGGATGTTCATTCTATGGACCTAACCGATCCATTTGACTGTGACTACCAAAAACAGTGCTGGAGTTAGATGTTGTTGCCCTTTTCAACCTAGGTTTTTTTGTAAACCTGATGAACAATTAACCCTCATGCTTTTGTACAGTTTGTAAGCTGGAGTTAGATGTTCTTGCCCTTTTCAAATCGGCTGTGACTATCATATTTTCTTTGAAGCAAGGCAAATGGCTTGCCAGTCGTTTAATTTAGAGTGAAATATTGTAACAACTAACAAATCCCAACCAAGGGAAATAACATCACTCTCGCCGGCTGCTTGAGCTCACTGTGCATTACAAAAGCCAAGTGATTAGCCCCCACCAGCACCCACAAACTTATTTCGAACTAGCACATCAAATGGGCTGTAAATTTTCATAGGAAGGGCTGCATGACCATGACAGATTTGGATTCTGACATTTGGAACCCGCAAGGAAATAGCTATCCAAGGTGGTGTCGACTTACTAGCCAGTCAACAAACGATTATGCCTACCAGCCGTTGGATTAACATCCAACATCTGTCGTGTATCTTATATCTCTTGTCTTCTTCTTCCTCCAGCCACCCAAACCAAACCACCCCGTCGGCTGCGCCTGCTCCTGCCTCCCATGGCTGGCTGTGCCTCCACCGCCCTACCGTACGTACCCTCCAACGTTGGCCAGTCCCTCCCTCTGTTCCCCCACATGTCATGTTATTCTCCGGCGACGTCAGCCCCAACATGTACCCGCACCCGAACCAGTCAACCCTCGTACTCCCCTTCGCCTGCGACTGGACCGGCGCATCTTCCACGGCTCCTGTTTGTTCCGTCCGAGGCCTCGCTGTCGTCCACTGCCTTGCGGCCTTGGTTCGCTCGCCGTGCGCGGTGCGCTGCCCTCTTGCATTGTCAACGTCGTCAACAACCGAGAGGAACAAGGAGATGACTGTACGTGGAGAGGATGACAGTAGGGACCCACCAGCGTCATGGCAGTACGCAAGCAAGTGCCTCTATATTACAAGGCCAAAAATATGGTTCCTCCTAATGGTTGGAAATATGGGGCTCACGCCATTGTCAACGTAGTCAATAAACGAGAGAATTACACTACGAGCGGCTGACACCAGGGACCCAGCAGGTCGCGCAGTTTTTTTTAGGAACAAGCAGTTGTTATTTATACTAGTTTTAGCGACGGATCAGGGTAACAACGGGGCTGGGCGGGGGCTGTGGCCCGTCTAGCAAGGGTTTTATTAATGTTACCACATCATGAGCCCAGTTGTGTTTTTTTCTTGCTGAAAATGGCTAGCCCAGTTCTATTTTTTAAAAGAAATACCCAAACGAGGCCTACTTGCTTTATCAGCCCTGCTGGGCTGCAAATCTTTTAAGACGAGGAGAGTTTCATTCGGTTTGCCCAGAAATGGGCTGTACATTTTTAAAACACATCAAATCGGGAATTAGTTTTAATTTTTTTTCATTACAAGATTTTAAATTCCATTGATTTTTATGCGTGGACAATTATTTGGATTTTATATTTATATCAATTATTTTTCAAAATAGTTTGAATGTGAATCGATATTTCGGGATTAAAAACAGTTGACCGCACCGAAATATGCAAAAAAATTGTATACTTTTTAACCGTGGCCACAATATGGGGTGTAATGCTAACAAAAAGAAGATGGGCTCCAAAAAAATTCTTAAGAATTACCAATTGGGCTGTACATTATTAGAAATAATGCACACGAGAGCAGTGACTATTGGATGTCCATCCAACGGCTGTCGTGCTTCTTCAATCTCTGCTTTTCCTGCTCCAGCCGCTCAAACAAGCGCCGGCGGGACTGCCTGCTCCCTCCTCCCGCGGCCGGCTATGCTGCCGCGCAGGCCTCACCGCCCCACCGTACTCCCATCGCTGGCCTAGCCATCCCTCTACTCACCCACACCTACTGTTATTCTCCGGCGACGGCAGACGAACTAGTAAACCCTCGTACAGTCGTACTCTCCTCCGCTTGGGAAACAACTACCGAGTCTTTCCTGCCTCCGTGTCGTTCCCTTCCTAGGCCTCGCAGTCGTCCACCGCCCTGGTGCTCTCGGCGCGGCCTGTTCAACGTGGTCAATGAACGACATCCATCGGAAATGGACTGTACGTGGAGAGGCTGACAGCTGGGTCCATGGCCGCACGCAAGGAAATGCCTCCTTATTACGTGCAAAATAATGATTCCTCCAGCTGACAGCTAGGACCCTCGGGAAGGGCTTCTGTATTTCACTGAAAAAATGTTCCCCCTGCTGACAGGTCGGACCCACCAGCTATATCTTCGCACGCAAGAAAGTGCCTCCTTATGACGCACAAAAAATGAATACCCCTGCTAGCTGGGACCCACCATAGTGGGTGGGTGACTTGTGGGCCTACTAAGTTGACGGGGACAGAGGGTTTTGTCAACTTAGTCAATATGAACGATTCTAGCTCCAGTGACCGTACGATGTCCACCCAACGGCCATTGTGCTTCTTCAACCTCTGGTCTTCTTACTCCAGCCGCCCAAAGCAGGGCCGGTCGTGCCGCCTGCTCCTGCCTCCCGTGGCCGGCTGTGCTGCCGCGGAGGCCTCACCGCCCCGATACTACTCCCACCGCTGGCCAGGCCATCCCTCCACTCACCCACACCCCCTGTTATTCTGTGGCGACGGCAGCCTCACACCGCAGCCGAACCAGTGAACCCTCGTACTCCTCTCCGCGTGGGCATCCACTGCCGCGTCTTCCCCGGCTCTGCATCGTCCCCTTCCTAGGCCTCGCCGTCGTCCACTGCCTTGGTGCTCTCGGCGCGGCGTGGTCAATGTGGTCAACGACCGACTTCCATCGGAAGAGTACTGTACGTGGAGAGGCTGACAGCTGGGTCCCTGGCCGCAGCTGAGTCCACGGCCACAGCCCAGTTTTTTGTGATTTGCCAAGTAAGTCGCTTTCTCAGGCCTGTTGGGCTGCAAATCTTTCAAGACAAGGAGAGCTTCATTCGGCTTGCCGAGAAAATGGCCTATCAGTAATGAGAAATGGGTTGTACATTTTTTAAACACATCAAACCGGCAATTAGTTTCAAATTTCTTTTTTTCATTTTGAGATTTTAAATTGCATTGATTTTTATGCGTGGACAATTCGTTGGATTTTATATTGATATACATTTATTTTTAAAATCAGTTTGAATGTGACTCGAAATTTCGGGATTAAAAACAGTTCGGACCGCACCGAAATATGCAAAATTTCGTATAATTTTTTAACCGTGGCCACAATATGGGCTGTAATGCTAACAAAAAGAATATGGGATCCAAAAAAACCTTAAGAATTAGCAAATGGGCTGTAAATTATTAGTAGCTAGTCGTCAACCCGTGCTACGGCACGGGCTAGTACTATATCAACAGAAAATTTGCAGTATCATCTTCATTTTACAACGTAATATAGGATAATTCATATGTAAAGTTTAGACGGAGGGAAGTTACTTTTTGCACCTTAGGGAGATCATTATCATGTTTTTCAGAAAAAAAATCATTGAATTGTTGTCATGTTTTCCTATTACAGAAATTTCCCTCTTCTAGCGTCCCTTATTATTTCAGAAATAACCAATATCGAATAAAAAATTAATCAAGTCTCGTCATGAAAATAATGATAATTCTAGGGAAATTTTAGATCCCAAATTTTAGGCCAAAAAAACTTATATGACCATAGAAATCAATCTGGGCTTACATGTCGTATAACAAATCTTTAAAAAATAAGTTTGATTAAGTATCAGAGTATATATATTCCTTATTTTGAAGAATCATGCGAACCCATGCTCCAAGAAGAAAATATAGCTCACCACTCATTTATTCATCATGAGTATAGTAGATTAAAAAGGAAGATACATCCCATTTATAAGTTATAAGCGCATTTTGGAACGAACCATATATACATGCAGATTGAACAACAACAGACGCACGCCTCATGCCAGTTTAGTAGTAGCACATTGACCGATCTGCATCCCTGATCTGTACTTCGCATCGGGAGACATCAAATATTACCGACTCATAACATTTGGAGACACTGGATGTGGCCGGCACCCGGCGGTGTACAGGAGGATGTTATTGGCGCAGTTGATCAAGGTTGCCTATTCTCATTTGCCTTAATTCTCATTACTTCTGCTTTCATGCTCCAAGGAATAACTGAGGCATATATCAATTAATTTCTTTTACAATCGGCATGACTCCTTGATGTTAAAGAACTATGTACATATGTACTCAGGTTATCTCCTACTACCCAAGAACCCCTCATGAGTAGTAAGTAACATCATCGATGTTTGATGGATAATGAAAATCGTGTTTTCCAAGGTTGAGAAACATGATCATAGCAGGACAGCAGGAGAAGATGGATTGAACAATACGTCTTTTTCAGATCGATTCCAGTGGTTCATGGAACACTAAGCGCAGCGTCGATGTCTTGAAGAACAGACGACGTGTCAAAGTCAAGGATTAGGAGAAATGGCGGTAGGGACTCTAGATGATGCGCCATCACTAGTAGGAAAAGGGGCTTTACCCCGATTTGTAAGGGCCTTTAATTTTGTCCCGGTTTTCGAACCGGGACTAAAGGGTCGTTACTAAAGCCCTAACCCTTTAGTCCCGGTTCTTACACGAACCGGGACAGAAGGTCCTCCATGTGGCCGCTGCAGCCAGCCCAGGCAGGGGGGCCTTTGGTCCCGCTTGGTGCCACCAACCGGGACCAATAGGCATCCACGCGTCAGCATTTCAGGGGCTGGGGTTTTTGTTTTTTTTTTGAAAGGGGGGGGGGGTTGGGGGGTTAATTTAGGTGTTTCATATATTGTGTTAGCTAGCTAATTAATAGAGAGAAGTGTCCTCTCTTATCTCCGTGCTTGGTCGACGCTACGTACTATATACGTATGGAGAGGACTAGACACGCTAGCTAGTAATCAAATGAAGGAAACAGAAGATTGTCATGAACATGTGCATACCGAGAGAAGTGATATCGACCACCTCTCCTTCTCCGAGAGATTGGTCGAACAACAAGTTCTCGTATATCTATCCGACACTACCGGCTACATATATACAATAATTATCTCTTACAATACAATCTCCTAATTAAATTGTAAGAACATAGGGTCCACATAGTATTCTCCATTTTCAGCGATCACGTGGTCAAGGAAGAATGCCGCCAATTCCTCTTGAATTCCTCGCATACGATCTGGTGCTAGGAGTTCATCCCGCTTCCGAAACATCTAATTTGAAGAAGGGGGTCAATACATATATATATGAATAAATGAAACTCAACACAAATGATGGTAATAAAATAAAATTGTGAATATTATTGCTTACGCACTTCATATTGTTCTTCAGTGTAGCCCCGCTCACAGGTCGTGTAGCGGATGGACTCGCAAATGTAGTATCCACAGTAATTATTCCCGGGTTCCTGCCACAACCACTTTACAAGAAATAGAGGTCAATCAAACTGATAAGCAAGCATGCTAAATGGTATTGATGAAACTAGCGCTTGAATCACTAGGAGATGCGCGGAACATGCTACTATAGTACTTACTTTCGGGTGTTTAAATTGCAGCTTCTTCGGCAGTCCCGGAGCTTTTGTGGTGAATTTTCTCCAAACCCTGCCAGACAAAGAAAACAATTACTTGATATCAGGAAATGAACAAAGTTGCTGATATGGTGGATAATGATCGATTGAACTTACTTCTCGAGCATTTGAGTCATGTTCGCATAGTCCTGGGGATCTTTTCGTCTCGAGTCTAAGACGGTTACTACTCCCTGCTCAAGCTTAATCTCTAGGAGAATATAGTGGAAGCTGTGCATGCATGCATAAGTCATTAATTACATTACCATAACCTGGACTAATAAGGGAAACCGAATATGCAGAAGACAGTAACACTCACTTGAAGTTGTAAGGAAAGAGTATTATATCTTTGTTTTGATTTAATACCAAGGATTGTAGCAAGTTGGCCTCGGCTTCTTTGGGATGTTTTTCAACCGTATATGCATCTACGAGATTTGTGTTAATGAACCCAATATCATCGATTTGTCTTTTCTTCAATTTGGCGATCTTCAATCTGCATAATATAGTGAGGATAATTATAAATACATGCAATGAAAGAGCTGACCTATATAGAGAGACTTAATGACAGAAGTAGTACTACTTACAGACAGTAGCAAGTGATCATTGTTTTATCGAGGGCCTTTTGATTGTAAAACTAGAAGAAATCCTCAAATGGAACATTCAGCAGTTCAATTCCAACGAGGTCATGCTCCGGTTTAACTCTCAGCGTCAAAGTACTTGTCCCATAAGACTCTCTGCAGGTTTTCATGTACCAATCATGTAATCTTCGCATCATCGTTGTTAGAGATCTTTCATCTTTGACGAGGCTTCCCGTAATGGTATTTGTGTTCGTCCACCTCCATGATTTCATAATGTACATCGTCGGGCAGGGAATCTCCAAAATTGCTATAACCGGGCACCATCCTCGGATCATTAGTGACGATGTCTTTTGACACCTTGAGCGGGGGGCACGATTGGTTCGCTTGTTCGCCGAGCTGGGCAATTTTTTTCCCAGCTCGTCGTTCTTTTAACCTTTGATCACTGACAGTACTTCCCGACCGCTCCGCTTCAGCATATGTCTTTGCAAGAATGCGCTCATAGTTGCCTCTCGGCGGAGACTTTGGTGGTTTTGTCAGGGCAGCCAGAGTGCGCTTTGCTTTCACCGGATCTACCTTCTCCTCCGGAGGTGGATGTTTCTTTGCTTTCACCCCTTCAAAGAAGTTTGTCACTTCGGCTCGCACGATCTTCCTGGTTTCCTCCTCGGTCCTCCCGTATGATAACTTCTCTGGAGTCTTCAGAGAAGGACCGAATCTATATTGCCTCCCGCCTCTGGCAGCTGTACTGCTAGACGCCGGCAGAGCAGACGGAGCGGCTGCAGCTGTCTTCTTTCCTTGCTTACGAGGCGGAGGAGAAGGACTACGACGCGCCGGAGCAGCCGCAGCGGCGGCGGGTCTCTTCCGCCCTTGCTCACGAGGCGGAGAAGGAGGAGGCTGGCTGCTCTGGCGCGCCGGCGCAGGCGGAGAAGGAGGCGGAGTGCCGCCACGCGCCGGAGAAGGAGGCTCAGTGCCCTGATCACTCGCCGGAGGAGGAGGCGGAGTGCCGCCACGCACTGGAGAAGGAGGCTGAGTGCCCTGATCACTCGCCGGAGGAGGAGGCGGACTACCCTTACTCGCCGGAGCCATCCAGTTCGGAAGGTTGATGAGCTCCTTCCGCCATAGGCACGGAGTCTTCAGAGCTAAACCCAGCCGAGTCTCCCCTTCACCGGTAGGGTGGTCAAGCTGGAGGTCCTCAAATCCCTCCGTTATTTCATCCACCATCACCCTAGCATATCCTTCTGTTATCGGCCGGCAATGGTAGGTTGCGCCGGGTTCAGGAGGTAAAACAGAGCCAACAACCGCCTTGACTTTGAAGTTCTGCCATTGCGCCATAAGGTGGCAATGTTGAGACTCCGTGATAGCATCCACGGGGTAGCTAGCAGGAGCCGTCAAGACATGCTCCAGCTGAAGCAGCTCGGTGGAAGCCACACTGCTTCTCCACTGAGATGGCGGGGTAGCTTCGGGGGTAGTTTTGGCATGTCAATTGCTGTCTCGTTCCTCTAGCGCTTGAACCCTTTCATGCAGCTTCTGAATTTGGGTCTGCTCCATTTTTTTCCTCCTCTCCTGGCTTTTGTAACCGCCTGCGTCCAGAAAACCAGCCTTCCACGGAACGGAGCCTGGCGTGCCTCGTGTCCGTCCAGGGTGCTCAGGATTCCCGAGGGCCATTGTGAGCTCGTCGTTCTCTCTTTCTGGAACGAATGTCCCTTCCTGCACTGCATCGATATATTGATGTATCTTCTTGACTGGTATTCTCAAAAGCTCGTTCGTCCAAACGCACCTCCCTGATACAGGGTCCAAGGTTCCGCCAGCCCCGAAGAACCAAGTCCGGCAACGGTCTGTCCAGTTCATTGTCTGTGGTTCGATCCCTTTTTCAACCAGATCATTCTCAGCCTTGGCCCACTTAGGCCGGGCTTTGAGGTAGCCACCTGACCCCGTGCGATGTTGAAGCTTCTTCTTCGCAGCATTCTTCTTGTTTGTCGCTGACATCTTCTTACTCTTTTCCGATGTCTTGTGGGCCACAAATGCGGGCCAGTGATCTCTGATCTTCTCATACCGGCCGATGAATTCGGGTGTCTCTTCTTTGTCGACAAACGTTTTCAGCTCATTCTTCCACCTCCTGAATAGGTCTGCCATCTTCTTAAGAGCATGAGACTTGATTAATTGCTCTTTAACTGGCTTCTCCGGATCCTCCTCTGGCGGTAGGGTGAAATTTTCCTTCATCTCAGTCCAAAGATCATCTTTCTGCAAATCATTGACATAAGACACCTCAGGGTCTTCCTTCTTAGGCTTATACCATTGGTGGATGCTGATCGGGATCTTGTCCCTAACTAGAACCCCGCACTGAGCAGCAAATGCATCCTTTGTCCGGATGGGTTCAATCGGTTGGCCGTCGCGCGCGATTGGTGTGATCTCAAACCTTTCATCCGAGCGCAACTTTCTCGTCGGGCCTCGTCTCTTTACCGCAGTTGTGCTCGATCCGGAGGGCTAGAAAAAAGAAGAAAGATTAGTGTTAATTAATATGTGTACATACCAAAACAATGAATGCATCAATTAGCTAGTCAGCAAAGGCTTAACTAATTTATTTACCTGGTCGGACTCTGTTCGGTCACCGGAGCCGTCACCACGGGCTCCTTCTTGCACCAGCATTGGGTCACCGGAGCCATCATAATCATGTCTTTCCTCCTCCACTCTTCGATCACCGTAGCCTGCTTGTTCACCCTGTTCTTCCAGACCATCATTGTCGTTAAGATACGACAAGATATCACCTCCGGCTAAGATTATGTCCCCCAACACCTCTTCTGCTTGCTCGTCTCGTCCGTGCTCCATTGTTTCTGCAAATATTACAACATGGCAATTATTACACAAACATGACAGCAGGTGGTTAGTGTAAACGTAGACCTAGCTTATTCCGGGTTTTGGGTGGCCTCAGACACGCTTCAAGGGTAGGGGCGCGGCGGGAGGGGGTAGCAGACCGACATCGTTTTTTTCTACGGTTTGGGTGTGATCGAGAGTTTTGGTCGAGCGAGAGGGCCGGGGGTGCTCCCGTGGTATAAGTTATCACGGTCGAGAGGGGGTATAAATATCGACCGTCCATCATGTCGAAGTTATCTGGGAGGGAGTTATATATATCGACAACGACGACATACATACATGGGAAAATAATGTTATCGGGGAGGGGGTATATCAACCCCCCCCCCCACGTGTTGAAGTTATCGGGAGGGGGTTATATCGACAACGACAATGAACGTACATGGGAAACTAATATTATCGGGGAGGAGGTATATCGACCCCCCTCGTGTTGAAGTTATCGGAAGAGGGGTATATCGACGACGACAGACCCGATAAAACATAAGAAAACGAAGAAGAAACAAAAAGAGGAGAAGAAGAAAAGGAATAGAGGAGAAGATCGAAGAAAAAAAAGAGGAGAAGAAGAAAGGAATAGAGGAGAGAAGAAGAAAAAATAGAATTTTTTCTATTTTTTCTTCTTCTCTTCTATTCCTTTCTTCTTCTCCTCTTCTTTTTCTTATTTTTTCCTCTTCTTATTTATTTCTCCTCTTCTTCCTCTCCTCTTCTTCTCCTTTCTTCCTCTTCTTATTTTCCTTTTTCCTCTCATTCATAAAAAAAATGTTCAAATAGAAAATTTTGAAAAAAAGTAAAGGTTTTGCCTAATGCATTATTCATATGAATATACAAACATTTGCATATTCTACAATAATTAATATCACCAAAAAAAATCTATGAACAGAAAAAAATCCTAAATTTTCTAAAAATCTATCTTTTGCATATATACATGAACATATATATACACAGAGAACATATATACATACATATACACAGAGAAAATGCAAAAAAAAGATCTAAAAAAAGGACATATAAACAGATATACACACATACATATACTCATACATATACATATAATTAAGCATATAAATGTGCAGAAAAAATGGAGGAATTAGGGGGCAGTGCCGGCCCTGACCAAGGCGACGGCGGCGCGTCGGGGCAGGGGCAGAGGCGACGGCGGCGTGGTCGGGGCAGGGGCAGAGGCGTCGGCGGCGAAGGGCGGGGCAGGGCGACGGCGACGACGGGGACGGGCCGGGGCGGCTCGCGTCGGGGCAGCCTGGCGGCATCGGGGCGGCGGGCGGCGTCGGGGCAGCCTGGCGGCGTCGGCGTCGGCGGAGCGGCAACTGCTAGGTAACTCTGAAAATTTCCTAAGTGTGAACTTATATAGCAAAGCCTTTAGTCCCGGTTCGTGGCACCAACCGAGACTAAAGGTAGGCATTAGTCCTGGTTGGTGCCACCAACCGGGACCAAAGGCCTCTTTTCAGCAGCGCAAAGGGCGGGAAGCGGCGGCCTTTGGTCCCGGTTGGTGGCACCAACCGGGACCAAAGGCCTCTTGCTGCCCGCGTCGCGGCCAAAAGTTTAGTCCCACCTCGCTAGTTGAGAAGGGCTCGGAGTGGCTTATAAGCCCCGCTGCGGCTGCTGTATCGAACTCCTCTCTATAGCAGGCTTCTGGGCCTAACTTTGGCGCGCTGCCCGTTGAGCCCTCTAGCCCTTCTGGGCCTATATTTGCAAACCCGAGGGTTGGAGGGCCCAGCGGACAGCGCCCCAACAATTTTTTTGGTGTATTTAGTTTTTTTGTTTTCTTTTTTGCTTTATTTATTTTGTTTTGTTTCTACTTACAACAAAAAACTTATTTATTTTATTTTATTTTGTTTCTAATTACTTATTTATTTTACTTTATGATAATTCTTTTTGCTATTAAAGTTTCTATCAAAGAAAGTTCTTTATGAAAATTCTTTTTGCTGTATTTAGTTTTTTTGTTTTCTTTTTTGCTTTATTTATTTTGTTTTGTTTCTACTTACAACAAAAAACTTATTTATTTTATTTTATTTTGTTTCTAATTACTTATTTATTTTACTTTATGATAATTCTTTTTGCTATTAAAGTTTCTATCAAAGAAAGTTCTTTATGAAAATTCTTTTTGCTGTATTTAGTTTTTTTGTTTTCTTTTTTGCTTTATTTATTTTGTTTTGTTTCTACTTACAACAAAAAACATATTTATTTTATTTTATTTTGTTTCTAATTACTTATTTATTTTACTTTATGATAATTCTTTTTGCTATTAAAGTTTCTATCAAAGAAAGTTCTTTATGAAAATTCTTTTTGCTGTATTTAGTTTTTTTGTTTTCTTTTTTGCTTTATTTATTTTGTTTTGTTTCTACTTACAACAAAAAACTTATTTATTTTATTTTATTTTGTTTCTAATTACTTATTTATTTTACTTTATGATAATTCTTTTTGCTATTAAAGTTTCTATCAAAAAAAGTTCTTTATGAAAATTCTTTTTGCTTTTAATGATTTTGAACAGAAAACTTCGATAATTTTAGTTGCATCAATTTTATATGATTTTAGTTTCAATAATAATAGAGGTTTCTTATAATGTTTTGAACAGAAAATACTTTGTTAATTTTAGTTTCATAAATTTTATTAAAGTTTATTTTATTTTGTCGGAACACAAGAAGTCCGGAGTTGTAATAAGTTATTAAAAATAAAAAAGAGGCGCAATGCTCGTTGATTTGCTTCAAGCCTTTCAGAATAGTGTAGACTGCACTGCACATAGCTCCATGCAGTCTACCTTATTCCTCCAGGCTTGAAGCTAAGCAACATGAGCATTGCGCCTCTTCTTCATCGTCTCTGCACTCAGGGCTTATAAACCGCTCCTAGTGCCTCTCAGCTAGCGAGGTGGGACTAAAAAACTGCTTAGTAAGAAACTCTAGTACCGGTTCGTGCCACGAACTGGTACTAAAGGTGCTCGTGGGGCCACAGCCTCATTACTAGATGCACTTCATGTACAAAACGGACAATGGTATCATACTCGTCTGTTACAAAGTTGGCATGGTATCATCATAATAGTTGCGGGAGAAAGTCTTCACTTTTTCTTCGCTTGTGTCATTTGCTTATTGCGCCGTAACCATGGATAATCTTCATCGTTTATCAGGATGCTTGGGTCAGCCTTGACTTTGAAGGGAGGAATTTCATGAAACTTTTCATATTCTTCAGACATGTCTGTGTTGCCCTCCACTCCCACAATGTCCCTTTTTCCTGAAAGAACTATGTGGCGCTTTGGCTCATCGTATGATGTATTCGCTTCCTTATCTTTTCTTTTCCTCGGTCTGGTAGACATGTCCTTCACATAGATAACCTGTGCCACATCATTGGCTAGGACGAACGGTTCGTCAGTGTACCCAAGATTGTTCAGATCCACTGTTGTCATTCCATACTGTGGGTCTACCTGTACCCCGCCTCCTGACAGATTGACCCATTTGCACTTAAACAAAGGAACCTTAAAATCATGTCCGTAGTCAAGTTCCCATATGTCCATTATGTAACCATAATATGTGTCCTTTCCCCTCTCGGTTGCTGCATCAAAGCGGACACCGCTGTTTTGGTTGGTGCTCTTTTGATCTTGGGCGATCGTGTAAAATGTATTCCCATTTATCTCGTATCCTTTGTAAGTCAATACAGTCGAAGATGGTCCCCTGGACAACGAGTACAACTCATCGCAAACAGTGGTGTCACCTCTGAGACGTGTTTCCAACCAACTGCTGAAAGTCCTGATGTGTTCGCATGTAATCCAGTCGTCACACTGCTCCGGGTGTTTGGAGCGTAGACTGTTCTTGTGTTCATCGACATACGGGGTCACCAAGGTAGAGTTCTGTAGAACTGTGTAGTGTGCTTGAGACCAAGAATATTCGTCCCTGCATATTATTGAGTCCCCTCCAAGCGTGCCTTTTCCAGTCAGTCTCCCCTCATACCGCGATTTAGGGAGACCTATCTTCTTAAGGCCAGGAATGAAGTCAACACAAAACCCAATGACATCCTCTGTTTGATGGCCCATGGAGATGCTTCCTTCTGGGCTAGCGCGGTTACGGACATATTTCTTAGGACTCCCATGAACCTCTCAAAGGGGAACGTATTGTGTAGAAATACGGGCCCTAGAATGACAATCTCGTCGACTAGATGAACAAGGACGTGCGTTATGATATTGAAGAAGGATGGTGGGAACACCAGCTCGAAACTGACAAGACATTGCGCCACATCACTCCTTAGCCTTGGTATGATTTCTGGATCGATCACCTTCTGAGAGATTGCATTGAGGAATGCACATAGCTTCACAATGGCTAATCGGACGTTTTCCGGTAGAAGCCCCCTCAATGCAACCAGAAGCAGTTGCGTCATAATCACGTGGCAGTCATGAGACTTTAGGTTCTGGAACTTTTTCTCTGGCATATTTATTATTCCTTTTATATTCGACGAGAAGCCAGTCGGGACCTTCATACTGAGCAGGCATTCAAAGAAGATTTCTTTCTCTTCTTTCGTAAGAGCGTAGCTGGCAGGACCTTCATACTGCTTCGGAGGCATGCTGTCTTTTTCGTGCAAACGTTGCAAGTCCGCCCATGCCTCAGGTGTATCTTTTGTCTTCCCATACACGCCCAAGAAGCCTAGCAGGTTCACGCAAAGGTTCTTTGTCACGTGCATCACGTCGATTGAAGAGCGAACCTCTAGCTCTTTCCAGTAGGGTAGGTCCCAAAATATAGATTTCTTCTTCCACATGGGTGCGTATCCCTCAGCGTCATTCGGAACAGCTAGTCCGCCGGGACCCTTTCCAAAGATTACATGTAAATCATTGACCATAGCAAGTACGTGATCACCGGTACGCATGGCGGGCTTCTTCCGGTGATCTGCCTCGCCTTTGAAATGCTTGCCTTTCTTTCGACATCGATGGTTGGTCGGAAGAAATCGACGATGGCCCAGGTACACATTCTTCCTGCATTTGTCCAGGTATATACTTTCAGTGTCATCTAAACAGTGCGTGCATGCGTGGTATCCCTTGTTTGTCTGTCCTGAAAGGTTACTGAGAGCGAGCCAATCGTTGATGGTTACAAACAGCAACGCGTGCAGGTTAAATTCCTCCTGTTTGTGCTCATCCCACGTACGTACACCATTTCCATTCCACAGCTGTAAAAGTTCTTCAACTAATGGCCTTAGGTACACATCAATGTCGTTGCCGGGTTGCTTAGGGCCTTGGATGAGAACTGGCATCATAATGAACTTCCGCTTCATGCACATCCAAGGAGGAAGGTTATACATACATAGAGTCACGGGCCAAGTGCTATGATTGCTGCTCTGCTCCCCGAAAGGATTAATGCCATCCGCGCTTGAACTAAACCATATGTTCCTTGGGTCAGCTGCAAACTCAGCCCAGCACTTTCTCTCGATTTTCTCCACTGCGACCCGTCAGCGGGTGCTCTCAACTTCCCGTCTTTCTTACGGTCCTCACTGTGCCATCGCATCAACTTGGCATGCTCTTCGTTTCTGAACAGACGTTTCAACCGTGGTATTATAGGAGCATACCACATCACCTTCGCATGAACCCTCTTCCTGGGGGGCTCGCCGTCAACATCACCAGGGTCATCTCGTCTGATCTTATACCGCAATGCACCGCATACCGGGCATGCGTTCAGATCCTTGTACGCACCGCGGTAGAGGATGCAGTCATTAGGGCATGCATGTATCTTCTGCACCTCCAATCCTAGAGGGCATACGACCTTCTTTGCTGCGTATGTACTGTCGGGCAATTCGTTATCCTTTGGAAGCTTCTTCTTCAATATTTTCAATAGCTTCTCAAATCCTTTGTCAGGCACAACATTCTCTGCCTTCCACTGTAGCAATTCCAGTACGGTACCGAGCTTTGTGTTGCCATCTTCGCAATTGGGGTACAACCCTTTTTTGTGATCCTCTAACATGCGATCGAACTTCAGCTTATCCTTTTGACTTTCGCATTGCGTCCTTGCATCGACAATGACCCGGCAGAGATCATCATCATCGGGCACTGGTTCCTCTTGATCTTCAGCAGCTTCCCCCCTTGCAGCATCATTGGGCACATCGTTTGGTTCCTCTTGATCTTCAGCAGCTTCCCCCGTTGCAGCATGACCGTATTCAGGGGGCACATAGTTGTCATCGTCCTCTTCTTCTTCACCGTCTTCCATCATAACCCCTATTTCTCCGTGCCTCGTCCAAACATTATAGTGTGGCAGGAAACCCTTGTAAAGCAGGTGGGTGTGAAGGATTTTCCAGTCAGAGTAAGACTTCGTATTCCCACATATAGGGCATGGACAACACATAAAACCATTCTACTTGTTTGCCTCGGCCACTTCGAGAAAATCATGCACGCCCTTAATGTACTCGGAGGTGTGTCTGTCACCGTACATCCATTGCCGGTTCATCTACGTGCATTATATATAATTAAGTGTGTCAAAAACCATTACAGAACATCATGAATAGATAATTAAGTGACCAAATTAATAGAAGTTCATCATCACATTAAAACCAAAGTACATACATAGTTCTCATCTAACAACATATATATAGCTCTCCAAAGCATCTAATTAATTAAACCATACATTGAAACTATGTAAAACATTTCAATGCGAAAACAAATGCGATCATAATCGCAACCAAGGTAACAATTGATCCAACGGCATAATGATACCAAGCCTCGGTATGAATGGCATATTTTCTAATCTTTCTAATCTTCAAGCGCATTGCATCCATCTTGATCTTGTGATCATCGACGACATCCGCAACATGCAACTCCAATATCATCTTCTCCTCCTCAATTTTTTTTATTTTTTCCTTCAAGTAATTGTTTTCTTCTTCAACTAAATTTAACCTCTCGACAATAGGGTCGGTTAGAATTTCCGGTTCAACCACCTCCTAGATAAATACAATCTATGTCACGTTGGTCGGTATATTTGTCATAAACAATAAATGAACCAAATAGTTATAAAAAGATAACATATACCACATCCGAATCATAGACAGGACGAGGGCCGACGGGGGCGGATACCAAAACCATCGCACTATGTAATAAGAAGGAGTAATAAAAGTAACAAAATTAGACAAGTAACTATCTAAAGTAAGAATTTTTTTCCTTTCAGAAAGAAGATCAGAACAAGAGGCTCACCACGGTGGTGCTGGCGACGAGATCGGCGCGGGTGATTGACGGCGGTGAAGACGGGGACGGGACGTGACGGACCGCTAAACCTAGACAAATCTCGGGAAAAATGGAGCTCGGAGGTCGAGTTTCGAGAGGAGAAAGATTAACTAGTGTGGCTCAGATATTTCATCGAACACCTCATGTGCATAGGAGGTGAGCTAGAGCACCCAAATGCCCTCCCCTCGCCGGCCAGAAAAAACAGAGCACTGTGGAGTGCTCTGCTGTGGCCATGGGGTATATATAGGGAACTCTTTGGTCCCGGTTCGTGGCACCAACCGGGACTAAAGGCCTTTGGTCCCGGTTGGTGCCACAAACCGGGACCAATGCCCCCTTTAGTCCCGGTTGGTGGCACCAACCGGGACCAAAGGCCTTGTGCTGCCCCGCGTCAAAAGTTTAGTCCCACCTCGCTAGTTGAGAGGGCTCGAGAGTGGTTTATAAGCGCTGCTGCGCCCACCCTCTCGACCTCCTCTTAACTGCAGGCTTTCGGGCCTAACCGTTCTCTTTGCCCGTGGGGCCTACTGGGCCTTCTGCGGGCCCGAATCCTAGCCCACGGACGGGTTTCAAGTCGTATTCAGGCCGTGGTGACCCAGTAGGTGGCATAATTTTTTTCTCTGTTTTTTGTTTTCTCTTTTGCTTTATTTGTTTTGTTTTGTTTCTAGTTACAACAAAAAACTTATTTATTTTATTTCTAATTACTTATGTATTTTACTTTAATTATTTTATTTTTATTTATTTTACTGCTGCTATTTTTATTTATTTTACTGCTGCTTTTTTATTTAATTTATTAAGGTTTATTTATTTTAGTTACTATAGTTTATTTTATTTTATTTTATTAAGGTTTATTTATTTTTATTTATTTTATTTACTATAAAAAAATGAATATAGATGCGCTTATAGAGGAAATTCAACCTAAATTCATAATAAATTTCTATGAAATTTACTGTGAATTTAGGTCAAATTCCCTGTATAAGGGCATCTATTTTCATTTTAAGAGGAGCACAACAAGGCAGAGAGGGACGGGCTTATAAACTGGTGTGAGTGCCCTTTGGTTGGCGAGGTGGGACTAAACACTGGCCGCAACTAGGACCAGCCCTTTAGTCCCGGTTTGTGGTATGAACCGGGGCTAAAGGGTGGTTGGCCAGGAGCGTGGCCCATTGGTCCCGGTTTGTCCCACCAACCGGGACCAAAGGGTCCGGACGAACCGGGACTAATGCCCCCACGAGGCCCGGCAACCCTGGCCGCAAGAACCGGGACTAATGTGAATATTGCCCTGTGACCAAAGCCCAGTTTTCTACTAGTGCATCAGGACGGGCGGCAAACTGAAGAATGATTTCTGCGACAGCATGCGGGTGTGTTTTTCTTAGTTTGGGTTAGAAATCAATCAGGAGAGTTTTTTGAATGGAAACCAATCGGGAGAGTTAATGAGACATATTCCCCGCAAAAGAGAGTTTTTTTAGGAAAAGCCATCATGGCGGTTTATATTTCATGCGAAGAGAGAGAGAAAGAGAGAGTTGATGAGACATAAGTATGGCTTTCCTTGGCAGAACGTGATAGGACCCTGTACTTTTTTTTAGACGGGACGCTTCACTTTTCTTATGAGGTCACGGTTCATCTTTTCTTTTGACCGATTATTAGATCGAGTCACGTGGGTGATTTATGGCGGATGCTAGGCGTAAGCCGGCTGATAAGAGCCAAACTTAAGCCGCCTCGTTAGCCACTAGATCGGGCCATCAAGAAGCGACATCAGCCGTGGGATCCATCGAGTCAGCCCACTCAGCTTTTCCCTTCGCGTTTCTTTTGGCGGCTGCAAACAACGCGTACACTTCGCGTCGGAGAGAAAAAGCAGCAACCCCGGCGAGCTCCAACACAGCACTGGTAGCATCCGACGAACTCCGTTGCAGCCCCGGCGGGCTTCAACACAACATCGACGGCTCCGGCGAAGCTTCATTGCAACTCCAGCGAGCTCCATTGCAACTCCGGCGAGCTCCATTGCAACTCCGGCGGTGCTTCATTGCAACCTCGCCGGAGCTTCCAACGACCGCCGCGGCGCTTCACTGCAACCTCGTCGGAGCTTCACTGCAACCTCGCCAGAGCTCCAAGAACCGCCGTGGCGCTTCATTGCAACCTCGCCGGAGCTTCATTGCAACCTCAGTCGTGCTCCATGGTAGCACCCCGACGGCCGCCGGCCAAGCTTCATTGCAGCGTCACCACCACCTTCCTTGCCATTGTTCGGGTGCTGCGTCGGCGTGGTTGATGCTAGAGAGGAGAGAAGCAAGAGGGAGAGAAGGTACTTTGCAGCTGTAGCGGTGGCGGTGTAGCGTTCCTTGCCGTTGCAGCAACTGGTGGCAGTAGCGCGCGACGAGTCGCGGCTCCGGTGGCCGCCGGCAAGGCTAAGAGAGGGAGAGAATGAAAAGACGAGCGGAGACTCGGTGTCGCCATGGGCGGGGTGCAGCTGGTGGTGGTGGTGGTCGTCCATCCTAGTTTGTAGCAGCGGCGTCTGCTGGTCGGTGACTCGGTGTCGCCATGGGCACTCTCCCTCCCAGATGCAACGGAAGAGGAGGTGGGGAGAGGAAAAAAGATTGAGGGCGAAAACGAGTGGAGGAAAAGCCGTGTGAAGGAGATAAGCTCGAGGGAAAAGCGGTGGCCTCGTTTTCTCGGGGACACGTGTCGCACAAGGCAGCCGGTTTACGTGACGCTGTTTTCAGCCGGATGATTTTAAACGTTTTCCGTGATTTATTTCAAGAAAGGGAACGTGCTTCTGGGAGAACATGCATGATACGACACTGTATTTCTTTCTTTTTTTGACAGGATGCTGTACATTGTTTTGTTTACGGGACGCTCTTCATCTTTTTTTAGTTGTTCATCTTTCCTTTTGACAGAATACATTTAGTCACGTGTGGGTGATTTTTTTCACCAACGAAAACGTGCTTCTGGGAGAACATGCATGACAGGACGATGTACATCTTTTTTTTGACAGGACGTTGTACACTATTTTTTTACAGGGCGATGTTCATATTTTGTATTTTTTTAGTCGTTCATCTTTTCTTTTGATAGATTGGATCGAGTCAGACGTACTTCTCTTATTTCGTTTACCGTCTATTTGTGTCTCGCTGTAAATTGTTTTGTTTACGGGTGATCACATATAGGAGTCCATCTAGATTTTACTCGGCCAGTTATTTTATTCATGGACGTGCCTTTTGCAGGCAATTAGTAGCATCGTGGAGTTTTTCCCCTTT
Source organism: Aegilops tauschii subsp. strangulata (assembly GCF_002575655.3). Classification (NCBI taxonomy): domain Eukaryota; kingdom Viridiplantae; phylum Streptophyta; class Magnoliopsida; order Poales; family Poaceae; genus Aegilops; species Aegilops tauschii. The sequence goes on from NC_053039.3 coordinate 525,106,222, forward strand.
TTCCGTTGGATTGGACTCTTTGTGGTTGAAGGCTTCCTTTTTTTTAGGAAATAGATGGATGTATTTTTTTTCTTTTTATTTCACTAAGGTTGGATGTGTCATATGCCATTTTTATGGGACGTCGCGACCATCTATGTTACATATGTTTTCCTTTTATCCTGAGCGTATATTTTACAATCTAACGGTGTAATTAATATTAGTGATGTGGATTAATGAGAGTACTTGGAAGGTGCCTACAATTAGTAAATATAAGATAAATTAGGTTGTATGCAGTTTTCCACAGATTTGAGGCTTTCCTAAAAAAAAGGTTGACGCACAAGCAATGACCGTTGGATTTTCATCCAACGGCCGTCGTGCTTCTTCAATCTCTGCTCTTCCTGCTCCAGCTACTCAAACAAGCGCCGGCGGGACTGCCTATTCCCTCCTCCCCGCGGCCGGCTGTGCTGCCGCGCAGGCCTCACTGCCCGCCGTACTCCCATCGCTGGCCTAGCCATCCCTCTACTCACCCACACCTGCTGTTATTCTCCGGCGACGGCAGACGAACTAGTAAACCCTCGTACAGTCGTACTCCCCTCCGCGTGGGAAACAACTGCCGAGTCTTCCCTGCCTCCGTGTCGTTCCCTTCCTAGGCCTCGCCGTCGTCCACCACCCTGGTGCTCCCAGCGCGGCCTGGTAAACGTGGTCAACGAACGACATGCATATGAAGTGGACTATACGTGGAGAGGCTGACAGCTGGGTCCACGGCCGCATGCAAGGAAATGCCTCCTTATTACGTGCAAAATAATGATTCCTCCACCTGACATCTGGGACCCACCAAAAGGGCCTCTGTATTTCGCGAAAAAATGTTACCGCCGCTGACAGCTTGGACCCACCAGCTATATCTTCGCACGCAAGGAAGTGCCTCCTTATTACGCACAAAAAAATGAATACTCCCCCAGCTAGCTGGGACCCAGTATAGTGGCAGGCTGACTTGTGGGCCTACTAAGTTGACGGGGACGGAGGGCTTTGTCAACTTAGTCAATATGCACGATTCTAGCTCCACTGACCGTACGATGTCCATCCAACGGCCGTAGTGCTTCTTCAACCTCTAGTCTTCTTGCTCCAGCCGCCCAAACCAGCGCCGGTCATGCCTCGTGCTCCTGCCTCCCATGGCCAGCTACGATGCGGCGGAGGCCTCACCGCCCCCTACTACTCCCACCGCTGGCCAGGTCATCCCTCTACTCACCCACACCACCTGTTATTCTGTGGCGACGGCAGCCTCACATCGCAGCGAACCATTGAACCCTCATACTCGTCTACGCGTGGGCATCCACTGCCGCGTCTTCCCCGGCTCTGCGTCGTCCCCTTCCTAGGCCTCGCCGTCGTCCACCGCCCTGGTGCTCTCAGCGCGGCGTGGTCAACGTGGTCAAGGAACGGCTTCCATCGGACGTGGACTGTACGTGGAGAGGCTGACAGCTGGGTCCACGGCCGCAGCAAGCAAGTGCCTCCTTATTACGTGCAAAATAATTATTCCTCCACCTGACAGCGGGGACCCACTGGACGGGCCACCGTATTTCGTGAAAAAAACATTTCCCCCTGACTGCTGGGACCCACCAGCTACATCTTCGCACGCAAGGAAGTGCGTCCGGACAAAAAAATAACGATTCGCGCCCCTGACTGTTGGGACCCACCAGCTACATCTTCACACGCAAGGAAGTGCCTGACAGACGGGACCTCATTCTGGTCGCGAACGTGTACGTACATACTGGTCGATGTAGAGGCACGCACGTATCATAGTAGAGGCGCGCACGTAGCATGTACACGTACGTACAACGGCCAGTGTGCAAGAAAGAAAATACGGCCACGTACGTACATACGGGCAGGGTCTCGAACGCCAACTCGCGCATACATACGGCCAGGGCTCGTGTACATGGCTGGGTCGGAACGGAGAAACAGCATCGTCGTCGTGTTCATGGGGAGCCAACCGGCTGGGTCAGAACGGAATGCGTCGTCGTGTTCATCGGGAGGGCTAGGACGGAACAGCCGATGGAAACGAGGCCTGGCGTACCGCAGAACGGAGGAAACGGCCTTGTGTTCGACCGGCCACGTTCGAAACGGGATCCTGTTCATCTGGAGGGGTCTGGCGTACCGCAAAGGGAGGAAACGGACCTCCTACGGTCGAAACGGGGGTCCTGTTGATCGGGAGGGATGTGGCGTACCGCAAAACGGAGGAAACGGACTTGTGTTGGAGCGCTACGGTCGAAACGGGGGTCCTGTTCATCGGGAGGGGTGTGGCATACCGCAAAAAGGGACTCCACGGGATACTGTTCATCTCCACCGTCGACCCCCTCCAGCCTCCACGGGCTACTGTTCATCCACCGTCGACCTCCTCCAGCATCCACCTGCGACTGTTCATCCACGGGCTCCTGTTCATCCAGCCTCCACCGCGCGCTACTCCACCGGCTACTGTTCAACAAGCCCTCTCCACGGGCTCCTGTTCAACCACCCCTCCACGGGCTACTGTTCATCCTGCCCTCCATCGTCTACTGTTCATCCTGCCCTCCACGAGGTCCAGCACACAGAGTCATGGCTAGTTTATGCTACCCACACAATCATTAATTGGTGGTTTAAATATGCGCAAGGGATATGCAATGTATTATCATGTAGAGATGTCTGAAATTAGCCGTGTCAACTTGCAGATAGGGTTACACAATGAAAAAGTACAAGATGTATGTGGCAATTTCATGGAACATCGCAAAAGAAAGGAGAGCTAGCGGTGAACCTATACAGTATGCTATGGTACGTCACTCCTCCATTGCAATCATCGTGACATGTTATTTGTATGTCAGTTCTATTGGCCAAGTTTCTTAGGGACAGTTATTACGAGTTATCCTAAGAAAATAAGCACCTGTGAATATAAGCTCCATGTAATAAGCCAACCAGTTCTTTTCATTGCGTTTTCAGCTTATCTTTGGTATGATCAGTGAAAAGTCTAGATTGCATTATACTTTTTATTTTGCTGCCCATATGAAAATTAATTTGACTTGCAAACATCATAAATTGAAGCCAATGCAGTAATTAATATGATAGGAAAACAGACCATCACTATTTGCTCAAAATGCAAATACAAAGATACCATCTACTTGACACAATCTACTTTGGTGAATGTTTTCCATAGAGATCCCATTGCCTAATTTAAACGAAAAATGCATGACCCACATTTAAATGAAGAACAATTATTTATTGAAATTCGATGGTCCAAGTGGCTGGTTATTATCATATAGCAGCACCACCTGAAAGCATCATATAGCAGCAGCAGCTCATAGCAACTCATCATACAGCAGCAGCAGCAGCAGCAGCAGTGTGCAATTCATCATATACTAGCAGCAGCTCATAGCAATCCATCATATAGCAGCAGCAGGAGCAGCTCATAGCAATTCATCATATAGCAGCAGCAGGAGCAGCTCATAGCAATCTATTATATAATTAAAACAAGAGTCAAATAAGCCATCACGTTCATCCACACAGATTAAATTATCTTAACCATTAATTTTGATATTTAAACGGCTGAGATTTAAAGATATAACGTTACATACAAATAATGTGTATGTGCTATGTTGTGTTGCACATACAAAGTTTGTCACGTACATGTCCCTGGAAAGAAAAAGTGACGTCCATGAGAAGGACAGGTACAAATTTACCATGTGGAATCACATGCATGTTGTGTACATTTGGAAGTTGCAAAAAAAACTTGCGTAGACATTAGAACTTAGATTTAAGGAATAAATTAAGAAGTTACCTACTTATCACCATTTCAACCAGATGTGGGCATGTATTAGCTGTCACTCGCATAGTGTTCACAGGCGGAGATTTGTTGGGCCGGGAAAGAATATAATATTACATGCATGTAAGCCATGATTGCTTGAAAAAGCTATTGTGCCGTGTGTGCAAGCGAATTTTACAAAGGACATAAGATGATGTGTGGTCGTTGTAAAGGTAAAGATCCAAAGCAAAAACAAAAGATGCCAGTGTGCTAAATTAAACAAGTTATTAAACAATAGGGGCAAGATAAAGACAACACGTTATGGCCATAAGAATATAAAAATGTTTCCACAATGAATGTACACCAAGTAACCAACAATTGAAATGTCTGAAATGAAATGCGATATAGACAACTAAAGTAAACATGTTATGCCACTGTACAAGTAAAAATAGTTGTATTAGTCATTACAAAGAGGTAGATAGATGAAGCGCACAAAATAACTTAGATGTCATTAATATTTTTACTAGATTTTTCCTATGAATGTACTAAAATTCTTATTAAGAAGATAAATACAGACCACATGACACATGTGTTAAGCAATCCAAACTATTCAAAAAGAAGAAGATAAACACAGATGATAGCGTGAAATGCAATATAAAAGCCTACATGTTATATTCGGAAGAAACTAAACAATTTAACGTGCCAGGAAAATATCTCTATCATTCGTCATCACATGTGAAAATACTTATCATGCTTCATTTTTTAAATAGCCAATTCATGTAGCCGAAGATGAATTGTTTTCTCGACACGGGGGAGTCCTTTCGACATTAATGATATGGAAGAAAGTGGAGAAAAATTTGGATATTTAATTGAGTTCATGTATTGAGGGTGAACAAATGGCAAATGACAACCTAGCTGCGCAAATGCATGTGTAGCTTCGCTAGTTCATCATATAGCAGCAGCAGGAGCAGCTCATAGCAATTCATCATATAGCATCAGCAGGAGCAGCTCATAGAAATTCATCATACAACAGCAGCAGGAGCAGCTTATAGCAACTCATCATATAGCAGCAGCAGCAGCTCATAGCAATTCATCATATAGCAACAGTAGCAGCTCATAGCAATTCATCATATAGCAGCATCAGCTCATAACAATTCATCATATAGCAGCAGCAGGAGCAGCTCATAGCAATTCATCGTATAGTGGATCAGAATGAAAATTTGGCAAAAAATCAGAGGAGATCCTCACCTTGTTGGATGAGCTCATCCTTCAACAGTACCTCAAGGCCACAGCCTGGGAGGTGGGGAGGGGGAATAAGGTGCCTTCTGCCGCAGTGTGGCATCAGCCATAGTTGTGCAGCGCCTGCTGGAGTAGTGCGTTGGACGAACCACAGTGGAGCAGCTGCTAGAGACCATGAGGATGAGGGGCGGCGCCAGAGGGAGGAGCAGCCAGGGAGATTTGCCCCTACCCGCCGGCCATGTAGCCTAGCTAGACAGAGCATCGTCGAGGACCAGGCCAGATGGGACCAGTGGCGACGGCTTGCTGGAGGAACCATAGTGCTGCAGGCAGGGGATCAAGGTAGAGGGAAAGGGGAGAGGAGATGCAAGCGGGCAGGGCAATGAACGCTTGTGTGTTTGTTTTTACTTGAGGGTGAAGTGTGATGCGAGTGTCACCAGTTGCATTTTGAGTGTAATATAGGCAGACAACAGAGTCATTTCACTATTCCCCTTCCCTTCAAGTTTTAGTGAGGTTCTACCCGAAACACCCCCCTCCAAAGTGAAATTAGTTAAGCCCAAGCCCATAACTCAAAAATGACTTCTTTACATCTTTTATGGCTTATTTTGACAATAAGCCCTGAAAAGGCGGAATAGAACTGGCCCTTAACCTGCAATTCAATTGTGTGTGCAATGATGAATCACTCCTGCCTGCCATAGTGTATATTTAGGCATCATCATACATGGCATAACCTAATACATGTGCATTCCATTGTAGAATCTGGAATATGCAATGTTTATGTTAGTTCATACGTTGCACATGATGTTTAAATGCCCCTTAAATCTGGTCAGTCAGGTGCTGGTCTTTAAGCCTCCTTCTTTCCTTCTTTTCTTGATATGTAAGATTTGCTCACACATCTGTTCAATTGCTTGTTTGCATCAGCCAGCCATACTAGGATTGTTTGCTTTGATTACTTGCTGTTCTTGACCTAACACTCTAACAGAGCTTGTCAATGATTTAAACACTAAGGGCTGCTGTAGTGGGGCCTTTTCTAACTCATAGGTGACATAAAGGTTTGGCTGTACACTAAAGTAGGCTCTCCAAGAGTACCTGGAGATCTAGTTCAAAGGTATGCCTAGTTTTTACATAGTGCATACATAGTAAATGCTCATTTCATTGTGTGCAAGTGCAAGAGATGCGGCATGTTTAATTATGTGTTGTTGTTTTGTTATAATCTCATCCTTTTGTGTTCACAGACTGGAAAGTATGCATATTTATCTTCCAAGGAGACGAGTAAATAGTTTGTGTCACCTTGCAGAGGGGGTGCAATGAAGATAAGATTGAGGATTTCCAAGTACAAGATGTTAGGAAGGAGCCTTGCAAGAGAAGTAGGAGCTATGCTGAGGCTCTTCAACCTATTAAGGTAAGTCACTGTATCCAACTCAACAGTTCAATTTCTTGTTTGTTTCAGGCATAGTTAATTTGCTCTTTTCAATTGCTTTATTTGTCCTCAGTTAATGAGATGCCCAAAGAATGATGCCTGATGTTGGGTACTTGTATAACTATTAGTTGACATAATTAAAGGCCTTACCATTTAATTACTCTGCCGAAGTGTGCCTGAAGCTTTGAAGTCTATTAACCAACTATTATTGCATGAGGCTCACAATCTAGTTTATACTAAGCTAATGATTGCATAGTTTTGCTTGTTGTAGTATGTTTATATGAAACCCTCTGCTGTTCATTATGCTCCCTAAGACTTTAATTGAGCTACAGAATGGCCAACTGCTTGCTTACTTCTACGCAACGTGTTGTCTAAATTTGTAACTTGCCTGTGTTTTGGATTGGGCCCCAACATCATGCTCCTCTGGTGAGCTAAGAGAGATTTCTGTATGCAGGCTGCACAGACTACCTTTTTTATAATTTTTAAAATATCACCTGCTTATGCTTCATGACGTGTAACATTATTGTTAGTCCTGTTTTGCCATGTACAAAATAGTCTGTCTTGCTCGCTTCACTGTTGTAACTATATTTTTGCCCTAGTCATGTGTACTTACAGAAACATTTCAGGATGAAGTGACATCAACACAAAGATCTGCGAGTAGTGTGGCATGGCCGTTACCGAATGATCATGGATTGGAATTGGCTTGTGCTGATGTTCTCGAGCATCAACTAGAGGTGGCAAGACAACGTGTACATGATTCTGAACGTAGAATCAACAAGTTGAGACTGGACATGCAGGTATTAGATGCAGGAGTCAAAAAATGAAACAAGACACTGAGGTAACAACGAAGGAATTGGCGATTTTGCAGACTGGAATTTGTGCTATCTAAATCCGGCTAATCCTATTTTCTGAAGAGATTATAGTTCAAATGGTAAGTTATGTTGATACGCGTCCATGATGTATGAGCTGTATTTGCCCAGTGTATGTAATTTGTTGTTTGTGTATGCTTTATTATCACTGGTGCCGAACCATAATGCCTAGTGGGTATAATCGGCTGTAATTTCTTTATTGTATAGTGTAGGATTATTCTACGTTTCTATGCCTTAGTCTCTTTATTGTATTGTGTATGTTTTTTAGAGGTGATAGTATAGAGTAGGATAATTCTTTGAATATGCTATATCGTTCAAACAGGGGCCAACTCGCCCAAATGTTGTAGTGACCATGGCCCTCCACAGGCCGTACGATCCATGGGTCATCTACGGGACGGACGATCCAAGGCCTTCTATGGCCGTCGGATCCGTGGGCCTTCTATGGGCTGTTGGATCCATGGGCCTTCTATCGGCTGTCGGATCCATGGGCCTTCTATGGGCCATCGGATCCATGGGCCTTCTATGGGCCGTCGGATCAATGGCCTTCTATGGGCCGTCGGGTCAATGGGCCTTCTACGTCCCGTAGGATCCATGCGCCTTCTATGGGCCGTCTCATCTATGGGCCTTGTACGGGTCGTATAAGGGGCCGTAAACGGGCTAGAGTGGAAATCGTACGTTTTATGGGCTGGCCATAACGGGCCGTTAATAGGCCATATTTGATGATGCTATGAAAATGGCCCAATAGATTAACAGGCCATAAACGAGCTGACTGTATCCACGGGCTGAATTTGGCCCATAAGCAGAAAAGGCCAGTAACAGGCCGTAAGTAACCGAATGCTGGAAATGAGCCCAAGAATAAATGGGCCCTCAGAAGGCCGAAAGGTAACATGGGCTGGAAACGACCCAATGGAATAATGGGCCGCTAATGGGTATAAAGCGATACACTGTTCATTATGGGCCAGTTTCACCACGGGCCATTAATGGGCCAAGAGTTACAAAGGGACTCATATGGGTCGAAATACGTCATGGGCCATACATGGGCCAGAAGTTAAAACGGGCTGGAATTATATTGGACGGCCCAGATGATGCTACTGGGCCTAATTCGGATAGGCCGTAAACGGGCCCTGGGTTAGCGGCTGTATTTGGGCTATATGCGAACAGGCCGTTAACAGGCTTGCCGTGCACTACTAGGAAAAGGCCTGTTAGTGGCGCACCTGTTTTGGCCATTAATGGCGCACTACAGGTGCGCCACTATCATCACGCCATTAGTAACTAATACTAATGGCGCACCCCTGGTGCGCCATTAGTATTGCAGGTAACAGTGGCGCACCTTGTAGTGCGCCATTACTATTGCTACAGGTGCGCCACTGGTAACTTTTTTTGGAATTTTTTTATTTTTTCTGAATTTTGAAGGCGGGAAAATAGTAGTGGCGCACCGTCTAACCCCCACCATGCGCCATTGCTATTTTTGAATTTTGAATTTGGATCTGGATCGTGATTTTTTTGCTTTTTTTTGCTCGTTTTTTTGCACGATATATTTCAAATTTTGTTCTCATTTTTGGATCTTGTACGTTCTTTTGCCGCGTTATTTTGCCGGAGAGGAGTTCGCTGGAGAGGAGGGCCGAGGTCACCGAAGAGGAGGAGGAGGAGGTCACCGGAGAGGAGCTCGCCTACATCGCCGGAGAGGAGGAGGAGGTCGCCGGAGAGGAGTTCACCGGAGCACCGGAGAGGAGGAAGGAGAAACCATGAGGGGAGGGGAGGAGAGGAGGGAGGAGGAGCTCACTGGAGAGGAGGGAGGAGGAGATCACCGGAGAGGAGGGAGGAGGAGATCACCGGAGAGGAGGGAGGAGGAGGTCGCCGGAGAGGAGGAGGAGGAGGTCGCCGGAGAGGAGGAGGAGGAGGTCGCCGGAGAGGGGGAGGGGAGTATGGTTGAGGAGAGGAGGGGAGATGGAGTGGAGAGGTGGAGTGGAGGAGAACAATGAAGAGGTAAGGAGGAGAGGACCCCGCCCAGCCATATATACGGCATAGTAATGGCGCACTGTGGGTAGGTGCGCCATTACTAACTTTTTTTTGATTTATTTTGAATTTTGAAGGCAGGAAGATAGTAATGGCGCACCGTGGGCAGGTGCGCCATTACTATTTTTTTAATTTTTTTGATATAGTTTGAATTTTGAAGGCGGGAAGATAGTAATGGCGCACCATGGGCAGGTGCGCCATTACTGAGTTTGATTTTTTTTATTTTTTGCCTCTCCAGATCTTAAAAGCCCCGTAACTTTTTTTGTTTTAGGTTTTTGGGGATTCTGAAAATCTTGAACATAGTTCCCCCTGTTCAATTCGGATGTAACTTTTCGAGTAGATGATTTTTCATATAAAAAACTTTTTCATCGGAGTTCGTATGCAAAAGTTATGCCCATTTTACAAATTCTCGAGAGATTTTGCAAAAAAGTTGAAAATTCATGTTTGTAAATTTTGCTAACAACTAGACCACATATCACATGGGAATCTTATTTTCTTTTATTTTTTTGACATCTCTATCATTTTCTTTTATTTTTTTTAACTGAAAAGGCGGTCCAGGGGGGTGCATTTGGTGAATTTTTTGTATGGCTCAGATAGTAATGGCGCACCATGGACAGTGCGTCATTACTAGTTCAAACTAGTAATGGCGCACTGTACCCTGGTGCGCCATTATAGTTTTGGAAAAAAATGCTAGTAATGGCGCACCGTGTGTCTGATGCGCCATTAGTAATGAGGACACTAATGGCGCACCTGTATCTGGCACGCCACTGCTATATAGCAGTGGCGCACCACATACATGGTGCGCCATTAATGTCCATATCAGCTATAGCCCTTTTTCTAGTAGTGGTGGGCCGGCCCGCCACCTTTTGACCAAGTCAAACGGGGCGGCCTTTTAACAGGAATGGGCATCTGTTGGGCCGTGCCACGTGTCGACGTATCATAGGCGCTTTGGGTCCAATGAGTGGATGACATCTGTCCCAACGTTGAGCTGACACGTGTTTCCTCCAGCCAATGATGATTTTACACGTGGAAAATCCCCATTGGTCGGGGCTGTTAACGGGTTATCGGATCCAAAACCGGACCCGATAGCTTAACGGCGTTCCGTTACGATGGATGCCATGTGTCGGTCACCCTTGACGAAAGCACTTCTGTGACGCACGATTTATCGTCATGGAAGTGGACACTTCCGTGATGATAATTTTGGTAATGTCATGGAACACTTCTACGACAGCACAGGTATGACTATCTTGATTCTGTCATAAAATTGTCATGGATGTACATGCATGACAGAAAACGTGACCTACTATGACAAACACGTATCATCACGGAAGTGTATTTTTTTTGTAGTGTTGATGAGGTAATTGTACCTTCTCCCAAATTGGAAAGTAGTTCATCACAGAAATCAGTTCTAGTGATTCCTACACCAATTAGTGAGGAAGCTAATGATGATGATCATGAAACTTCAGATCAAGTAACTATCGAACCTCGTAGGTCAACCGGAGTATGGTCCGCACCAGAGTGGTACGGTAATCCTTTCTGGAAGTCATTTTACTAGACCATGATGAACCTACGAACTATGAGGAAGCGATGATGAGCCCAGATTCTGACAGATGGCTTGAGGCCATGAAATCTGAGATAGAATCTATGTATGAGAACAAAGTATGGACTTTTGGTGGACTTGCCCGATGATCGGCAAGCCATTTAGAATAAATGGATCTTCAAGAGGACGATAGACGCTGATAGTAGTGTTACTATCAACAAAGCTCGAATTGTCGCAAAAGGTTTTCGACAAGTTCAAGGTGTTGACTATGATGAGAGTTTCTCACTCGTATCTATGCTTAAAGTCTGTCCGAATCATGTTAGCAATTGCCACATTTTATGAAATTTGGCAAATGGATGTCAAAACTGCAATCCTTAATGGATTTCTTAAAGAAGAGTTGACAACAAGAAGGTTTTGTCAATCCTAAAAGATGCTAACAAAGTGTGCAAGCTCCAGTGATTCATCTATGGACTGCTGCAAGCATCTCAGAGTTGGAATATACGCTTTGATAAAGTGATCAAAGCATATGGTTTTATACAGACTTTTGGTGAAGCCTGTATTTACAAGAAAGTGAGTGCGAGCACTACAGCCTTTTTGATAAATATATGTGAATAACATGTTGTTGATCGAAAATGATGTAGAATTTTCTGGAAAGCATAAAGGAGTGTTTGAAAGGATTTTTTTCAAAGAAAGACCTCAGTAAAACTACCTACATATTGGGCATCAAGATCTATAGAGATGGATCAAGACGCTTGATAAGATTTTTCTATGAGTACATAACTTGACAAGATTTTTTGAAGTAGTTCAAAATGGAACAGTTAAAGGAGTTCTTGCCTGCATTGCAAGGTGTAAAGTTGAGTAAGACTCAAAACACGACCACAGCAGAAAATAGAAAGAGAATGAAAGTCATTCCCTATGCCTCAGCCGTAGGTTCTATGAGGTATGCTATGCTGTGTACCAAACCTATTGTGTACCTTGCCATGAGTTTGCCAAGGGGGTATGATATTGATCCAGGTGTGGATCACTTGACAGCAGTCAAAATTATCCTTAGAAGACTAAGGAGATATTTCTCGGTTATGGAGGTGAAAAAGAGTTCGTCGTAAAGAGTTACACCAATGCAAGCTTTTACACCAGTCCGGATGACTCTAAGTCTCAATCTGGATACATAATGAAAGTGGGAGCACTTAGCTAGAGTAGCTCCATGAGCATTGTAGACATAGAATATTTGCAAAATACAGACGTCTCTGAATGTAACAGAACCATTGACTATACTTCTCTCACAAGCAAAACATGATCACACCTTAGTACTCTTTGGGTGTTAATCATATAGAGATGTGAACTAGATTAATGACTCTAGTAAACCTTTGGGTATTGGTCACATGACGACGTGAACTATTGGTGTTAAATCACATGACGATGTGAACTAGATTATTGACTCTAGTGCAAGTGGGAGACTAAAGGAAATATGCCCTAGAGGCAATAATAAAGTTGTTATTTATATTTCCTTATATCATGATAAATGTTTATTATTCATGCTAGAATTGTATTAACCAGAAACATGATACATGTGTGAATACATAGACAAAACAAAGTGTCCCTAGTATGCCTCTACTAGACTAGCTCGTTAATCAAAGATGGTTAAGTTTCCTGACCATAGACATGTGTTGTCATTTGATGAATGGGATCACATCATTAGGAGAATGATGTGATGGACAAGACCCATCTGTTACCTTAGCACTATGATCATTTAGTTTATTGCTATTGCTTTCTTCATGACTTATACATGTTCCTCTGACTATGAGATTATGCAACACTCGAATACCAGAGGAACACTTAGTGTGCTATCAAACTTCACAACGTAACTGGGTGATTATAAAGATGCTCTACAGGTGTCTCCAATGGTGTTTGTTGAGTTGGCATAGATCGAGATTAGGATTTGTCACTCCTTGTATCGGAGAGGTATCTCTGGGCCCTCTCGGTAATGCTCATCACTATAAGCCTTGCAAGCAATGTGACTAATGAGTTAGTTGCAGGATGGTCATTACGGAACGAGTAAAGAGACTTGCCGGTAACGAGATTGAACTAGGTATGATGATACCGACGATTGAATCTCGGGCAAGTAACATACCGATGACAAAGGGAATAACGTATGCTGTTATGCGGTTTGACCGATAAAGATCTTCGTAGAATATGTAGGAGCCAATATGAGCATCTAGGTTCCGCTATTGGTTATTGACCAGAGATCTGTCTCGGTCATGTCTACATAGTTCACGAACCCGTAGGGTCCGCACGCTTAACGTTCGATGACGATTTGTATTATGAGTCATGTGATTTGATGAACCGATAGGAGGGAGGCTAACCAGCCCACAAGGGGCTGGTGCGCCCCCCACAAGGGAGGAGGCCGAATTGGACTTGGGAAGGGGGCGCCACCCCCCTTTCCTTCTCCTACTCCCTCTCCTTCCCCTTTTCCCTCTCCGGTAGAAGGAAAATAGGGTGGGGCCGAATCCTACTAGGACTGGAGTCCTAGTAGGACTCCCCTCTCCCTGGCGCACCCCTAGTTGGTCGGCCTCCTCCTCCCCTCCTTTATATACGGGGGAAGGAGGGCACCCTAAAGGCACAACAGACAATCTCTTAGCCGTGTGCGGTGCCCCCCTCCACAGTTACACACCTCGGTCATATCGTCGTAGTGCTTAGGTGAAGCCCTGCGCCGGTAACTTCATCATCACCGTCGCCACGCCGTCGTGCTGACGGAACTCTCCCTCGGCCTCAACTGGATCAAGAGTTCGAGGGACGTCATCGAGCTGAACGTGTGCTGAACGCGGAGGTGCCATACGTTCGGTGCTTGGATCGGTTGGATTGCGAAGACGTTCGACTACATCAACCGCGTTACTAAACGCTTCCGCTTTCGGTCTACGAGGGTACGTGGACACACTCTCCCCGCTCGTTGCTATGCTTCTGCTAGATAAATCTTGCGTGATCGTAGGAATTTTTTTTGAAATACTACGTTCCCCAACATGAACATCACAAACGATTCAGATAGCTTAACCCGTGTGTGATGAGTTTGAACGTCAAAAATTTTGGTTCGAATTTCCATGGTTATAGTGGTCATCCACGTCATTGCATAATTTGGGTACACAAAGGAGACTACAGCACACCCACACTTCTTAATCGAGCAAGTTCAGCAATTAAACAGAGCTAGCTGACCTAAACATTACTCTAACAAATTAAAACCAGTGCTCTTAATTAAAAAAACAAAGAGTACTACTACGGCTGGTGCTCGTCGATCTCTGCCGCCTCCTCCATGTCCAGCTCGCGCCCGACGGTCGCCTGGGGAAGGGGCTCCATGGCATCCATCGCACCATACTCGGCAAGCATCTCGCCATCTCTTTGGAAAAGGCCGCCACGAGCTGGGCGTGGGCGGATGCGATCTGGGCTTGGACGGGCTCCGTCGTTGCAAGGTACGTGGCAGAGGAACGGAGGGATGCTTGAACGCTCTCGGATTGCCAGCTCTTCGGCCGTGGGTTGCCAACCGTTGTCGGAGAAGTTTCGATTGATTTGTGCGGTGACCGCCAGGAGCTGGGCATGGGCGGCCTTGACATGGTCGTGGGCGGCCTCCATCAGGGCTAAGGCCGCCGCTGCGGAACGGACAGCTGTTGTGCCGCTCTCGCCAGTTGCTATCCCCGAGGCAGATGTTGCTGCCGCCACCTGAGAAGCAACAACGGCCGTTTGGGCTGCCTTTGCCGCCCGGTCGCAGATTGCGGCCACGCTCCTGCACCTTGTTAGCATGCGCATGGCGGCTGCCGCCGCGCTCTCGCCGGAGTGGGCCACCGAAGTTGCCCTCACGATGCGGGTCCAAGTGCCCATCTTTCACCGGCGATGATTGAACAGTGAAATGATATTTGGGGAGCGAGCTAGTGTGCTTGAGACACCAGCTATGGACTGTAGCCGACGCACCTTCTCGCGTAAGCCATAGGCGTACTATACACCGACGGTGCTCCAGGATATTTTGTGCTGCATCTCACATGGTTGGTGATAATAAACTGTGTGCGATCTACTTGATTTTTCATCTTGATTTGAATTACATAATGGGGTCACAGCGACAATGGAGAGTGTTTGAATGGCTAGACCTTTTATCTGGAGTGAAGATGCAACTATATGTGTGTCGTAAAAGAATTGGAATTATTTAGGGTTCGTTTGAACATTTTATACATTAAATTGGTTTTCTAGCCATTTCAGGTGCACAATTCAAAATTAAACTACAGGCACATGCTCCAGTGCACCAACATTGGTTGTAAAATCATATATGTGTCCATGGGTTTATGCTTATCTCCCATGCAAGAAATGGGGATGAAATTCCAACACCACGGCACTGTGGCTCTCCAGCAAACATCGACATACATCCTTTTGTAATTCTAGTAAATCCAAAATTCGTCCGAAATTCATGAAACTTGGCATGCTATCACGGAGCGGCATCAACATGCCTTGGTAAAATATTTGTCCCATTTGGGGCAGGTTTGGGTATAAGCTTCTCATAAACCAGAGCTTCTCACAACAAAAGTGTGATGGTTTCGGTAGGGAACGTTTCACCTTTCTGGACGAAACGATATCCGTTGCCTCTTCTCGATTTGAAATTTTCTCCTGGTGTCAACATAGAACAACAGGAGTGTTGTGTCAATTTTTGGGATTTTTCGGGGTTCGCTTGGACATTTTTATACATTAACTGAGTTTTCTGTGCATTATTCGAATTTGAACTACGGGCACATGCTTGCATATAAATTAGTTGAAAATTCAAATATGTGTCCTTGGTTGCCTGCTTAGGTTCCATGCAAGAAATGGGAATGAATGTTAAACACCATGCCACCGTCACTCGGCCGCAAACATTGAGATACCTGGTTTTTAAATTCTAGTAAATTCAAAACTCGTCTGAAATTCACAAAACTTGGATGCCATCATGGAGCGGCATCAACATGCCGTGGTAAAAAAATTGTCCCATTTGGGGCAGGTTTGGGTATATGCTTCTCACAAACCAGAGCTTCTCACAATAAGCATGATGGTTTCGGTGGGGAACGTCCCACCTTTGGGGACGAAACGATATCCATTGCCTCTTATTGCTTCCAAAAAATTTCTCGTGTCAACATAGAACAACACGAGTGTTGTGTCAATATTTGTGATTTTGCGGGGTTCGTTTGGACATTTTTATGCATTAACTGAGTTTTCAATGCATTTATGTGCATAATTCAAATTTGAACTACATGCACAAGCTCTAGTGCATATAAATTGGTTGAAAAATGAAATATGTGTCCTTGGGTGCATGCTTAGGTCCCATATAAGAAATGGGAATGAATTTCAAACACCAGGGCACCGTTTGCCGGCAAAACATTGAGATGCCTGGTTTTAAAATTCTAGTAAATCTAAAACTCGTCTGAAATTCATGAAACTTGGCATGCTATCTTGGAGCGGCATCAACATGCCGTGGTAATTTTTTTGTCCCATTTGGGGCAGGTTTGGGTATATGCTTCTCACAAAGCAGAACTTCTCACAATAAGCATGATGTTTCGGTAGGGAACGTCCCACCTTTGTGGACGAAACGGTATCCATTGCCTCTTATTGCTTCCAAAAAATTTCTCGTGTCAACATAGAACAACAGGAGTGTTATGTCAAATTTTGTGATTTTTTGGGGTTCGTTTGGACATTTTTATTCATTAAGTGAGTTTTCAATGCATTTATGTGCATAATTCAAATTTGAACTACCTGCACATGCTCCAGTGCATATAAATTGGTTGAAAAATCAAATATGTGTCCTTGGGTGCATGCTTAGGTCCCATGCAAGAAATGGGAATGAATTTCAAACACCAGGGCACCGTTGATTGCCGGCAAAACATTGAGATGCTTGGTTTTTAAATTCTAGTAAATCCAAAACTCGTCTGAAATTCATGAAACTTGGCATGCTATCATGGAGCGGCATCAACATGCCGTGGTAATTTTTTTCCCATTTGGGGCAGGTTTGGGTATATGCTTCTCACAACAAGCATGATGGTTTCGGTAGGGAACATCCCACCTTTGGGGACAAAACGATATCCATTGCCTCTTATTGCTTCCAAATTTTTTCTCGGGTCCACATAGAACAATAGGTGTGTTGTGTTAATTTTTGTGATTTTTCGGGGTTCGTTTGGACATTTTTATGCATTAACTGAGTTTTTAATGCATTTATGTGCATAATTCAAATTTGAACTACATGCACATGCTCCAGTGCATATTAATTGGTTGAAATATCAAATATGTGTCCTTGGGTGCATGCTTAGGTCCCATGCAAGAAATGGGAACGAATTTCAAACACCAGGGCACCGTTGATTGCCGGCAAAACATTGAGATGCCTTGTTTTAAAATTCTAGTAAATCCATTACTCGTCTGAAATTCATGAAACTTGGCATGCTATCATGGAGCGGCATCAACATGTCGTGGTAAATTTTTTGTCCCATTTGGGGCAGGTTTGGGTATATGCTTCTCACAACAAGCATGATGGTTTCGGTAGGGAACGTCCCACCTTTGGGGACGAAATGATATCCATTGCCTCTTATTGCTTTCGAATTTTTTCTCATGTCAACATAGAACAACAGGAGTGTTGTGTCAATTTTTGTGATTTTTCGGGGTTCGTTCGGACATTTTTATGCATTAACTGAGTTTTCAATGCATTTGTGTGCATAATTCAAATTTAAACTATATGCACATGCTCCAGTGCATATAAATTGGTTGAAAAAACAAATTTGTGTCCTTGGGTGCATGCTAGGTCCCATGCAAGAAATGGGAATGAATTTCAAATACCAGGACACCGTTGATTGCCGGCAAAATGTTGAGATACTTTATTTTTAAATTCTAGTAAATCCAAAACTCGTCTGAAATTCATGAAACTTGGCATGTTATCATGGAATGGCACCCGACATGCTGTGGTATTTTTCGTGTCCATTTTGAGAGAAGGCGCACTCGAATAATGACAGCCGACAAAGGCATTTTTAAAAAATAGCTGCCACATTAATATCTCAAACATTTATATAATTCAAACCGTGTGTGTTCTGTTAACCATTCACATGATGCCACGTGTCTTGGTTTTAATGGTTGTAGGAGGTGCCGTGCAGACAGCTGCTTGACCTTGACTGAACGGGAGGCGTGCGAGCGCAGTCCGGTGCGCAGGCTGACCGAGAGGCGTGCAAGCTGTCCTCGAATGCGCAGGCTCACTGGGAAGCGTGCGAGCTGTACGCTGCGCAGGCTCACTGGGACGCCGCCGTCGAACGCTACCTCTCAGCGCCGCCAGCTGCCGTCCTCCCGCCCCCACCCGTCGACCCCGGGACGACATGATGCAAAGTGAGAGCAGGATTTGTGCATCTCTTCAACGCAAACGGTTCTTTTGGATGACCCGTGTGCAACCACTTACAAACAATTTGGTGTGATTTGCATCTGTCATATTGGGTATGTTACCATTTGTCAAACTGGAAAGATTGACATTTGTTGATATAGTAACATTGCCATTTGTCAACCTTGTAACACTGCGATTTGTCAAAATATAAAGCTAAAAATCACTAGCAGTATCTAATTTTTGCAACTAAAATTAAGTAATTAACCATAGATTTCATTCATAGATTAAGCAGTCGTTCTTAATTTATACAAACTAGTCATCAACCCATGCAGCGGCACGGGCTAGCACATGTGTTGTAGCACATGAAAAATCGTTAGCAACACTTTTATCTAAAAAACTTGGGATCTGAATACTTAGGAACACACATTTTGGAGCTATTTACTTAATATGTGTAATACCCCTAAAAAACATAATATGTGTAATAATTGGTATGCTTGGGATAATTAGTTACCGTATGGATTTTGCATACTTTTTAAATTGAGTTCCTACGTGTGTTGTTTCACTTGTATAGAAGTCTAGTGATTCTTATTTGTAGTATCGTGGTTTATCCTTGTTTTTAATACCTTGTCAAGGTTCTTATGCTTCATCAGATTCCAATTTGGAATTTTTTAGATTAAAATTGATGGAGACCGTTCCCTGCTTAGGTGATCATTATTTGATAATCGTAAAAAGGACAAACACATGTGGGCTCTCTCTGTGATAAAATAGTTGCATGTTTGCTGGTTGGCATGTACTTGAAAAAAATGCGTATGATTTCTACCTGGATAACTGTAGTTGGAACTTCATTATAGGATTAAAATTATTGGGGAATATCACGTGGAGGCAATTGACTGGTTCAACATCCATTTTTGGGTGAATCTGGAAAATTGTTTTTACACTTGTAACATACCCAACCATAATATAATAGTTCGTACATGTTACATGAACATGGAAACTGAAGTTTATTACTTTTCATGTTCACTGTTATATTGCAATATATATGCAAATATGAGTTATTAATAAACGAAGAGCTACTACACAACATAATATGTATTTTTTCCGTGGTTTATGAAGAATAAATGATAAGAAATTAGCATTGGAGATACTTGTGCCACCATTGCTAGTTTTAATCTATATATAACACACCTTCTTTTATATTTACCTACATAGCTCTTTGCGTTTAGTCCGCCGCCTTCACCATAACCTTGTAAGTACTACTTTTTGAAGGTACTAACTAATCTTTTGATTGATACAACAAACATATATTATGCCGTTCGACTTATGTATGTCAAACTTATGCATGTATGAAAACATTGTACTTATATATAGAGGGATAATTACATATGTACCTTCTCTGGATTGGCTACAATCATCTCACGCTGTCAGTGAAAAGAAGTTCTTCGCTATATTGGGATGTCCAAATATTTGGATGCTGAAGTTATTCCGGTTTTCAGAAAACCACCTGAAATATATCTGATTGAAAAGGTTCTAGATATTGGAAAAGGTTCTAGATATAAGACTCGGGGTGGCTAAAGCTGTCGCGACTTCAAAGATCTTAACTCTCACAAATTGATTATGTGTGGCCTGATTAGTATTGGTTTTGTTTTTGCAAACCATATAATAATACCTTAGTTATTCATATAATATAATAAAGTACGGACCTCCCATACTGTTTCTAAACAGAAAAACATAACATTAAAAATTGTAACATAAAGTCCGAAGTCTGAACAGTGAGGTGTTGCAAATAGCAAAATACTTAGGTGCACATACATGCCAAAAAATTATTATTTTTTGTCTGAAATAACAGCAAAATCTTTGTTATGTGAATAACATTAATATGCAAACATATTAGTTATTTAATATATAGTCAAAGCTAGAAAGCATAACCATATTCGAAAGTAACTTATATGTGCATTGCTGAACGACAAACTGCAGTTAGCAATGAAGTAGGTCATCTTAGCCGACCATAGTGTATATATATATATGATTCAGATATGTTGGTTAAGATAAAAGTTCTCGTCAATCGTTAAACGAAAATAATTTTATATTTAAACATTCCAATTCTTTGGCAGTGCTTCTCACCACAACTTTATTACTTCAGAGAGATAACAATACATAGCTCATCAACAGGACACGAAATGAGAAAAACCATGACAAACAGGCAGCCACATTGACATAGCAACAACTTTCAATTTAGTTCATCGTTCATTATTAATGAGGGGACCATAATTAGTGAATTATATAAACATGAAAGGGTCAAGCGCCAAGTCAGCTTGTTCTCAGTTCGGTCACCACCCTCTACTTTATCTTCGTAGTGCGAATAACACATACTTTTTCTTTGATAGGTAGTTTGCTAGCTATACGACTCTTCTATACAGTAAATTAAATGATTATCTAGTTATCTCCTAGTAAAAAAAATCTCAGCAATCCTGAATATTAGTGAGATTTCGGCCGAACACTTGCCGCAGAACTGCCATATGAAAATCCAGCAAATAGGAATAGATCGTAATAGTGGTGAAGATAGAACGCCTGCTGACAGCTTTTAAACAAAATCACTAATACCTTTCCTAGGTTGTCTGCTTTTCCTTGGTGCAAGCAAGTTGGTAAAATCTTATCAGGACAAAACGTGGTCTCTATGACCAATACTCATTTAGATTCAGTGGTCAGTTTGGGTACTTAACTCTTGCCAGAATAACATGAGTATGTGCCAGCAAAGAAATTTTGTTCTTGGAATTTTCCTAGCAATTCAAGTTGACAACAAAAGAGCACCATCAACCAATAATTTGGGATAAGAGGATCACCGAGTAGCCAACAATGATACAATTAATACAGGGAACATGCCAACTCTTCTACTCTATGAAATAGGCCATGTTAATGGTGGGTGGACACTGTAACCTCTCTTGCAGCGCACCAGCACGTCTAGTTAGTAGTTAACACCTTTCGGAGATAAAACCTGCAAAAATAAGCATTATTCCAACAAATGATAACGTGAACAAATTATACACCGAAGGAAACTAAAAACACAATTCAGTGAATGTAACTAATTTGTTATATATATGGGAGTGCACTGAAACTTATGGAACGGAGGCAATCCTACAATAGAAAGTTCATAAGCAGCCTTACCACATCCTCTCCCTATCACGCGTAAGCTCTTCTTTCCTTTTTCCAATCTAGCTCGGAGCCATCTACGGCCGCTGATCATGATTCATAGGGCAACCCTAGGACACCATCCTCTCACGCATAGCCTCGTCAGTAGTCTGTCTTCTCTGTCGATCAGTCAATAGGAGGACTAATTCCATTGGAGTCCACGTGAAAACTTTGGGAATTTCATCGGGAAAGAAAAGAACACGACTTCAAACCATAAGTAGACACGGTCGAATACTTCATCTATGTTGCAAATCTACAGAAGGAAGCAAAGCTTTTTTGATCTCACGGCCAGTCAGCAGAAAGAAACAACAGCTCCTGATCGTTTTCTCAAGAGATATTACATGTAAGGATGATATCTTGGGGAGTTTTTAATGAATTTCGTGAATTCAGTTGATGGGGAATAGAGCATGCACCAAGAACGAATTTAGGGTTGATAACCTTGATGGACGACGAACTTAAAAAAACATATATCTGTGACCATCACATTGGCTTCAAACCTACATAGGGACATCTCCTCTTTACTAATGGAATACTTACCGGATTTACTTTCCCACGAATATTGTGGAGCTCCTCAAAAGATGCGGCTTCTGGGGATGGGAATCATGGCCTGCTGCAACACGTTTGGTTATGGGGTGCTGACGGGATCAGATCGGAGCACATATGGCTACTATCCAAAACTGGCTGGGCTGCGGCTACCGTGCATGGAGGCGCAAAAACACAGGAGACAGAAGCGATTTCTTCCCTAGCTTTCCCTGTCGTGAATCAATTGGAGCCAGAGGCAATGACTCAGATCTGTTTTTTAAACGATTTGTTGTGATTTGGTTTATTCGTTGTTTTTTTCTCGTTTTATTTCACAGGACGTCTTTTTTTGCCTTTTTTTTACAGGACGTCTAACACGGGTAGAAGAGATGCGGCAGGGGTCATCTCACGGCTATTGATCAATATTTAATCTATCTAATGGACAGAATTCTCTAACCTCTAGGATTAACGTCCGTATGGTGCTTCCGATTAGTAAATACTCCCTCCGTTTCAGAATAGATGACTCAACTTTGTATTAACTTAGTATAAAGTTGAGTTATCTATTTTGGAACGGAGAGAGTATAAGATAAGATATAAGATAATTCAACTCGACAGCTGAACCGACCAAACTTTTCTCCAATTGTTACCAACCACGTATTAAAATAGCTAGTTCAACTATATATACTAGCTAATTTTAAGTACGTTGTACAGTTTCACCACATCTATAGTCAGATGAACTAAACAAAATAGACCCTAAATACTACTACTACCACTACTACTACTGGGAGGGGCTTTGTACTACTTCCGGCTGCCTCTCCTCTGCCGAGCGCGCTCAGTAAGAGGCGGAGGAGGAGGAGCCTACCGACGAGCTGGGCAAACGCAATACCGTGCCTGCCGCTGTTGCAGCTTTAGCGATGCTCACCTCGAACACCCTCTGCCGCTCCAGACGACCCCTCTCGAAGCGGTGGTTCTCCTCGTAGATCTCCTGATTCCTCGCCTCTGAGGCGGCGTGTGCCGCCGCCATGGAGGCGGTAAGGCTCTTTGCATGCTCGACGAGGAGCTCCTCCTCCTCCTGCAGGAACTCGGTGTAGCGCGCAAGGTCGCTCACGCACGTGCGGGCATCCACCTCCGCCTCCCGCCTTCGGGCTGCGGTGGCGGAGCGGGTGATGACCCCGGTGGTCGACGGTGGGCTGGCGGCCACGGCGGCCGACGACGGGGTGGCGGCCACGACCACCACTTCCCGCCTTCGGGCCGTGGTGGCAGAGCGGGTGATGGCCATGGTGGCCGGCAGTGGGGTGGCGTCCATGATGACCACCTCCCGCCTTCGGGCCGCGGCGGCGGAGCGGGCGATGGCCCTTGATTTCGACGGTGGTGTGGCGGCAACAGCTGCCGACAGGCAGCGGCGGCGGAGCGTGTGGTGGGTGTTCTACGCACACCCAACAGGGACGCCACGCGCACTACACTACGTCGGGGACTGCGCCGCCACCGCGGGGTAGCCTCCGAGCTGGAGCTGTCCTCTGATGACGGCGGAGTGGCTGAGTAACGATGATGGACCGGTGCCATTGGCTATTGTGGGAGAAGCAGACGAGATAAACTACAGGGAGGGAGGGGAAAATGCGACGCGGGACTTGCCGGCCGTGAGGGTTTTTATTGCAGGCCGGTAAGCATTGGGATTTTGGGGGATTTCACCGAGTCGGCCAGGAAGCTTGCGCGGGAACCTGCGAGGTTGTGCGGGAACGGGCTCATCGACGATTCACTGGCCCCGCCGTTTGGCCAAAAGAACGCCCCCGTGCGCTGCGCAAGCCTGCGCTGTAAGCCGTCTGCGGCAGCGGGGTGACAAGACATGCAAGAGGAGGACGAAAGGCCACGTACACATACGGTTAATAAAAAACGTTTGTGTTTTAATTACATACTATACCACCGTCCTGGTTTATAAGTATGATTTAACTAATAGAATACGAATGCATGTCGCCAAAGATTATATAGTTGGATTCATATTTGAACATAGTTTTCAATTATATAATTTTTATAACATGTATTAACATTTTGTTGGTTAAATTTGAGGGCAAAGTATGCCACAGAATATAAAGGGGACTATAGACTAGACGTAGGTGGTAGCACACGGCCGCTCTCTACGCAGTGACGCAACTGTCGGCCGGCTTGTAGGCGACCATTTCCTGCGTGTTCAACTGCTCTATGTGTGTGGTTGCTTGCGGTTCAGGCGGCCGCGGCGCGCTCTGCTCTCGCGTCCCTCTGGGTGCTCTGCCCTCATCCCTCCACGTGCGCTGCCAGTGTTTGGGGCGGCGCACGATGATGCACGTTCGCGTGCATGCGGTTGCGCCGGGCGCAGCGCGAAGATGCAGTTACCCGCTGCAAAAACTGCCATGCATACACGCCGAGAATCCACGCCGCCCGGCCCCCTTTTATTCCTGCGGCCATTTACCTTCATCTCTCGTCTCACACAACACAATAAGCACACCCATGAGGACACATACACAGAGGACATCCAGCGGTTCCAATGGCGCTCCTCGTGGCTCCAATGGCGCTCCCAGCGGCCGACGAGGAAAACGGCAGGCAGTTCACCACGCAACACGTCGTGGACACTCACGTGAGGGGGAAGGCTCTCTCGGTGGTGTACACGAACGATCTGGTCTCGGTGGAGATATCGACCCAAACTATGGAGCAGTTCCTTGCCAAGGACAAGTACCAAGTGGTCGGCTTCGACCTCGAGTACACCATGGGTCGTGCCTGGCACGATCAGAAGGTTGCCGTCGCCCAGTTGTGCGGCGACATGACTTCCTCGTCTACCACTACCACCTGGCCACAACGCCTTGCGAACGTTTCTCCAGGTTTATCAACGACTCCGACTACAGTTTCGCCGCGGTGGACACCACCAACAATCTAAAAGCGCTCAAGGTTTCAGGCTTGAAATGCCCGAATCTTGCCAACATCCAGAGCAAATACAAGGTCTGGGGCAGCGATAAAAACAAACTCAACTCCCTGGTTGACCTCGCCTCGGCCATCATCGACCCCTACTACATGAAGATGAAGAATGAGAGCAATAAGGACAGGAACGCCTGGCACAGTGTGTGGCATGAGAGACTGGATGAAAAACATGTCAAGTATGCGGCCATGGACGCATACACAAGCTACGAGATGTACAGGCGGATCGTTGACATGAGGAACTGTCTTCTTCCTGACCCAGACGAGGGATCGAGCCACATAGCATTGGCGGGAGCGTCACAAGAAGTAGATGACTAGACGATCGTTTCTCCTACTTTAGAATGCATGCAATTGTTTATTGAGGTGTGTGCGAATGATCTGTATATTCACTTATGTAATTGGATGTTTATTTCAGTTATATATATACATGTTATTCTACGGTAGACAGAGCAAATCACACGGCTTATTAGCAGCAATCGTTCGTGTTATTATTGGTCTTTGCCCACATTTCTGATTACGGACCTGTTTGCCGCGTATCACACACATCTTGTTCAGTTGAACCGTTTCCATTGTGTTGCCTAATCACACACAGTTCATCCTAGTGAACCGTATGCTATATATTGCACACGCCTTCATCTGGCTACCGTTTCTTTTGTTCCTCCTCATCCCAAACAGTTAATTGAACTGAACCATACGCCCTTCATCGCACACGCAACTAAAATCTGAACCGTGTTTGATGCATCCGTCATCGCAAACGTTTTGCACCTTTTTTGACGGTTTTTTACATCACCTTTTGCGATTATGGCATCGCACACAGTTTCGTCGAAGGGTCTCTGATCGTAGTGTCACGTTTGGACCATCCTGCAGTAGTGGTGGGCTATCTAAGCCGCCTTCATAAAAGCTGTGACCTGGAAGTTGGCTTAGTAAATATGATGAAGCAAAAATATGAGGTATGAACTTAACCCCATGGGCCGGCTTATCTTGATAAGATGAGCCGGGTATTTCAAATAACCACTTTGTAAAGAACCACGCGTAGCCCCCAAGGGCTGGCTTATCTTTGTAAGATGAGTCGCGTCTTCTATAGCCAATACTAAAAAATCATCGTACATTAGCCCCCAAGTGTCAAGGATATTTCTTGTAGTGTGCTTGGGACTTTAAACACAATTGCTGAATACTAACTCAATCACTTTAGCACTTATTTGAACACCATTATTTTTGCAACCCTTGGCAAGAAGCTTTAAGTCTGGGCGAGTCAAACATAGCCGACTGAAAGAAAAACTTGGAGATGCAACAAACTGAACGTGCCAAGGAAGAGTTAAGCTAACTTTGAATCCAAGAAGGCTGCTCCATCGAAGCGTGCTGAAGACGCTGAAAACTAGCTTAAACCGGTAGCTGTAGAGTTGGCCAGCTTAAAGAAGCATATTTCTCAAATGACGGCTTCCATCTTTGGTAAGTAAAATTATGCCCTCCATTGTAATGACTCGCATGGCGGCTTGTGAAATATAGTGCTAACTCGCCTGGCGACTCATGTGTAACAGGTGTCAGGAGTGCGAACCTTGGAGAAAATGTAGTGGCGAAACTGAAAGCCGTCTACTCCTTGACGGAGCAATTATATGGTGGCGCCCTTCGAACACTTGTGGCTATCTCAATGGCAAGAAACCGCCTACACTCATAAAAACTGTGTTGGAACATTTGTCCACAGTGCCAGCACAAGTGGAGGAACTCAAACTATCAGCCACCCGTTCGGGCGCCATCACTGCATTAAGCCGGGTCAAGGCGTGGCAATCAGAGCGGGAGCCAACGAAAATGGCTGGCAGGTGTCTAGAGTTCAATGATGACGGGTCTATCTTTGGAGAAGCCGATTTTACCAGGTGCGTCAAAGAGATGCGTCCCTTCGCGTGTCAACTTGCACGGGAGCTAGACTTGACGAAATACCAGCCGGCTTACGACAACAACAACACGCGCATTAAAGCGCCTTCCCACGCCATTATAGACCTGACTCTACCAAGGCGTAAGCATATTTTTGCCTCTGACATTGACTGTTCTGCTGTCATGAATGATGAAGCAACCTTTGAAGCTTTAACCGGTATCGACTGGACAACAGATAATCTCCAGATTTCAAGCGCAGAAAAGCCGGCACAAGATAACCCGGAAGCTTCAACCACAAGACGCCAGGAGGACATTAACCCGGCAGGATCCAACCCGGACAGCTCAGAAGCCGGCTCAAAGGAGTGACCTAACTCCTCAGAAACTTAGCAGAAAAATTTTTGGGCTCAGGTGTAGCCTTGTAATAGCTTAAACAAAACTTTGATGCCTCTTTGTCATGCCTTCGAGCATGTTACTATCAACTTATGCTCCAACAACTTAACCTCTTTAATCTTGTCATATATATGCATATCTTGTCTTGTAATATCGCTGAAATTCTTGAGGCCTTTGATATATAATCTATAGAAGATCCATCAACCCCTGTACTAGCAATTAGAGCCAAAATCCAGGGCGAGTTAATACCACAATGACTGATGTCTACTACGCAACCTTCTTCTTGTAGACGTTGTTGGGCCTCCAAGTGCAGAGGTTTGTAGGACTGTAGCAAATTTCCCTCACGTGAATGACCTAAGGTTTATCAATCCGTGGGAGGCGTAGGATGAAGATGGTCTCTCTCAAGCAACCCTACAACCAAATAACAAAGAGTCTCTTGTGTCCCCAACACACCCAATACAATGGTAAATTGTATAGGTGCACTAGTTCGGCGAAGAGATGGTGATCAAGTGCAATATGGATGGTAGATATAGGTTGTAATCTGAAAATATAAAAACAGCAACGTAACTAATGATAAAAGTGAGCGTAAACGGTATTGCAATGCTAGGAAACAAGGCCTAGGGTTCATACTTTCACTAGTGCAAGTTCTCTCAACAATAATAACATATCTGGATCATATAACTATCCCTCAACATACAACAAAGAGTCACTCCAAAGTCACTAATAGCGGAGAACAAACGAAGAGATTATTGTAGGGTACGAAACCACCTCAAAGTTATTCTTTATGATTGATCTATTCAAGAGTCCGTAGTAAAATAATACGAAGCTATTCTTTCCGTTCGATCTATCATAGACTTCGTACTAGAATAACAATTTAAGACACAAATCAACCAAAACCCTAATGTCACCTAGATACTCCAATGTCACCTCAAGTATCCGTGGGTATGATTATACGATATGCATCACACAATCTCAAATTCATCTATTCAACCAACACAAAGAACTTCAAAGAGTGCCCCAAAGTTTCTACCGGAGAGTCAAGACGAAAACGTGTGCCAACCCTTTTGCATAAGTTCACAAGGTCACTGAACCTGCAAGTTGATCACCAAAACATACATCAAGTGGATCACGAGAATATCCCATTGTCACCACAGATAAGCACATCCAAGACATATATCAAGTGTTCTCAAATCCTTAAAGACTCAATCCGATAAGATAACTTCAAAGGGAAAACTCAATCCATCACGAGAGAATAGAGGGGAGAAACATCATAAGATCCAACCATAATAGCAAAGCTCGCGATACATCAAGATCTTGCCAAATCAAGAACACGAGAGAGAGAGAGAGAGAGATCAAACACATAGCTACTGGTACATACCCTCAGCCCCGAGGGTGAACTACTCCCTCCTCGTCATGGAGAGCACCGGAATGATGAAGATGGCCACCGGAGAGGGATTCCCCCCCTCCGGCAGGGTGCCGAACGGGTCTAGATTGGTTTTCGGTGGCTACAGAGGCTTGCGGCGGCGGAACTCCCGATCTAGGTTATGTTCTGGGGGTATCTGTATATATAAGAGGTGTTGGCGTCGGGAACAAGTCAGGGGGGTCTCCGAGGCGGCCACGAGGTAGCGGGCGCGCCCCCACCCTCGTGGGTGCCTCGGGACTCTTCTGGCCCATCTCTGATGCTCCGTGGGCTTCTTCTGGTCCAAAAATAATCTCCGTGAAATTTCAGGTCAATTGGACTCCGTTTGTTTTCCATTTCTGCGATACTCAAAAACAAGGAAAAAACAGAAACTAGCACTGGGCTCTAGGTTAATAGGTTAGTCCCAAAAATCATATAGACTAGCATATAAATGCATATAAAACATCCTAGATGGATAATATAATAGCATGGAACAATCAAAAATTATAGATACGTTGGAGACGTATCAATGACTCATGGCCTTTAATATTTTTGAACAATCCTCTTGGCGGGTCATGGCTGCTATAAATTCAATTATGAGCAATGCTAACCCGGAATTTATGTGATCCAAGGACTTATAGCCTTCACATGATGGAAGAACACAAAATTCCTGTAAAAACTAGAAACAGAGAATATATACATGTATATCCCAAATATTGGTAAGTCGGCTTTGAAGGCACGACCACAAGAGACTAGATCTGTTTAGTTTTTTAAAAAACTTTTGTTTTGCTTCAAAGAAGCTTGGCATGATAGCCTTTCATCCCGTAAGCTGGCTCTCTCATGGCATAAATCCGTCGTTCTAATATAACTAGTTTAGGGTCATAAAAGATTGACTGTTAAGAGTACATTGGGCCACATAGCGGAGTAGCAACAAGCAGGCATGTGACTTTATCCTAGCTCTCTGTTAGACGGATCTCACGTGACATAAGCCGCCGTTTTAACCTTGACAAGTTTAGGGTCATGAAAGCTTGACTGTCAAGAGTACGGTGGGTCACCAAGCGGAGTAGCAAGTTGCAAACATGCAGGTTTAACCCATAATATGGCATATAAAGCCGTTCAAGAGGGTATGAAGGCTAAACTCAGTGAGTTGCAAGCCCCCAAGTGACCTTACGATCAAGCAATAAAGACTCATGCAAAGAAAATATGAGATGAAACGACAGAGGCTCCGAATTTTAGGGATGCCGGCTTTATTATGTTGATCATAAAAAGATATATACATTGACAAAGGTATGTACAATGATGTGAGCCAATGACTCAAGTGTAGTAAGGCCGAAGATGAGCAATGTTCCACGGCCTGTTGGTCTCCTCCTCAGAAGTACGTGATTTCTTGCGCTCACGTATATCAATGAGATAATACGACCCATTTTTTAGATTTTTGCTGACCACAAAAGGTCCTTCCCAAGGCGGCGATAGCTTATGCATGCCTGTCTGATCTTGAATCAGTCGGGGCACTAAGTTGCCCTCTTGGAATGTCCGGGTTTTAACTCTGCGGCTACGATAGCGACGCAGGTCTTGTTGATAAATCGCCGATCGGGCTGCTGCAAGACCACGTTCTTCATCCAAGGCATTAAGTGCGTTCCGACGTGCCGTCTCATTATCTGCTTCAACGTAAGCTGCCACTTGGGAGAACCACCTGTGCACCATAAACCATGAAGAAAGGCATGTAGCCTGTTGATCTGTTGGGGGTAGTCCTGATACTCGAAAGGACTGAAGGAAGCTCCTCAACCCAACAACCTGGCGTTCGTTCCAAAGGAACCATAAGCCGTGGCTTTATCGCTCGCAAAATTTCTTGATTAGCATGATCTGCTTGACCATTAGACAGTGGATAAGCCACCGAGGACACATCAAGGCGGATGTGCTCTCTTTGATAGAACTCCTTCACAGCACCCTTAGACAGATTCGTGCCATTATGTCACATCCCTAGTTCTGGTATGACCAAGGCTAGCCTTCATGTGTGCATCATGTTTAAATTTTAGTTAAATTTGAAATGGGGATTTGTGAAACCCTCAGAAATCATTTCTGGAAATGACCCAAATAAACATTGCTCCAAAAAGGTCCAAGAAAATGTTCATGTTGCTCTCTGAAAATATTGGTCAGAGGTAAATCTCAAACCAATATTTTTAGGAGCTCATAAATATTTATCTTGGCCATTTGGAATTAATGCAATAATTATTTGCATTGGATATATATGTTATATATTTTATATATGTCCAAAATTCTGAATTTTGGTGAGGGGCTTTGGAACAAATGTCAGAAAAATAGAAAAGAAACAAAAGGGAAGAAAACCCACCTGCAGTTACCTCCCTGTGCAGCCTGGCGTGGCCCAGTGGCCAATAGGTCGGCCCAGCCGACTGGCAGCGCCAGTCGTCGTCCTCCTGGCGCCAGGAGGACGAGAGGCACACGCTCGCCGCCCGCGCGCATGGGCGCCACGCAACCTGCCTGCCTGGCCTCTCCCTCGACGCCCTGGCCGTCCCAAACGTCGCCACGCGCCGCCCCGTACCCTTCTCACTCTCCCGTGCCCATTCCCCTCCTCTCCCTCGCTCTCTCTCGCGACCCCCGAGCACCATCGTCGCCGCCGCTCGCCGTTGCCGCCCCCACCGCCACGGCCTCGCCTCTCCGACAAGCTCAGAAGCTTTGCCGCGCCTCCCTCATCCTCTGTGTCGAGCCACGCACCTCAGGACGGCCTGCATTGCCGCCACCAACGTCGTCTTCACCTCCGGCCGCCCGAGATCGCCGACGACATTCCGGCCACACCAGTGCTTCCCCGAGCTCGCGCACGACGGCATCAAGACCGCCGTGAGCTCTCCTCCGCTTCCCCTCCTTCCCCGCGCTCGATTTCATGCCGTAGCCACGCTAGCCGCCGGACCCGAGCAGTCGCGCCGCCGTGGTACCTCCCCGTCGTAGCCAGAGCCACCGCAGCCCGCGCCTGCACCTGCCACCGCGCTCAGCAGCCTCCCAGAAGGCCAACGCCGCCACCCGTAGCTCCTGTCGTGCCCTGCAGCACCCGCGCGCACGCGGCCGAACTCCGGCCGCCGCCTCGAGCTCGTTTCCGACGAGCTCCGGCCACCCCCGTCTCTCCCGCTTGCTCCAGATGACGCGGACGAGCGCTGGCTCCTCGCCCGTGGTCTCCGCCGCCCAAATGGTCGCTGGAGTGACGATCCCGAGCCCCTCCGTCGCGTTCGGCCTCGCCGGCGGCTAAACGCCGGCGGGATTGACCGGGTCTAACCCCCCTGTTGACCCAGCTTTGACCCGTGTGGGTCAGTGACATGTGGGGCCCGACCCTGCTAATTTTTAGTTTAGGATTAGTTTGACAATTAATTAACTCTATTAATTAACCATGACACTGACGTGTGGACCCCACACATTTGGTTTGACCTGGTCAGCCACGGTTGACTCGCTGACGTCATGCCTCTGTAATGCTGACGCAGTTATTCATTTTGTGGTATTAAAATAAATCAGGAAATTCCATAAAATTAGTAAAACTTCTAAAATTCATATAAATTCAACCGTAGCTCAGATTGAAATAATTTATATATGAAAAATTATCAGAAAAATGCAATCTATCCATCTCTACCATTTTCATGCATGAAAAACCAAGTTATACCTGCTGTCTATGTGAAAACACATTCATGGCATTTTAAGAGACTTAATTTAGAGTTGCATTTGAACCTTTGGTTCAAATGGACCTCTTCCAAATAGAATGCTTGATGCATTAACACAAACAACATCACATATTCATGCCATGTTCATACATCATATTGTTGCATATGCTTATGTATTGATTGCCGACATCGTTCCTTCTCGATAGGTCCTGCTCCGGAGAGTGTTCCAGAGTACCTGTCTGGGAAGCAGTGCCCCTCTATTGATCTATCAGGCAAGCAAACCCCCCCCCTTGTTCATTCCGATACAATCCCACTCTCTCGCTCCTGCTCTCTTTTATTGCATTAGGACAACAGCGATTCAACTTCTACTTTATGCTGCGGTAGTTGAACCCATTCCTCTGCATGACCTGCCATTGCCACAGTAAATAGTTGAAACCCACTAGCATGTGTAGGAGTTGATTGAGCCGTTGTGTTCCTACCATGCCATGCCTGCTATTGCTTAGAGTTGTGTCAGGTCTGATTCATTGGGAATGAATTGGAGTGTTATGATATGTTCTGGTGCTGAGAGTTAAGTGTGTGAACACGATTTCGTAAAGGTAGCGCTGAGAGGCCATGTAGGAGTACATGGTGGGTTGTCTCACTGGAACTGTCCTTAAGCACTAAGTTCTGTGTATGTTGTCCAATGACTAGCTACTACCACACATTGGAATTATTAACCAACTTGATCTCTGTCCAGGAGTTCTGTGTATGTGCCCCTCTCGACTTATTAACCAACTTGATCTCTGTCCAGGAGTTGCAGTTAGTTTCTGGTGTTTGTAGGTAGTGTTAGTAGTCTACCAAGTGGCACCCGGCCAGGTGGGCTTGGGACAGACTAGGCACAGTGGCACAGTGTACCAAGTGGCACCCGGATGGTGGGCTTGGGAACCCTGTTCACATCGTTTGGGGCCGTGAGCGACACCCCGGCCGGATCTCCTTGCGGATGGGACCCGAATAGGCGATAAACCTGGACTAGAGTCTTGTGTGGTTAGTCAGGTCGTGGTCGACTCCCTCGCCAGGCTTCCGCTTGAAGGTTGCCGAGATACACGACGTGTACATGGTGGTAAGTGACGAGAGCGTGTGTGAAGAAGTACACCCCTGCAGGGTTAACATGATCTATTCGAATAGCCGGGTCCGCGGTTATGGACTTCTTGGATGCTTACGTGGTACATAGACAACTTGAAGTGGATACTCTAAAATGCTGAAGATAAGGGTGAGCTATGGATGGCTTCTCGTAGTGAGACGGGAAGGAATCCGTAGTGGTGTATTGAGGTGGTGATTAGTGGACTCGTGTGCGCTTTCTTACCTCAAAGAAGTTACTCGTAGTCGTAGAATAGGTTAGCCACTGAGTCAAAGCTGGCTTGCTGCAACTTAACCCCACATTGCCTCCTTGATACTAATGCATGTATGATAGGATCTGATGTAAGTCTTGCTGAGTACCTTTGTACTCACGTTGCTTAATTTATGTTTTTGCAGATGAGACTTCTGTCTCGGTAGTAGTTGGACTTCGACGACTAGCTTGTTACCTCAGCTACGGTCTTGTACCCTTGGGAGGGTCTTGTAGATAGTCAGGCTTCTCAGCTTTTTCTTTTGTAGTTGTCTGTACTCAGACATGTAATGCTTCTGTTGCTTGTATGCTCTAAATGATGGGTCATGTGACCCCTGTTTGTATTTAATGCTATGTGGCTCTTCTGGGCCTTTATCTATATGAGTTTGCGTTATCTTGTGATGCCATGTTGTACAGCACATACTTGCATGTTATGCGTACGTGTAACATGTATTGCTATGTGTGGGATCCGACAACCTAGTTGTCTATCCTTGGTAGCCTCTCTTATGGGGAAATGTAGTCTAGTGCTTCCACCGAGCCATGGATGTCCGCTACAGCCCGGTTTACCAGAGTCCTGCTAGCCCAGCACTACTGCTCCAGAACACTTAGACTGGCCGGCATGTGATTCACTTCGTTCCTGTGTCTGTCCCTTCGGGGAAATGTCACGCGGTGACATCCGGAGTCCTGCCTAGCCTGCTACAGCCCGGGTTCCCGGAGTCCTGTTAGCCCAGTTGCTACAGCCCGGATTCACACGCTGCTGACCGACATGCTCGATGTTGTTTCATGTATGCCTGTCCCCGTAAGTTAGTGCCACTTTGGGTTCACGACTAGTCATGTCGGCCCGGGTTCTCTGTCATATGGATGCTAGCGACACTATCATATACGTGAGCCAAAAGGCGCAAACGGTCCCGGGCCATGGTAAGGCGACACCCGTGGGAATACCGTGCGTGAGGCCGCAAAGTGATATGAGGTGTTACATGCTAGATCGGTGTGACTTAGAATCGGGGTCCTGACAGCTTTGGTATCAGAGCCTGACTGCCTGTAGGATTTCCAAGCCAACCTGGTCGAAGTTGAGTCTAGAAATTCTTAATTTATATAAGGGAATTGATTGTGGAAGGGAACGTAAGGCTCTTTTTACTCCTTTTACCTCATGCCTTCTGATTTGAGTCATCCTATCTTTTCTACGGGGTTAAGGAACTAGGCTTCCTCTTCCGTCTATCAGGATCACGTGTTACTACTCCGTAGTCTCTTAGGATTGGTTGATCAGAGTCATATTCCAGTTTTCAAGTACTTCCGGTGTAGTCTCTTTATTACTATCACAGAACCTTGAGTGATGATGTTGAGTATGGTACTACCCCATCGTTTGCAGGATGTCTAATTTTGAGCATTGTACTGCCGTTATGCTGCCGGAATTTTCCTAGGAGTTCGAGAGATACTAATTCCCTTGTGCTACATTCTCCATCCTATAGTTGATGTTGATCCCGTCCTTGGTTTCGTTTCTCAGGATGTCGTCAGCTAACCGAAGTTCTGTTGCTCGTAGTCGGAACCACGGAGATGGTAGGGATGAGGATCCTCCCGACCAGTCTTCGTTGGCAGAGTTCATGTTAGAGATGGAGAGGAACAAGCGTGAGTCTAACCGCTTGTTAGCACATATCGAGGAGAACACCGCACCCCAGTGCAAAGAGTCAGCGACCATCCATGATTTCATTGGTCTGAAACCACCCACCTTCCATCATTCCATTGAACCAATCGATGCAGATGACTGGCTCCGTAGTATCACACACAAGCTGCATTCTCCGAACGTAGCTGGAAGTGACAAGGTCACCTATGCTGCATATCACCTGGAAGGTCCTGCTAGTCTTTGGTGGCAGAACTATGAGGCTATGCTTCCAGCTGGCCAGATACCTACCTGGAAAGATTTGACTGAGGCTTTTCGCGAGCATCATATTCCTCAAGCCCTCATTGATCGCAAGAGAGAAGAGTTATGTAGTTTCACCTAGGGTAAGATGGCTGTTGATGCTTACAGTAGAGAGTTTGAGAACCTCGCCCGCTATGCTACAGAAGAAGTGTCCACGGACGCCAAGAAGCAGGCTAG
The DNA here is from genome assembly GCF_002575655.3 of Aegilops tauschii subsp. strangulata. Lineage (NCBI taxonomy): Eukaryota > Viridiplantae > Streptophyta > Magnoliopsida > Poales > Poaceae > Aegilops > Aegilops tauschii. The sequence goes on from NC_053039.3 coordinate 525,141,822, forward strand.
GTTCCGGAAAGGGCTAAACCCCAAGTTGCTTCGTGATATCCACTTGCACCGTTGCAATACATTACAGGCTCTTGTGAACAAGGCCATAATGCGGAGACAGCTCAGCTCACTTACGAGGAGTCTCGTAAGCACACCCGTGATTTGGGTTCTTCTCTGGTTCTAGTTCTCAGAAGCGCCGGATTTGGGTTCCGGACTCCGCTCTTCCACCCGGATATTCACCGAGGCCATTTTATGTGGCGCCTCACTCAGTTCAGGAGTATGCTCCACCCAGGCCTATTGGTAGACCGCTTGTCAATGCGGGTCGACATCCAACTTCAGGGACTTGCTTCACATGTGGAAAGCCAGGACACTATGCACGTGACTGCTCTCAAGCCAGTTTTGCTCCACCCCAGCCCGAGAAGGCTATTGGCCGTGGTAAGCCACCATGCAAGATGATCAGTGTCAAGTCAGCTCCCACAGAACGTGGACGTGTGCATCACGTCTCAGCTAAAGACGCTCATGATGATCCGGATGTCGTTCTTGATACACTCCTTGTCAATTGTCATCCAGCATCGGTTTTGTTCGATACTGGAGCATCTCATTCTTTCATTTCTGAAAGCTATGCCACCTTGCACAACATATCATTTTGTGATATGCCCTCTCCACTAGTCATTCAAACTCCTGGATCCAAATGGCAAACTTCTAGTGTAAGCCATGGTACTGAAATCCTTGTCAACAGACTTGTATTCCTTGCATCACTTATAGCCCTCAAGTCTACAGATATTAACATCATCTTGGGTATGGACTGGATGAAAGCTCATTATGCCAAGATTGATTGTTACACTAGGTCTGTTCAGCTTACACACCCATCTGGCAAGATAGTCACTGTCTCCACCAGAGTTGCAAAGCGTCAACTCTATTCTCTTAATGCCACCCCTCTTCCAGACCTTGAAGATATCCCGGTAGTCTGTGACTTTCCGGATGTCTTTCCAGAGGAACTGCCAGGTATTGCACCTGACAGAGATGTAGAGTTTGTCATAGATCTTATCCCAGGAACCGCCCCAATTTCTAGGAGACCTTACAAGATGGCACCCTTAGAACTAGCTAAGCTTAAGAAACAACTTGATGAGTCCTTGCAAAAAGGTTTCATCCGTCCTAGTTCTTCTCCTTGGGCTTGCCCCGTTCTCTTCGTCAAGAAGAAGGATGGTACGGACCGGATGGTTGTAGATTATCGTCCCGTTAATTTGGTCACGATAAAGAACAAGTATCCGCTCCCCAGGATCAACGACCTGTATGATCAGCTCGTTGGATCCTCAGTCTTCTCCAAGATGGATTTGAGGTTAGGCTACCACCAAATCAAGATTAGAAATGGGGACATTCCTAAGACGGCTTTTGTCACTCGTTATGGCCAGTACGAGTACACCGTCATGTCCTTTGGTCTAACCAATGCTCCAGCTACATTCTCTTGCTTGATGAACTCGATCTTCATGGAGTACTTAGATAAGTTCGTCGTGGTTTACTCGAAGAACGAGGAGGAGCATGTCGAACATCTTAGACTTGTGTTAGAGAAACTCAGAGAGCATCGCCTTTATGCCAAGTTCTCCAAGTGCGAATTTTGGTTGCCAAAAGTGACCTATCTAGGCCACGTGATATCTGGTAAGGGCATTGCTGTCAATCCCGAGAGAGTTCAGGCCGTTATTGATTGGACTCCACCTGAAATAGTTAAACAAGTTAGGAGTTTTCTTGGTCTAGCCAGTTATTGTCGCCGCTTTGTTGAGAACTTCTCCAAAGTGGCCAAACCTCTCACGGAACTTCTCAAGAAAGATAAAAAGTTTGAGTGGTCCCCACAGTGTGAGTACAGTTTTCAGGAACTGAAAAGACGCCTGACTTCTACTCCCATACTTGTGCCACCGGATTTCACTAAAGACTTTGTTATCTACTGCGATGCCTCACGACAGGGACTAGGTTGCATTCTTATGCAGGATAGCCATGTGATTGCCTATGCATCTCGACAGTTGCATCCACATGAGGAGAATTATCCTACACATGATCTAGAGCTTGCAGCCGTAGTCTATGCACTTAAGACATGGCGACATTACCTTCTTGGTAAGCGTTGCGAGATTTACACCGATCACCAGAGTCTCAAGTATATCTTCACCCAACCAGATTTGAACCTTTGGCAAAGACGTTGGTTGGAGTTGATCTCAGATTACGACTTAGGGATTACCTACACCCCAGGCAAGGGCAATGTCATGGCTGATGCGCTAAGTCGTAAGTCCTATTGCAACAATCTTATGTTGCAGCAGGGCCAACCACTTCTCCATGAGGAATTCTGTAAGCTTAATCTTCACATTGCTCCTCACGGATTCCTTTCTACCTTGGTGGCGAAACCTACCCTTGAGGATCAGATCATTCCTGACCAGAAGTTTGATAGGGGTGTTATCCGCATCAAGAGAAACATTAAGAAGGGAGTTGGTGGATGTTTCTCTATGGATGATCGAGGTGTTGTTTTCTTTGAGAATCGCTTGGTAGTTCCCAAGAATCAACATCTGCGACAACTGATCCTTAAGGAGGCCAATGAATCTCCTCTCACGATTCATCCCGGTAGTACTAAGATGTATCAGGACCTACGCCAAAGGTTCTGGTGGACTAGGATGAAGAGAGAAATCGCTCAGTTCATTGCTAACTGTGACGTTTGTCGTCGCGTTAAGGCAGAACATCAAAGACCTGCTGGCACCCTTCAGCCTTTAGCTATTCCTGAGTGGAAATGGGATAAAGTTGGTATGGACTTCATCACCGGCTTTCCCAGGACCAAGAAAGGGAATAATGCTATCTTCGTAGTCATTGATCGTCTTTCCAAAGTGGCTCACTTCCTACCTGTTCGAGAGAATATCACCGCTAGTCAGCTCGCTGACTTATATATTTCTCGAATAGTTTCACTTCATGGTGTTCCACAAGAGATCAATTTAGACCGTGGTAGTCTTTTCACTTCTCATTTCTGGGAGAGTTTCCAAATTGCCATGGGCACCCATCTTTCTTTCAGTACCGCTTTCCACCCTCAGTCGAGTGGTCAGGTGGAAAGGGTCAACCAAATTCTCGAAGACATGCTCAGAGCTTGCGTTATCTCATTCGGTATGGATTGGGAGAAGTGTCTTCCTTACGCCGAGTTTGCTTATAACAATAGCTACCAATCCAGTCTCAAGAAAGCTTCTTTCGAGATTCTCTATGGACGAAGATGTCGAACACCTTTGAACTGGTCAAAAACCAGGGAAAGACAATTCTTTGGACCGGATATGATTCAGGAAGCAGAAGAGCAAGTTCGCATTATTCGTGAGAATTTGAAAACAGCCCAATCTCGTCAAAAGAGCCAGTATGACCGTCATCATAAGGAAGTAGCTTATGAAGTTGGCGACAAGGCTTACCTTCGGGTTACCCCTTTGAAGGGTACCCATCGATTCGGTATCAAGGGCAAGTTGGCTCCTTGTTACATTGGTCCTTTTTGCATTCTCGCTAAACGAGGAGAGGTTGCCTACCAGTTGGAACTACCCCCACATCTTTCTCAAGTTCATGATGTCTTCCACGTCTCTCAACTCAGGCGTTGCTTCTCGGATCCCATCCGTGGAGTGGACCACGAAACGCTTGATCTCCAAGATAACCTCACATATCGAGAGTACCCTGTTCGCATTCTTGATAAAGCAGAGCGTGTTACCCGACGTCAGAACATCAAGTTTCTCAAGGTTCAGTGGTCTAATCACTCTGAGAGAGAAGCTACATGGGAGCGAGAAGATCGTCTTCGAATGGAGTACCCCACCTTCTTTCCATCGACCCCTGAATCTCGGGACGAGATTCTTTCAAGTGGGGGCGAGTTGTCACATCCCTAGTTCTGGTATGACCTAGGCTAGCCTTCATGTGTGCATCATGTTTAAATTTCAGTTAAATTTGAAATGGGGATTTGTGAAACCCTCATAAATCATTTCTGGAAATGACCCAAATAAAAATTGCTCCAAAAAGGTCCAAGAAAATGTTCATGTTGCTCTCTGAAAATATTGGTCAGAGGTAAATCTCAAACAAATATTTTTAGGAGCTCATAAATATTTATCTTGGCCATTTGGAATTAATGCAATAATTATTTGCATTGGATATATATATGTTATATATTTTATATATGTCCAAAAATTCTGAATTTTGGTGAGGGGCTTTGGATTAATCTCTTAGGTCCCTGCAAAAATTGACAGAAGTAAATAAAATGATCTAGTATTTTACTAAATCAGAACAAATGTCAGAAAAATAGAATAGAAACAAAAGGGAAGAAAACCCACCTGCACTTACCTCCCTGTGCAGCCTGGCCTGGCCCAGTGGCCAATAGGCCGGCCCAGCCGACTGGCAGCGCCAGTCGTCGTCCTCCTGGCACCAGGAGGACGAGAGGCACGCGCTCGCCGCCCGCGCGCATGGGCGCCACGCAACCTGCCTGCCTGGCCTCTCCCTCGACGCCCTGGCCGTCCCAAACGTCGCCACGCGCCGCCCCGTACCCCTCTCACTCTCCCGTGCCCATTCCCCTCCTCTCCCTCGCTCTCTCGCGCGACCCCCGAGCACCACCGTCGCCGCCGCTCGCCGTTGCCGCCCCCACCGCCACGGCCTCGCCTCTCCGACAAGATCAGAAGCTTCACCGTGCCTCCCTCATCCTCTGTGTCGAGCCACGCACCTCAGGACGGCCTGCATTGCCGCCACCAACATCGTCTTCACTTCCGGCCGCCCGAGATCGCCGACGACATTCCGGCCACACCAGTGCTTCCCCGAGCTCGCGCACGACAGCATCAAGACCGCTGTGAGATCTCCTCCGCTTCCCCTCCTTCCCCGCGCTCGATTTCGTGCCGTACCCACGCTAGACGCCGGACCCGAGCAGTCGCGCCGCCGTGGTACCTCCCCGTCATGGCCAGAGCCACCGCAGCCCGCGCCTGCACCTGCCACCGCGCTCAGCAGCCTTCTAGAAGGCCAACACCGCTGCCCATAGCTCCTGCCGTGCCCTGCAGCACCCGCGCACACCCGACCGAACTCCAGCCGCCGCCTCGAGCTCGTTTCCGACAAGCTCCGGCAACCCCCGTCTCTCCCGCTTGCTCTAGATGACGCGGACGAGCGCTGGCTCCTCGCCCGTGGTCTCCGCCGCCCAAATGGTCACCGGAGCGACGATCCCGAGCCCCTCCGCCGCGTTCGGCCTCGCCGGCGGCTAAACGCCGGCGGGATTGACTGGGTCTAACCCCCCCTGTTGACCCAGCTTTGACCCGTGTGGGTCAGTGACATGTGCCCGGCCCTGCTAATTTTTAGTTTAGGATTAGTTTGACAATTAATTAACTCTGTTAATTAACCATGACACTGACGTGTGGACCCCACACGTCAGGTTTGACCTAGTCAGCCTCGGTTGACTCGCTGACGTCATGCCTCTGTAATGCTGACGCAGTTATTCATTTTGTGGTATTAAAATAAATCAGGAAATTCCAGAAAATTAGTAAAACTTCTAAAATTCATAGAAATTCAACCGTAGCTCAGATTGAAATAATTTATATATGAAAAATTATCAGAAAAATGCAATCTATCCATCTATACCATTTTCATGCATGAAAAACCAAGTTATACCTGCTGTATATGTGAAAACACATTCATGGCATTTTAAGAGACTTAATTTAGAGTTGCATTTGAACCTTTGGTTCAAATGGACCTCTTTCAAATAGAATGCTTGATGCATTAGCACAAACAACATCACATATTAATGCCATGTTCATACATCATATTGTTGCATATGCTTGTGTATTGATTGCCGACATCGTTCCTTCTCGATAGGTCCTACTCCGGAGAGTGTTCCAGAGTACCTGTCTGGGAAGCAGTGCCCCTCTATTGATCTATCAGGCAAGCAAACCCTCCCTTGTTCATTCTGATACAGTCCCACTCTCTCGCTCCTGCTCTCTCTTATTGCATTAGGACAACAGCGATTCAACTTCTACTTTATGCTGCGGTAGTTGAACCCATTCCTCTACATGACCTGCCATTGCCACAGTAAATAGTTGAAACCCACTAGCATGTGTAGGAGTTGATTGAGCCATGTTGTGTTCCTACCATGCCATGCCTGCTATTGCTTAGAGTTGTGTCAGGTCTGATTCATTGGGAATGAATTGGAGTGTTATGATATGTTCTGGTGCTAAGAGTTAAGTGTGTGAACACGATTTCGTAAAGGTAGCACTGAGAGGCCATGTAGGAGTACATGGTGGGTTGTCTCACTGGAATCATCCTTAAGCACTGAGTTCTGTGTATGTTGTCCAATGACTAGCTACTACCACACATTGGAATGCTTAAGTGCCCCTCTCAACTTATTAACCAACTTGATCTCTTTCCAGGAGTTGCAATTAGTTTCTGGTGTTTGTAGGTAGTGTTAGTAGTCTACCAAGTGGCACCCGGCCAGGTGGGCTTGGGACAGACGAGGCACAGTGGCACGGTGTACAAAGTGGCACCCGGATGGTGGGCTTGGGAACCCTGCTCACATCGTTTGGGGCCGTGAGCGACACCTCGGCCGGATCTCCTTGCGGATGGAACCCGAATAGGCGATAAACCTGGACTAGAGTCTTGTGTGGTTAGTCAGGTCGTGGCCGACTCCCTCGCCAGGCTTCCGCTTGAAGGTTGCCGAGATACACGACGTGTACATGGTGGTAAGTGGCGAGAGCGTGTGTGAAGAAGTACACCCCTGCAGGGTTAACATGATCTATTCGAATAGCCGGGTCCGCGGTTATGGACTTCTTGGATGCTTACGTGGTACATAGACAGCTTGAAGTGGATACTCTAAAATGCTCAAGATAAGTGTGAGTGCTATGGATGGCTTCTTGTAGTGAGACGGGAAGGAATCCATAGTGGTGTATTGAGGTTGTGATTAGTGGACTCTTGTGCGCTTTCTTACCTCAAAGAAGTTACTCGTAGTCGTAGAATAGGTTAGCCACTGAGTCAAAGCTGGCTTGCTGCAACTGAACCCCACATTGCCTCCTTGATACTAATGCATGTATGATAGGATCTGATGTAAGTCTTGCTGAGTACCTTTGTACTCACGTTGCTTAATTTATGTTTTTGCAGATGAGACTTCTGTCTCAGTAGTAGTTCTGCATGGACTTTGACGACTAGCTTGCTACCTCAGCTACGGTCTTGTACCCTTGGGAGGGTCTTGTAGGTAGTCAGGCTTCTCAGCTTTTTCTTTTGTAGTTGTCTGTACTCAGACATGTAATGCTTCCGTTGCTTGTATGCTCTGAATGATGGGTCACGTGACCCCTGTTTGTATTTAATGCTATGTGGCTCTTCTGGGCCTTTATCTATATGCGTTTGCATTATGTTGTGATGCCATGTTGTACAGCACATACTTGCATGTTATGCGTACGTGTAACGTGTATTGCTATGTGTGGGATCCGACAACCTAGTTGTCTATCCTTGGTAGCCTCTCTTATGGGGAAATGTAGTCTAGTGCTTCCACCGAGCCATGGTAGTCTGCTACAGCCCGGTTTACAGGAGTCCTGCTAGCCCAGCACTACTGCTCCGGAACACTTAGACTGGCCGGCATGTGATTCACTTCGTTCCTGTGTCTGTCCCTTCGGGGAAATGTCACGCGGTGACATCCGGAGTCCTGCCTAGCCTGCTACAGCCCGGGTTCCCGGAGTCCTGTTAGCCCAGTTGCTACAGCCCGGATTCACACGCTGCTGACCGACATGCTCGATGTTGTTTCATGTATGCCTGTCCACGTAAGTTAGTGCCACATTGGGTTCACGACTAGTCATGTCGGCCCGGTTTCTCTGTCATATGGATGCTAGCGACACTATCATATACGTGAGCCAAAAGGCGCAAAAGGTCCCGGGCCATGGTGAGGCGACACCCGTGGGAATACCGTGCGTGAGGCCGCAAAGAGATATGAGGTGTTACATGCTAGATCGGTGTGACTTAGAATCGGGGTCCTGACAGCTTTGGTATAGAGCCTGACTGCCTGTAGGATTTCCAAGCCAACCTGGTCGAAGTTGAGTCTAGAAATTCTTTAGTTATATAAGGGAATTGATTGTGGAAGGGAACGTAAGGCTCTTTTTACTCCTTTTACCTCATGCCTTCTGATTTGAGTCATCCTATCTTTCCTACGGGGTTAAGGAACTAGGCTTCCTCTTCTGTCTATCAGGATCACGTGTTACTACTCTGTAGTCTCTTAGGATTGGTTGATCAGAGTCATATTCCAGTTTTCAAGTACTTCCGGTGTAGTCTCTTTATTACTATCACAGAACCTTGAGTGATGATGTTGAGTATGGTACTACTCCATCGTTTGCAGGATGTCTAATTTTGAGCATTTTACTGCCGTTATGCTACCGGAATTGTGCTAGGAGTTCGAGAGATACTAATTCCCTTGTGCTACATTCTCAATCCTATAGTTGATGTTGATCCCGTCCTTGGTTTCTTTTCTCAGGATGTCGTCAGCTAACCGAAGTTCTGTTGCTCGTAGTCGGAACCACGGAGATGGTAGGGATGAGGATCCTCTCGACCAGTCTTCATTGGCAGAGTTCATGTTAGATATGGAGAGGAACAAGCGTGAGTCTAACCGCTTGTTAGCACCTATCGAGGAGAACACCGCACCCCAGTGCAAAGAGTCAGCGACCATCCATGATTTCATTGGTCTGAAACCACCCACCTTCCGTCATTCCGTTGAACCACTCGATGCAGATGACTGGCTCCGTAGTATCACACACAAGCTGCGTTCTGCGAACGTAGCTGGAAGTGACAAGGTCACCTATGATGCATATCACCTGGAAGGTCCTCCTAGTCTTTGGTGGCAGAACTATGAGGCTATGCTTCCAGGTGGCCAGATACCTACCTGGAAAGATTTCACTGAGGCTTTTCGCGAGCATCACATTCCTCATGCCTTCATTGATCGCAAGAGAGAAGAGTTATGTAGTTTCACCCAGGGTAAGATGGCTGTTGATGCTTACAGTAGAGAGTTTGAGAACCTCGCCCGCTATGCTATAGAAGAAGTGTCCACGAACGCCAAGAAGCAGGCTAGGTTCCGGAAAGGGCTAAACCCCAAGTTGCTTCGTGATCTCTAGTTGCACCATTGCAATACATTCCAGGCTCTTGTGAACAAGGCCATTAATGCGAAGACAGCTCAGCTCACTTACGAGGAGTCTCGTAAGCACACCCGTGATTTGGGTTCTTCCTCCGGTTCTAGTTCTCAGAAGCGCCGGATTTGGGTTCCGAACTCCGCTCTTCCACCCGGATATTCACCGAGGCCATTTTATGTGGCGCCTCACTCAGTTCAGCAGTATGCTCCACCCAGGCCTATTGGTAGACCGCTTGTCAATGCGGGTCCACATCCAACTTCAGGGACTTGCTTCACATGCGGAAAGCCAGGACACTATGCACGTGACTGCTCTCAAGCTAGTTATGCTCCACCCCAGACCGAGAAGCCTATTGGCCGTGGTAAGCCACCATGCAAGATGATCAGTGTCAAGTCAGCTCCCACTGAACATGGACGTGTGCATCACGTCTCAGCTAAAGACGCTCATGATGATCCGGATGTCGTTCTTGATACACTCCTTGTCAATTGTCATCCAGCATTGGTTTTGTTCGATACTGGAGCATCTCATTATGTCATTTCTGAAAGCTATGCCAGCTTGCACAACATATCATTTTGTGATATGCCCTCTCCACTAGTCATTCAAACTTCTGGATCCAAATGGCAAACTTCCAGTGTAAGCCATGGTAATGAAATCCTTGTCAATAGACTTTTATTCCTTGCATCACTTATAGCCCTCAAGTCTACATATATTAACATCATCTTGGGCATGGACTGGATGAAAGCTCATTATGCCAAGATTGATTGTTACACTAGGTCTGTTCAGCTTAAACACCCATCTGGCAAGATAGTCACTGTCTCCACCAGAGTTGCAAAGCGTCAACTCTATTCTCTTAATGCCAGCCCTCTTCCAGACCTTGAAGATATCCCGGTAGTCCATGACTTTCCGGATGTCTTTCCACAGGAACTGCCAGGTATTCCACCTGACAGAGATGTAGAGTTTCTCATAGATCTTATCCCAGGAACCGCCCCAATTTCTAGGAGACCTTACAAGATGGCACCCTTAGAACTAGCTGAGCTTAAGAAACAACTTGATGAGTCCTTGCAAAAAGGTTTCATCCGTCCTAGTTCTTCTCCTTGGGCTTGCCCCATTCTCTTCGTCAAGAATAAGGATGGTACGGACCGGATGGTTGTAGATTATCGTCCCGTTAATTTGGTCACGATAAAGAACAAGTATCCGCTCCCCAGGATCAACGACCTGTATGATCAGCTCGCTGGATCCTCAGTCTTCTCCAAGATGGATTTGAGGTTAGGCTACCACCAAATAAAGATTAGAAATGGGGACATTCCTAAGACGGCTTTTGTCACTCGTTATGGCCAGTACGAGTACACCGTCATGTCCTTTAGTCTAACCAATGCTCCAGCTACATTCTCCCGCTTGATGAACTCGATCTTCATGGAGTACTTAGATAAGTTCGTCGTGGTTTACCTCGATGATATTCTTATTTACTCGAAGAACGAGGAGGAGCATGCCGAACATCTTAGACTTGTGTTAGAGAAACTCAGAGAGCATCACCTTTATGCCAAGTTCTCCAAGTGCGAATTTCGGTTGCCAGAAGTAACCTATCTAGGCCACGTGATGGCTGTTCTTGGCACATACTTCAGATTATGTGGTCCAAGCTCGATTGCCCACTTAGCAACCCGGCCTGTGGCTTCTCTATTTTGAATAATATCCTCTAAAGCAGCATAGCTGTCCATAGTAATAGAATGCCCAAGGAAAAAATGTTTCAACTCGCGACTCACCATGAACACCCCAAACACCAACTTCTGCCAATGTGGATATCTTTGCTTAGACTCAGCCAGGACCTCACTGACATAATAAGCCGGCCGCTCGACTGGGTACTCTTTACCTGCCTCCTTACGCTCCACAACAACTGCTACACTGGCTGCCTTGTTATTAGCCGCCACGTATAGGAGCAAAGGCTCTTTTTCTATGGGAGCAGCCAAGATGGGCGGCTCAACTAACTATTTCTTAAGTGCCTCAAACGCTTCATTTGCAGCATCACTCCAGACAAAGTGTTCTGTCTTCTTCATCATCTGATATAGAGGAATTGCCTTCTCTCCCAGGCTACTGATGAATTGACTTAAAGCTACAATACGACCCACCAAGCACATAACGTCATTGACACAACCGGCTTAGAAAGTGAAGTGATGGCCTTTATCTTCTCCGGGTTAGCCTCAATGCCCCGCTCTGAGACCAGAAACCCTAGCAGTTTACCTACAGGCACACCAAAGACACACTTGGCCGGGTTAAGCATCATCTTGTAGACCCGGAGGTTGTCAAAATTTTCCTTCAAATCAGCAAGTAGAGTCTCCTTCTTCCTTGACTTGACCACAATATCGTCCACATAAGCATGAACGTTGCGCCCAATCTGACCATGGAAACAGTTCTGGACACAGCGCTGATAAGTCGCCTGAGCACTTTTGAGTCCAAAAGGCATAGAAACATAGCAGAAAGCCCAAAAAGGTGTGATAAAAGATGTCTTCTCTTGGTCTTTAACTGCCATGTTGATCTGATGATACCCTGAATAAGCATCCATGAAGCATAAAATCTAACAACCCGCTGTTGCATCAATGATCTGGTCGATACGGGGGAGTGCAAATGGATCAGCCGGACAAGCCTTGTTGAGATCTATGTAATCAACACACATAAGCCATGTGCCATTTTTCTAAAGTACAAGCACAGGGTTAGCCAACCACTCAGGGTGAAAGACTTCCATGATAAACCCGGCCACCAAGAGTCGGGCTACCTCTTCTCCAATAGCTTTACGTCGCTCTTCATTGAAACGATGGAGGAACTATTTGACCGTCTTAACTTTGGGATCCACATTAAGGTGGTGCTCAGCGAATTCTCTCGGTACACCTGGCATGTCAGAAGGTTTGCATGCAAAGATGTCCCGATTCTCACGGATGAACTCAATGAGCGTGCTTTCCTATTTGGGATCGATATTAGGCCCCACAGTGAACTGCTGAGATGAGTCACCAGGAACAAAATCCACTTGCTTGGTATCATCAACCGACTTTAATTTCAACAGAGGGTCCTGTTCAGTAGTGGGCTTTTTCAGAGGGGTCATATCAGCCGGGTCAACATTATCCTTACAAAACTTGAGCTCCTCAGTAGCACAGGCTGACTCTGCATAAGCTGCATCTCCTTCCTCGCACTCCAGGGCGACTTTTCGATCACCATGTACCGTAATTGTCCCCTTTGGACACAACATTTTAAGCTGCAAGTAATATAACAAGGGCGAGCCATAAACCGAGCATAAGCCAGCCGTCCAAACAGAGCATGATATGGACTCTTTATCTTGACCACCTCAAACCACAACATCTTGGCTCTATAATTGTACTCGTCCCCAAAAGCCACTTCTATAGTGATATCTTTCCAACACGGTAAGCCGACTTGCTAGGCACCATGCCATGAAACACTGTGGAGGACGGCTTGAGATCCTTGTCAGTTAAATTCATTCGGCGAAAAGTATCATAGTACAGGATGTTGATGCTGCTGCCACCATCCATAAGTACCTTGGTGAATTTATAGCCACCTACCTGAGGGGCCACCACAAGGGCCATGTGGCCCGGGTTGTCAACCCACGGCGGGTGATCTGCCCTGCTCCATGATATCGTGTGCTCAGACCATCTCAAATACTGCAGAACAACCGACTCTATTGCATGAACCGCCCGCTTCTGAACCTTCTGGTCCTGTTTGCAACTACTTGTAGTGAAAATGTGGTATTGGCCCCCATTAAGTTGCTTTGGATTACTCTGATACCCTGACTGATTACTTTGCTGCTGGCTACCCTGACCAGACTGATGATTAGGACCACCATGTTTACCTTGACCTTGATAACCAGAACTTGAGCTGCCACCACCAAAGCCAGACCCCTGAGAACCGGATCCTGACTCGTCGGGCGGCCCATTAGCGTTACCATGATGCTAGGCTGTGATTCCTGAACTCCCGCATAATGTAACAATCCTTCCAAGCGTGAGTAGACGGCTTGTTGGGAAAACTATGCTTCGGGCAAGGGTCATTAAGCATCACCTCAAGATTGAAAGGCTTTGCTCCACCAAAAGGTGGCATGCCATTACCGTTCCAGCGCTGGTTTTTATACCCACTTACCGTTGCGGCGCTGGTTTTTATACCCAGTTTTGGTGTTAGCCACTAGATCTGACCTGCCATCGGGGTGTCTCCTGATACGTCTCCAACGTATCTATAATTTTTTATTGTTCCATGCTATTATATTATCTGTTTTGGATGTTTTATATGCATTAATATGCTATTTTATATTTTTTTGGGACTATAATCTATTAACCTAGAGCCCGGTGCCAGTTTCTATTTTTTCCTTGTTTTTGAGTTTTGCAGAAAAGGAATACCAAATGGAATAAAACCTTCGCGATGATGTTTCTTGGACCAGAAGACACCCAGGAGACATGGAGATGAAGTCGGAGGAGCCACGAGGCGGCCACAAGGGTGGAAGGCACGCCCCCTACCTTGTGCCCCCCCCCCCCCCCCCGTGACTCCCCTGACCTAATTCTTTCGCCGATATATTCACATATGTTCCCAAACCACCAGAAGTATCCATGAAAACACTTTTCCACTGCCGCAACCTTCTGTACCCGTGAGATCCCATCTAGGGGTCTTTTCCGGCATCCTGCCGGAGGGGGATTCGATCACGGAGGGCTTCTACATCAACTCTATTGCCCTTTCGATGAAGCGTGAGTAGTTTACCTCAGACCTAAGGGTCCATAGCTAGATGGCTTCTTCTCTCTCTTTGATTCTCAATACCATGTTCTCCTCGATGTTCTTGGAGATCTATTCGATGTAATCTTCTTTTGCGGTGTGTTTGTCGAGAACCGATGAATTGTGTTTATGATCATCTTATCTATGAATATTATTTGAATATTCTCTGAATTCTTATATGCATGATTTGATATCTTTGTAATTCTATTCAAACTATCGGTTTGGTTTGGCCAACTAGATTTGTTTTTATTGCAATGGGAGAAGTGCTTAGCTTTGGTTCAATCTTGTGGTGTCCTTTCCCAGTGACAGTAGGGGCAGCAAGGCATGTATTGTATTGTTGCCATTGAGGATAAAAAGATGGGGTTTTCATCATATTGCTTGAGTTAATTCCTCTACATCATGTCATCTTACTTAATGCGTTACTCTATTCTTCATGAACTTAATACTCTAGATGCAGGCAGGAGTCGGTCGATGTGTGGAGTAATACTAGTAGATGTAGAATCGTTTCGGTGTACTTGACACGGATGTGATGCTTATATTTCATAATCATTGCCTTAGATATCTGTCATAACTTTGCACTTTTCTATCAATTGCTCGACAGTAATTTGTTCACCCCAGGTCTATTTTCCATCATATAAGTTTCCGATCTACTATTTTGCAATCTTTTACTTTCAGATCTATAAACCAAAAATACCAAAAATATTTATTTTATCTTTTGTTCAGTTTCATCCATCTCTATTAGATCTCACTTTTGCAAGTGATCGTGAAGGGATTGACAACCCCTTTATCGCGTTGGGTGCAAGTTGTTTGATTGTTTGTGCAGGTATTAGGTGATTTGTGCGTTGTCTCCTACTGGATTGATACCTTGGTTCTCTAACCGAGGGAAATACTTATCTCTACTTTGCTGCGTCACCCTTTCCTCTTGAAGAGAAAAACCAACACAAGCTCAAGAAGTAGCAGCTCCTCTTACCACCATTACCCTGGTTGTTGCCATTATTCCCTGCTCCATTCTGCTGCTGACCCTTACTGTTGTCATTCTTCTTGCCCTTGTTGGAATTATCATCATCAAACCAGGATCCTTTGTATTATCAGAGTCTCATATTTAGTGAGAGCCACCATGAGTTCAACCATGTCCTCGCAAGTGCGCTTGAGCCGCCCAAGCTTCTGCTTGAGGAGTACGAAGTTACAGTTCTTCTCTAAAATCAGAACCGCCTGAGCCATCGTGATGTTATCAGACGAGTGAATAATTGTGACCCGCCGGACCCAATGGTGGACCGACTCATCCTCACGCTGCACACAGTGATCCAAATCAACAATCGTCAGGGGCTTCTTGCATGTCCCTTGAAACTTCTTGATGAAACACGCCTTCAACTCCGCCCGTGAACTGATAGAATTAGGAGGCATGCCTTTTAACAATGTACAAGCCGGCCCTTCCGACATCATAGTAAAGTATTTTGCACAGACAACATCATTGACCCAATATTCCGACTTTAAATATGGCTTGGGAGGGGAGTTGAATGCACCCGATCCTGACTGTATGAGTATTTCTCCTGCTGCGCCACATCTGTTTGAAGAAGTTCGATGGTGTTCCATGTTTCTACTGCAATAGGCAACTCACCAGTGATAGGGAGCGCATTAATGAAGCTGGGTAACTGCCGCTATCATATTATCCACCGGGTTAGAGAAGTGACCTGGCGGGGTTGAAAAATGCTGGGGCGGCGTCTAATTGGGGGCCGGGTTAGGTGACGGCTCCTCCCTCCATGCCCGTTCGGACTGACGAGGTTGAGCCGCCGCCTGACTTCCTGGCAAGTCCGGGTTTAACTGAGGATTCACCCGTGCATCGGGAGTACTAGGACCTTCTTTGGAACACTGCATTGGATGCGTTCTGATCCAGACTTAAGCGCCAGGCTTCTGCCTTCACACGCTTCGCCTCTGCGTCAATCTGAGCCTTCGACGCAGCTGTCTGGATGTTCTCAGCCGCGATATCCTCTTGGGCATTGGTTATCTCCTCACGAATTTTAGCAATTTCCGCGTTGCGCTCTGCCTGATTCGCCGCAGTGACCTCTGTTGCCAACAAAGCTGTTAAGGTGCCCATGAGATCCAGCAACACCTGAGTTGGCGACCTAACTGAGCCGGAGCCACCAACCCTTGCGGCAGCTAGGTCAGAGGTTGTTGCAGCCGCCGTTGAAGAATTGAGAGTCGGTCCTATGCCAGCCATAAAGATAGCAGCCCTGCTCGGCGGCTCATAGGGATCCGGAATACTGTTGCCATAGGAATAGCCCCCAAACCCGCCGTCTTAAAGATGGTAAATTGACTCCATCTCTCCGGTCGAGGTCTCATCACCTGAGTAGATGAGAGTCTCTCCTCCAAATACAGAGTCTTCCGCAAGCTCCATGCCTTGCGTGAAACGAACGAAAGCGCGCTTCCGGCCGAGTTGAATCCGGGCTGGTTGCCTGCGCCGAGCCGACTCGATGATGTCGATGCAGGTGTCCGACTCAGGCTAAGATCCGCCGATCTTTTCAATGAAGACGTGAATTCCGCCGAAGGGGGCCCGCTACCCGTACTCGATTGAATCGGCCTTGGGGCCCAGCCAGCTTTGTCGATGTAAAGCTTGCCGCGACGACTCTTGGTCATCCTGCCAATGGCGTATCCTTCGATCCCTAGGAAAGAGCCATTCAAGAAGTCAAAATGACCGTGCACTGGCCCCACAGTGGGCGCCAACTGTCGTGGGGTTAACACGGCAGATGCCCTAGTGAAAGGACTTAGGTGTGAGGCCATCGCTACGGTGACTAGCTTGAAGGGGTTGAGCGGGACGAAAGACACGAGTTTACCCAGGTTCGGCCCCTCTCGATCGAGGTAAAAGCCTACGTCCTGCTTTGTATTGTATTGCTTGAGTACCGATTACAAGGGAGCGGATTCGCTTGACCTAGCTATCGATTGATTGTAACTTAAGTTTACCCGCCGCAGGGACTCGCCTTTATATACACAGGTTGAGGCCCTCGGCTTACAAGAGTCCGGGTTGGGTTGTACTTCCTAACCGATCCTAGCTCTAAGTCGCCTTGCCTTCTTAGCCAAGTAGCCATTAGGCGGCTTACGTTTCTGGGCCAAGCACCGTCCTCTAGCCTTGGGCCTCCATCCGGCCCACTTCGTAAGTCGCCTCCCTGGCTCCACGTCTTGGTCTCTTGGGCCTGTCTAAGGCTTTACTGTTAAGTTGCCACCAGCCTAACCCAGCCCTTCTAGGGCGGGTTACACCGTGGGGTCATATCCCCAACAACTTGCGAAGTGACCCTCGAGCTTGCAGATTGCTTCACAATAGGTGATCATGACTGGACCTTTGGTGTTGTAGTCCTTCATGACTGATTGAACCACCTGTTGGAAATATGCCCTAGAGGCAATAATATAGTATTATTATATTTCCATAGTCATAGTAAGTGTTTATATTTCATGCTATAACTGCTATGATCCTGCAATATGTGATTCAGTGGAAAACTCATATGCACGTGTGAAATGATAAATGGATAAAATAAAGGTTCATAGTCTCATCTCTAGGACTAGCTAGATCAAGTGGTGTTGGTGATCACGTTTTTTAGATCTTAGGATATCGTTAAGTGTAACGATAGTCCTAAAACAACATTGAGATTATGACATTGGAAGAACGATCATATTGAATTGACCCAAACTTGTTTCTTATGATTGAGTTAATATCGTCTGCATTCAATTGTAATAACACGGAGAGGTAACATGTGATTTTGCTCCTTAGACCATTGGAGCATCATAGTCACTTCTTACCGTACGGTGGATCTTGGGGTTGCTCAAACGTCACCTCTAACACGGTGATCATAACGACAACTTACAGGTTCATCAGAAAGTTTGACAAGGGACTAGATAGCTAAATAATAGGATTTGCTCCGCTGATGATGGAGAGATAATATTAGGGCCCTCTTGGTGTGACAGCATCCATCATCGTCTAACCAGACACAGGTGACTACGTCACGGGGATGCCAGAACACGATAACAAGAAAGAAGAACAAAACCGGTAAGGAGGATAATGGTATAGTGGGCATGTGATGACTCAGGAGGATACTGACGCATCCCGGGTTTTGTGAAGTATCGATGATACGCCCATTTTGCATCATGTTTTCCTACTGATATTTACAATGTTTTTGATCATTATAATAATTTGTGATGCAATTCTAATGCCCTTTCTCTCTTAATTTGCAAGATTTATATGAATAGGGAGATTGCCGGCAGCTGGAATTCTGGACCTGGAAAAGCTACACCAAAGATACATATTCTGTAGAACTCCAAATGAGCTAAAATTTCACGGTGATTTTTTATGGAATATATGAAAAATACTGGAGCGAAGAAGTACCCGAGGGGACCCACCAGCTTCCCACAAGGCACTAGGGTGCAACCACCCCCCTAGGCATGCCCTACTACCTTGTGGGGCCACCGCCAGGACTCCGGCACACATAATCTGTTATATGATGGGGTTTGACCTAGAAAAAATAAAGAGAGGACTTTTGGGATGAAGCGCCACCGTCTCGAGGCGGAACATGGGCAGGAGCACTTTTGCTCTTCGGCGGAGCGATTCAGCTGGGGATACTTCCCTCCAGGAGGTGGAAATTGAAGCCATCGTCATTACCAACGATCATCTTATCATGGGGGGACCAATCTTCATCAACATCTTCACCAGCACCATCTCATCTCAAACCCTAGTTCATCTCTTGTATTCAATCGTTGTCTCAAAACCTCAGACTGGTACCTGTGGGTTACTAGCAGTGTTGATTACATCTTGTACTTGATACTAGTTTGTTTATTTGGTGGAAGATTGTCGGATTTCGGGTTTCGGCAAACCCTGGATGTTCGAACACTGGGGTGCGCATGAAGATCTCTCCCTCCCTAGCTCGCTCTCGCAACGATCGCAGGGCCTAGCTCGACGAACCCAAAGAACGAGAGACACAAGGTTTATACTGGTTCGAGCCACCGATGTGGTGTAATACCCTACTCCAGTGTGGTGTGGTGGATTGACTCTTGGGCTGAGGATGAACAGTTACAAGGGAAGAACAGCCTCTTGAGGAGAGGTGCTCTTGTGCTTGGCGAGTTTGTGTGGTTGGGGATGATCTGAATGATCCGTCCGATCCATTCGATCTCTCCCTATGGTGCTGGCTAGTCCTATTTATAGAGGCCCTGGTCCTCTTCCCAAATGTTAGGCAGGAAGGGATCCCACAACGGCCAAATTCAAAGGGGGACAACTAGTACAAGTTATCCTGACTAAAGGTGGTCTTCGCCTGCCAAAGGCTCTGGTGGTGATGCCGTCTTGGGCTCCACAGTGACCTCCGTCCCGCCATCCTGCTGGTCTTGGTCTCGTTGCACCGATATGGAAACCTTTGCCTCATGCCTCGGGACTCCTCGCCTACGCTTGCCTCTTTAGCACCAAAGAGGAAACGAAGACGTGACGCGCGCTGGCACCCGCCTGGCCACGGTCGTCATGGCTTGCGTCACAGGAACCTCGCGAGGTGCCCCTTGCTTTGATCTCTCCGCCCCTGGTGAGCCAGCCTGGTGAGGCCGCCCCCGAGGAGGTCTTGCGTCGTCCGCCTCGCGTGGCTTGGCTCCTCGCAAGTGTCTTGAGTGTTTGCTGGTGAAGATGGGCCGTAGAAGGCCGCTCGTGGAGCCACGCCGTGGGCCACAGGCAGGAAAGTCTGGGGACCCCCGTTCCCAGGACACCGACAGTAGCCCCCGGGCCAAAGGGCAAGTGCGGAGCGCCGGGGGCCCTAACAGCCTGCGGCCCCGCTTGACGTGTGGCGATTGATTGCACGTGGGCGTCTCCGCTTTCCCACGCTGCCTCGGCAACTGCCCGATTGACAAAAGGCTGGCGCGGGCAACACTTGCCATCATTGCTTTCCTTCGTCTTGCTCCAGATCCCCCTTCTCGCTCCTTGCTTCCGAAATCTCCAGATCTGCATCCATTCTCTTCCCGGCCAGCGACCAATGGCGCCCCGAAAGGTCAAGGCTGCTTCACCGCCCGCCTGGTACGAGCCGGCTCTGGACACGCCCAATGTCTCGGAGAAGAACCTCGCTGCCACGCGTCTACTGACGGCGGGGGAGAACAACGAGAGGGGGAAGAACGAGCTCCGGGCTGGCTCCGCTGAGCCGGAGGCTTCGAGAAGCACCTTCTACCCATTCTTCATGAGCAGCGTCATTACGGGGCTGGTTCGCCCTTTCTCCGACTTCTTCTACGCCGTCCTCGGCCATTACAGGCTGCAGGCCCTTCATCTTCATCCTAACTCTATTCTTCTCCTGTCGATCTTCTCCTGCTACTGCGAGGCGTACGTCGGGGTGATGCTGTCCGTGGCTCTGCTGCGCCACTTCTTCTTCCTCCGGATCAATGACGGCCACACCTCATGGTGCGCCAACTTCGTCGCAGCCGGTAAGGACAACGCGATCTCTAAGGCTGGAAAGAAGGCCGAGGGCTTCAGGAGCAAGTGGGTCATGATGGATGCCAAGTGCGTCCACCAACGGTTGACGCTGCCGACGGAGATGCCCCAGTCCGACGAAGGGTGTCTCTGCGCGAAGCTTACTGACGACCGGGCGAAGCCAGTGCTGGAGAAGATGATCGCTGACCTGAAGCCGGGCAACGCCAAGGCGGCGAAGATGACGGGGGCCATGATCTTGAGGGAATTCCTGATGCTGTGTGTGGCTCTGCTCCAGGCGCGCTCACGCCCCTTGTGGATGCTGGGGGCGAAGAAGATAAGCTTCGCTTGAGTCCAGAGGCCTTGTCTGGAGAAGAGCTGGCTGTGGCTCTTCGCCTCTTGGTTGGGGACGGCTAGGAGTATCCGCCGAGTGCCTTCGTTCCCTTGTTCTTTCGCAAGGACGGGGCGCAGGTCGCGGCTGCCATGCCCACCTTTGACTGGCGCGGGCTAGTGCCGCTGGCGCCCCCTGGGGTCCCGGTGGCGATGGTGCCGGTGGTTGTGTCTTCTGGCGATTCCCGCAGGGAGGAGGAAGAGGAGGAGGACGAGGAGCACGACTCAGAGGCAACCCCCGAGGGGATGGGGGAGACCTCCCCCTTGCGCAAGGCCGACATCCTCCGCACCCTGCCTGATGAGGATGACGAGGCTGACGTCCCCCCGGAGAGAGAAGAGCCGCCCGTGGCTGGGGGCTCCTCGAGGTCCAAGGCCAGCACGCAGAGGAGGCCACCGGCCGAGGTTCCGACGAGGGGCAGGTCGTCACTGATCACCCGAGACGACGCTGCTAACCCGACACCGCCTGGAGCTGCTTCCGGCCCATCTACTGCCCCCTCTTCCGCTCCTGCAGCCCGCGCGCCCGCGCCTCGGGCTGCGAGGCTCTCAGGCTTCAAGGTTAAGAAGCGGAGGGACTACACCGCAGTGGACCAGTAAGTATTCTTGTCCTGCCTTGTTCTTGCTTCTGCTGCTTATCCTTGACGCTTCTCCGTTGTGCAATTAGGCCGACGCCCGCGGTGAAGAAGAGGAAGGAGGAAGAGGTGGTACCGCTCGGGACCAGATCGCCTACAGCGGCCGCACCCCTCTCCATGGATAAGGGCAGCGACGGCGCTCGCGCTTCTCCGGCCCGATCATCTTCGCGAGGCTTGGGGGAGCATCCTTGGGAGGAGTCAGCCCCCGTGGCCCTGCTGGCTCCGGAGGTGCCAACGTCCGACTCGGTCGCCGAGGTCCCCAAAGCTCAGGAGCTTCCGGCCACCCAAGCCATGGTGACGACATTGCCTCCTCCCCCTTCTGCCGCACTGCTATCTCCGGGTCCTTCCGCCTCCCCTGACGTCCTGGAGCATGCTCTTTCCGCGATGACCCTGCTGCGAGAAGATCGTCAGGGCGCCGACCCCCGCCTGGTGGCCGGGCGCCTGGAGCTGATCTCCGGCTGGCTCCTTTCCGACATGGCCGTCCGGGCGGCGCTGAGCCAGGCTGTGGTGGACTCAGAGAATGACAAGCAGGCTGCCGCCCAGGCTGCGGCCGCTCGCGAGGTGGCGCTGAAGGACGCCGGGGCCGCCCAGGATCGCTGTCAGTCGCTGGAGGCCGAGCTGGAGACCATGCGCAGCGAGCGTGCGGTCGAGGCGCGAGGCCGCAAGGTGGAGGAGGAGATGATGAAGGCCCAGGAGGACGTCGTTAGGGATCGCGACGCTGAGCTTGAGTAGTTGGCAAAGGCGTAGGCCACAGAGCGCAGCCGGCTGGAGAAGCTGAAGTGGAAGATGGAGGCGGAGAAGGCCGAGCTTGACGCCAAGGTGAAGGTCCTGGCTGAGGACCGCGTGGCCTTCAAGTCCCTCGAGGAGAAGGCTCGCACGGCACTGCGGTCACTTTACGAGAAGGGCTTGGAGGAGCCGCTGGCCACCGCCGACGACGGCCCCACCTAGCTACTTCCTTATCTTGTCGCGGCGCTTGACGAAGTCGTGAGCGGCATTGGCCCCTTGGTGGAGGAAGAAGCCCGCATTCTTTCCTCAACCGCGTTGACGCGCGTCTTCAGCCACCTCCATCTTCGCAATCCCACCGCCCACCTTGACGAGCTGCTGGAGCCTGTGGACGCCGAGCACTGCCCAGCTGCTGCCGAGGCCGTGAAGGGTCAGGTGGAGGCCCTGCTAAAGAGGTTCCGTGCCTTCGATCCTGCGCCCTCAACTGGTGGTGCTACTAATCCTGCAACTCCGTCGGGCAGTGTAGGTGAGGGCAACGCCGTTGTGGAAGAAGCATCCCTTGTGGGCGACGGCGATGTCCGGGGATGACGAGATGGCCTACTGGTGGCTCCTTTCCTATTTAACTTCTGCAATATGCACCATGCCTCATGGAGGCGTTTAAACTTGCGTTTGGTATCGGGAGAACAATATGTCTTGTAATATTTGTGTGAGATTTTGCGATTTCCTTCCCATTTGCTTTACGTTCTACGTCGGCAGGGCTCGACCCCGCGCATACCTCAGCCGCCGTTGGGTCGTCCGGATCACCAGGACGAGACCAAGGGGTGAGGGGCTACGTGGCCAGTTAGGCTCCTGAGTCGTGATGCTCAGGAGTCCCCCTTGACGCGCAAACAACTTACGGAAAGGAGACGCAGGAATAGGTCTAGTGTTCCATGTCGGCAGGGCCCGACCCCGCGCATACCTCAGCCGCCGTTGGGTCGTTCGGATCACCAGGATGAGACCAAGGGGTGAGGGGCTAAGTGGCCAGTTAGGCTCCTGAGTCGCGATGCTTAGGAGTCCCCCTTGACGCTCAAATGATCTTCATACCTTTCCCCTCGCCGAGGCTCTGCTACCTCTTGAGCACTGCGTTGGTTTTCCCTTGAAGAGGAAAGGGTGATGCAGTAAAGTAGCATAAGTATTTCCCTCAGTTTTTGAGAACCAAGGTATCAATCTAGTAGGAGACCACGCTCAAGTCCCACGCACCTACACAAACAAATAAGAACCTTGCAACCAATGCGATAAAGGGGTTGTCAATCCCTTCACGGCCACTTGCAAAACTGAGATCTGATAGAGATGATAAGACAATATTTTTGGTATTTTTATGATAAAGACTAAAAGTAAAGAAAGCAAAATAAACGGTAATAGAAATAACGGTAGATTAATATGATAGAGAATAGACCCGGGGGCCATAGGTTTCACTATTGGCTTCTCTCAAGAGCATAAGTATTACGGTGGGTAAACAAATTACTGTCGAGCAATTGATAGAATTGAGCATAGTTATGATAATATCTAGGTATGTTCATGTATATAGGCATCACGTCCATGACAAGTAGACTGACTCCTGCCTGCATCTACTACTATTACTCCACACATCGACCGCTATACAACATGCATCTAGAGTATTAAGTTCATAAGAACGGAGTAACGCTTTAAGCAAGATGACATGATGTAGAGGGATAAACTCATGCAATATGATATAAACCCCATCTTTTTATCCTCGATGGCAACAATACAATACGTGTCATTTCCCCTACTGTCACTGGGATCGAGCACCGCAAGATTGAACCCAAAGCTAAGCACTTCTCCCATTGAAAGAAAGATCAATCTAGTAGGCCAAACCAAACTGATAATTCGAAGAGACATGCAAAGATAACCAATCATACATAAAAGAATTCAGAGGAGATTCAAATATTGTTGACATATAATCTTGATCATAAACCCACAATTCATCGGATCTCGACAAACACACCGCAAAAGAAGATTACATCGAATAGATATCCAAGAGAATGGAGGAGAACTTTGTATTGAGATCCAAAGAGAGAGAATAAGCTATCTAGCTAATAACTATGGACCCGAAGGTCTGAGGTAAACTACTCACACATCATCGGAGAGGCTATGGTGTTGATGTAGAAGCCCTCCGTGATCAATGCCCCCTCCGGCGGAGCACCGGAAAAGGCCCCAAGATGGGATCTCACGGGTACAAAAGGTTGCGGCAGTGGAAATAGGGTTTTGGCTCCTCCTCTGATGTTTTCGGGGTACGTAGGTATATATATAGGAGGAAGAAGTAGGTCGGTGGAGCCACAAGGGGCCCACGAGGGTGGAGGGCGTGCCCCCCTGCCTCGTGGCCTCCTTGTTGATTGCTTGACGTCCACTCCAAGTCCTCTGGATCATGTTTGTTCTGAAAATCACGTTCCCGAAGGTTTCATTCCGTTTGGACTCCGTTTGATATTCCTTTCCTTCGAAACACTGAAATAGGCAAAAAAACAACAATTTGGGCTGGGCCTCCGGTTAATAGGTTAGTCCCAAAAATAATATAAAAGTGTATAATAAAGCCCATTGAACATACAAAACAGATAATATAATAGCATGGAACGATCAAAAATTATATATACGTTGGAGACGTATCAAGCATCCCCAAGCTTAATTCCTGCTCGTCCTCGAGTAGGTAAATGATAAAATCAGAATTTTTGATGTGGAATGCTTCTTAGCATAATTTTCAATGTAATTATTTTTATTGTGGCATGAATATTTAGATCCGAAAGATTCAAGATAAAAGTTTAATGTTGACATAAAAACAATAATACTTCAAAAATTGCTAACCAAGCAATTATGTCTTATCAAAATAACATAGCCAAAGAAAGCTCATCCCTACAAAATCATATATTTAGGCCATGCTTCAATTTCGTCACACAAAACATTCTCATCATGCATAATCCCGATGACAAGCCGAGCAATTGGTTCGTACTTTTTAATGCGCTTCAGCCTTTTCAACCCTTACGCAATACATGAGCACAAGCCATGGATATCACACTATGGGTGGAATAAAGTATAATTATGGGGGTTATGTGAGAAGACAAAATGGTAGAAAGTCTCACACTGATGCGGCTAATCAATAGGCTATGGAGATGCCCATCTATTGATGTCAATGTGAGGAGTAGGGATTGCCATGCAATGGATGCACTAGAGCTATAAATATATGAAAGCTCAACAAAAGAAACTAAGTGGGTGTGCATCCAACTTGCTTGCTCACGAAGACCTAGGGCATTTTGAGGAAGCCCATCATTGGAATATACAAGCCAAGTTCTATAATGAAAAACTCCCACTAGTATATGAAAGTGACAACATAGGAGACTCTCTATCATGAAGATCATGGTGCTACTTTGAAGCACAAGTGTGGAAAAAGGATAGTAACATTGTCCCTTCTCTCTTTTTCTCTCATTTTTTTCTCTTTTTTTTTCTTTTTTTGGTCGGCCTTCTCTTTTTCTTTGGCCTCTTTTTTTTATTTAGTCCGGAATCTCATCCCGACTTGTGGGGGAATCATAGTCTCCATCATCCTTTCCTCACATGGGACAATGCTCTAATAATGATGACCATCACACTTTCATTACTTACAACTCAAGAATTACAACTCAATACTTAGAACAAAATATGACTCTATGTGAATGCCTCCGGCGGTGTACCGGGATATGCAATGAATCAAGAGTGACATGTATAAAAAATTATGAAAGGTGGCTTTGCCACAAATACGATGTCAACTACATGATCATGCAAAGCAATATGACAATGATGGAGCGTGTCATAATAAACGGAACGGTGGTAAGTTGCATGGCAATATATCTCGGAATGGCTATGGAAATGCCATGATAGGTAGGTATGTGGCTGTTTTGAGGAAGATATAAGGAGGTTTATGTGTGATAGAGCGTATCATATCACGGAGTTTGGATGCACCGGCGAAGTTTGCATCAACTCTCAAGGCGAGAAAGGGCAATGCACGGTACCGTAGATGCTAGAAAATTGTGGAAGGTTGAGAGTGCGTATAATCCATGGCCTCGCATTAGTCATAAAGAACTCATATACTTATTGCAAAAGTTTATTAGCCCTCGAAGCAAAGTACTACTACGCATGCCCCTAGAGGGATAGATTGGTAGGAAAAGACCATCGCTCGTCCCCGACCGCCACTCATAAGGAAAGCAATAAAAGAACACCTTATGTGTCAAAATTTTCACACAACTTTTACCATACGTGCATGCTACGGGACTTGCCAACCTTAACACAAGTATTTCTCAATTTCACAATTACTCAACTAGCACACTCTAATATTACCACCTTTATATCTCAAAACAATTATCAAGTATCAAACTTCTCATGATATTCAGTGAACTCAATATGGAAGTTTTTATTATGCTCATCTTGGATGCCTATCACATTCGGATTAATTTCACAATTAAAGAAAATTACCATGCTGTTTAAGACTCTCAAAATAATAGAAGTGAAGCATGAGAGATCACTAATTTCTATAAAATAAAAACCACCACCGTGCTCTAAAAGATATAAGTGAAGCACTAGAGCAAAAACTATATAGCTCAAAAGATATAAGTGAAGCACATAGAGTATTCTAAAAAATTCCGAATCATGGGTGTGTCTCTCAAAAGGTGTGTACAGCAAGGATGATTGTGGTAAAATAAAAAGCAAAGACTCAAATCATACAAGACGCTCCAAGCAAAACACATATCATGTGGTGAATAAAAATATAGCCCCAAGTAAAGTTACCGATAGATGAAGACGAAAAAGGGGATGCCTTCGGGGCATCCCCAAGATTAGGCTTTTGGTTGTCCTTGAATTTTACCTTGGGGTGCCTTGGCCATACCCAAGCTTAGGCTCTTTCCAATCCTTGTTCCATAATCCATCAAATCTTTACCCAAAACTTGAAAACTTCACAACACAAAACTTAACAGAAAATCTCGTGAGCTCCGTTAGCGAAAGAAAACAAAACACCACTTCAAGGTACGGTAATGAACTCATTATTTATTTATATTGGTGTTAAACCTACTGTATTCTAACTTCTCTATGGTTTATAAGATCTTTTACTAGCCATAGATTCATCAAAATAAGCAAACAACACACGAAAAACAGAATCTGTCAAAAACAGAACAGTCTGTAGCAATCTGTATCAAACGAAAACTTTGTAACTCAAAAAAATATACCAAAATAGGAAGACCTAGATAATTTGTTTATTGATCTACTGCAATTGGAATCAGTATTTTATCAAGTACTGGTGATTTTAAACAATTGTTTTCGTGAACAGAAAGTTTCTGGAATTTTCAGCAAGATCAAATAACTATCATCCAAGAAGATCCTATAGGTTTAACTTGGCACAAACACTAATTAAAGTATAAAAACATAAGAACACATCAAACAGAGGCTAAATGAAAGATTTATTACTAAACATAAATAAAAAGCAAGAAAATTAAAATAAAATTGTGTTGCCTCCCAACAAGCGCTATCGTTTAACGCCCCTAGCTAGGCATAAAAGCGAGGATAGATCTAGGTATTGCCATCTTTGGTAGGAAGTTCTTCAATAAGACACCTATAACCCTTAGGAGCTTCTTTATTTTTATTAATTATCAAACTCCTAGGCACAAAATCGAGAAAATCATTTGTAGCAAAAGGTTCCTTAAGGATGGCGAGAAAGTTGGGGTGAACACTTATGGATTTGAGGTCCGCATTTCCCTTACTAGATGTTTCACCCTTATTTTTAGGAACAAACATCAATTTGGCAATCTTAGCATTAGAAGGAGTGTTTTTCACGGAAGAAAAGGCAGACCCTAGGTTGGTAATAATATCCTCAATTTTATCAATTCTAGTGGAATCTTGATCTATCTTTTCATTAACCATAGGTTCCTTTTCTTTAAAAAATTTAAGAGCAACTCCTACCTTAGATCCGTATTGGGTAACTTGGTTGTGGATCTTTCTATCCAAATTTTCAATCAACTCTATGGTGGCAACTTTATTTTCAATAATTTCAAGCCGTTGCATCACATGTTCCAAAGTTAAAATAGTTCCATTAACCAAAAGAGGTGGTGGGCCAAACAAATCTATCATAGCATTATAAGAATCAAAAGTATGGCTACCCAAGAAATTTCCTCCGGTAATGGTATCAAGAATATATCTATTCCAAGGAGTGATGCCTACATAAAAATTGTGAAGAAGAACGGAAGTAGATTGCTTCCTAGTAGATCTATTTTGCGCATTGCAAATTCTGTACCAAGCATCTTTTAGATTTTCTCCCTCCCTTTGTTTAAAATTAAGAACTTCATTCTCGGGAGACAAAGGAGTAGATAAAGGACTAGCCATAACGACGAAGCAAGCGAAACAGAGGCGAACGGAAAAGAGGGCGAATAAAACGGCAAGGGTGAAGTGGGGGAGAGGAAAACGAGAGGCAAATGGCAAATAATGTAATGCGAGGGATAAGAGTTTGTGATGGGTACTTGGTATGTCTTGACTTGTGCGTAGACTCCCCGGCAATGGCGCCAGAAATCCTTCTTGCTACCTCTTGAGCACTGCTTTAGTTTTCCCTTGAAGGGGTGATGCAGTAAAGTAGCGTAAGTATTTCCCTCAGTTTTTTAGAACCAAGGTATCAATCCAGTAGGAGACCACGCTCAAGTCCCACGCACCTACACAAACAAATAAGAACCTTGCAACCAACGCGATAAAGGCGTTGTCAATCCCTTCACAGCCACTTGCAAAAGTGAGATCAGATAGAGATGATAAGACAATATTTTTGGTATATTTATGATAAAGACTAAAAGTAAAGAAAGCAAAATAAACGTTAATAGAAATAACGGTAGATTAATATGATAGAGAATAGACCCGGGGGCCATAGGTTTCACTAGTGGCTTCTCTCAAGAGCATAAGTATTACGGTGGGTAAAGAAATTACTGTTGAGCAATTGATAGAATTGAGCATAGTTATGAGAATATCTAGGTATGATCATGTATATAGGCATCACGTCCGTGAAAAGTAGACCGACTCCTGCGTGCATCTACTACTATTACTCCACACATCGACCGCTATCCAGCATGCATCTAGAGTATTAAGTTCATAAGAACAGAGTAATGCTTTAAGCAAGAT